>NW_028189518.1:3718731-4338520 GCF_048542155.1 Nylanderia fulva
AGCTTTTGTAAATTTCTTAATTTATTTTCTAGAGAATATACATATATATGTATATATATCAGGAACTCAATAAAAGTTTTTAGAATTGTTAAAATAAACGTATAATAAAATCATCAATGTATATTATAGATTTTACAACATTTTTTAGAATATTATATTTATTACTTTTACGAAAAGCTGTCAGATTCTTTAAAATTTGTGCATCCCAGGAGATTAATTTGTCAAAACGAGAACAAAACCCATTGTTGCACACACACACACACACACATACACAAGTATTTGTGGACAATATGCTTGCATTGACGGCGGCCAAATACATCCACAATGCTGATGATTTTATAGCATTTTTGTTTTAACGATTTTAAAAACCTTTTTTCTTTTTTTGAAAAGCGCGTTAAGTGTTCCTTTATTGACTAAGGACTTGCAGTTATTTTATAATGCCTATGCTTTTATTAATATTATGTACAAACATTTTTATTCTTGTAAAATTTAGCATGACAATTTTATCTAATTTTATTTCAAGAGGATTTTTATTTCCTAATTTTGTATAACTGATAAATATAGAAATAACGTTATTTGTATTATTTGAATAATGACATTAAACATGTTATAAAACATCGTAAATCAAATTCGAAAACCAAATGCAAGATCAAATTTCCTACTTTAATCAAGACTTGGGGAACTAGATTTTCTTGTTGCCCAAATTAAAATTGTTTTCTTAACGTGTGCGCATAAACATGTATAACCTGAGAATGTTGCTTAGAATTACTAGAAATTATTCTTTACACAATTGTGTGCTGAACGTTTTAAAAACTTTACACTCTGTTCTCAAACGAAACATGAATAGTGATAGTCATAAAAACATATGATTTCCCAGACACACTGAGATTCGAGTATCATCGAATATACGATATTGATAAATTAGTTTTTTGCATTAATCATTTTTTTGCACTTTTTTCTCTTTATTAATGTCTTATTTGACGTTAACATTGGACGTGCCGCAAGCAAATAATCTAAGACTGAAATATGTAATCAGTTCGTACAATACAATTGATGTTATGGACTCGTTGAAAAAAAAAAACGTTTTCTTTATGCATTTAATAGATATCTTTAAATTAATATTATTATTTATATATTTAAATTATATATAACAGAACTTATTGAAAATAATAGATTCTTTAATAGATAATTTCACATCAGAGTTTAGAATATAATTAAAATTAAGAACAGATTTTTAAAAATTTGCATAATGACAAAAAATATTTTTAAAAAATCTCGCATATTTATAATCTGATATTATTGATAACCGTGGTGCATATAGCATAAGTATATTTAAACCAAATTTCTTTGTCTAGGAGAAGCGGTTCTTTCGTCATCGAAGACAACTGTGAGAACGATCGAGACCTTGGAAACGATCCCCGTTTCCGAAACGCGGAAGCTGCGCGTAGATTACACGCGTAGACCCACAGTTAGACGAGGGTTGTGAAGAGGTGGGAGAAAGAAAAAAACGGAACGCGGCCGTCGTCGCTTAAGGGGCAGCTTGCCGACGAGCTGACCTAACGGGACTATCGTAACCGCCCCTCGCATCGTAGTAGAAGATTAAAAAACCGTGATGAAAAAGAAAAAAACCCGATTCGGAGGTACCCTCAACCCTTCCGCATACCAGTTAATCGCGAGCCATTTGGAAAGCACCTTTCTCTCTGATCCGATTCTTGGCAACCCCTTCCTCTGCTTTCTCCGGGGATCACCGATTTTTTTCAACTTCTTCCACCACCGCCTCCTTATACACAAACCGCTTCTTCCAGATCGCGGCCAGACCACTCGGGAAAGAGACTACTCTTCCTTCACCAGGTGCCTGAAATTTCGCCAGCTGTGTGCTCCTCGTCACTTCCTGCTCCAAGAATCAATCGTCTTGAAAATTTCTTAAACGCTGTGAAACTTTAATTCTTTGCAACGCTTCGCGTTGCCTAATCGATTTACTTTTGTTCGATATAATTTAGATATACCTATCCAATCCATTATTAATAACGGGAAAATATAGAAACATGTATGTATAATATAAGGTTTTTATAAAAAATGAATGATTTTGATATAAATAAGAAATTTACGATTCAAATAATGAAACAGAATTAATGACATTTTACGCGACAACGAATATATTAAATTAGTGAGACGCAAAAAAATAATGACAGCATAAATTTCTAAAGCGGGATATATATGCGTCGATTACATTAATCCGAGGGTCTCAATCGATGCTCATGGCCACGAAGTTGCGAGATAGCTGACGTGAAGGATGTTGATCAATATTAAAACATCATCTTATGCGTCTCGTCCAAATATGGCACGCGCCTTATGTTAATTCGTAATAATTACGCACGTGTGGTTAAAACCGGATTTCACGACTTGCACACTGCGTTCATCAGTTTAATACAGCAGTATTTTCGTTCGATTCGCATAAAGGATGACATTATTTTTTTCACGAATGAAAATATAAATAAAATTCTCATAATAAACACATCCTTATTTTCGAATATCAATACATCTAAAGAAAATGAACACATGTCGCTTCAAGATTTATCCTTTCCAGTTTCTTTCATCACAGTATATCGTAATTGTGTAAAGTGGAGATTCATGTTTAATATGGATTTATTGATGTCAAATTATTTTTATTCGCAACAATTTTACGCTACTTTATGTGCAATCTATATCTACAAAACTATCTTTTAAACTAAAATTATATTATATTATATTATATTATATCGTTATATCTGCAGATTGCTTTTCTTCCGAAAATGCGGGATTACAGAATACATTTCATCTCTGATATCATCTAAATTTCTAATTCCTTATTTCCTCTTTATTCACAATAAAGCATTAACGTAAACACAACTCATTTATCTTCTCTTAAACGAGCGATGAGTGTCTTTCGTATATCACTTTCGGTTTTAAGGAAGCCTCCTACCGCGTCCGAATGCAGGAATGTATAAAATCCATGACGGCACCACGTAGGAATCCTCCTTTCGAATCCTCGAAGAGCGAGGACGAAGAAGACTCAAAGGTTGCTGCTCGCATCTGCTGTCTCATAAGGTGGCGATTCTATCGCCGAATCAATTGATAGATGAAAAGATAAAACTAATTGTTGCACGGATCCTTCGCCTCGTTTTCCATCTTTTCCTCTCTCGCGATATTTCCTCTATCGCTATATGCCGTATTTTTATTCCGTCTGTTTCTCCACTGTTTAAACCGCAGGTAATATGCGACGGATGCGCGCTGCGAGCGGGCTCACTGACCCTTGAAAATATGCGGATAAACGGAGGAATCCTCCAGTACCTCCTAAGCATCTCGACATTTCATGACGCACCGATGCACGAGTGCGATGCGCGTTTTAATCGTCGAGATATTGTACGACGATGCCGTTTAATATCCTTTATTAATTTGCCCGCGTCGCGGTTATAGATATATAAACGCAAGCGCATTTTCTTCATCTCCTCATTTTGCAACGAGAGAAAACGAATCTCGGATCTTCTATCGGATCACAAATGAAGACGTTCGCGCGCGAGCGGCTTCTCGAAATAGCAGTTCGCGATTTATTCGCCCGATTAATTCGCCTGACCGACTAAGGCGATGCATTCACGATGAAGATTCACTTACGATTCGTAATTTATCATCGACGAACGCGGGATGAGGATCGACGCGCGTTCGTCGAAGACGAGTTGAACTCGATGAACCGAGCCCGTGGACTCCCGTATGTTAACCCTGGTGGTCCACGAAAGGGTGGAGGAGAGGATAAGAGAGATTACATGTAGCAAACACGAAGTCCATTGATCGACCGGTGGCGCAAATACACGGTCATCCCTAATCGTGCGTATCGCCGCGTCTAGACATTCCCGATTAGCGAGAGGCATCGATGGTCATTCATTCATTCATTTCGGCGCCAATTCGTCCGCCCTTTCTGCGCTTGTTTGTTTAGCGATATTTATAGGCGGAATTCTTCTATGAAATTGATAACTGAACCTGTTCAATTTTTATTCTACCTCTAAAACGATATAATTGTTTATTTCTCATTATTGAAATAAATGAGACAATAAACGTTATATAATTTCTTATTCGCAGGTTTTTCGACCGCATTAGTTTGATTACGTAAATCGAAGGTCGTCATAGGTCTTCGTGAAAAATTCCGTCGACTCAAGAACTCACGGCGCGTTCACTTGAAAGGAGGAGCTGACAAAAGGCATAAGAGAATCGAATCTAGAGAAAGAATCGAGCAGCCTGCATCGCTGTTCTTTTTCGCGGCAAGGACGACGCCGACGAGGCGCTCCTTTTCACTATGCGAGAGGGAATGCATTTAGGCGGCTCTTGCTCTCGTGCTAAGGTCGTTACTTATATCAAGGAGCAAGTAAATTTTCTGCTCTTTCGTAACGTCGACCACCTTCGATACTAATCGCGCGCGGTCCTGATGAGGGAGATCGTCCGAAACAACAATGTACCGCTCATTTTGGATGCTCGCGCATCCATCGTCCATCTCCATTCAGATAGCGATCGCGACTTCGCTCGGGAAACCTTCGAGAAAATTGACACGCGTTTTCATCCCACCGAGCTATTTGTAAAAACACGAGGGAGATTGCGCGCTCTTTATGACCAACCCTTCGGCCCAAAATTTATCGATGCACGAAGAGATATGCAGCGAAAGAGAATAGAATCGTTAGCGGCTGCCAAAATAAATAACTTAAATCGCTCTCCTCCACTTTTACCTGTCTCTCGAAAGATGTGCATCTTTCTTTCACAGATCCCACTATCCGACACACTCGTCCTATTTTCAGCTTTCTCTCTCTTTCTCTCTTCAGTTCGCTATCGACGGTATTAGATCTAGCGGGCGAAATATTGGCCGTGAAGTCGACGGCCAATTTTGCTGCACCTGTTACGTGGCGGAGAAAGAAACACGCTCGTAAGTGTTTTTCTCTCGAGGAAAAATTCACTGGCGAACGCACGAAATGCTACGTCGCGCCGAGATTAAATGTTGTGCTGTACTATGTAATTGCGATTATATTATCCGGAGAAATCGAGAAAATAATGGAACAAGTTTCTCTATACATAGATATTGTATTTGCTTTGCTTTATTTGCAAATAGCGCCAATTGACTTTCCAACATTTCACTTTACAATGTAAAAAATTATTTAAAATAAAATGTTATAAAACTTTAAAAGCTGGTATCTGATTATTTGTATTTTGTATTTTTAAGAGACATATGATTTATATCGTTGAAAAAAAGAAATGGTATATATCAAAAATAACTATGAAAAAATAGATTGTTTAGTCCAATATTAGACAATTTAACTATTAAATAATTTTTTTTAAATTACAAAATCTAGATAATATATATATTTAATGATAAAACCTTTCTAAAAGAAATAAAATATAACACAAAATTAACTAATAGAAAATGCCCAAATTTACATACAATTAGAAGTAACAACTAAAAGTTAAAAAAAACAAAAATGAAGACATACTTACAATGTAGTTGGTATCTTTTACCGTACAATAAAATTTATTTATAAATAAATTTAATTTATTTATTTATAGATGTATATATCTATACAAGTTAATGATTAAAATTTAAATGATTTATATAAAAGATTCTTTCTGAGTGTCTCTTGTTTAAATTATTCAAATAAAAAGAACAATAGTCAGAACTACACCAACGTTATAATCGCATGTGTGACTAAAAATGAATGAAATAAAATGTATAAGTAATAAAAATAAATAAAATAAATGGATAACTCAATTGAGACATAAATCACGTATGCGCGATAAAAAAAGTCGATGACAGATGGCATGTATCTAAACGATCATGTTACACTTTAACCAGCGATGTATAACACCTAGACAATTGAAAGTTGTGAAAAAAGTGTCGGCATATCGTGTTTTAATTTTTATCTGCGTGCTAAGATCGAGGCAGAGTGTTTGAAATGCCTTGCCTTTTAAATGCCTTGCTTTAAAGATAACGCAAGAAAGAGGCAAAGAGGAATAGAGAAGGATGCGAGAAAAAATCCGAAACATCAATAAAATGCAAAATGTTTGGTGTCATTAATAAGTTTTAAAAAATATCGTATGTAGTAAATCTACGAAAATAAATTAAATAAACACATTTTTATTTCAAAAATTGAACAGCGTTTCGAAAAAACAAAAATTAAAAACCTGACATATCTTCAACAGAGCGATCATAAAATAATGAGGAAAAAATAATTAACACAATAAAAAACCAATAATAGGCTAATAAGATTTATTTTTGTTTAACACTCTCAATTTTTATATTTATATTTATTTTTGTGTTGACAGTTACTGAAGATGATCCCAAGGAAGGATCGAAACGTCTAATTGTATTTCTTATCTTAGTTTATTTTTAATTTATATTTTTTTATTGTTTTTACTTACGCCTTTACCACCTACGTCGCGGCTCTTACTGGCCTATTATTAATTTTTTATTGTGTTTATTTTATCAGAGCTTAACATTTTATTTAAAATAATTAACATTACTAATGATTAATTAACATTAAACACTACTAATGACTAATTTTTGTAAAATTTAATTGATTTTAAATGTAATGAAAGTTCTCAAAAATATTCTAAAAATTTTTTTTTTAATGAAATAAGAGTCAATATTTTTAATACATCGTACATTTTGAAATAAAAATAGGAATTATACTTGTCACCAAAGCAAAGTAGAAAATACCTAGATAATGTTGCAGTTGATTAAGATTCACTTGTTATATCGAAGGTCATGTTAGATGTAACTGTTCCTGACTTATAGAACATTTCTGCGAAAGGATAACATTAAAAGGCGTCTGCTAAGAAAAATTCGCGACATTAATTCGCATATGCATTAAATGTCACATCTACGCGATTAAATATTACCGTGTTGTACAAGAAATAATATTATTTAAATTAACCATATAATTGTGATAATTGTAAAACCAGGCTTTTTTATATACAGCGGATACGCATTAAATTTACAAATTTAATTAAAATTCAATCGATCACGCGCATTAAAAACACATTTTCTATAAAAAAAAAAAGTTGTTTTAACGAGCTAAACGAGTATGCACAAATTTAGAAAATTCGCCGACAAACTATATATAACGCTGCATACCTAATGCATTTGCCGAGTGTCGAGAGACATCGAGTATCAATTTTGCATTACATAATCAAGAGGAAAGAGAAGTGGGAGGCGTGAATAAGAGAAAGAGAGAGAGACGAGCATAATCGAAATGCGGTCCCGTATACCCGAGCTAGTCCACACAAACTTTCTTATTCCGCCCTGTAGTCTTGCTTCCGGTTGTGTAACAGGCGCCTACGCTGCACATTGCATCTACCGCGCGCGCGCGCGCGCGCGTGTGTGTGTGTGTGTGTGTGTGTGTGTGTCGTTCTCTCCTCTTCCGCACTCGACACCCTCGTTGCGCGCTGTATATATACTTCTCACAAAAGATCGTCAGTTTTATATGTATATACGAGCTTTTTTAATAGAAGCCGTATAAAAAGAGAAGCGGAAGATATAGAAAGGGGGAGAGAGAGAAAGAACTCACGCAGCTTGACGATGGCTCGACAAACGCAGGCAGTTTTTCAGTTGCTCTGCCCGACTGTCCATATACCAGAAACAGGGAATACGAATGCAGGAAGTAACGTATCCTGTGGGAGTGATCGCTTAAGCGTCGTCTGCGATATGCAGACACGCGCTCAATCGTCTAGCTCAATCAGTTTGATCACCTGCATAACGTGTACCGCGTCTCTTCCCTAATGTTTTCAATCCTCGAACAATAGCACTCCCGAAGAAATCGGGAGAGAGAATTTAATTGTATAATACTTTCCTCTTGCAGGCTGCGCCCGGATACTGCATGCACAACGATGCATCGCGCAACGCTTATCAAAGTGAATGCCATCGTTCAGTATCTGCTGCGTTTCCCGCCAGTGTGGTCTTCTCTCGTGAGAAAAGCGTTCCCATAAATTGCAAATCGCCCGCGAAACTGGAGCGCGTGTTTCTTCTGTCTCTCTCTCTCTCTTTTAGCGGTATACAAAAATTTGACAGCTGACAAAATCGCGTGCACAAATCAGCATTAATTGACGGGTAATTGTTCTGTGTGTCTATGTAATACGACTATGTAGCCACGTTATTATTCACAGATCTGCGTAATTCGGAATCATAAATGAGTCGGGCATGAACCGAGAAAGCTTGAGCGCGGTTCTGGCCGACCGTGAGAATGTGGTCACACAAAAGAATCTTGAGATCGCTTTCTTCGGAGAGTTTCGGGTCATAAGGCCGATTGCGTCGGCAACAGGATATTTTCTGGGAAGGGTTAAGGAAAATATGCCTTGTCAATGGACGAATTTATTTTATATAGGAAAAAATAAAGAAAATTCAATTTATCGTATCTAAAGAAGAAAGAAAGAATATGCATGATATAAATTATTTATGTCAAATTAAATCAGTTATAAAAAAGGTAAAATTCTTCTCTCGACCGTACTAAATCAGTTATGATTTATTTCAATTAATTGATTAATTTTCTTTTTCTTATTTTATTATAAGCTTAATTAACTTTATTTTTAAATTGGCAAAAATATAATGCAATAAACAAGTATATGATTCGTGAGAAATGATTGCTCGTTAATGAAGGCCAATTTTTCTGGCTGCGCTTAATTTTTCCTACCCCATATACATATACATATACACATTATCTAACGAGATGGAGAAAAACTGATTATGTTTCACGATGCGGAAATGCAATCGAAGGGGTGTACTTGAAAAAAAGTCGTAATCTAATGGTACCAATCGTTGCTCGTATGACTTGATCATCATACGAGCAATTCTTTCTAATACGTAATCGTCGTATAGTTCGTATATATGCGGGTACCCGGAAACATCATTCAACACTCTCCCATACTATGCAATTATTAAAATAATCTAAGTACTTTCAGCAACATTGTTGACGTGTAATGGAAGGTTTCACATACAATCGTGCATGATCTTGTAGATACGATAAACACACTTTCTAAAGAATATATGTGCCCTACTCGCCGTAGGATATTAGCGTGCGCGGAAGCAAATTGCTTACGTAAAAAGGGATCGTAAGCAAAGTATCCTACGCGCATCCTGCTGTTTGATTTTATAGATCTCCCTATCTTTAAGCGTTTGCGAGCAAAGAGAAATCGCGCTTTCGATTAATCAGGCTGATACGAATTCTCTCCGCTTTCACTGATTGCTTTTATACTTATTTCAAATGTGATACAACGATGGCACAACAAAAAAATGCGGGACAGTTTTTCTTCCAAAAAAAGATAAGAAAAAAAGATCAGAAAAAAAGACAAAGAAAGAAAAAAATTTTCTTTACAATCGGCCATAATTTGTTTTACATATTTTATTCTAGTCTAAATTTAATGGCTTCTAAAATGAATAGTCAACAAATTTAAAGAAAGAAGAAAAAATGATCTCTTTTCTTATACTGTCCAATATTTTCAACCCTTTCGACAACTGCTCTAAATTCTTTCACTGTATTGTCTATTGTTTACAAAATATAAACTTTCCTATATTTTTTTGATCGCAATAATTCTTCAGATCATCAATTTTTTTCCTATTATACTAACATAAGAAAAAAATGAAAGAACATCATTTTTACGAAAAAAAATGTTTAAAATGGTGTCGTTAAAAGCAACCAGAAAAAACTTTTGTGTGAACAAAAACTAGAGATCGAACTAAATAATAGAGAATTGAGTTTAAAGTTTAAAAACAAATTCGATATATTTTGCAATACTATGGAAGAAAAATTATACATTATTAATTACAATAGCGATAAAAATTATGTTAACATACAACACGTGTTTGCTACTTTGAATATTCTAATTACTAATTAATATTAAAAAAAAAAACGTATACATAACTTGTAACCTTACTAGATTAATTATATGAAATAAAAAGTGAAAGAAATTTTCTGTTATATCATGAAGATTATATTTTATGAAAATCGATTACGCGATATCATTTTCATCATATTTAAATAACTTAATAAACTTGAGATTGTGTATAATCTAACAATTATATAAAATATAAATTATAACAATATAATTAACATTTATAACATAATAATATAACGTTTAATTTAAATTTTAAAGTTGTCTTTTATAAAGTACGTGTTAAATAATTTATAACAGGAATAAGTTATAACTATCGATAAAGAAGGTAGATCCATGGATCGTTTGTGATTTCTCAGATCTTAAGCGCCATCTCACACTGTTCTTTTTAGTTGTTCATAATATAACAGTACTACCAACTGAAGAACTTACAGTTTAAATATATTTTATAGCAATAAATGTCGGTAATTCAATTAAATATCTACAATAATATTTTCGTTTAATTGCAAATTGATTATACATTTTAATTAAATATTAAAATAAATATACATAAAATTTTTTTAAAAAATGTGCAAATTGAAAACTTGCACATTGCTAACTTATCATTTTATTTTGTTCATAAAAATTCCTCTATAAGCAAATTGTATTTTCTCTTTTGACTTTCCCAAAGAAGAAGCTTTATGAACGAAATAAAATAATGCAAAACAAATGTGCAAGTTTCTAGTTTGCACACTTTATTCACATAAAACATTTTCTTTTAATTGAAAATTTTTGTTTACAAAAAAATTAAAATTTATCATTTCATAAAAAATAAATCTTGTTAATCAATTCTTACCAAATTTAATATTAAATTCTTCTTTAATAATATTCTGTATAATATAAAGTTGTACTGTCTAAAAAAACTAATAAAATTATGAGCAATAATAGCAACGACCATTGTGGTACTTGAAAATAATAGCAACGACCATTGTGGTACTTGAATCTTCCGTCGCTATAGATATTTACGTTCCTGCATTTATCTCTGATTTCATCCAATCCATCATCACAATCTCGCTTAAATATAAATATGTGTGAGATTATATAAAATGATATTATATGAATAATCGTGATCCAATAAATTTTAAAATTAATTCTGATTTAAAAATTAAACATTTAAAAGTGTTTTTCATTTTATTCACACAATAATTTTTATATATTTTAAATTAATAACAATCATTAAAATTATTTCTATACAATAAAAAATATGTGTAAGATTATATAAAATGATATTATATGAATAATCGTGATCCAATAAATTTTAAAATTAATTCTGATTTAAAAATTAAACATTTAAAAATGTTTTTTATTTTATTCACACAATAATTTTTATATATTTTAAATTAATAACAATCATTAAAATTTATGACTAAATTGAAATAATTGTACTAAACTTATAATAAATATAATTATGACCCATCTGTCCATCGCATTCCTATTCCTTTGATATGCAATTTCTTGTATTATTATATATAAATTTAGTCAATGGACATGTTCTCTATCTCTACAATGATTATTTCTTTTATCGGAGAAATCAACATAATCATTGTACCATCACATATATCCGAGACCTTAAAATTTGGAAAAAATTAATTATCGATTTAAATGACTGAAACTAATTAAAAAATGAAAGAGCGGGCTTCAAAATATGGGAATACGTCTATGAAAGGATCCTCAGTTTGATAATACAATCATTTAAAAATAACGCGTTAATACCTAACATAATGATACGTAAATCGGGACCCAAAATTTGGCAAAAATTAATTTTTGTTCTAATAACTGAAACTAATTAAAAAATGCAAGAGTGGGCTTTATAATATGAGAATATATCTATGAAATGATCTTCAGTCTGATAATAAAAAAATAATTTAAAAATCGCGTATTCTAACTTAACGCTATTGTATAATATCCAAGACTTTAAAATTTGGAAAAAAATAATTATCCATTTAAATGACTAAAGCTAATTAAAAAAATAAAAAAGAGGAATCTCTTATCTTTTTTTTAATAAAAAATAAAAAATTCTGACAATCGTATCTGAAACACGTGAGAAGATGCGCAATCGCAAATTTTTAAGATCCGTTTTTGTTGTGCACCGTTGCAATCAATTTTTGCCGAGTTATTGCCGTCCGTAAAACTATATAAATCGGAATCGCTCGATTTATGAATGGCGCGACCGTCAATTGAACCAGAGAGTGGAATAGATAGTAGTAGCGTGTACGCACAATTCATTGTCAGACATGTGACGCATGAGATAACGCGGCGCGACCACGTGGTCGACCACGTGGCGCAACGCCACACTTATGACTGACAGCTGACAACTGACAGTGAGCTTCTTCGCGTCGCACACGCGACTGGTATGGTGTAATTGCGTGTCTCCGCTTGCAGATTATTGATACTTTGAAAAAGAGCCGCAATAAATTGAGACAAATCGCGTATGAAAGTATAACTCATTAATAATCTTTTTCACTTTCTCGTTAGTTATTAATCAAGATTATATTTTTTAAATATTAATATAATTTTATATAATTTTATTTGTTTTACACGTGTATATAATTATTTCTATATTTACTTAGTGTATTTGCGAATTTTAAAATTTTTAAGTGATAGAAGAATACTGCAAATGCTTAAATGAGTTGTATTATTCTAAGAAAATGACTATAGACTTTTTACATACGTTATGGCATGATAGATATCTTATAAGGATTTAATGAATCTTATTTTGAACTTAATTACAGAGAAATATACATTTGAGATAATTATGAAAAGTATAGATTAAATTAAAATTTAATGAAAATAGTTGTTTCTTAATTATTTATGTTTAATCTTATATTATTTGTCATATTTGTTTAGTATTTGAAGATATTAAAGAAATTTTACAGGAATATTAAAATTGAAAATATGTAAATATATATAAAGCTTTTTTAAATTTACAAGAGATTATTTTATTATATAACAAATACACAAAAGTAATAATAAATAATCCTGTCACACAGTAAATAAAAAAAGTTTAGCGAAGGAATGATAATTTCGCATTATCTTGCAAATATATCCCGTGATATATTGAGGATTATCATAATCATCGCGAATATCTTTCCTTTTTTTATACATATATATAACAAGTGATTGCTAATTATCTTTAACATGTATACACTCAAAGAGAAACTGCAACTTTTGTGAAAAATTCTTAAAAATTTTTTAAGTTTGATCTAATTTTTTCGTCAGATGCGTACTGCAAATATTGACAATAGGCCAGGAGAAAAATATTTCGGATCCTTAAATTTTATCAAAAATTTACTTAGCGCAACTGACTTCTCGACAAATTAATTCGACATCGAGCTAAAGGGAGATTATTTTGTTAAATCGACAAAATAATTTTACGATTATAGCCGACGCAGAGTCGACAGTCTTTAAATACAGTACTCTCAACAAAACTGACGTCTTGTCAGCATCGATCGCGATCTACTTCGTAATTATTTGGCGTTTCTTTGGTCGTATCTTATTTGCTGACGTGATCGATAATTCGTTCGAGAGCAATATTGGGCGATCGATGCATCGTAACATCGAAGTCGGGCATTAGAACGACTTTAATAATTCGTTGAGCTGCTTGAAGAGGATGCCGAAGAGCCGCTTGCCGAGTTGTACGAACTCGAGCTGCCACCGGGTGAATAATAACTGTAAGCAAGATTTTGGGCTTCCACGCCATTAGTTGGCATCCAAACACGGGAATATGGACCATTGCCGTCCCACGTATTGGCAGGATCATAGCTCGACGTCGTCGAGGGTGGAGCACCATATGTTGACGCCGGTTCTACAGACATTCCTATGATCGAAAAATTTTATTTTATATATTTTTATTTAATATGTATATTAATATATATTTTGATTGAAAAGATAGACGATGCATATGTGATGAGAAAAATGTTTTTGCAACAATTAAGATGCGTATTTCTCTTTACAATTGAACAGAAATGTTCATGGAATTTTTCTTCAATATATTAAATACATATTCGAATTGTTTTAAAATTATTAAATATTTTTCCGAGAAAGCTAATTTTTATTAAATTAAACAGAGAAAGTGAAAGTATATTGCAGAGATTGTAACGTGAAATTTGTAGTTGCATGGTTATTTGTAATATAAGGAATAAATATTAAAAAATTGCAATTATCTCGACTTAAGCATTAAATATATTTAAAAATTACACAACTATTTGATATAAAGCATTAGTGATATAAAAGTACATACCCATCGGCATCATCATGCCGCCTTTCTTGAAAAGCTGAAAAGCAACAAATCCGATCACAATGAGCAAAGCGAGCTTCGACAGGACAAGAGCCTTTAACGCTTTTATTCCAATAATGGCGACAAAAATGGGCATTAAAGCCTTCAACTTTAATTTCAGCAACAGCAAGAATGGTAGTAAAAGCTTTTTCTTCAAAAGTCCTCTAGCTTGACTGGTGGCTACGTCATTATTCTTGAATTCGACGTCAAGATCGATCAAACTTCTGCTGGGTCTATATTGTAAACTAGCATCGACGAAGGGTAAATCGACACCATAATCGTAACTCTTCATATACTTGATGGTTCTGGCAACAATCGCCTCGTCGACGGTTTCGAGCGATCTTGCTTCCGTAGCAGTTCCCAATTTGTTATCGAGATAACTCAAAATTTGATGTTTGAGACAGGATATCCATGATTCCGCCTTTACACACTCGTTCAAGGAATTTGTTAAGAAGTCTTGATTGGCCGCGCAACATCCAATCAGCAGAACTATCGCTCCTATCGATGCTGTCAATCGCATATCGGGATCCTTTTCCTTTCTTCCACGTTTTACAGGAAAACAATTTTTGTCTCGTTTGTTGTTTCTCGTAATTTCCACTCACCGTCCGCGGGTGTGAATAAAAAACGATCGATCGTCCACCCGTGCGAGCGAGCGATGATCGAACTGCGACTGACAGAGGAGTGGCCTGCCCCTTTTATTTAATTTGTTCCCCTTGAAACTATGTTATGCGGTCACGCATGCCGGGAATCTACGATCGAAGGGAAATTATTCAAATTTCACTGGCATAGAGCGTCGTGCCGCCACCCTCTTCGCCAAACCTCTGCGAACCTCCTCCTCACGTCTATTCACTCAGGCATAGGTACGCACGCGTGTAAATACGTGTCGATTGTTGCACGACGCGTACGTCGTACACGATGGCATGCGGCGCATATGGGAAACGGAACTTGAGTCTCGCATCTCTTTTCGCCCGTGCTCGAACTTGGCTCGTCATACTGCCGTTTAGCGGCCTGTATGCCTTCTATGATTACGATTAACAGAATGAGTAACTGTCTCTGTAACACTCTTGAAAACCGCAAGCACCGTATGGTAATTTAAAAGGACGCACGATATGCACATGCCTCCATTATATTACGCTAGGTATCTGCATTGTTTTCTGATTATTATAATGATTTATTACGTTGCAATCATGGTGTTGCACATCTGCCATATAACGCCATAAGTTATAACGATTTATTTAGAAGTGAAATATGTGTAAATTATAATGTTAGGGAGATTTGAAATCTTTTGCTTATGAAAAGAATCCAAGTTTATATACCTACTATTTTTATTTTTTGTTCTTATATAATATAGAATAATTTAGTCCAAATTCATAAATGAATACAAAATTACATTATCTTATTTTTGAATTGCTATATAATATATAGGCTTTTTTTTAATGATGAAATGTTTGAAAATTTATTTTAATATTTTTTATTTTTATTTAACTGTTTGAATAATAATAACAGATATAATATTGCGTTATTTGTTAAATCTACTAAAAGTTTAATTTTTTAATTAAAATAATAAATAATTAAAACAACTGTAAAACATTTTAACTATCACATCATTATATAATATAATAAAAATCTTTAGCTAATGCTAGGTATATAAACTTAAATTTTTTTCATAAGCAAAAGATTTTATATTTTCCTAACATTATAATTTACACATATTTCACTTCTTTTACAATCGTTATAACTTATGGCGTTATATGCCAGATGTGCAACACCATGATTACAACGTAATAAATCATTATAATAATCAAAAAACTAAATTAAATAGGATTGCAAGTATAAAATTGAGATTTTATCCATTTTTATTTGCATTCATATATTAAATCGTAATCTCTTTCCCTCTAAAACGCACTTACTGCTTTATCATATTTTTTATATAGAGCTCAAATTTAATAATTTTTATAATTTAATTTTATAATATTACAATTTATTTTATATTTATCATTTATTAATTACTTAGCAACGCGTGTAGATTAAAATAATATTTTCTTATATCCATAGAAATTGCAAGTCACATATATGTTAAAACAGTGAAATGACTTCAAAGTGGTGACTTCTAATTAACTTTCGTAAAAGACGAAAGTGATCACATTTGTATGTAGGTCTCCTATAAGTATTTTATAAGTATCACTCGCAATTGATTTGGATTGCAAAAAGCGTTCTTGTAGACTTAGAAAGAAATGCAAATTTAAGATGATATCATACAAATGAAAAAGCAAAGTGTGCTACACAAATCTTAAACATAAAAGTTCTTTCCTTTATTATCTTGGATCAGTTGCAATATAAATATATGTTGCAATTAAATTTTATGTTTAAGATTTGCAGCACACTTTGCTTTTTTATTTGTATGATATAATATACATATAATATTTATTTATTTTTTATTTTTATGAATAAGTAAAACACACAAAATAAAATAAAAATAAATTATATGAAACTATTATCTAAAACCATAAGTCTTATGAAATCTTTGTCTAAAGAACTGTCAAAGATGCTTTATTAATTAAAAAAAAATACATTTGTGACAGAGCTCCAATATATAATTTTTTTTATATGACTAAACACTCTCTAATTGTATTTAATTAATAAGATACAATTTTTCAAATATGGATAAAATATATACATATTGATTTAGAATTGAAAAAATTATCATTACAAATATCTTCTCATTGCATATTTTAAAACATATAATTTCTTTACATATTTAGTCTTTAATTTTTTCTTTTTTTCAAATAAAATTTAATCTTGACTGACAAGTGGTAGATTTTTAAATGAATGTGGTGGTGGAAAAGGCTTATACTATAATAATTTATTAAATAGATTAATTATACTTGTGATTTTTTCTTTTTCTTTCTTTCTTTTTTGAATAAATTTTATTACTAAACAGTAATATTGAGGTAGGGTTGGGAAAGCAAATATTTTTAAAATAAACATATTATAATATAAAATAACTTGAAATAGTTTATTATAATAGTTTATTATAATAGTTTATTAAATAAACAGTATAAATAGGAAACTAAATATTTTACAAAAGCGTCATTAGGCCGATAGTAACATTAGGATTGTGCATGGGCAGAGTATGCAAGATTCTGCGCAAACTGCGAGGAAGAGGGCTGGTCCTGATCTTGGAACGATCTGTATTGAGCTTGATACTCCCAAGGTCCATGAGCAATTGGCGCAGCATGGGAATCAGCGGCGATCTTTTTACAAAGTTGGAAAATGGCCATACCGACGGACACGATAAAGCTGAAGAATGAGAGCTGCAAGGCGTTCCAGGCCTTCAGGCCAAGTACACCGATGGCCAAGGGGATCAAAGTTATCGCCTTCAGGAGAACGAACACGAGAATAGGGATGATGACCTTCTTCAGCTTGGACCTGCGAGCCTCATCGACGGCACGGCCTTGACCGAACTTGACGTCGAAGGTGAGCTGATCGTCCTCGATGTTGCGCGAGCTCACCTTCACGGTGGAGTCCAGCGGCAGTTTGAAGGTCACGTCGTGAGAGGTCAAGTAGGATTGTACAGTGTCAAGGACGGAACCCTCGCTACGAGCGGATACCTCTTCGGCAGGGCGCGAGTTGCGTGAAATCTCCACCGTTTCGAAGACCTGGATAAATCGAGACAGTGAAAATCAGCGGATTTATCTCATTAAAAATAATGAAGTAAATAAATTTATAAAATTTTAATTTTGATAAAATATAAAATGAAAACTAAAATAAAGTGTAAAAGCTATGCGAATTGTTTCGCAAAAGCGTTGCCACCAACATGACTGATATCTACCTTGAAATTATCCTTGCTGAAGATCTGGTCAAGCAGATTAAACACCTTGAATTTCATGCAAGCGATCTCGTCATTCTTCTGCGAGCATTCGGACCTGGATCGATCAACCACCTCGTCCATGGCATTCTTCCAGTTCTCATTCTTGGCTGGTTGCGCGATGGCCAACGCGAATAGGGCGCACAGAATGAAGAACCTCATGGCGCTGGCGGTCAGTTTATATCCGTTTGTGAAAACTTGTAAGGAAATTCTCGTTGTGTACACGATTCGTGGATAATGAATAAGAACGATGGCGGCACGACGACTGATGGCAATAGGTTGGGCAGTACGGTATTTATACGAAGGCCTATCTCATTGAATCGTATAATGCACGTCGAAGAGTCGCGTAGCGGCGTTCGAACACTCCCCCACTTCCGTCCGGGTGTGGATTTTCTTTTCGTTCAGTATGGTCTTCGATTATTGAGGCCTCGCCATGGATCATGCCGCGACTACCTGATGAGGGAGGGATAGACCGTGAGATCGCGCGACACGCTGCAAACGTCAAACCGGGGTAGCGGTCCCGCCAATATGTCATACTTTTGTCAACAGGTCGTACTTTTCGATCATGAAACGCGAAGGAATCTATGATATTAATGAGCAGTAGTTTGCTTTCTATACGACGATATCAAAAGACCTACTTGCGGCGATAAACGTTCGTGGCATATTTTTTCACGCATGGTCTGAAATTAAATTTTTGATAATGAATGCAACCGGATTTTATAATCGGATTTAGTTCGTCGTGACACGAAAACGCACAGAATTAAAAAATCATTAAGAACATTGATGAGAGAAAAGAAACTAATTTATTAAAAATTTCGCAGTTACTTTAAAGCATCAATTGCATAATATTAAAAGTTTGTCTATAATAGAGATAAATAATTTATAAAGTTGTTAATAAACTACTTTTTATTAAACTTGAAAAAAATAGGAAATTAATAATTAAATTATTCAATTATTTCCTATTTTGAATTGTGATAATTAATTCGTGGTCAGAATCAGTATTTACAACTTATTGTGTGTTAGTAATAAATAATAGAATTAAATATCAACAATTGTGAAACTTTCAAAAAATAATGAAGCAAGAAAATTGAAGAGCTATTTATTTCATTTTAATTATATTTCTATTTATAGTAAGTAACCGGAAATCATATGCGCACGTAAGAGTCCTTCATCCTTGACATAGCCATCGTAACATTGGCATTGAATCGAATGATTCATTCATATCACGATCACGACTTTCTCATTCCGTTTTGTCTCTCTATCCTTATGCCATTATCCTTTCTAGAGCTACTAATTTCACCTCACCGAACTTTATTAAATTGTAACTCCTGATCGAAAAGGAAAATAGCACGATGGTACATCAGTGATGCACGTTGCGTGCGAGTTTCTCGCACGAAAATGCGCATCGGAGACACTTTTGTCCTGCCCGACTTCTTCTCTGTCGTAACAATAAAACAGCAACTAGAATTTTGGGTCGAGTTTGCATAAGCATTCAGGCCGTCTCTAGCCGACGAAATATCGATCAACATCTTTCGTGCAATCAGTCAATTCTTTTTGTGTGTTCTCAGTTTGCTTACTTTGACAAGTCAAATTTATATATGATAACAAGAATTCGAGAAGCTGTGAAACGAATGTTGTATTATATTGAGATATCTTATTTTCTTCTTAGAGATGTAAAGCAAATGTTTTTGAAAATACAAGATTATTTAATAGTACAGATCACATAAGCTATAATAGACGTAAAATAGTTTATAGCTACGTAATAAAATGTTTTTAGTAAAAAGTGAGCTCTATATTCTTATATTATAAACATTTTTATACATGATCTATTCTTCAATTTTATTTATATTTATATATAATTGCATATATTCTTATATATAATTTCTATTATTTTAAATCGAGTTTATTAATATAATATATAATTTATTCAAACATTCTACTGCATTTATTATGTATAAAATACAAGGTAAATAATTAACAAATTTATTTCTTCCTTTATTTTAATATATTTTTATAATCTTTTTTTTATTATTTTTTTACAAAATGTAATTTTTTTTAATGTATAATATTAGAGCAATAGTATATTCTTATAGCTGCATCTCCGAGGAAGAAAATGTAAATTAAATTAGAGAAAATATTACATCAGAGAAAAATGCAATAAAAATAATCGATAAGATTTGATTGATAAAACGATTTATGAAAACTAAAAACTTTTATTATACATATTTATTTATTAAGTAACGCAGATGGAACATATATACTAGTACAACTAATAAATATTAAATAAATTTAAGCGGATGAATGAAATGACGAATTTTCTTCTGCATCGATTTTTATATTAATTTCTATATTGATTTTTATTTTCTATAGGCTCTGTATGGTCCATGAGGTGCGGTGTCCCAGTGAGGCGGATGTTCAACAGGTGGATGTCCGTAATGAACAAGTTCGTAAGCGACTTTCGGTTTGGTCAACTTGAAGATCAACATTGCCCCGCTGAGGACCAACGATAAAAGACCCAAAGTTAGCGCTTTCCACGTCTTTAAGGCGATCAAAGCAAGACCAAGAGGTACCAAAGTGGTAGCTTTGAATTTGAGACCAAGTAAGAATGGTATCATCACCTTCTTGACGAAACCACGACCTGCAAATGTATATAAAATTAATGCACTTCTCAAGAAATATTAAATTCTAAAAATATTAAATTTTCCTAATTAATTTTCTTCGCAAGCGGTTTATGTTAAATAATAATTATAGATAAAATTATCGTCTGTAACATATATTATTTATTGTTAGATTACTTACCTTGTTCATTGGAAGAATCACTAAGAGGGACCGTAAGACTTTTTGGCATGCTGTCAGCTAAAGATCTAGGAACAATATTTGATTCCGCTATTGTTTCCGGTAGTTTAGCCTCAAGCTGATGGCTAGACAAATACTTGTCCAATTTCTCGAGCATCAATGTTCGCAGCTTCTTGGATGGATCTGCAGCATCATATTGCGAGGAATAGTAATCTTCCACGCTATCTGCTACCACGGAATCCGCACTACGGCATTTAATTAACGCTAAATCCTCCGTAATTGCCAATCTGTCCTGTTTTGCAGCATCAGTGAGGTAAGCCAACACTTTTGGTTTAACACAAGATAACATGGACTCGCTATCTGCGCATCTGTAATGTTCGAAATTTGTATATAATACGATCATTTAAATATTTCTCATATATCACTGATTTAAATAATTTTTAAATGATGTTTATAACGATACAATTAATTTTTAATAATTAAAATTATTTAGATACAAAAAAGTTATAATATAATCATAACATACCTGTGATAAATTTTTTGCAGGACATCGACAGTGGTCTCTGTTTGTTGCGCACCAGTAAGGGTTGCCAGAAGGGCTACTGACACAAAAGTTAAGAGCCTCATGACGGTACCACCGATTGGTTAGAGGCTAAACACCGAATGCCAGTACGAACGAAGTCAACGGGGTTTTATAGGCGATGGCATTCGTGTACGGTTGATGAATTTTGATTAGAGACGTGTTGCCGGCTGGCCGAAAGAAAAGAAGAAAGCCTTATTATCTAGGGTGTCGATGGTTTCACAAACTATAAATGCCCTGTCGTCCCTCTGGAATGGTTTCGATTTCGACATCCATACCAAATATTATTTCCATTTTTAGAATATATCCACTCGATGAACAGTACTCAAATAAAATATATTTTTGTAAAGTATATTCACATAATAGTTTCAGTAAATTTATAGCATGATTTTTATTAATACAAATATAAAAATAATTATACATTTATCAATAAATTTATAAGTAAAAATTTTAAACTCGAGCTATCGAAATATTAAATCAGATTTTCATTTTTATCCATTCAATTTTTTGAACTCAAATGCAAATGTAAATTTCAACAAAAGAAGAATAAATATGTATTATAAACGTTTTTGATATGTCAAATTTAAAATAATTATATATTATACGCACGATTAAATTATTTTACTTAATAAAAGGTAATTTTATTATAATATAATATTAAAAATGTCATACATTTGCTTTTATTCCGCTTTTTGTTATTTTTGCTTTACTCAATTTAGCAATCTCTTATCTTTATATACCAAGCAATAAATAAAATAGCGATACCACCATAAAATTAAATTGTATATGAGTGTAATTATAATTTTAAAAATTAATATTATCCAAAAAATTAATAAAAAAATGAATAATAAATTGATAATAAATAAAGATACGATACACACTAGTAATAAATAAAGATAAGATACTCGTATACTAACTGAAAAAGATAACACTGTGATTTATCTCTCTCAAATTTATTTTTAAAGAAAAAAATTAATAGTATTTCTGAGAATATTCATGAAAGCGCTGAAATCTTATTAGTATTATATATATTTAATTTACTTAAATTTTTTGCTATTAAAAATATAATGACCACATTATGTGTACAAATATACATTCATTACAAGGATAATGCACATAATAATATAAAAAAACATTGATTTAATGTTTTATTGCAGATAAATTACATTATGATTAAATCGTACAACTATAAAAATATTTATTTAAGTTTTACATCAAAATAAATATATTTATCTAAAAAGTTCATGATGAAATTAAATAAAAAGTAACAGTTGTGTGTTGGGTATGGCACCCGAATATTTAATAATAATAAATTAGTTATTTCTCTAGCAGAATAAATAATTTTTATAAAATTATGCAACAGACGCTATTTCCTAACTAATTTTTACATAACATCACATGCATATAGAAAACACAATAGCTTTTAAATTATTGCAGAACATTATTTAAACATTTTATGTCATTGTATAGTATTCTACAAAATATATAAAGCCTATGAAGTAATAATTATTTTGTATAAGTGAACAGTAAAAATATATATTGTGTAAGAGAAAAAAAATGTTCTTTTTCTTTATCAAATTCTATTCTCAAAGCATAATCGAATTAATAAAATTCCCTATATTTTGAAATCCATAATTTTTAATTACACTAAAAGTTACCAAAAGTAAGAAATCATAAAGCACATTTATAACCCATAAAATGCCACAAAATCCAATGTCGTATCAATCTTATTATATGATTATATAATAATGATGTTACCCCTGGAGAGCGGGTTTTGCTGACAACGTGTCAATAGCCTTCAGAAACTTTGACACATCATCACAAAATCCACTGATTATTAACTCCTTACTAAATTGGTCGCTTAAATTAAAAAAATTAGAATAAATAATAAATATTACATTTAACGCGTGTCGATCACTTTCTTAACTAAATTAATCATTAAAACTTCTACGAGCGCATTTATCTGCGGAACAATTCCAATTTCATTTCTAATAGGAAAATTGGACATTAGTTCTCGCGCACGTTTTATAAATTATATATTTATAAATTAATGCATGGCAGTACCGTTGATCTACTACTTTTATATCGATATTACATTACGCAACTTTACAATATTGATCTATCTGCAGGTTCTACGAGCTTATTGAGCAAATATGTATGTCTAATAACATTTGCTAGATGTAACAGATAACAGCTGTCGTATTCTAATCGCTTTAATACGGTCCGATATAAATTCTACGTTTATAAACGAAGTATTTATTCGGTATTGTTACAAGGATATGTACTGAGGCAATCTTCACCATCTTGACCGTGCCTGGCTGCATTCACGTATCTGTAAAATCTTTCACTGTACACGCTCTCTGTTACGCTGTTCTTCAGTTCCTGTGGATCTCTGAAAATATATATAAATGTTCTAATAAATTTTTTTAATTAAGCCAGTATTATCATAATAATGATAGTAGTATTTTGTAAACATGCGAAAATTATGAATTTTAAGTTACATGCGCGTTTTAAAGTGTGCTTAATTTAAGTCACGTTACGTTTCTTGATCATTACTCAAGTAATACGGTATAAATATGTAACAAAAACGCAACCTAAAAAAATTTAATTAAGAAAAAATTAATCTTCAAAAGCTATAATTGTGCGTAAGCCAGTTATCCAACAAACGTTCCGGTCACAACAAAAACTTTCCGGTTTATCGCATAGCCGGTTCGGTGAAAGCATCTTTTGTAGTTTACGCTTATTGTTAACGGAATGCAAGCAAAACGCAATGCAAAACCAGATAAGCTTGAAGTACAAGGCGCGAATTTACAATCGTGGCATTAAGAAATGGGAAAAAGGAACGATGTAAAATGTAAAAAAAAAAAAGAAGAGGGACGAGAGAGAGAGCCAAACATGACCCGATTAACGTGATTCGGAGCACGCAAGCGATCTCCACCTTTCTCTTTGTGATTGCACCGCGATTTAATCGATAAGCTGCATAGTTTCATACCTGGAAAGCTCGTTTGACACAAGATTACTGTGCGGCGAGTAGCCAGCCGGGTTCTTGTACATACTACAGACGAGCATCTCCCTGCAAGTCTCTTCGTAGAATCTCAGTTGTCCGAAGATGTCGTCCAGTCGTGACATTATCGGTCCGTAATACTCATCATCCGTTTCTTGCTGCGAAATCGACGAGCTCTTGGCGGTTGCAATAGGCGTCAAGAGCCTCTGATGAGTTAGTCGTACATTTGGCGCGAACACGGTGTAAGGATTCTTCGCCGATGTCTTTGTACCGGATACGAGATTTGCGGGATTTATCGAAAGTACAGTAGCAGTCGGCTGCGCCGCGGGTCGCCGATTGTATTTAATGTCGTTCAGATATCCGGAGTAGGCCAAGTTGTGCGCGCCAGCTGTCATTGAATTATCTAAATAAGATGATGCAATCGGTTCTACGTTTGGCATATTTTGCGGCAACGGACCTGAATACGAGAGACCGGAAACTGGACTTGGAGCTGGAACTACGCGATTCAACTGTTGACTGGCCTCGTAGGACTGACCGGCTTCGTAGGGCTCGTCGTAAGGTTCGATGCCCCATTCTTTCAACGCTTCCATATCTTTCCGATACTGAACATGAGGGTGGGTGTAATCGTAACCGTTGAAGTCATCGCGATGGTAATAAGATGGAACGGCTACCGGAACCGGCACATGATGATGATGATGCGCTACCTGAAATGAAGATTGTCAATTAAATATTGCATATATATTTTAAACAAAGTTTAGATGAGAGATAGAGAAAAATCACACGCATACTTGATGATGATGATGATGAAACTTGGTAGAGTGAGACGCATAGTAGCTGGAGCAGAGCTTGAAAATATGCGCGAACGCAGGAATGAAGAACAGCAGCAGTTTCAGGAAAAGTTTCTTCGCAGCTCCCACTCCGAAGAGAAACGGAATGATAAACAGGAACTTCACTTTAATCAGCTTGATAATTAAGAGAAGCGCCAAAAAGCTGGTTAACAATTTATTCTGTACGAACTTTTCTAAAATAAAACAAAAAATATTATATATTATAAATTTTGTCATTTTGATTGATTTTATAAAACAATTAACAAATATAAATAAATAATAACATTTATCGTTTTTGTAAAACAATAAATATTATTTTCTCAATATTATAAATAGCACATGTGCTTATATTAATTGTTAAGGATGCTCACTGATTTTTTTAAAGAAGATTCGTCCCTCTTGTTGTCCAACTTCTTGATTTCCAAAATCTACTCTGAGAAGAGCTCCGGTCTCGTCTATCTCGCGTGGGCTTATCTTCACAGTTGTGCCCTCGAAAAAAAACTGCGGAAGTTGAATTTGGTAATTTCGCGTCGATAAAAATTTCATTGTCTTCTGTCGTAAAGCGTTCGTGATTTCTTGGAGTGGTGATACCGGTTCATCCTCAAACTTCCGATTTTGCTCCTTCGCTTCTTCGTCCGTTTCTCGATGGCAGCCATTCGCGTCGACGTCATCCACGAGATTCTCACGAACGTTATTGGAATTTTCCGTTTTAGGACACGTATCGTAAGTAACATTATTTCTCGTGAGTAATAGACCGTCGAAAATGGTGATATTATCTCTCTCGATGAATGTATTATCAAGATAGGTGTACGCGTTCTTTTGTATGCAGGAAAACGTCACTCTCTTATCGCAATCCCTGAAGAGTCCGTGCCAGAGCTCGTTTTCCGTCTCGTTGATATGCAACGTATCAAGCTTCAGGATCTTCGCAAATAATTTAAGTTTCTCGACACTGAACAGGCTCGAGTGTGATAACGTTATCAAGAGACATAGCAGGAACAACGTCGATCCCCAATGCATCTTCGATAGCACTTTTGAGAGATTAACTACGTTTAATTTAATTTGTATATTTTATATTTGACTCGGCTTTTTTTTTTTTACTTGTATATGACCAGAAATATGAGGTAGCGTACCGGAAGCACTGCACGCTCTGAATTGTACACCACCGGCGGTACCACTGGCCAATTACTTATCTAGTAACTGAAACCGGCGCACTTTTCATTTTGCAAATGAGTCATCGTCACTTCGTCCACGTACACGTCCAATTCTTTGGTATCTACCCGCGGTCATCACATGCCCTTTCTACTTATTGGAGATCTCGCTGCTCAACGTCAACCCTCCCTCCTACTTCCTATCCAAAAACCTGACCTTCTCCCACCTTTTTATCGGCAATCCTCTTCTCCGCGCGACAGCCTCCTCGGCTTCTCCTTCGGCGCGACGTGCAATCGGCAGACTCTGCCGTTGCAATCACGTTGCATCGCAGACGTCGATCATCGCGTTACTAACGTGCTCGTGACTGTTGTCACATCTTTCGACCTGTCTCGTCTCCTTTTTACCTTTCTTTTTCTCTGTCTCACTCTCCTCCGTCGCAGACGCGCACCGTTCGATCTCTCGCTTCGCACTAACCACGGGCCTTTCCGTTCTCGCTTACAATTCACCTGAACGTCAAGTATGTCAAATGCCCTCCTACTCCTTCTTCTTCGACGAGAGCTCCTCCGTGGAAGGTCATTATCGTCTCCTCTCGGACTGCAACCGGCCAGGTCTGCGGTTACACACGCGCGCGTTTAAGACCGTTGGGCTCCTGCCCGAAGACCTGGTCAGATGCATCATAAATATGCAAACATCTGGCGGGACACGGGAGCTCCTACGATCAAGTAGGAATGTCGTGTCTATTCTCATTTTTTTCCCAAGGTTCAATTTTCTCGAGAATATCTAATGATATTCAGTGGTTCCCTATTTGTATTTCTGTATATTTGTATTCGTATTTATAGTTGAATGTTAAATTATCTTGAAATTTATCAAAATTCACGAAAACTGTATTTTCTATTTATGCAATTTACTCGCGTGGAGGTGAAACTTGAATAACTTTTGTTTAATTGCAGGAAAAGATCTGCCTCGTACTTTTATTACATCTTGCACAAGATTATATTCTCTGTAGGACATCTCATTAATTTTTCTACATTCGCGATAAATATGTAAGATACAATTAAGCTTCAAATTACGTATATTATGGAGTGGCACGCAATGTCGCTTTTTATATAAAAAAAGTTAATTATGGTCATTCATGAACTGTCGGTCGCAGTTCGTTTCTTCAAAAGATGATGATAGCAAGAAATTTCCAAGTATATAGTTGAATTGTCACATGGTCGGCCATTTATACGGAATTATATACATATACTTCTGCTACGTGTTCCGGTGAAAATATAGTTCAACTTCCTTATCCATGTGCCGATATAATGAATAGAAATTAGTAACATCAAACTAGAATTAAAATATCATTATAGTTGTAAAAAATAAGATGTTAAAATCATTTAGATGCCATAATAATTAATTGCAAGTTGAATTTAAGTGCACATATATTCAATGAAAATATGTATTGCACATATTGCATTTAAATATAAGTATAAAATTATTTATTTGCGTATATAAATGATTCAGTAAAGATATTTTTTTAAAGTTTACTGTTTGCATGTAATCTTTATGTATGTGTGTCAAGTCAAAACGCAAAATAAGAATCTATTTTTATCGAATTTTTGATAAAGAGATGTTTTCCAAGATTTAAGTTTCTCTGACACATATTTTTTAGACCTATTTTTTTATTTTACTTTACTGTTTTATTAAAATAATCAGCAATAACGGCGGTTAAGAAAAATTGTTGACGTTTATAAAAATGTTTTAATATGAAATGACAGCGACAAATTATCAGGTAATTAATATCTGTATTTAATTTGGTAGTAAAATTTTTTTTAAATCTTATTTATGTGCTTATATATAATAGAAACACATACTTACACACTTTCAGATCCGTGAAGATAGTGAGGTATTTATGAATGAATCCCAGATAGTGAATAGTTTTTTCCACGTGAATGCTAGACCATACATGCACTATGTTTCTTATTGGTACACTGAAACAACACTGTACGTTAAAGCATAATAAAAAAATTCCACATTTATGCATGAGCATTATCATAATGAAAAAATTATGATAAAGCAAGTAGTACTATATACAGATAAACTCATTTATGATTCAACAATGTAATATACTTTTACTTTGTGAAACATCGTAATTCTTAAAGAAATAATGTTTTATGATCTTTGAAAGAAATATGATATTTACGATCCTTATCTATATATATGTTTTACTACGAATAGTTTTACGATCCTTATCTATATATATGTTTGAATGTAAAAGGAAAAATCCAAACAAAATTAGATATTATTATTACTGCTTTTCTAACTTGTCAATCGCGTTTCTCAGGCTTTTCACTAGATAGATTTCTGGTGAAGGTGTTCTCATTATTCCAGCCAGCAACTACGCGATCCATTAAATCCGTATCTAACTTCTACTTAAGTGACAGTTAGACTATCTTCTTCGTCTTGCTGATGATATTTTTCGATAATTTTGATAATGCAATATAATAATAACAAAGATACTTGCATTATATATTACATCTATATAATGTATTTTTATATACTTCCTAATTTTGTGAAAACAATTTTTTTCTCTCAATAAAATTTTATAAAAATATATTACGGTCGTCACGTTTCTCTTCTTGCATTATATTCCAAAATTTTAATATACATATGTGTCTACATATATATCACATAATATTAAATATATAGGTCACATAATATTAACCTTAAATATATTAAGATATTACTAAATTTTTATTACTATATTTTCATTACGATGTTTTTTGAATATAAATGCTTTTTTTTTACATATAAACGAGTTTGAAAAGTAGGGCATTGATCTGTCAAATCGGTCCGGGTTGAAAAAACAGAGAGGTCGTCTCAATAACGAAGAGCATTTCTGGGGAAATTATCTTGCAATATACTACCAAGTAGTTGATCGAGTGGGCCAAGCGAGTGGACCGAATGAATTCCATTGACCCACTAATGAAAGATGCTACAGTAGGTTGAGGCGCATGACCGGCTTACGCGTTCGCTGCCGAAAAGCCGATCGAACACGCACAAGACGCATTCAACGAAACAGGATTTCACGTTGGGAATTTTGTTCCGCCACGCGAAGATTTGTCTTGCCTCTCCGTTGACGAATGTAAAATATAACGTGCACGCGCGTTCTTTCCCATTTTACCTCACTTCTTCTGAGCTCTCGATACCCATGGAGGAACAAGAGGTTCATTCAACACTTTAACGTAACCCAGTTACGTCTTGACCATAATTCATCATATAATGATGAGGGCGACAAGAGGCTGCTTCTTCATATCACTGAAATATAAATGCAACATTATTATATGTATATTAAAATTAGCTTTTTGAAATTTAACTTTAAGTGAAAATATCAGTTTATAAAGCAATTAGTACGCACGTGTGTGTAAATTTTGAGGAAAACGTATACAATATTAATTTTATTTTATTTATGATGTACTAAAGCTTCTCAGAGGTAAACCAATTAAGAAATTCATATTATAAGTATGAATAATTCGTTTTTAAGTATATTATAAATTTTCCTTGAGAGTTAATATAAGATGTTATTATTGTGCAAATCGTACCGTTGAAATATACATTTGATAGAACTTCGCTTGATGAACTTGCTTAGCAATTTTAGTGATGGTTACCAAGTATATTAGTGGCTCCACTGCACATACACAATCACAATTTCTCTTTTTTGCTTAATTATTTCTTCATATATAATCTCGAAAAGAGGAAGCAATCTGTGCCGGTCTGACTGTAACATATTATTTGGGATATGTCAGTCACCTGTGACAAGTGCGTCTGTATATACATTAGAAAGTATTTCGGATGGTAGATAGTAGTAGAAATTGTTAGCGTCGTAAACCAGAAACGCAAACTTCAATAGCGATAAGAGCCCCAACGGAAAGTATTTGCGGTGCATCGAAACTGGTTTGTACGTGCACAAAGTGAACCAAGCAACTGGGACATGTCACATATTGGATGAGCGATAAAATTTAAGCTTTATTACCTGTTTAAAAATGATGCATTGTATGTTAATTGAAGTGAGTTTCATTAAAAATTATTTAATAATTAATGAGTTATATATATATTAGAGAAAATACATATATTAGAGAAAATTTATATTTTTTTATTTTATATTAGAGAAAATTTATATTTTTTTATTTTATGTTAGAGAAAATTTATATTTTTTTATTTTTAATACTTTGAATTTTTATTTCTTGGCATATGACTTTATTTATCAAATCATTTTTTAAAGATTGCTTTATTTATCAGTTACAAAAATCAGTTTAAAAATTTTAATTTTATTATAAATATTTTTAAATGTATAATATAAATTTATGTATAATATAAATTTAATAACATAAAAAACTTTCAATTTTTTTTAATTCTACATTAAATTTAAATTTTATTTGTAACAAAAATATATTATAGCTTACTATCTACCGACTATATCACATATATCATGCAAATGAAAACTGTCATCAAAGAATCAATCATAATTTTTTCATCCTCTCATTTTTTTGACAAAGAGCGATGACGTTTACTTACCCACTTACCTATCTTTCTACACTTCTTCCTATGAATCAAGCAACATGCAAATATAATATTATAGCACCATCTCTGACGGAACAAATAGTATACTGCATTGCCTCATGTTACGCAGCATAGACCGCTGTCCAGTCTCCTTCGTTACGTCACAAAGTGAGGCGGTGAAATAGCTTTCGGCATTTGTAACAGATACATATATATGTATGTATATAAGAATAACTAAAAACGGAAACAGAAACATCTTATTAAATATGTAGATATACGGAGATAAATATTGGAAACAAACTATCACATCCTTATTGTAATAACTGATATTACTTGAGTTAATATTAGAAAGAATAAATATAACGGAAAGTTACAATATCTTTTTTCTCTTAAGCAAATTTTATCAGAGCGTAGAAAAAAGAAAAATTATTTCTATGTTTTTATTATGCAATTATAAATTTTTATGTTTTTTTTTATAATTATTATAATTTTAATTGTATAAAAATCAATTACTTGATATTTTTTTCAATTGCTATTATGAGATGCAATAAGGAAAGTGACCCAACCGATCCTCAACGCAATATGCATCTAATTCCGGAACAGGAAATCCTCTTTTTGTCGAACGATACGAACACTTTCGCCGCTTTTCCCGATCACGAAAGGGAACGGGATCCCGTTGATCAGTCGGCTATCTAACGGGAATCGGCAAATGACCTCGTGGCTTAAAGCAGGCGCTTCGTCACCAAAGCTAAAGGAGAGCATCCTTTGAGAAAATCAAATGCACGGCCATAAAGGCACTCACTCGTGTCGCTGTCCAAGGAGACAGCTAAGGATAAATTCACTTGCCGTTATTCTTTTCAAATCAGTTCACGTTGCTACCGAAAAGATTACGTGTCGAGAATCTCAAGTAGATAGTCAATGCACTAATGTAGGTCGATCATTGGGCGAGTAAGAAGCTTGGACGACTTAAGAATTTGGTCGTGTATAAAGTTCACTATAGTGTAACTGAGTTCCTCCTAGATAATTTTGAATGAAAATAATATAATATCCATTATGTATATATTCAAATAACAATTACTTACCTTTAAATAACAAATTTGTTAAGTATTATTAGTTTATATAAAAATTATATTTGTAAAAGATCTTTATTTTATTATTTCTCCCGAAGATTATATTAATTTTTTTTTTTAATTTTAGATAGACCAACTAAATTTAAGGAATTAAATCATTTTTTCAATCTAACAAAATTTCCAAATAATACATTAAATTTTTAACGTATTAGTACCATTATCATTTTATAAAGAACTTATTTGCTGGATAAATAGTTAGCAACTCAATAAATTCAATAATTCGCTGAATGGTGACAAAACGCTAACATTGGAAAGTTGATGTGAGAAATATCTCTTCAAATAATGACTAAATGACTGCGGATAAATAATTGCGGTTGATTTTAGCATGAAAGGTCATGCGGAAAAAATAAAAATTTATAGACCATGACGTAAGAAAAAACCCGTTATAGGCCTCGAATATGGTTTTTTCGGTCTTTCTTCAAAATAATTTGTATATATTTACTAAATCTAGATTTTAATCAAATATACGAATACCTTCGACACCTGGTGTTGATATTCTTCACGCTCTTGGTGAAGGTTCTCAACCGGTATACTAAATGTACCAGATAAAATGGATTTCATACACTTCCGGCAACATTCAAAGTCGGTTACTTACTAGAAAGTAATGAAAAGAAGCTTGGAAGACTCTTCAGAAGATCGCGCTACTATCTTACAAACAAAATTAATAAACAATTTAAAAAATTGTCGACAAAAAGTTTATAATAATAATTATTAAACTAAAAATATTATTACTAAATTTTTATTAAATTAAATTATTGTATACTTAATTACTAAAAATTCTCTTATTTCTCTTTTTAAATATATCTATATCTTCTTAATTTTCAATCTGATTTTTATTCAAAAACATTTCTTACAAAAAATGTGAACAATAGGAATAAAATACTTTTTAATAATTGTATAACGATTGTAATATTTTTTATTTATAAACAAGCATACAATAATGTGTCGTACAATTATAATTGATTTAAATTCCATGAAGCATACCCTTAGAATGCGGCTCGACTTGGTGTAATTCAATTCTTATATTCGAATTTGACGATGGAATATTATTAGAATTTTTTTCAGCTGTAGCCTGCCATTCATTCATATATGTTATATCTGTCTTATGAGTAACATCAGGTTGATTTGTGCTTGTTGCAGAATCAACATTTTTTTCAGTTACATTAATGAGATTGATAGGTGGGTTTCTGTTGAAGATGAAACTTTTTTCTTTCGCACTTACTGTTGTTTCTACCTTCGAATTATTTTTTACCGAATCAGCAGTTTTATTGATGCCTCCATATTCATAGAAAGTCTTGTAATTTGTTACGTTCCAATTAGGAGTCACGGAGTTTGAGTTTATTTCTGATGGTGATTTTCGATAGTCTTGATAGTCTGGATAATCGATACTCTCCGCGTTCGAGATAACTTCTCCTACATTCGGGATGTGATTAAGTCCATCATTTGCGGTCATCTCCTCCTTAATTATTTTGTCGTAGGATAATGTCATCGGCCGTTTGTGGAAGCTGCGACCCCATCCACCTCCGCCGCCGCCGTAGCCACCGCCTCCTCCTGAAGGGGGACCATAACTACTTGATGGAGGTGCACCATAACTATCACTAGGTGGTGGTGCACTATAACTACTTGGTGGCGGTGCACCATAACTACCACTAGGGCCACCACCACCACCACCCGAAGCTTTCGTAAGAAGTACTATTTCTTTGAGTTGCCCTGGAAAGTGTTACCAGAACAGAAATATAGGTGTTTTATGAAGATATTTAGTTTTGTTATTTATAGATTTTGTTAAAAGATTGCTATTACATTAAATATTTTTTTAGATTGTTAAAAACTCTCAAAGTTTATGGTAACCAAAATTTTACAATAGAACAATCAATGTAAATTAGTGTGGGCATTGAAAGATTATTTAGATTTCAATTAGACACAAAACATAAAAATATTAAAACAAGATTATTTTAGATTTCAACAATTAGACACAAAACATAAAAATATTTAAGACAGATTATTTAGATTTTAACAATTAGACACAAAACATAGAAATATTAAAATTTAACAAGGAATAATCAAACCTCCTCCACCTCCACCTCCACTCTGCCATGGTCCTCCGCCGCCGCCGCCGCCTCCACCTTTTCCAAATTTGTTCATAAGCATCATCATGGAAAGCATCAGAGACATACCGCCCATCATCATACTTTTCATGGCCATCAATCCTATCAAGTATTTAATTATTTTATTATAATAAAATATTTCAATATGCATGTGATGTGTGTTTCTTAAAACAGAACAGAAATATATATAACTGGCTTTTAAATCCGCGTTACGCGCGGAAATATATATCAAGATTTTTTTTGCAATAGAACGAAAATCGTGCATTTTTATTTGCACGATTTTTTCAAACTATCTATTTATATAAGTATCTTTGGAATGTTCTAAACACATTGGCACAAAATTTCAAAACAATTTTTTTTCACAAAAACAGCTTTTAACATGAAAAAAAATAAAAATTAAAAAATTACATAGTATTAAATGCTAAAAGTCGGTCCATTATTGAAGAAGTAGTTTGTAGTCAGACAGACAGACAGACAGACAGACGGTACTTATACATATGGATATTTGAATAGTGAAAATATGTGCCCGATGCAAAGAGAGATCATGGAAGAATATAAAAAAATAATATACCTATTAGCTTCATTTTCACCATCATTAGCATGCCCATCATCATCATTTGGCATCCTCCTTTTTTACCTCCACCTCCACCCCCCCCGCACTTGTCCTTACCACCGCCGCACTTACCTCGTCCTATAACAAATGATATTTAACTGTAAGAGCAATAATTTCTTCAAGAACGCACAAGTGTTCTGAAGATAAAGATTTTCAAGATTTGTAAAAGATATCTGAGGATTTAAAATTATCCATTAAAGATTGCCATCTAAGATATCTATATTGCGTGACTAATATTGTTTTAATATCCTTTGCATTAGTTTTAATTTCCTTTGCACCAACCTTCCACTACAGCTGCATCATCGTACATTACATCGATCTGATTTTTTTCACGCTTACTGTTCCATCTAGGCAATGTGATACGCAGAGTAAAGGAATTGAAAAAATCATCCAAGCTGCGTTCGATGCTAACATCTGTATTATTCATTGCTCGACCGTCAGATGTATGTATTGTTCTGATCTTCACCAATTTTATGTCTTGCCCGAGCAAAGTAATCTCATCAAGATGAGTTATTGTTTCTAAGAAACGGACGAAACGTTTCTTGATGCAGCCGAGCGAAAATTCAATAACGCATTTGCCAATATCCTTTACGGGAAACCTCGGAAAATGATCGTCGTCCTTGTTTTTCATGGAATCATTCCTGGCTGCTGGAACGATCTTAACGTCGATCTTAAAACCATTCTTCTTGAGATTGAATAGTCGACGTTCGACCGGCGCCTTGCGCAATCCCATATCAAGGATGTAATCCTTAACGTTTCGGATCTCATTTTTCTCGTACGCATTCGCATGGATCGCGCACGCAATCAGCAAACAGAAGACGAACATAGGTTCACGCACTCTTGCACGTTGAGTGGTTAACGATGAACACCGATGACGATGATGAATGACAGAAATATGACTTTGAGAGGATTACACTGACTGACACTGACTGATCTCCGGATCATCGCAATCGTTTATATACAATGAGATTTATGTCATTCGCGGTATCCTCGCGATGCTTTGTCACGATTGTCATTACTTGCAGCGAGAGACAAGTAGTCATCTAATAATACGATTGAAGAGGCAAATCAAGAAAGGATCGAAATCATTCATCGGGTTTCAACCACAACTAGATGGTACACGCAATAGTTAAAGCAAACGTTTCCGGATGCAGCATTACGAGCTGTATTACGTTGACACGCTTATAGAAACATTTCAAAGAGTTTGAGACAGTTTGTGCCACTTACAAATTAATTACTAACTAAAACTTATAATTTATAAGATCTACGACATTAAAGCAATAACAACTAATAATTGAAATAGAATTAATACTATCTGTTGACATATATCGCTTAATTAAGCGTTTGATTTTTATATTTTGTTATATTTTTATTTTTCTTTAATATATCAGAACATTTTCTTATGTAAAATGTAATATTAAATTGTTTTTTTATTATTTATAGAAAAATATTTCATTTATTAGTTGCCAAATGAATTAAGTTGATGAATTAAATTGATTAATAAATTAAAATAAACGCGTTGCTCTATATGATTTAATATATGATTATGATAATAATTATATTTTATTTCAAATACTTCGAGCACATTATGTACATATATGTGTACATGTGTGAGTGTGCTGTGTATGTATGTAATAATACATATGATTATGCGCGCCTTGAGACTCGCAATACTTTATGATCTGGTGCAGGACTGCCAGGTTGATAGTTGTCTATGGTGAAGGTGCTAGCCTTATTACTTCTTAATTGGTTCGTACATTCACCTTCAGAGATATCTAAGTTTAACCGTAGCAATTAAATTACTATAACAGTAAACATGTGCACTTTTCAGCGCGTGATGCGGTTAAACGATGTATTCACGTTGGCCAGTTAGAAAAGTTCAGTGTAATTTTCTCATTTAAATTAACAAATTCCTGATGACTATCGCTAATCACTTTACGACAGGCAGTCTTATTGCAGCGTGCATATTCCGCGATTCTTGATGATTGCTGCAATTAGTAATAATGACAACGCGTTATGTGTCTTTACAAATGTTCTTTATTATTACAACTTTAACAGTAACAAAATAAATATTCAAAAATCATGTACATGATCTTGGGCAATCTGCGTGCACGACGATGATACGCTTCCCCAATAGACGAAAATGCAACGGCGGCCGCAATAAATATACGTAGGTAACTATAAATAATAAATAATATGATAATTCATGAAGCGACGAAAAGAAGCCAGATGAGATCTTAGAGAGGCGGATCAAAAGTGATAATGATGGCGAGACAGAGAAGAGAGAAGAGAGACGAAGCGAAGGTAAGAGGAAGACGTAGAAAGATAGGCATGAGGAGGAAACGCGATAGTGCGTTAGAGGGTAAAAAGAAACGGCAAGGAAAAAAAGAAACGCAGTGAGGTAGAGATGTGCTAAAGATGGTTCTGTCGTGTACCGGCGAGTGCGGACGCTACTCATCGGATTAGATCATTGGGTTGAGATTAGTTCTGCAAGATTGATCTGCGATCGCGCGCGTTGCCGTATTTCAGCACGGCCTGTTGAACCGTATCGTGAACGGTATCGAGGGATCTTCCATATCCAGAATGTCCGAATCCGTGTCCGTGATGCTCCTCCGAGCTATGCGTATGCGAGCTGCTGTACACCGGCTTGCTAACGATTTCGTACGTCGTCTTCTTGTCGTGACCGCTAGTCAGGGACTTGAGCCCGATGATGGCTGATAACATGAGTGCCATCAAACCGGTCATCAGGGCTTTTCCGGCGAGGAGTGCCAACGCGCCGAATCCCATCGCGCCGAGAGTTGCCTTCATCATCATCAGACCGGCTAACAGACCGCCGTGATGCTTGTCCTTTTTACGTCCTGTGATAAATATAAAAAATGATAATTAATAAATAATTTAATTAATTAATCTTGAAATATATATACTCGCATAAATAATCGAGATATGAAACACATTGATTTGATCACCTTTTATATAGTAAAATATGCTCAAATAGTGAAATAGTAAAATAAATTATCTGTTTTTAAACTGTTTGATTATCTAATAATTCTTGTTATTTGCTATTTTCTTGATTACTTAGTTAAATAATGAAATTAAGAAATTCTAACCTGTTTCAACATTTTCTTTGCCACCGAAACCAAGTTGCGCGAGCGCATCTTCGTTAAAGCTCCTGGCAGCTTCAAAGGTTTTTGGATCGAAAAGCTTGATAGAGATTGAGTGACTGTTAATGTAACTGCCGACCTTGTGAACCAAATAAGCATCCAATCTCTTCTCAACGTCGTTCGGGAAGTCCCTCGCCAAATTGGCGACTACTTCCGATGCCGGAACATTGGCAGAACTGTTCTCCTTGATCACAGATACACCCGGCAAGATACCGATGTTCTCTTGCTCCGACAATTTATCCAGGAAAGACACCACGTCCAGCTTGAGGCATGTGGCACTGTATGACTTTCCGCAATCTTTGTTTAAATTGGACGCCAAATTTTCCGGCGCTTCTTCTATCAATTGTCTCGAGGTGCGTCTCTCGATCTCTGCACTGACGCATCCCGAAAGAACAAGTACCAGAAGAAGGAGATGACAACGCGACAATTCCTGCGTAATTCCTTTCATCGCGAATTTTTGGTTGTTTCTTGAACTTGATTGAAGTAAGAAAAATTTGTGCAGAATTTTTTTCCGTCCTAGGTCTACGGATCGCCAGCAGCGCGACGATATCCTTGAAGACGAAGGACCTTGAAGCTGACGGATGAAACGCGTATCGTGCACTGGGCATACCCTCGGATACTTGCAGTATATATAGAGCGAATCAACAGGTAGTCCTTTTTCCTTTTTGCCTTTCGGTCGTTTCATACATTCTCCGTAGTCGAGAGTACGGCGACGGAACTCTCTTCTTTGTGGATGCCGAAGAGGAGGCAGGGGATTCTCGCAGCCGCCCAGTAGCTACGGCGAGAGGGAGCGTCAAATAGAGCGGAGAATTCGAATCTGAGTCAAATTTACGTAAGAAAAAAACATTACCAATAAATGAGTACGATTAATGATGAATGAGAGCGAATGCTCATCATCTCGATATCGATTTAATTATTATTGACAATACGTTGACATGTGTGTGCGATTAATTTTTTTGCCATCTTTATTATCTATTAATCAATGCTCTAATCCGAGAATTTTACCATTTTTTTAATTTATAAATACTACTATAATTACTACTAAAATGACTTACAAATCTAAAAACTAAAAATCACATTTTTCCATAATTAAATAATATGATATATTCTCTTGCATGATATATTCCCTCCGTAATTATATACATATAATTATACACATATATATGTATATACATAAATATAATATATAATAATAAATAAAATATAATATATAATATAATATATAATATATATTATATAATTTAATTTACAAAAATTTATAAAACCAAGAGACACATTTGTAGATTTTTTCCTACTGTATTTAATATTAATTTATAAAATAATAAGGCTTTTTATTATAAAACATATAATATAAAATGTCTATATATATTTTTGATCTAAATGACCTAGAAATTGTTCTTTTGTTATTATAAAAATATCATTTTATAGAAAATAGAACAAAAGAATAGAAAAAATCAAAATTTTAATCAGAGGTAATAATAAAATACAGAAATCTAATCAGCTTGATTAATTATCCGAAACATATGTAAATTACTTAAGCGTCGATCACCGGTATCACCGGCGCTCGATCGCCCGGAGCGCAAGGTCACTTTCGATTTCACGAATGAAACCAAGAACCCATGCAGCAGAGACAAATTTTACAAAGTTCGCGAGCCGGACGTAGGCAAGAATTGCAAATTGAAAAATTCGTCGATAAGTATATCGTGAAAATGATTATTGCGGCGAAACGAGACGGGAGTCCTACTTTAAATCAGTCCAGTTTAGCTAGCTCGTAGGAGATCCGATTTTCGCGCGCCACGCTCGAGCAACGGCGCTTCAGACGGATCTGCTGATGTGAAAGTACGAAGTCGATTTTCACGAACAACTCGACAGGATCTTATCGTGGTATGCACGTACATATGTATCTGTATGCGCAGTGCGCTTCTTGATATGACGCGCTTGCATGCCATACGGCAGGTGGGCCGACTTAGAACGGACTAGCCTTTTTCTTCAAGCATCTATTTTTCCATTTATTGCTTCTTTTTTAATGCGGTGCCTTCCTTTCGTTAATAATCGCGCGATCTCGAACGCGTCACGCTGTTCCTGTTCCCGCCCAGCTATGCGCGACAGATCGAGGCGGTGGTGGGCGTTTTACGGTCGTAAACATCGACGAAAGGGATAGATGGAAAAGAAATTTTTTGTATTTATCTCCATCGTTAATTTAATGAAAATTGTGTAGCAAAGTTGAATTACTTTTTGTATTTATTTTTATCGTTGATTAAATCAAATATTTTGTAGAAGGAGATATTACAATTATATATTTTACGTAGATTCAATTCACTGAGATTTGTTTACGCACTCATTCTGACATTATCATTTTATTGTCTTTTTTATTTTGTCAAGCTTTAACCAGAACTATCCGCATAATCTATACTTCCTGGGTTTTAGAAGGTACCCGGTTTTTAGAAGGCATTAACTGAAACCACAATATCGTGCTTATTTGGGACATCCGATAAAAAATAATGCCACTTAATCACACGATTTAGCATCAAATAAATAGTCTCTCTTGTGATAGATGAAGAAATATAAAAAGAAGAAAAGTTAATATATTTATATGTATTTCAATTTATTTAACAAACAAAATATTTTTATACTTTAATGACGAATAAAATACATTATATGGAATAAATAATAAGCTCTCAAAAAAATCCTTATTCAAATTTGTTAAAATAAAAATTTAAAAAATTCTTTCGAATTGAATTTTTATTATCATGATAATAATGTGTAAAATTTATGACAAAGAATAAAATTTTTTCAATTATAGAGTATTTCAAAAATTATAGGCTACAGCAGTATGCATTTACAAGTGCGAATATAACGTTACAGCGGGTGAATTCGTATGAATACCATGATTGTGCGCTTCGGAATGCCGCAGTTACCCTATTTTCAGTCGAAATTGAGATAGGCGTTGTTTCAAGAAAGTCGCTCGCATTTACCTAACAATTTACCACAATTCAAAAAATATTTACGCAGAATTAAAAAAAAACAATATCATCATGTCAATAATATCTCCTTGACAGTTATCGCAGCAAATCATATTTTTATATTATTGAAATAATAATAGATAATGTGTTAGAAATTTAGAAAAAAATATACATAGCTTGGAGAAATTGATTGTATTAGAAGATAAAAAATATTACCGAGATAGAAAAAAAAAGATTACCGAACGTCTGGAACGTTGTTTATTACATTATTAGGAAACGGTACTTGTAATATTTTTACAGACGATTTCCTTACTAGGAAAGCAATCTTTATCGGTCTTTACTTTGATGATATGTGTAGTGGATATATGTACAAGCATATAAATTGCTTTATTTCACAAGTGATGTGATAGTGCCACTATTCTCTGCCAAGAAAAATATGATTCCAGTACTTTAACGGGAAAATCTGATTTTGTTCTTTGAGTCTAAATATTTCTACATTTGTACAAAAAATAGGGCTGTTGTATTTATTTTCCTCTAAAATTCTTATAAATCTTATAGTAATATCTTTGATTTTTTGCTTTCACTGATACATATAATTAAATAATGAATTTACATAGTAAGAAGTATACAGAAATAAATTTAAAAATATTGTATGTCTACAATTAATCAGTTGTAAAATATGTAAAAAAAGTTACACATATTTCTAATTAATGTACATTTATTTATTGTCTAAATGTCTTAATTTTCAAATCTAATTTTAGAGAATGCACGAAATTCTTTTAGAGAAATGCATAATATGAGCATATGCATGTAGCGCATATATGATTTATGCGTTAAGGTGTCAAACAAGAAGAAAAGAAGAAAGGTGAAATTACTGCTTCTGATACACTTGGAGCTACCCGAGTGATTGCATAGACCTCGTTAATTCGAGAACGCACATCCGTTATGTACTAAAAATGCATCGCGTGCGTTTATACTTTTGCATTTTTCTCGCGGCGAAGTGAATGTTAAAAGCTACAAATTTCTTTTATACAGCGATTTGTAAGAGTAGAGTGATCTACTCATCACGATTACGCTACAGTTTTCTCAATGAGTTACATTTCAAATAATTCAGTCGTCAAAGTGAGAAATAATTAATTGCTGCAATTATAGACTTTAATATTAATTTGTATAATGTTTGGAAACTGCATTAAATTCATATAGATATCTAATTCTACTTTCTACTAAAAAATAATTGTTTTCCCTGTTCAGCTATATTTCTACATTACGAAAATTAAATTGAAAAATAATAAACATATAAATGTTGCAATATTTGTGACAAAATTTTTAATTTTTATAAAATAATACTAGTATATTATATTATACATGATTATATTTCTCACTATATATTTGTGAAGTAGTTCTTTCGACTTTTTGTATTTTCGTAATATATATGTATGTGTAATATTAATTTCATTTATCTACAATACTTTAATTTATTTAATGTAAAAAACGCTAAAGTTTTAAATGATATGATTATGAAATATATTATTACATTAATGTGTGTTTTATTAGTATATATAAAATACGTAAAAAATTTTTAGTTTTTGAAAGTACATGTTCATTGTTTAAAAAATTTATTAAATATATATACATATACATTTATATATAATTTTTATTTTTTTATATTTATAGAATTATATTTTTAGAAAATTAATGAATTGGTAATATTATAAAAGAAGAATACGTTTAAAGAAAATTTGAAGTTACTTATACAAAGTACACATTTATAAGAACTATATTTCTAATTTGACATTTTCAGACTTATACAACGAAATGTTTGTAACTTAATATTATATAAAAGAAGAACAAGTTTATAGGGGGAATAATATGTCTAATTATAAGTATTTTGTTGCATATTTCCATTATAATCAGACGAACAATAAATTAGTTATCAAAATTTCAACCAATAACTTTATTAATATTGTTTGCATTCAATAAAAATAAAAAATTGTTAAATGTATATAATATACATCTAAAGAATTTTCACGACTTTTTATGACGTGAAAAGATAAACTTGCGTAGTAATGTACATTGAAAAAAATGCTTTTCAACATGAAAGAGTCGGAACCTGCGTTCTTCATCGTGTCCGCTGCTTCTCGACGGTGCTGTCCTCTCAAACAGCTTATATATACCTGCATTCGCCGTTCCACTCCTCTTGAACAACTCAACTAATCACAACTGATGCCGTTATTCCCCACCAAGAAGGCCATGGTCATACCTTGCCAGTGGAAGTGGAGAACACGTGGAGGCAATGACCCACTGACCTTGATAAGAACGCGGCATCGAGGGGGAACTCGGTGGACCAATCGTAGCTACGATCCGCTTTCCTACCTTGCTTGACACAGTGACCTCATTTCCTTCCTCTTCCTAGTTCCCCACCTTGATCCGATCTTTCTCCACTATCTCTCCCACCGTAACAACATTCTATCTTCTCTCCGTCCGTAAACCTCCATCTAGGTCATTAGCCTTCTCGTCTGACCGACTGAATAACCTGCTTATGTCTATACATATTATATATTTATACATATATATCTTTCATTTCATATTTATATATGTATAATTATTTATTTAAAATCTTCTCATTATCAAAATAATTCTCTAATTATCGATTTCGTGAACATTTAGATCAATTATTAGTAAGATGTGACATATCTGAACTTAGTAATTTGCTAAAATATTGCGATGATGTGACATATTTTTTACTAAATTCGCCGATGTCACAATGATGCGACGCCTTTGATAATTATAATTCAACCGATAATGATCAAGGCAAAGTTGTAGAAAAAAGACGATTTATTTGGTTTTATACATAAAGCAAGTATGTGTCAGAGACACGTAATAAATAAATAAATAAACGAACAAGTGGCAAGGATATTTTACGGAGTATCATGATATGGATATTGCTCGCCATTGTATTCCGGTGTCCAGCCTCTGTAGGGTTCATTAATTTCTTGTTCCGACCTGTGCCAGTGATCGTGATGAATTTCATGCGGCCTTACAATGCCATAACTGACTCTTGGTACAGGCGGTGGTGTAATAAGGGCTTTCAAGCCTATTGCGCCGGAAAGAATCATCGACATAATACCTGCGCCTATGCCCTTAATGCTTATCAAAGTAATTACGGAGATTATGATGGGCAAAATAATGATTGCCTTTAAACCCAACAGAAGCAAGAGTGGTACAACCAGCTTCTTCAATCTTGTACGAGCTGTAAGAGTAAGACATATCCATGTATGTAATTTTTCTGTGAATAAAATTATATTATTAATTATATAATTATTAATATATTTTTAGTTAATTACATAGTGTAATCATAGTGTCAGTCATTCAATTTTGAAGTAATAATTATAAAAGGGGAACATATAAAAGAGAGAAAGGATGACGTGTAAAAATCAAATTATGCTTAAAAAGGGGTTCGTAGTATCGAAACATATGTAAGATTTGTGTTAAATATAATATGTAAATATAATAGAAATGTAGAGCACGCACAATTAATATTCAAATATTAATAATCGTAGGATGTTCGAGTGTGATCGAGGCGCATTTCTAAAGTATTATAATTAACATTCATCATCCAATCTACTTTCTTCGACACGCGACACTCTCGTTCAAGGTCTTTCTTAGACATCTCGCAGTAGCCGTCCCAGAAACCCGGAATCCCACCAAACCTACTAAACAGTAACCCACTTTGGTCCACTCCCACCTCCGGTATCTGTTTTCGCGGATATGATAGAAGTGGAACACATCGTTACAGCTTTCTATGTATGTATTTTCTCGTTTCGGTCCCTCTCATCTCTCTTTCTCATCACGGATATCAATGAACCTTAATGATACATATCTAAATTTTTGAATATTTTTAGAATTAACGACGTATATATTTTACGTATTGTGAATTTTTATGTGAGTGAAAGAATTGATAGAATTTATAGAAAATGTATAAGTATGATAAAAAGGACTTGCTAGAGAGATAAGGAAAACGAGTGAATGGTATTTCGGCCGCGACTGAATTGAAAAGGAAGATGCTGCAAGTTATACTTTCCAGCCAATGAATACCGAGATTCGTGGACTACTTAAACCCCATTGGTAAGACTTTAGAAAGGTGAGGCGCTATAAGTTTGCGCCCATGATGTCGAATGATGTATTCATACCTGATCGAGACGTTAGGCAAGAACAAGAAGCTTTTGTGTTAGATCCACCGTCTAACATAAAATCTTTGATTTAATGCTATTACTAATCATTTTAGTTGTATTTAGAAATATATATAAATGTATTATTATATTTTGCGGGAAAATCACATTTTACATCAGAGAACTGGAGTATTATATCAGATAAGTTAATCAAGTATGAAAGAAATAAATCATACAATTAGTTATACGATAAATAGAATAGAGTAATAAAAAATACTATTTAACACAATTACAAAAATATAATGTAGAATAATACAATATGTTATTAAACAAAATTAGATTTGTAGATTGAAATTAATACATTTATTAATTATTACCGTAAAATTGTATATAAGTAGAGTTAATAATTTTAAATACTTAAAAATATTTTGTGATACCTAAAAGTATATCTACATCTACTATTTTTAGAAACAAATATTACTTATTATGATAGTTTAGAATGAAAATCGTATTATTCTTTTTTTTTTATTTTCTATATTATTATTTTCTTATTTATTTTATATTCAAACTTTTAACTATTTCTATACATATATATACGCATTATATACATATGTACATGTATATACTATAAGACAGAAATATATATGCCTCAGCAAAAAATTTTTCAAATTTACCAACATAATACGAATGAAAAAATGCGATTTATAATATAGATATTAATAGATTTTATTGATATTAAAGTTCTTGAATTTATGTATTTTGGGTTACGCCCAACAAGATCATATTTCTGAAATTTATATCTCTATCAATAATTTCAAAAGATAATATTCGCGACAATTAGCACATTTTCCCTGATTATTCTAATTATAATTAAATTATATAAATTTATAAATTAAGAGATAAATACTCTAATTGCTTCTAATTTACAAATTTGATAAATTTTACTTTGCCCATTAAACATAAAATGATACTAATATTCAGATTGGTTTTTTTATTATTTATTTAAGCATTATAGTAACTTTTCTCCAATGCATAGTTTACCTTCGGAAGCTCCGTTTGTTAGACTTCTAAGTTCTATGTCAATGTTCTTCTGGCCGAGAGCGCGTCCGAACAAACCGATGGTTGAAGCATCATCAGGAAGATTAATATGTATTTTTCGAGTTTGTAGGAATTTCTCGATTCTGCTCACGAGCGGATCTGGACTCTGTTGCGACAAATTTCCGTCTTCTGGGACCTTCCTCAGGGTAACCATGTCACCATAAATGTCGATGGTGTCTTTTCTATTGAATTCGTCCATCGCCCTCGTGAGCTTTTCTTCTAAATTCTCCAAACTGTTTCCATTTTCCTGATTTGGATTAGTTACCACCAAGGTCACGAGTTGCAGCGTCAAGAGAATGATTACTTTGGTCTTCATTGTCGCGAAGTGCTATATAGCGCAACTTCAAAGAAACGTTTTTGACTGTTTGCCCCCGGGGCAATTTTTCTTTTATATGACTCGCGATCGATAGGTGGTGGGGCCATACTGAACCATTTGGCAAGCAACGTACAAGGGCAGCAGTGTCAAGAATTTTAATTCTGCTAACTCTCTGAAGAACAAACATGAGCATGCATCGCACAAGAATCGCGAATGACGTAGAGTACAAGTAAATTTTCCTTTTACTTGTGATCACTTTCAAACTATCGGATCTATAAGATTCTTCGTCTTTTTTTTCAGACTCAAACGAATTTTCCGATTAAAAGTGGATTATCTATTTTTATTACACAGAGAGAATTTTCTCTTAGAATTTATCCTGAAAATCATGATGGTATTGGAAGAATTTTATAAGAATTTCTCTGATTAATATTAATAAAGATTAATATTAATAAATATTAATCAGAGAAATTCTTATAAAATTCTTCCAATACCGTATTGTCCATGATTACCATGATTTTTAGGGTAAATTCTAAGAGAAAATTCTCTCCGTGTATAAATATATATTAAATTTTATTTTTTGTCTCTTTACTACTATTTGCTATAATTTTGATTAATTATATGTGTAAAATTAGCTTTATAATTAAGAAAATGCATAACACTTATATAGATATGTGAAAACATGTATTTTAAGTTGAAAAAGTTTCTTCTTTATGGCAAAAATTAAATATATAGAATCTAAATTTTCACATAATTTAAGACAAATTAATCTTATTTTATATAAATATAATATAATTTAATATAAATCAAAATTTTATAATAAAAATATTAGATTTTATAAATATAATCACATTATCGCTCAATTATTCTTTTCAGCATATATTCTGCGTCTTTGCATAAATTTATTGAAAAAAATCGGTTTGATTAAGCAATGTTTCGTTTAGAAATTTCACATTTACATAAATCTAGAATTTATTTGTTCTACATATGCATACAATAGTCTAGGCTTATAATTGGTTTTAAGCAATGATTATTATCCTCAATGTTTATAATTACATACGTCATCATCGCTGCATTCACGCACTTTCTGGTGAAAATTAGATTTCCGTGTCTCTTGGTGACACGGTATGGTATGTAAAACCATACCGTGTTGTGTCCCGAATCATGCAGTCGGAAGTCACTCGAACAAGAGAAATGGAACGAGCGACAGAGGTGACAGTCGAAGAGAAAGAAAGATCGAACAAGATAGGAGTGGGAGTGTAAATGACCTGTAGGTATGCCCATATCCGATTGGAATCGCATATGAGCTTGGGACGGCTTTGATTGCACGGGGAATTGTCAACATTTCACACTAGAAGAAACTAATCACGTACGGCATTTTCTATATGCATGATATACATCATGCTGCGTCGAATACTTGCGACGATATAATTTCTCTAAATTTAAATTTTCATTTTTATATGCATTCTAAGAGGGAGCGAACTTCTTGTGTTATACGATAAATTTGTATACCTACAGATAAAAATGTAGCAGCACAATCTTATAAATATATACAAATATTTTTTTATGAATAATTTATTAAGTACAAACAATTTAATTATTTTAATATATATGATTGTTCAATAATTTATATAATTGATAAATTATATTACGACATACATATAAATACTAATCTAGCAGTCGTAGGTGGGTCGAATGGCTTCGAGGAGATGTTTCGGCCCCGCGGGATATGGCTTTCGATAATTTCCAAATATTTTCAAGTCTCTCCATGCCAGGTAACATGGAACTCTCTTGAGTCAAAAGTCTCGTTTAATCTGTGTCGTTGGTAACAGGTGCGTGAGCAGAATATGCCAAATTGTGGGCGTCGACCTTCGCGTTAGCAACGTCGAAACTCCTGTATCCTTGGTGCTGCAATCCTGCGGAACTACCAGCGGGCCAGTTTCCTGGGGCGCCTGTGTCATAATAGAGAGGTGCTGGGTTCTTGCCAAAGAAACCGCCTGCCACGTTGCTACCACCGAAGAGCTTCTGGAATGCTATGATGCCGGCGACCAACAAGGCAATTTTACCGAAGAACAAAGCTTTCAAAGCCAGCAAACCTAAACCACCGAACAAGATCGGCAGCAACGCGAAGATCTTGAGACCCGCAGCAGCAACCAACGGCAACACCATTTTCTTGATCTTGCCACGTCCTAATTACAAAAAATTCATTATTATTAAATTATGAGATTTTTATATTAGTCCAAGAATTATATGCAATTAATAAATATAGAATCAATTATTATTTCGATTTCATTGATTGTTATTATTACTTGAATATTACTTAAATATGCAACGTGGATAATTTATTATTTACTTAATAACTCATTATAACTTATTAAGTACTACTTGTTAAATAAAGAAAGAGATACCGATACGAGTTTAACATTAGATTTACTAGCATATTTACTGTTACAATTTTTCAATGTATAAAAAAGAGACTTAAATTAATGAGACAAGTAGTTATTAATGTTCCGGAAAAGATTAAAATTAAAAAATTATATACATTTAAAGAAAATACAATAAATGTATGTGATGATATTTTAATTTAAAGCAATGCAGCATAATAATTTTTTCAAACCTTTTCAAATACATTTAAGAAAGAAAGTGAATCTCGTGTTTCCTCGAAGAGAACGAGTTTATACGAAACAGGTTTGACGCCGTACATATAGATATTACGAAGGTGAAAGGTATGTTTATTCGTTTATACTCATGACATCGCGAATCCATGACGTTCATCGTCTAGACATAATCACGGAAATATGGACGGTTGCGTAATCGAGATACACTTAATGAAGACGAAGGACTTACCTTCAACCAGAGCGCGAGAAATGGATCCCTCGGGCATGCTAAGTTTCAAACTATGACTCTTCAGAAAGGAGACAGTTGAATCATACAGCATGCTGAGAAGTTTTATTGTCTTATCAGAGCTATCGCGTGGTAGTTCATTCATGATTTCCAATTCAGACTTTTCTAAACTCTTGCCAGTGCGCTCCACTATAACAATCAATATTTTTTTTATTAGGATAAATTATCTATAAAAATTGCCATCTTGTGTGCAGTTATAGTTCCACAAATAAAATTCAACGAATATTTATATTATATACTGTACAGGTACAGTTTCGTTTAATTTTATTAAGTGTACTTAAGAGCAACTGAATAATTTTTTGTAGTGTATAATATATTTTTTATATCTTTTATATTCCATACTTATACTTTTTAATCTACTATATTGATATAATCTACTATATTACTTAACTATATTAATTTATAAAATATTTTTTATATAAATTTATAATAATTTCATACATGTATGTGTGTATGTGTGTGATATTGCATTTGTTATACTGTACTAATAATTTTATACTAATAATTTTGCAGTGATAAATTAAAAAAAATGTTGTTCAAAATTAATGTTATACAACATTAACACTATACATATAACATTATAATATTAAATTTTAAAAAATGATTAAAATGTTACTGAAAATGTATACAATAGCAACAATCTTGATATTTTTACCCCAATCATCCCCTGCAACCAAATTACCCCTGCATCCTTGAAAATATCACGTATCTGGTTTGAACATAAAATAAACCTAAAACTACAACAAATAAAAACTTACTCGGTATGTCTCGTACGAAAGTCACACCGTCGACGATCTCGATGTCGCTCGATCGAGCCGCCCTATCGAGAGCGCTGACCGTCTTGACGAAAATGCAGTTGAAGAGCTCATTGTCGTGCTCCAAACAATCCAGATTCTGAGCCGGCTGCTCGGAAATCGCAGGTCCAGCTGCGACACACGCAGCGAGAAGTAGCAGTGCCAGTAATTTGTTCATCTTCTTTGTTTAGTCACACGTCGTCGCGGAACGGAGCACCAAGAGGCAGCGGCAACGGAGAGACACGAAGCAAACTATTCCCCGGAAAATTTTCGGAACAAAGTGTGACTTGGCCCTGCGTCGCTTCAATCTTTATAGGTGTGCACCACGTACAAAACCCTCCTCGATATCCCCCACTCTGAGCGACGACAACGTGTATGACGACGAGACGAACGACTCATCATTATAGATGTCGGCGGTGGCCACCTCCCCAGAAAACTTTCTTCGATAATTTTTTAAACAAACGCACGCCGAGAGACGCGTCACCGTTTGGGCGGACCTAGAAGTCGTTCCTTTAACATCTCTGGGAGACATCGCTATGTTTACCACGGTAACCACTCAGTATTTAGGTCAGGGGAGATAATATCCATTAAGGGATTTTCAGAGATTTATTTGTTTCTGTATAAGAAAGGGATATTTAAGTGGGGAATCTAAGTAAAAACTCCAATAATATCTTGATTGATTGGAAGAAGTGTAATTTAAAACTTAATTTTGTGATTTTTATTTTTCTTTTTTATTTCAAAGGATGTAAAACTTTCTACCCCTCTCTTCTTTTGAAATTATAGCAATAATAACATTTTAACAAACGATACTTTCTAATTTTTCTAATACATTCAACAGATTGTTTAGAGAATTGACAACAATAGAGGCGAGAGGTTTGCATAATTTTCTCAACGTCATTCACGATTGCACATGTTTCATGATTGCGGATAGGTTTTCTTACAACTAGCGTGTGCGCGTGCATTTAGGCGACACTTAATGTTGACAGTTCCTGGTAATAATTTATCTTGGAATTATAAATAAAATAAATACATAGGATATTTAACTTCAAATTTTCATTAAAATATTTAAAACTATATCAAATAATTTGTTTGATTGTAATATAATAAATCAATTTAATTCTAAAAAATTTTCTAAGCGCAATTTATATAGATATATATATAATTTTTTAGGTACCATAGTTCACTTCTTTGTAGAATGGCTCGATGCATTCTCGTGGAACCACGTGCATCAAGCTGTTTACCTTGACCCAGACATACGGTCATCAGTAATATGTGAACTACAGATTACGTCTTCAACGGGTTTTCTGATATAACCCGAGTTAATAAAATTTTTTACTCATTGACTTTTTCATCTACTCGTTATTATTTTATTATATCATTAAAATTCGGACGGAGAAAGTAAATAATATCCGAATTTAACTTAAATTGTTACGTAAGTAAGTGACGCTTGTGACATACTTTCACTGTGAAATAAAAAAATAATATGATAATCACATACTTCCTTGTCGAATTTGTCATCTTTTGATTTCATTAAAATTTATGCTAAAAATAAATATATGCCGAATTAACAGAAATTGGTGTCACATGACAATAATTCACGGTAAAACCATCATCGGCGTTGCTTTTCAAGTGGCAACCATACTTAGAAAGGTAACAGATAACTTATTCGCAGGAGGTATTCCATTGTGCTCCACGTGAATCTCTTTAAATATTTAACAGGTATGAGGGATTTCGTCATCTTCGTATAACGGTATCTGACTTGGAAGGAACGGAGACAATTTTGCGATTAATTTTCTGGGTTACAAGCACTGTCGGCGCCGCCGTTTACTTCCTCTACTACAATAAATATGGCACTTTAGAGCAATTTGTACGGCGATCTCCAATTATAGCAAATTCGTGTAGATTATTTTGAAAATATATTTTGTTAAATAAAAATATTTTAATAATTTTGCTTATCCGCCGCATAATATTAAGAAAGTTGAGAATTGAATAATAATTGATGCATTTATTTCTGGTAATCTTATTTAATTAATATAAACTGTTGTCGATATGTATAATATATACAATTGTTTTTTTATATTTTTCACATATTTATATTTTATTTATATTGTAAATCTGATACGGAAAAGTTTGATTACACAATAGATAAAAATCTTTTAAGGGCCTTCGGAACTGCGCAGGGCTTAGAGAATTGAAGGTCGACAACCTATATCCGGGTCAGAAGAGAGTTCCAACCTTATCTTTATTTTTTCCCGTCTTATTCTTCACGTGAATGGGGCTGATGGTTCCTTTTCTCGCTTTCTCTCAATCCTTTGTCGTACAATTGTACAATGTATTGTTTAATTTTAATATTTCATTAAGATTATACTTATTTAAAGAAAACGTAAGTCACACAAAGAGAACAATTATAGCTATTTTTATGCGATAATAAATAAATACTTTTCTTGTGTAATAGTTATTTAATTTTTATAATTTGTACTTTAATTACATTAATTCATATACGTTTAATTGTAGCGCTCAAATTTATGTGGAAAACATGTTTATTATTTTTATAGCTGAATAATTTAACTTTGATGGATACACTAAGAAATGGACACGCTACTTACAAACTAGTTTCTTGCGGAGAATCAAGGAACTTTCTCTCTTTCTTACATCATGCTAGTGAAATGAGTCTCGAAATACATTCGGATAACTCATCTTAAAATTTTTCTATACTACTATCAAATCAGTACATGTAGTAAATAAATAAATGCATTGTACGTATTTAATTATATGCTTCTATTAATCAGTTTTCTTTGTTTTTCGCAACTTTCACAAATGTATGCCTTCGATTATCGCATGTTGCAGTTAACACAATTAGCACAAACAAGTAACACATTTTCTTCGTGAAATTCTCTTTCAGTGATATTAATTCTAATAAGAGAGACTTTTACAACTGGATATATTCGATAACGTATATTACGCTTTTTCATGTACAATTATATTTACAATGTCTACTTTTTAATTTTGTTATACTAGGATACTAAAATAAATTAATAAAATAATGATTATATATAAGTCTATTAAAAAATATTGTATTAAGATTACGAAGAAGAATAAATAAATGTTTATAATCTTTAATTTTCTATATAAAATTGACGTTTTCCAATTGCTATAATCAAAATATCAAAGTGTAATTAATATTTTCTAGTATGACAAATATTAATATATAAATAAGAATAAGAAATTATAACAGAAATAATTTTATACTATTATTATTTTTTCTTATTTCTTTTTACGTCGATCTTTGTAAATAACTCTATAAGGCTCAAACTCTTGATAATTATCAAAATCATATGTACCCTTTCGCCTATATTTATGTACATCGCTGTAAGATTCGTGGACATGGGCTTCGTGAACGGCTTTTTTCAATACGACTATGGCTGCCAGTATCAAACTCATCAAACTTAGTACGACGGCTTTTCCACTTAGAACAGCCAATGTCTTCAATGTTAGAGGCAGTAGAAGCGCCTTTATTAATATAATTCCAATGATCAAAGGTATAAGATACCTAAGCAGCCTCCTCGTTCCTCTTCTACCTTCTGCAATTAATAAAACAACAATATTCAATAAAAATAGATATAACAAAGAACTGTATGTAAACTGTATATTATAATCTATTTTTACATCTTTTATACTGTATATAATATATTTAACTAATATATATAACATATTATACTACATATAATATCTAATTATACTATATACATATAAAAAAGTTCATAAAATATAAATATATAACAAATTAAGGAAAAACATATATATACATATATATATATATATATATATATGTATCATATCTTCCCCTTCGACGTATTATACTTCTTGTGTGTAACTAATAAATTCTATTTATATATATATATATATATATATATATATATATATGATATTTAATGTAATATTTTAAATCAACGCAATATAAGTTATATATATATATATATATATATATAACATATATATATATATAATATTACATTAAATATCATAAAAGAATCCTGCGTATGACGAGCTTTATTGAAGTGTACTTCTTCCTTATTAAGAACGACCATCATGGACGTTAATAAAATGAAGTAGAGTAGAAAGAGAGCACTTATGTTTTTGTACCAGGAGGCTTCGCGTCGTAAATCAAAAAGCATCATATATAATGAACAACATGTGCAATTACACGCTTCTTTAACGGCATTTGATTAATACGCGATGTCTCATAATTTTTTTTTACACCAAATTCTTTAGTTCTTTGACGATTAAATTTAAAATATTGCATTGTATTAGCCATCTTATCTTTTTAAAATATTTCTTATAGTTACAGAGAAAGCTCATTGTGTTAACGCAAAAAGAGTTGTATCTAACATATACCGAAATGCAATTAATAGTTTGGCGAACTCAATACTTCAATATTAAAATGCACATGAAATAATTATTTTAAGTTTTTCATATTTTTTTAAATTATAAATTCTGTATTGTTTTAATCTTCTTTTTTTGTCTAATATTAATTCCGCTATTACAAATAAAGGATTTATAACGACATAATAATATGTTAATAGCTATAATATATTACTATCTCTTCCTTCAAAATAATGTTTAAAATAATATATTTTTATTGTATATCAACTTATTTCTTTATTATAATATAAATTAAAATGTCAATTTTTTAGACTAGGTAAAAGATGTAATTTTGACTAAAAATAATATTAAATGCTGCTCGAACTTAACAATAATAATAGTATATTAATAGTTGTTTTACAAAAAATTACTTTATTATTTTATTGTCTTATATATGCTGCTATATTATTTAGAATAAAACAAAATCTGAGTATCAGGCATCAAAGATACATTGGAAAAAAATATTATCCCCCGATCACGATTCATTATTATTAATATACCTTCGATACTACCATATAATTTTGCATCAGGAAAAAATGCGTCAAGAGCATTTAGAAATCCTTCACCAATCCAATCTAAAGTGTCTTTAGGACCATTGCTTCGTAGGATCTCTCGGTCCGGAGTGTTCATTGATTGTAATTCCTGCCCCACGACGAAAATAGGTAGTAGAAGCAGCACGTACAGCAGTAGCATCTTTCTAGCATCTGGAGTTATTTTCTTTTTTTCTTTTTTTTTGCAACACACCCTACGATCACGTATTATCAAAGAACTGCGCGTATCTCACGATCCCAACCGACTTGTTGGCCAATAATATTTTAACTGACATTCATGCCAGACCGGGCCATTAGTTTATATATGTACCAGGACCGTGAAAAGCTCAGAGGAGGAGACGCTCATCTAACCTGGTACTGATGCGTAACGAAGGATCCAACGTCCACTCCCGTACCACCTGAGTTATACTCTACCTCGATCATTGGCTCGTTGTTTACGTCAATCATTCTTGAAGGATCTTCCCTGGAATATTTCAACCGAAGTAAATGGATCATTCTTCCCATATAACATCTTCATCGTCATTATTCTCTATTGTGAGAGTATATATGGTATCTACTATTAATTGAATTCGTTTTACTTGAATAGTTACAGCCCAAGAGACATGCTTGTAATCCTCGCGACCTACGCTCTGCTAAAAAGTAAATCAAAAGTAATGCAACTTACTCCATTCCATTTCTAAAGCTCCCCCTGCCTGTAAGAAGGCAAGTAGTTAAATAATATCGATTGTTGTAGTAATCAATATACATATATAAGTAATTTGCTAAAGATATATATATATATATATATATATAAAATTATAAATAAATTTTGTCTCAAGTTTTGCTGCAAATTACAATCATCTATAGTGGTTTTAGCTACATGACCACAGGAAGTTAAAATATTGTCAAATAATTTAAAGATTTTAGCAAACAATTATTATTGAATAATATTATATTTTATTGCAATATATGCAGACTTGAGAATCAATTATTAATTACAAAAGAACAGTTTATTTTTTTAGAAAACAATTAGTAAATCGCAACAAGTGCGAAAAGATCTCTTTTTGTACTCATTAATTAATTTATTATATAAGAAAAATGATATATGTTTGAATGTCGAAGCAGTAAATATACATATATAGAAATTAGTAAAATTTTTAACTGTACATAAAAAATATTGTAATTAAATTATATTATATTATTTAAATCTATTATTATTATCAAGAAAAGAAATTTAATTTAATGAGAAATTTATTCATAAATTACCAAAAACAGTCAGTATTTTTCAAAATAATTTTGTCGCAACATAAAGAGAATATTAAGAAATTAATTGATGACAAACTGATAAATTTATCTGCAATTTATATAAACATTTCTTTATCCAGAAGATAATTTTTAAGACTCTCATGCATTGTGCTTTAATTTATAGTTAAGTACCTTTTATTACTTTATACTGTTATACATACAAAAAAATTACGAAAACTGCTGACGTTGATAATTATGAACTCGTTTTTTTGTAAGCATGAACTATTCACCAAAATTAGGACCATGCTAGCAGTAATAATAACAGATTCAAGTTTAGCAAAAATATCAATTATGTTCATAAGAAAATTTATAATAATTTTACAATTTACCAGCACAACATAATTTTTTATTCGCTATAAAATCAATTAATTTTTTTATGTTTAAGATAATAACAATTAGTAACTGAAATAAATTAATAAATAATTGATATATTCTTTAAAAATTTATAATAATTTCAGAATTATAGTTATAATAACAATATATATATATATATATATATATATATATATATAAGCATAATTATATATATTTTATTAATCACAAAATGTATAATAATAATTATTATATAAATCTATCGTATTCTGAAAAAAATAACGGTAATATGACAATGGCAATTTAATAGGCGTAATCAACAACGTATTCGTCTTCTTTATTTGATCTTCCGGTGTTCCTTTTATTTGTCGCGACTAATGTCATTTGGACTCAAATTCATGAAACAATCAAATTATGCCTTGTTTTTTCCAAGAATTTAATACATCTAGGTGACACGTGAATAAAATTATTGTACCGATATGTGGGTTTCCTGATTTCATACACGAGAAATTCTAATGCACTAGTATATGATTTGTCTACAAATAACTAGTATGCCAGTTTCAAGAACGATAAATTGTGCATTGTAATTAACACAAATATGGTTAAACTGATGTAAAAGTAGCACTGTATGTATATGTCCGACAATTAATAGGCGGTATTCTTTATTAGTGATGCAAGTTAGAAATGCTGCATCTCAAAAAAAAAAAAATTGTGAAAAAACAATTTTGATACCAGTAAGCAGTAATCAGTGCGTGCAGATTCCCTACTATATATTGTAAATATATAGGCTTATTACTGGTGAAATTGACTGAACGCGATATCCAAGAATGAAGAAAGTCGCGGAGAGAGTATATACGTGATAATGACTGTTAAACATCAGTTTGAGTCGACGTGGAGCGTGTGACTCGTGATTTTCAGAGCAGATAAGAAGGTGATAATTGCTGGAAAATTCTACGCCGCCAAGTTATTAATCACATGATAAAATAGGAATATTTCACGCTGCGCAACACTACTGTTTCATCTTATGCGCGAACATAATTCGAACGCTCCATCTTAATTATGCAGAGCTGTTACATTGTTACCATTTTCTTACAAATTTGATATTCATGAAAGTCCATCTATCATTTAAGTGCTGTGTAATTTGAACTGAATTTACACGGAAATTACAATATGCAATTATAAGCAATTTCAAATAATAATATTGCTTTATCACTTGGTAACAGATTTATAATTCTTCTTTTATTTAAATCTCAATATTATATAATATTGCAGAGCACTAGCATTATTAGACGTTCTGAATTATGTTGTTCACAAAGAAATGGAAAATCAATTAAACTAATTAATCAACTACTTAATCAATTTCCTTAATAATTCGATATATTGCAATTTTTGTATTTTGAGACCTTGCAAATAGAAAGTGACTGAATGCATAAAGTATATACATAAATATTTTCGAACCCATATACCTAGATACGTAAACTGGTACATTAAACACAACAAGAAGAGAATATGCCAAGATTGCAAGGATCATTTAAAGCTGTTGTGGCTTATTAACAAGCCGCGTGTTTGTTGGACGTGATTTAAAAAATAGACCTCGTCAGAATTCTAAACGATCGATCATTTGTAATCTCCGCATGTTAAACACGTGGAGTTTTCTAATTTCATATCCTGCAGATGAACAAAATGCTCGCTTTTACTTCAATATGTAACATCCTAGTATGCGCTCAAACGTGAACTACGTGCCTCAGTATTTCAGATGGTTCAGATAAATATGTAGCAGAATGTAGGTTGTAGTGCAGTCCACGATGCTCTGTGATAAGTGCAAGACGCTCTGACAAAACAAGCAATCGATGAGAAAGATTTAGAAAAGGTTTCTGTGGCGTAATGGAATTAAAGAGCGGGTGGAGTGAAGTGAAACAATTGATACAGTTTTTACAAGACCTATCGGATATGGTTTCGATCACAATTACTTGAAATCAATTTAAATGAAGCACTGGTTATTTTAAATTGAAAACATAATTATTTACTTGTGAAAAATTATAACATTTTAACAAAATATAAATGTAATCTTTTAGCCAATTTCGAAATTGTTTTAATGTATTTATATAAGATGTGTTAATTATTGATTAGAATATTTTAAATTGTTCAATAATTAGTTAATAAAATTTAGGAATGTTCTAATTTATAGAAACTCTAGTTTAAATATTATTTAGCGCAACAATGTAGAAACGTAAGATTTTGACCGTGTTTTATCAAACTGGAGAATTTTTGTAGTCAAATTGATGAACCGATTTTTCTCGAAATAGAAATACTAAGAAATCGAATCGCGACAGTATCTAATCTAACGAGAAGCATTCATCAAGCTCCTGTCAGCCCGGACATCTGTGTAATTGAAGAAAGCCGCATTTACCGCAAACGACGTGTTGTTATCATGTTCTCCGAGGCAATTTTCGCCCCTGTAACGCACCGGGTTGCAGATATGCCTCAACTCCCTTTCTCCTGCGTGGCAGAAGCACCCGCAGAAACCTCCTTATCTATGACAGCCACCTCCATCGTGTACCGTTCTGCAGTATAGCCTGACATATATATCGGCTCTGACAATTTGGATCATAGTGTTTACCACACGCGTATATATCGCTGGTCGGAGCTCATTTTTCACGGACTGCCGATTTTCCCGGCAACTGAAGCGTGCCCAACGCGGCATCCGCGACGTCCGGTTGGTTTGTCGTCGAGGAATCAACGACGGATCGGTTAGTTCGCAGTTGTTCGTTGCATCGTTCATTCTATCATTCTACCCCGTCCGTACTTGGTGTGCCACTACCTGCGTGTCTACCTCTGCCCAAAATTCATTCGAAAGTCTCACGCATGCATATGTATAGAAGGAGAAAAAACATATAAAACGAGAAGAGAGCAACCCTAGTAACGGAAAGAGACATGCTGTGACGAACCATAACGCTCATCTCTCGCATCATTGAACCAAAGAAAAGTGTTCGGATGATCCGAGAAAGCAATCCTCGGATACTGCGTGGCCTGAACAAACAGTCAATGCGTAATGATGTCATGACGCTGAAATAAGATCTCCAAGAAGCGGGATCGTGGACGAAATTGCGAGCAGATTCTATCGGTAAACTTCCAGTCGTCGAGCCTGTTCTTCATGAACGCGAGGAAAAATGCCATCGAGAGTTAATCTGATGGTTGCGATTTTGCTGACCTTGAACTGTGTCAGCTGCGCGATAAAGAACTCGAGATCGCTGCAGGAGAAGCGACAGGAGGAAGAGGAGAGAGCTGTCACTTACGACAGGAAGGTCCTTAGTTATACGTACAGCAATGTCACGTCTGAAAGTCTTGTTTCTCCAACTGGCGATCACGTCGCCAGAGACACGACGGCCGAGATGCACCTCCAGGACATTCATAGTGCGCAGCCCAGAAGCGGAGTCAAGGCACGAGGTAACTAAATCACAATCAGCGTCGTTAAAGCGTTTAACGGCAGAAACGCGCTTCTATCAAGTCGCTATAAAACGCTATAAACGTAAGAAAAAATGTGCCGGCAAGCATTACGTTTGAATTGTGTCGTCTTTTGATGAAGCGTGGTGAACAATACCGTTGTATAACGGGTTTTTTTTTGATATCATGATGCCTTCTATTATAACGATATAATATGTCTTTTTTATTAAACGTGATGTAGCAAAATGTTCGTATTTCGGTACTTTCAGAATATATTCTTCCTTGATTCCTTACGCTAATAAGTGATATAAAACGCCATTTATTAAGCTAAATTCTTGTATTTTAATTACAATATTATATTAGCTCAACTGTTATAACTGATATTATGTAAAGAACTTTATTCAATAATCCTGTTAATAATCAATATTATATTTGCATACTAACTATGTAAATGTGTATAATATACGCAAAATTATTATTTAATACAGAATTTAATATTAAATAATAATAGTATTCAATATACATATTTGTAATAAATTTAGATTAATATTTTCTAACAATATTGTTTTGTGATAAGTTTTAGGAAGACCTTTCAGACGAAGAATGGACCGTACAATGTTGGCGTTGCTAATGGCATACAAACTGAAATTTGTTGCTTTGATACCAGCGATAATCGGTGGCCTGTTCCTTTTGAAAGGGACGACGCTTCTTGCGGGATTTTTCTTCGCTCTGTTCGCCGCCGTTCTGGGATTGAAAGTACACTGAAAACGAGGTCCGATATTTTTGGAGAATTTGTTCTGGGAAGGGTCGCGCACATCAAGAAATGCATATATAAAGAAGTGAGAATGACATACGACTTTATTTCGTAATAATTTACAGTCAGGTAAAACTGTGTTGTAATCGATATTTTCTTTTGAGAAAGCATATATATTGAGCGCCTGTGTTCACAAAGTAACACTCAAGACCGAATTTATAATCGCTTCTCGGGGATCAAACGTATACATCTTGTATACATCTCGTAGAATGCGTCGCATCGCCAAGTGTGTACTTAAATAAACATAGTATATTATAAGCCAAACATTATTTTTCGACGTTCTAGAGACCGTAAGAGTGAAGCAACACTACGATCTACCGCATCTATTACGATCGTTACGAAATAAATATGTTACGTCTCCTAAAATGTTACATATATAAATATATATATAATTACGTTATTATTATGTAATAAATATTGACAGAAGATTAAATTAGTACATTTTATTCGCTACGTTTTAATATTCAAGTGTTTTAGTCGTCACACTTATTCTACTGAACACACGGTTTAGTAACGTCGATATAAAGATATTCGTGTAAGTACTTGTCGCAAACTACACATTCCAAATAAGAACTCTCTCTAAGGTTATTATTTTATAAGTCTAAAATAAATACTTTGCCGCCTACACATGGTGATACTAAATAATAAATATAAATATCTTAGTAAGTGCTGAGAAACGACTGCAAATTCGGCTAATAAAATAACGATGAGGTCCATCATCTTTTTTACTCGACTTTAAGACTGATCGCCTTTCGATTGTCAAGAAATACAAAAAAAAATCTCTTAACCGACGCCGTTAAAAGTTCGCGTGCGTGAAAATTACTCTCTCACTATCATTTCGCTGGATTATTTGCCGAGCCAGTCGGTAGTGGAAATACAAACACCTGCTGTTCAACTCTTTTTGCTTTATGTTTGCTCGACGCAGCTATTTATATTCCACCTGTGGTTTACAGAAGATTTTTGATATATTATTCCATCGCAAATCAAATTACATCGTGACAGAACCGTTAATTTGAAGAGCGAAAAATTACGATATAATTATTATCATGTCAACAATCGTCCGAAAAGCGATCAGGCTTCTAAAAATAGGTTACACGAACGAGACAGTTCGTGCTAATTTTCTTTCCTACGTTTAGTTTCAGCGTATTTTTCTTCACAAAAATTTGTTACTTCGACATAATATGTCACATTTTTACACTCTTTCTTTCCTCACAATTTACGCCTGAATAAATGTAAAATCGAACGGACAAACGATGTATCATGTATATAAAATATATCTTGGCGAAAATAATTCAATTTCAATGTCTTAAACTGTCTCGAATTTCGCGTATTATCTGCTCCTTTGGATACAGGCGTTGCTCTCTCTCTCTCTCTCTCTCCGTATCTCTCCCAGATACCTGAGGATCTCCTCCTTTAATTGAGCTGTTAATTGGTTCAATGCTGCTGCCGCGCGCCTGCGTACGCCAAATTCTGAGCGTACTTGCGGTCTGCCTCTGTCATTAATGGAACAGGTGTGTTGTTTATGATTCCCTTTAGACTCCTATCCCAGCCACCGCCTCCTTGCTGCCAGCCACCATGATCGTGGCTCTGCTTTTGGCTCAGCAACTTCTTCAATCCGATAATCAACGACAGCACCAAGGCGATCTTGCTGATGATGAGCGCCTTGCCAGCCAGGAGGAAAAGTACGCCTATGGCGATGGGAACTAGCGCGGCGAGCTTCATCGCCATTCCCATCATCATCATGCCCATCATCTTCTTCATCTTCCCGCGGCCCTCCTCGACGCTCCGCTTTAACTCGCCGGAATTCGTCTTTGGTAAGCTGATCTGCACGTTGAAACTGTTCAACAGCGCGGCCACGCGCTCGAACAAAATATCGTTGAGGATCTCGTCCGTGGCACCTCCGGTTCTGGCCAAGGTCTTCTCCAGATCGGAGCTCTTGGAGCTATCGTCCTCAATGGACGCGACTCTGACCAGCTCGAGATTGTCGCCGATCGGTAAGGTCTGTATGCGACCGAGCCTCTCGAAGAAGGCGATCGCCTTCTTCTTCAAACACGGCGACACGGCCATGTTGCGATGCTCGCACTCCTCGTAGACGCGATAAAGCGCACGGTATCCTCGGTCGAGGAATCCGCCGTCCTCGTCCGCTCGAATAGTTGCACTGCATACCAACAAGAGCAGCACGCACTTGGATAAATTCTTAATCGCCGACATCCTGGATGTCCCGAAACTCGCGGGCGCTCTCGACTGGGTAGATTTACAAAAAAAAAAGAGACGAAATCACAGAGGCACCTTCTTGGTCGTCGTCGGGATCACACGAGAGACTCACACGGGGACTCGAAATTTCGCAGTGACTAGCCGGAGAGATACTACGAGAGGCTTGCGCGCACCCACGTGCTGGATGATCCTCGACTAGAGAGAACTGGCGCCAGGACGAAGTCGTCGGACCGATATATACCAGCGAGGAGCCATCCACCTAGATGCCATCCTTCACGAAGGGGGTGTAGGTATCTCTCTCTCGTACACAAACGGATGTACCAGTAGTGCATGTGACGACACGACCTTACGTGTATGAGTGGATGATCCTCTTCTATCCTCTCCTCTTCTCGCGAGCTCTCGTCCTTTCATCTTCCTCTTACTCTTTCAGCGCGCTAGACAGCTGCTATTCCGCGGCGCGGCGCGCGGAACAGGGACGGGATAAAAATTCCCATGATGGTAGTGAGCCAAGAGCATGTGACCCTTCCTGACACAGAGACCCACTCGCGCCTCGAGATCGAGACATCGTTGTTGAACGACCGCCATGCGATTCGTTCGTTAAATTTCGCTGTGCGGCTGCTACATGTATGTACACGGAAGATTAAACCGTGTACATATATATATATACGTGTGTTTCTCTCCCGCGCGTCGTTTGTATGCAACCACATCGAGATTCGTATCTCACGCGGGAGAAGAGGCAGCATGTCGGGATGAGACCAGAGGGGAGCATCATGGATCTCATTGGCAACGTACCTGGCACCGTGATCTCCCTGACCCCCGCATAACGTGTAAGATGCTAGAAACTAGTTCCAGGTTGCGGACAACTCGTGACCTTCCTATCGTAGGTTTCCCTGCGGCGCGAAATGGGTGAGGAATTATCGAGAAGGATGATCTACTTTCCCTGAATCTGTACAGCATTTCACATTATTTGCGATATTTGTGTTGTATAAACAATAATAATCAACCGATTACATATTTGCATTCATATGCTAAATGTTGCTAATGAATCGTTATCGATTGCATTTCCATCGGTTAACTCTCAATTATCACACTCCGGATTCAGAGAAATTTATATATTATTTTCGTGGATTATTGCTCTCTTAGCGCTCGGCGTGTCTTTAAAAAAAGAAATTTATTTTGTTCCAGACTTATTAACGATAAAATGAGAAGAACGTAATAATATAACACGCTCTATAATTATACAATTATGATACTATTAATTACATTACGTAACCGTAAATTTACGATTGCACTACGTGTCTCACTTTTGCTCGAATTGCATTTTGATTACATACACTTTGCATGTATAATCGTCAGCACATCTAACATAAATCAGCTCACCTTCATTTTCGGCGCTATAAATGGAAATTATTAATGTAAATAGAAATTGCTGTGATCTATATTACGAGTATATGGAAGCACGTCTTACGGCTATGTAATTAACTAATTTTCTCAACTGCTGCCAGTCTTAATGTAGATATGTACTCGAGTATTAGTTACGATTACATTAAGACGTTTATTACATTAGGATGCTTTCATACGGATTTACGATTATTAGAAGATAAACATAATTTTTAATCAACTAAGAAAGTAAGATTTAAAAATTTTACAACAATTATACATTATTGTTATAAAACAATTACCTCTCTCTCTCTCTCTCAAAATCTTTTATTATTAATCATGAGACACAAAGGCTTTATATTTTCTTCATCGGTTATAATTACATTTATTACATTGTGGATACTTTCATACTGATTTAAGATTATTAGAAAATAAATATCACTTTTAAGAGCAATGAAAAAAATTAAAATTTAGAAGTTTAAAAAAAACGAATTTCTTCGATTAAAAAAATCATAATAGACAAAAGCGGTTTACATTTTCTTCCCACAGGTCGATCGCATAGAAAATGAATAGATGTAAATTACATGCAAGATCAAAAATGGCTGTGCATCCGTCGGATATAAAAATCTACTGTTCGAAAAGATTAATAACGTGTGTAAACTCGCGGCATAAGATCGTCGCACCCGGCGTATTCTATTTTCCTGTTGTACCACGCTTCGTTAGGAGCGTGAAGCTGAGCGCGCGACGCACCACCGACACACTCGATCGAGGTTAGCGCATCTCTAATGCGACAACAGCCAGCGATGCATCTTCCATGCTGTTACCTACTTCGCGATTATCCCATAGTCAGTGCTACGGACCCGCACACAGACGGTGTTTAACTGTATTAAGGCCCGTGCTACATTCTCTGTGAGCGCGCAGTTATATTCTCACAAACGGTGCGAGAAATGAATTCCGCCGCAATTAACCTACGCACGGTTGGGTCCCATTATTACTTCTGATTATCTGATACACCGCTCAAATTTTAAGTCGCAAAACGCGCTGAACTTTCGATTGTTCGCAAAAGTAGACAAGTAGGACATTTTGACTGAAATTTATTTTAATGACTTTTAGCTTAATGACGGCGTGTCAAGGATGATTCGTTTCTCGTTGTTCGATTCGCGAAAGTCTGTCGAAAAAATACTTTCTTAATCACTATTGTGTTAAGATAATATATTATATTTTTTTTTTTTTTTTTTTTTTGAAAATAATTGGAGATTAAAATAAGTTCCATGTCTCATTGAATTTAATCCTACCAAACTAGAATATAATAAATATATATATAATCCAGTTAAGAGTATAAAAAAATCGACCACGTAATAAAGATTTTATCTGTGCAGAAGCAGAAGCGGTATGACAGAACATAACTTGGAATAATAAAAGTGAGGCAATAGGTTATACCGTCATGAACGATTTTCTCGAGAGATATTTTAGACAAGAACAGGACGTTTCTGCCTGTTATTAGATTCAGGTCAACGATCAGCAACAGGTGGTTCTGGCGATTCACACGCGGAGGATTCTGACCTAGCTCATTACCAGATCATGCTTGTTTGCGAAAATCTAAGTACGAATTAAGAATAAAGTGAGGGAATTTATACCCCATACAATTCATATAGCCTTGGAATTGGATCTAATTAAAGCGACACGTATATATGTAACTGTAAAAAATGGTTCTAACGATCTCAGACATAATTACTTGACAGATATCACAGAACAAAAAAAAGCAATACTAAAAAATAAAATTTATGTAAGAAAGATTTACAAACGTATAAGTGGATCTATAAAATAACATTGTCGAGAATATCGAAAATTTATTTTCGAGAAAATGACGGTTTGAATATTATATCTCGCATTAACACTGAGAATACACGAAGAATTTCAGACGCTAAATACTAAAGTGCGGAAGTTGCATTCTTCATGTCATGTTGGGATGCGTATAGCCAGTAACCTTTGGAGGCTGTAACCCTGCATATTCTGAGTAGTGAATCGAGGATGCTCGATTGGCCCAGTGGCATACAAAACACTCGTTGAAGAAAAAGATCATGCTTTTTAGACCTTATTCTCCACTTTCTGGCGCGCAAGAATCGTGGGAGCTGCAACAAGTGAAAAGAAAGCTTCTTCATTCATTTGGTGACAATCTACTTATCTGTTTAATTCAGCTCACGCGTGCGTTTAATATCATAGTGGGTAATAAAATCAGAACAACTTTTTTATTACAACGTAATAATTTATTCTGTCATTTCCTGTTTGACAACATATAATTGTGAATAATACATAAGAGAGACGAAAATGAAAATTACTTATTTTATTGAAAAATTGCTGGAAAGTAACATCAGTATCGACTCGACAGAATTGACTCTCTGACTGATATTTTTTTAACAACTAACAGTAGATATCTTGAATCAACCAATTAATTCCAAAACAATGGAGAAAATTCGTGTATAAGATGAAAAACACTAGTAATGATTTATAATTATAGAATTCATATTACTTTCTACTTTCTTTAATAACGTTTCTATTGACGGTCTATTTGATTTGGGAATTAATTTACCTTTCTCACACATATAGATTAAACTATATAATATTTTATGTAAGCATAAATATAATATACTGTAACTTGTATGAAAATGGGTATTCTGGCCAACATATTCGTTGATGCTTGTTATTCGATTTTAAAATAAATTTAAAATTTTTCATCTATTCAGCATTCTCTTTCTCTATTTATCTCCTTAAGCGTAATAAATTCGACCAAATGTTCAGAATGCGCGAACCAAACTCTACATATATCACGAATACACACATACATTATTTCATACTTCAGATATAGGCACGATGATAATGCTATAATTTATTCCTCTATCACGCTTCATGCACTCCGTTTAGCATTGTAATAATTGCGGTATTATGTATTGGCTATGTACGCGGTCATCACATGCGTGCAGAAACATGCGGAATACCGGTTCTGTAGCACCGGTCGGAATAATTTTACTCGCATGATGCATTTTGCCATAGATGCATTCACGCTCTGTATGTCGTAACAACACTTTGCTCCGCCATTACTACTAATTGCAAGAGCCTATAAATGATGACGATCTCCACAAACCGTCAGTTCTTGTCGAACATGCTTTGGCAGCTCTTCGGCTTTTTGATATTAGGCGGTTTCATCGCCATTTGTTCTTGCGAACCCGTAAACAGAAAGCTTCTACAGAAAGCTTCGGGGACAATCGAGTGCATCAATGATGAAAATAATACGTGCGGAACCAATGAGGCGGTCGAAGCTTCCTCGTCCGATCGTAAAAATCAAACACGGACTAGCAGAGAACTTACGTTTAGTCAATTTTTCTTAGATGACAATGATGTAGCTGAAGGTAAGAGAGCAATTTGCTCTTATCTTTTAAATAAACTTATATATTCATGTATAGCACAATTGGCAATTAAATTGATAATACATTTTATACAATAAAGACAAATATTACAAATACACATTGTACTAATATATTAAGTAAAAAGGGGAAAAAAATTTTTAAATAACATCTTTTTTCTTTGTACAAAATTATTATAGAAAAAAATATATAGATATGTGTGTGTATTTATTTTTATTTATTCACTATGCAATGCACTATTTCAAAAATCTTGCACTTGACACATTTAGCTTCTAAATAAAAAATTATTAAAACAAAAAAATGAAAAGGATAAATGATAATTTTTATCAAGCACTGATAATTTTAAGTCAAATTAATAACATTAAATATAATCATTAAATTGCGATAACATTAATTAACAAGAAACCATAAATAATAAAAATTATACGTTTGACAAATATATTTTTATTATTTTTCAAAAAATAAAAATAATACTACTTATCATAAATACTTATTTATCAATCTGTACTTATGTATATATATGTGAAATGTTGGTTTATTATGTTTTTAATCTTATTTTTATCACAATATTTCTAAAATAATTTTATAGCATTTAATTAAGTATACGATCTTGAAGTAGATAGTGCGATTAATTGCTGCTGATTTTTCATTTCAGTTTCTGCTCGGAAGAAGAAAAGAGGCGGCAGAATATTATTATATTTCTTTGCAGCTATGAAAGCAGCATTGATTTATGGGTTGTTACACGGAGTTGCAGCTCTCGCAGGAAAAGCAGTATTGGTTGCCAAAATAGCTTTAGCAATTGCTATTGCTGCAATTCTGAAAAAGAATGGTACGTAGTATGGTAGGTAAATTGAATTAAAATTTATAATACTTTTTTAAGTTTATTTTTACATTTATGACAAATGCAAGGTTTTGCAATAAAAAAGTGCATGCAAATATACAATTCATTTCTATAGCGATTTTCTAACAACTAATGATAATTAAAATTATTCAAAGTTTTGAAGAAGTACACTACAGTCAAAAAGTTTCAGATCAAAGTAATAAATTACATGTTAAAATATGACATTCCGCTAGTTTCTTTTTTTTATTAATAGCTAAGTATAAAATTATATTATAACACTATAAAAATAGTTTGCATTATTTTTTGGGTAGAAATGATAAATTTATAAAATATGGTAGTAATTTAATCAACCAACTCTGGCTATTTAATGATCTTTATTTAATATTCACGACGTTTCGGCCATGGGTTTCGGCCCTTATCAAGTGCTAAAACACAACTTTCTATATAGAAACTTAATTTCTGATCTTAAAATGTGACATGATATAATGTGAAACAATTAACTATATCCATATAGTATTTGATATAGTTAATTGTTTCACATTATATCATGTCACATTTTAAGATCAGAAATTAAGTTTCTATATAGAAAGTTGTGTTTTAGCACTTGATAAGGGCCGAAACCCATGGCCGAAACGTCGTGAATATTAAATAAAGATCATTAAATAGCCAGAGTTGGTTGATTAAATTACTACCATTTTTTAATTATCATCTGGTGACTTCAGAGATTTTTACATCTTTTATAAATTTATAAATTTTTTGGTCTTAGACTTTTTGACGGTAGTGTATATGAGAAATATAAAAGAATATTAAAAATAAATATTACACAAAAGATGTACAAATTTTTGTTTGTGAATTCCTTAATTAAATCGATTCGTTTAAATTAAATTCTATTTTCTTCTATAATAATTATATTGAATAATTATTCTCCAAATTAGTATATATTTTACGAACTTGCTGATTACAAGAACTTTTGGAAACCTTTAAAATGCATTTCTATAAAATACAGATTTTATAATTTTATACATAACAAAAATAGGCCATTAATTTAGACAAATGTTATATTTCATTGAACTTCTTTTCAGATCATGAAAGTGTGTCTTATGAAGTAGTAAAACATCCACATATTAGCTCTATACAAACCCATAGCTCAAGCGTTGATTACGATCACCGTAGTGATTACGGAGAAGAACGTAATGATTATGTCTATGACCATCGAAAGCGACGACGAATTCTTTGATGAAAATAGATTTCATATATATTTCATAACTGACAAAAATATTATTATCAAATAAAATAAATTATTTATTAAATTATATACGCGAGGCTATTTATATAAAGCAAATTATTTATATATATAACTATTTATAACTATTTATATATTTTAACATATTATATACTAGAAAAATATTTGACATAAAAAAAACAAAAGTTACCAAATTAAATATTGTATTTAAATATATGTATATTTGATGAATTTAGAACGTAATTATCTTGCAATAGAAAAATGTTTTGTATATCAAAATTGTACAATATCAATAATTTGTAAGTCTTTAAGAGTAAAAATATAGATGTATTATAATAAAAAGAAATATGATATAATTTGTCACAAACACTATTTAAATAAAAAATATTGTTTTATTATTCTCTTTTATGTATTGAAAATATTTTTATACATTAAATTTTCATAAAATTTAATAACTGTAAACGTATTATTTTATCATATTAAACAATATTTTATTTTAAACTAATTTTATATAATATTTTATTTAAATATTTTAAAATTATTTTAAAATAATTAAGGTTATAAAAATTAAATTAGAATGGCAATAAACTATAAATTTATAATATATAACAATTTAAAAATATATATAAATAAAAATATTATTCTAAATTTTACATTTTACTTGAATTCAAGCAGATTAATATTAATAGAACGGTGACAAATTATTAGATAAATAAACGAAAACATGTGTTTTTTAATCAACGACATTACGTATTGTTTATTCTTCGTGAAATACGTTTGTGCCGAGTCAAAGTAGAATATAATATATTGTACATATGTGTGTATACTATTAAATAAATAATATATAAACAATAAATAATAAGTATGAAGTATATAAATAATTAATAATAATGTATGTTTTTATACAATAATTGTTTATAGATACATCGAGGAAGACGTATTGCATGCGGTGTCTATATCATAAAGTTTTGAGTTTGTGATAAGTCGAAAACAATTCAGGTTGGTGGAACAACTTCCATTGCTCGTTGCCAGCCACCGTATCCACCACCGCCACCGCCTCCGTGATGTTCGGATGCTGTCGCATAGATTACTTCATGACCACCTCCGCTCGATACGAGCTTTTTCAAGCCAACTATTGCGCTTAAAACTAAAGCCATTTTCGCTGTCAGCAAAGCTGTACCGGCGAGGAAAGCTATTTTTCCATAAGCTAATTGCGCCATCATGCCTAAACAAATAATTAATGTTTTTATAAATCAGACTGAAAAAGTTGATTTTGTTTTAATAATGTTAAAATTATATTGTAAGAGTAATAAGAAATAAACATTTTTTATCATTAGAGTTTTTATTTGTTTCAAATGTCAAAAAAATCAAGAAGAAGTAGATTAGATAAAAATCAAGTTTGAAATTGTTAAAAGAAGACATTTTATTCATATATTTGCATCATTTTGATTAGAAACAGATTAGCAATATCGTTTTATAAAACAAATTGAACTTTTCTCTCTTTATTATTTTACGTTTTTATCAACTTTGATAACAGAGTTATTCATTTTTCTCTACGTATTTTGAATATTTTACATGAAAAACTTACCTGCTAACACGGCACCTGCTATTAATAGATATCCATGTCTACCCTTCTTTTTTCTGCCTAAAATATGATAAATGTTTATTTAAATATCCTGTCAATATTTTTTTCTTTAACAAAATTTTCTCTATTACTTATAATATCCATTGCAGCTTATTGCATCCGCGCGAAGCAATATTAATAAGATATAATATCTTAAATTATAATTTATATATATATATATGTATATCTCACAATAATTTAATTCGAAACATTCAAAATCATTTAATATCACACTTGATTAATAATAATTTTAAAATATGCAAGTATTGTTACCTTCAAAAGCATTGCCCGGTATTGTCAGCTTTACGCTTCTCGATGATACAAATTCGTAAAACTTGTCATCCAATTGTTGATCAAGAGTTAACTGTGTATCATTTTCAGATCCCATCGGGTTGTAATTTCTCGCGGTTGCTGCATCTTTGGTGATTGAAACGTAGTCATTAATCTTATATACAGAATTATCTTTGATCGCCGTGTCAAGAATCTCTAAGGCACGCCGTTTGAAGCAATCGAAGGTGTTCTTCTCGTTCGTGCACCGTTCGAACAGTTTTACATATTCACTTTTGGCGGTCACTAAATTGACGAAAATCGCGAGATGAAGGAAACGTAAAATCCATATTGTCGAACGTCGCTTTTCCATCCTAGTCGATTGTATTATTCACGTCGTCGACTTTTCTCTTCTAGGTGTCTTTCAGCTAGGCGTCTCCAACAGAATGACCATCGGTTTTCCTTCTGTTAGGTCTTATCTTATTCTCTGTAATAGTCAGCTGGTCAGCTCGGTAAATCCCGACTACTTGAAGAATCTGGTTGCATTGTTACTTATATATGTGCACCCATTTAAGTCTCTCTCCTACCAGGCGCATTAAAATTCTTACTCTACACACCCATACTTGATCCACGCGCTGTTTAACGCCACAACAACGGAAGAAGAGACCCTCTCAACCAAAACAATGTCGTACAGCCCCGTAAGTAAGTATCGCTTTGACCTGCTTGTCAAACGATCCTTAAAACTCCGCCGTGCTAACGTCATTAATACCAATGTATCAGGATCACATTGGAATGCAGGTAAAACAAGCGATATTATTTATCCGGGCGTAAGTGCCCGAGTAAAACCCAAGAAATGCTTGGAGATTATCCACTAATTTGCATGCACGAGTAACTTTACTTGCTACGAAATTATGTAGAATCATTTTCTTTTATTTCCGGAGTCAATTATTTGTTTTGATATTAGCCTATTTCAATATTTCATATAAAGTTTAATATTTTCTGTAAATAAAATAGTTTAATGATTAATCTATATTGTAATATTGTAATAAAAGCAACAAAATTTGACTGCTGAAATTTTCATTCTAGACTGACAATGAGTTAGATTTTAGTAATGAATCGTATAATAAAGCGTTGAAAAATGTATTACAACATTAGCTTAAAGAGATTGTCGAATGTCGTACAAATAAGAAAACAATACGAACAACAATCATCCGCGCGCGTAATGCCCAATCCATAAATATTTTCAAGAATTATTTTATTTTGTTGGTTAATATATTGTTCTGGCATACATTTTGGCATAGAAAAATATATACATTATTCATTATAAAAATATATATTTTATATATAAAAATATATATAAAATTGAAGTATTAAATAACTATTGAAATAAACAAATTAAAATTATTATATCAGTGTAAGTGTTACATATATATTATACAACACGATAATTGATCAAGGCCAAGGAACTTAGCGTAGCACCTAAGATACTGTTAATTCGACACAGATTACGCTCCGTGACGAACTACATTCGAAAAGAAACTTGAGCAATTACAACAGTAATGGACTTGATTAGCACTGCCCACTATTCAATGTATTTAATTCTCGCAATCTCTTCGAATGTGAGCTATTTATCGTAGCAGCCTGTTGTTTCTACAGTGTATTCCGGCATCAGGATCGATTATTAGACGAGGCTAAGTATTCATTATCCACTTCACTCTCCACCATTCTAATGACACAGTAGGAGTAATTATTAAGAAGAAAGCGTACGTACATACGTAAGCTTTTGTCACGGTCTCTTTACCCAATAGTACTGTCTTAACAATAACATTCCTCTGTAAAGTATTATACTTCCGTATAATCCACTTTTCCCACTTGTCAAAGAGAAGTTTGTATTTACCTACAAACGTGCACTTTTCATAAAAGTTTCCTTCATTAGTATTATTTATTTTTTAAATTATACATCTCGATTTAGATCATATATACAAATAATATAATTAAACAAACAGAAAAACTTTTATCACTATTGTTACAACGTATCATGAATTCTCGCGCCTTAGTTGTTATATTTGACAGCGGATGTTAAATGAACACGTGGTCGTACATGTACTCGCATGACCGTAAAGACACGGTAGTATTTTCCTTTACGAGCAAATGCGTTGCCCGGATGTAACCATTACCGTTCCTACGGATGATGTGTAAGGTATAAGAACGACGGAGAAAAAGAGAATTGCCGATACAGTTAGACGACCGAAAGAAAGGACGATATAATAATGGATCGAGACTAATGGCATCGCTATAAGTGAAAACGCCAGGATCTCGGTGACAATCCTTGCTGGTAGACTGATACTTGAAATCGACAGTGAACTCGTAATAAAGATCAATGTAGATAAAAAATGATTGCATAAGCGTTCTATTTAAATAACGCAAGTACATCTATCTTGCAATTTGTTTCAAGAAAGTATATGCATTATACTAATAACAGCTATTTTGATGTAAAAATGTGTTTATATAATACAAGTATGATTTTTAGCAAGAATATAAAAGTTTATTGTTATTTTAATAAAATACTTTTTACAATGTAGTTGTGTGATTTAATTTAATGATGTAAATACAATTAATCAATATTTATAAGAAAATAATATCGAAAAATATATTATGCTTCACCATGTAAATTTAAATTTAAGAGAAATAGAGTGCTTCTTGATATGCTTGAATCAGCTTTTATTAGACTTTATATTTTTAATTATATAATTAAGGCATATAATGAAAATGTAGTAAATGTAATAATATAATAATACTTATTATAAAAATGTTTTTAAAAATTATTCTATTTTTTTTAAATAAAAATTAATTTTTCGTTTTTTTATTAATTAATTAATTAATATTATTCAATTATTTAAAAGAATATTAGTTTTAAGACGTTTAACTTCTTATTTAATAAAATTATTTAATTTTTATCTACGAGCTTATAATATGTAAATATTATATTATTGTAAATAGAAAGATGCTTAAATTAATCGTATATATTATCATGAAACAAATTATACATATATTATATCAAGAAATTTAAATTCTCAATCTATTTCTATAAATATATCAGAAAGTTGATAGAACATTAATTTCTTATACTTTAAAATTCTTATACTTTAAAATAATTGAATGGAATATTACGACAGTACTAGATCTAGATCTAGAACAGCTATCTAATCATGATTTTTTCAAACATTGATAATTTAAAGTATATTTTTAAAATACATAATTAATTAATTCTTTTCTGTCCAAACGAAATTCTTTGCATTTTGTCTATTTTGCCCCGAGTCATTATTTCCTTCGTAAACATTGACAACTTCTCTAATTACATGATGATCGTAAGGTGTATAGTCTTGTAGCGTTTTGTAAGGTCGTTGCGGAAAATGATGTTCATAATGAGAATAAACACCTGACGGTATTCCGTGTCCATAAGCATGAAAGTCATTGAACGCGTTTGCCGGATAAGACGCAGGAGGTGTTCCGGAAACGAGTGTATTCCATCCTAAAAGACCACTTAGAAACAGCGCCACCTTCGTCAGTAACAGGGCCTTCTTGGTCACAATCAGCAGGAAACCAAACAATAGAGGAATTAGAGATGCCAAATTGAACTTGAAACCCAAGAGAAATGGCAGTAATATGTGTCTGGTCAATTGTCTTCCTGAAATGATAGAAATTGCCCTTGAATCTACAACCAGTCATGTAGCCTTGGCCGTGCTGCCTACTGGAGGATGTTCTTGAAACCAGTTGGCAGACGTTATGGCTTATCCAGGACAAGAACCTGAACGTATGGTTTGATTCTGTGCTAAGGTAACAAGAGAGGTAATTCTGCATGTAACGAGCTACGATTTTTTAAAGCAAGCATTCTATTTTACGTAATCATTCTTTCATTACAAAAGAATCTGTAATACTAATACGTAACTCTTTAATGACATTATTCACGTAATAACTTTATTAGTATATAAGATTTATGTAGATACGTGCAAAATGTAGATGACAAAAATGGAAGAATAAATTTTAAAAAAATATTTATATATATTTTTAGATATTCAAGCTATATTTGTCTCTATGTATCTTACAACAAATGTTAATATAAAGTAAACGATTGTATTCTGTTCAAGTTTAAACTTGAATCTTGTAATACAGAATTTCGAAGCAATGTGAAAAAAATTGTTTGAAAAACTGAGATGTTAAAATGATTTAAATTCAATCTTAATTTATTAATTTATTTAATATTACAGTTTACCTGGACCGCTGGACTGCCTGTCGTCATACGAAGCAGCTCTTTCGTTGAGAACAAATTCCAGCATTCCATCTCCGTTTAACATTGGTCCGACGCGCATCTGCAATCCTGGATATAAATTATCCAAATTCCACTTAATGTTTCGGCGTTCCATTAATCTGGCGGCTGCTTTCACGATATTTCCAAAATCTTTTGGATCGTAATCTAAATCCAAGAAATCTCTGCCGTAGCCTTCCGCTCGATCCAATCGCACTTTTCCAAATTCTAGAGTGTCTTTATCGTGCCAGGATTGTAAAGCACTTAAAACACCACGGTTTACGCATTCGAATGTGCCATGTTCCTTCTTCGACAGACATGTGCCGAAAGCTTCATTAAAGCTATACGATTGTTCGTTCTCCAAAGTAATATGCTCTTTGGGCTCCATAATCACTGTAAAACTCGTTGACACGAGAATAAGCAGACACAGATAACGAAATTTACTTTTCATCCTCGACCTACCGGATTTAACCGATCCCTCATATATAGAAATATTATTCAGATTAAACAAAACATCGGGGGGAGAAAATTAATAAAAAAACTTGAAATAATTAAAAAAATTATGCAAGTAGATATAGAAGCTGCAGTTATTCCATTTCGAAATGACAGACACAAAATATCGTTGACACTGTAAAATTTGAAAGCACTTAGAATATTTCTCACATTTTTTAAATAGTATAATTTTTTACTTTTTTTACAGTTTTAGGATCAGTAGAGAACCCTGTTTCTGTCGCACTGAGAAGACGTAAAGCAATGAGGTTCTCGTAAAATACTGTTCATTCTGTACCTGTGACCTCTCCTATATAGACGACAAGGGGGCGTTCACACAAGACAGAACAATTGGTTTCACTCTGAAGATTTTATAAGCAGCGAAAGTATACTCTTGGTTCGTATTTCGTGCGCTTGGTCGATACACCGGATGCACCGAGGAGAATAATTTCCGTCAGTCGAAGAATGGAGCGTCGGGAAGATCGTTATATCGTTAGATTGATGAGACAAGCTTGATGGCTGGACAAGAAAAATTGAGAGAGCGTATGTAGCGCGAATATAATTATCGAATTTGTGTAGTAAATCTAGGGCACAAATGAAATCTAAAGATATCATTCAACATTTGGACAAGATGCCAAATTGAGCTTATGTATTTTGACGCAATAATACATATATATTATCTCTAAGATACAGACTGGAGATCTTAAACGCCGTATTATTGCTTTAATTCTTTTTTTTTATTCTATTGTAAAATCATGTCTGTGCATCTTTTTCGCTCTCTCTTCTCTTACTCTTTTACTCTCTCTCTCTCTCTCTCTCTCTCTCTCTCTCTCTCTCTCTCTCTCTCTCTCTCTCTCCTTTTTCTCTGATATTTTGTTTTGCATTTTTATATTATATAAAAACTTATATTTCATTTATGTTTTCTTATTTTAATATTTTTATACTTTTTGAATAATTGTCTTATATACTAGATAAAATAGACATTTTCTGTAATCGAGGATATCTGTTTGGACTGGAAGGTAAGGGAAAAAATAAAATTGGAAACATAATTTTTTTAATATTATACAAAAATTACAATTTATTTATAAATAATATGATAAGTTACACATGATGATCGATATATAAATAATCATTGGATTAAATCTGGTGGTCCCGCGCGAGTACTGACTACGAGTTCGTTCCGCGTGCGATAGACGCGGATGACCCTGAAAGGATACCGCACGAGTGTATGATCGAGGGGGCGTGATTTCTGTCAGGTTCCACTATCTGAAGAATTCTAAGATTCTCATAATCTCTGGATACCGTCATTCGTCATGATTAATCAAATAAATTCCCGTCGTAATGTACGTCGAACTTTCATCTATGGCGGTCGATAGCATATCTTTATCGGCTTCGACACTGTCGAGTCGTCGAGTCACGTACGGTTAAAAATCCGGTAAATCGTCCTCGTTTAACAGTCGTAGTTTGCCTGTAAGTCCGTGTAGAATTGCGTTCGATCTGGTCGTTGTTGCATCAACAAGTGTCCGCGTTGTCGAGCTGAGAGCCTGTCGAGCGGATCCCTGAGAGGTTGAGCCACGCCACCCTCAGGTGATCGCCGGGTTAAAGACGATCACTTTGGCGAAATGAAGGTAGAAAGTTAGAAGGAAGAGAAGTTGTACTTGACATTGAGCTATTCAGCGGGTTTGTACGCGTTGTACGCGAGATCAGAGCCGGGCGCCGATCTTGCCCAGCCGTGATGATCGTGGTGTACGTCGTGTCCATAGTCATGGACGGGATGAGCGACTACCTCGTAACTTTGGCTCTTGTAAGCGAGTAATTTCTGCAGGGCGATGATCAAGCTGATGACAAGGGCGATCTTGCCGATGATCAAAGCCTTAACAGCAATCAGAGCCAAAGCACCAAGGGCGATCGGGATAAGGGCGGCAGCCTTCAGTTTCAAAAGGAGAAGGATGGGCAACAGAGATTTAACGATCTTCTTCTTCTTTCCACGAGCTGAAACATGAATAAAATTCCGAAACATATAAGTCCTCCGATTTTTTTAATAATACTGCATGTGCACGTTCAAATTTCTTCCATCTCCGGATATTGAAATGTATCCAGTAAATATATCTCAGTTTATCAAAAATACATATGACGGAATTTTTATAATTTAAAGTTTAAAAATTTATATAGTTATATATAATATAATATTAGTTATATATAATATATAATTTAAAAAACATTTTTTTTTTAGTTTAATTTAATTTTACCTTCATCGAAGGAACGGGCAACATCTTCCGGGAGACTCAATTCGACAGTATGGGTAGATAAGAACTTGGAAGCTCTGTCGACGAGGGCCTGATCAATTGCAGCTTCCTTGGCTTCGGTCTCAGCTGGTAAGGTACTTTCAATGTCATTCAGAGACCTTGCATTGTCAGCCCGGCTGAAAAGAAAGAAGTGTGCACATTTGCATAAGCGTTTCGAAACATCCGACATTCGTTAATCATTCCTACTATCTCCAACTTTCTATGCTAATTTTTTAATTGGACATTTAAATTTCTTTCAGAGTAAAATAGGGTTACATCGTTCATTGATTAAAGTAATAAAGTGAAAATAAAGAGAGTTAATTTTGCCCCCTAAATAATTTTCTCTCATTGTAATTATACTTGAAGTAAATGAAAATCTCAAAATTGGAATTTTATGAAAGAGTTAATTAATCCAATCGTACAATAATCTCTTTATCTAAGTTAATATACTATGTACAAATGATCTGATACACTTTGGCATGGTATAAAGAGTTTAATGCGCTACTTGAAATACAATTTCACGCGTTCACCACACGAATCACCCGCCTGCGTTTCTCACGTCTGAATTTCACTCGGCGTCGTTTAAAATGCTCGATGACGGTGATATTGGAGTCGATCCGATCACTATCCCGAGCAAATCCTCGTATCCCTTACCTGTTTTTAGCCTCCTCGGTCTGCACGATCTTGAATCCATCGACGACTTCGATGTCGGCCGAGCGGACGACTCGGTCGACGTAGCGGAGGGCCTTCAGTTTGAGACACACCGCGACGCTCGATTCAGCGGAGCAAGAGGCATACACGTCGAGGGCCTCCTCGAGGATCGACGGTGGCGGTGAGGCCGCCGCGTCCTGCGAGGCCGGTGCAGCGAGGGTGGATACCACGAAGAGTGCGCCGATTATTGCGAACTTGTACATCTTGACGTTGATTCTTGGATAATTTCCGAAATAGAACCGAATTATTCCAACTTGGTCGAGAAACTGGTCTCTCCTTCACTTCCTCTCGTCTCCCTTTTTCGTACCTCTCGCACCTTAACGCTCGAACGAGTACGGCGATCGTATCGACACTGCCCGAAAGAATCACGATTGCTGCCTTTTATCCTCGTCGCGAAAGGGGCCCGCGTACGTTTTTGAAATTTTGATGGCCCCCACCGGGTGGCCCCCGCCGGGTTACAATCCATACGAGCTATTGGTTCTCCTTCAGGCGGTCATTCCGTTCGTGTCGTGTGCGTCTCTCGTTGACGCGCCTCCACACCACCGATCCTTCTCCATCGGTTCTCTTCTCCTGTGTGCCTGTGTGTGCTTACTTACTTAGGTCGTTTGTGTACACAACGGGTGTGTTGGCTCCCGACAAACCCGCCCTGTGCGTATGCGTAGAACACACACATGCATACATGCGGTCGCGCGAGAACGCGAGAGGGAGAAAACGAGAAAGAAAGGAGAGAGAGAGAGAGAGAGAAAGAAAAAAACCAGAGAAAGATGATGTGTGCCTACGCACCACTGGCCTCTTCGGCCTCTCTGAACGAGATCGGAACACGATCGAATCGAGGGAGACGTTTGGACACGTGTCAAAGACACCAAAAGTACCGATAGCGAACCGGTAGAGGATAGAATATGAGTTTGTGCTTTGAAAATTCGGATCGTAGATCTAAAAGCTAGGAAGACAGATCTGATACAATCGATGTGTTACCACACACATTTGATCTCACAATTCTTATTCATTTAACGATTTCGCTCTATGCAAATATATAATCGCGTGAAAATCTACGTGAAACTGCTCTTGTAAAAGGATTTATATATTATCTCTTCTTTTTACATCTGCTGAATATATCGGTGAAGATATAGCAGCTGCGACAGAAATTGCCTACTTGTCAGAACTTTCAAAGAGGGACACATGTGCAATGCTTATGCATTAAAGATGAATTATCTGCGGTAGCATATATTATTTGGCGTCTCTCCGGACGATTCTTGAAATGACTTGTTCAATTGAGTCACTTGTCATAATTAGTTTCTAGGACAAGATGAGAGACCAAATGCCTCAATGACATTTATTTTTATTATTCAATCGTGTTTCCCTCATTCTCTCTTTCTCTTTCTCTGGCATGATTATGCACTATAATGCACTGCGAATTATAAGTAGTTTATCCTGGAAATCTTTAACTTGAAGTACGCTTTAAAAAAAATAAATATCGCGTCAACCAAGGATCTCATATCTGTATTGATAGACAGAAGCGACGCGTTTTATTTGGCCAAGCACTCGGGATAAGTTGGCTTATGATTTCGCTTTCAACAAGGTATATTACACCGGATACTACTATCACGTATAGATGATGCTTCGTTCATACGCCTCCACATAACTTTCTCAACGTGCTTATAATGTTATACGAGCCTGCGATGCTTTAAACGCTCGCGCGATTCATTGATTTCATTACATGAAATCGCGACACTTCTGTCGTTGCTCGGCTGCTCATAAAATTTCCCTGGAGTCCTCGCGTTATCGGGGTCGCGCATTTTTTAGTATAATTTTAAAGCGCCATATATTCTCTAATAATACGTCTCGAATTCAGCTAATAACAGTTACTTTTGGATTAAGTATCACGTGACACTTTTTTTCCTATCGATTCTTCGTTCCGCCTGTCCACCTCCAATTTTCTCATCGTTTTCTGTTCCATTCATTATATTAATTTTAAGAGCTAGAGACGTGAGTTAAGATCATCTTCTTACGGCGCCGGTCGATACTACTAGTCAATGGTCTTTGAAATTAATGTATTCCAGTGGCTGTCGCGCGGAACGTTTAACGGTTTTTCACATGGAATGTGCGTGGACGCATCGCACCGTGGTCCGATCATGTGTGTGAGTTGGGCCCAAGCCAGACTTCTTCCAGGAGGACGAGCCGCGCCTTGCCTCCGCGTCATCGTGACCCGAAGACTTCTCGCCTAGAAAAAAGATGAAAAAAAAAAAATAAGAAACAGAGAAGACACATACCCAAAAGTATTTTATTATACGCTCTGCCTGTACGCGAGAAAAAGACGTGCGACTGACTTTCTCCGCCTGTGCGGGCCCCCGAAGATGGTCAAACGAATCTCTGCACCTCGGTCCAGATTGCGTTCTCACGCGTCTTATCGAAGAATTTGCTGAATCGCACAACGGGATTTTAATACGCAACAAAGTATTCAAACGATAGGTATGTGACGTTAAACCGATTTAATGAACTCTAAAAGAGACAAGTCTTAAAATTGTCTGGTTCACATTTTTTTCAGATTTTTCAGGTATTTTTAGACAGTTTTGCTATCTATGAATATATTTAGAATATTGAGTTTTTTTCTGTATGTCTTAATATCTTAAGTTTTAATATTTAATGTGTAACTTTTTAATTCGAAGTTCTAATAATATTTAAAAACTAATATAAACGTTTGCCTGTATATATTTGAGTGCTCTAAAAACTACTGTTGCTTTCCATTTCTCCATTATTTACTATCCTCTCGCGACGTGATATATATAAAATATACGGCGGATCTCGAGAAACTTTCACTTTGTTTCCGCAATGTGTTTTTTCTCAGCGTATTCTATCCGCGCGTTTATTCTATCCGCGAATCAGCAGATTCTATATTGCAGACGCGTCGGCGTCCTCGGTGTGCCTCACTTACGGGCAAGGAAACAGAAATCTGAAAGTTTTGTCGCGTTCCCCGTTCGCATATGTATTACATATTACATATATACGGCGAATTGGTTCGCGTAAACGTACAGCATCGCTAAACTAGAGACGCTAATCCGGGAGGTACATTGAGCCATGCGCGCTCTTGCTGATGGAACACTTTCCTCTCGTCGACGCCGGCGAGAGTGAACTCGTCCGAGGATCGAGGTCAGGTCAAGGCCCCCACGAAGTGAAGCCTTCGTACCTGAGAATTCTCGATCTCCTGCCCGTTCTGCTTCTCGCCTCGTTCTTTCTCCTCCATCTCTTCGTTTATCCTTAGCGAAGCGATCGAACAATGAAGGAAAAAGGAAAATGTTCTTGTTACGATTGACTAAACTCGTTTCTGCCTTTATACTCATCGATTACCTACATCATTAGAGCGTATCCTCTTCGTTTAGGTACAAAAAACATATAGTATATGCAGGTATATGATTTTGTGCAGATATTATGTGTGTAGTTATTATATAGGTCGTTATGCGGGTTAGTTAAACTGTGGTATTGATCTATTTTGTTTTTCTCCGTATTGTCGTAAGCAAGGAGTACAAGAGGAGTTTGAGAGGGGAAAGAGAGAAAAGAAGTTTCGCGTCTTACGCGTGAATGAACGAAACGAAAGTTCTCACCTTTCTTTCTGGCCTCTTGTTTTTTTCGGCCACAGACAGACTCGCGCGTGATCCTGTGGCTTTTTACCTAACAATTAGCTCCTCTCTGCACACACGGCTCATTTAAGGAAGATGAGACGGGCCATTAAAAGAGCGACGAAGCTGCGCGGTTGAATGAAACCAGTCGTTGCATTCGTCAGAACTCGCCAAAAAAACAGAATTAAAAGGAGCAAGTAGTTTTTAAATGGTTAATAACTACCACGTAATAATAATGAGCAACGATACCATAAATACGGGTATCGTCTACGCACCGTTCTAAATTGTTTACGCGCCACCGAAGAAAGTAGCGATATTAGTACTTTCACGTGAATAAATTTGTGCTTAATGTAAACTCAGTTAGTGCTAATTCCCGCGTGACGACCTACATACGAGGACACTGACGGTCCGTTCTTCAGCCTATTTTACATTGCCGTACAATTACGACTAAAATTTCTATCACGGAATATCACGGTACGAGTAATGAGATGAAGTGAAAATTGACGGCGAAATACTGTTGCTCCGAAAATGCATCAACAGAATATAGAGATATCCGCCATTTAATCGTCTCTCCAGGAAGCTGAGGAAAAGAAGGCGAAGGATATCTCGATTCATCGAGGTGACTTTCGGAACTTGAACGTAGAAGGGCCTTGGCGATATATCAGAAAACGGTACCACTTAACCAGAAGAGATGCGTTCTCGAAGATCAACGAATTTTCGGATCTCTGGGTGCGAGGAAGAGGCTCGGCGAGATCGAACGTACAGAAGAGAGAGAGAGAGAGAAAGAGAGATGCATGAAAGAAGAAGAGAGGCATGGAGCAGCGGGTCGCGGGAAAGACAGGGGAGAGGACCAGGCATTGACTTTTTCTCCGGCACGGTAGAGAGTGTTAGGCGCACCTTGAAAAGGCTCAGCGCGGATGCTGACTGGCCCGATCGGTCTGCTCGGCCTGGTTTACTTCCCGAAGTGTGTGTCCACCGATTGGTCTCCGCGTCCGTCCTACGTACACGCAGAAACTCTCTCGCGCTCGCGCACGCTCGAATACGCACACGATCGTCGCGGACGGATCAAACAAGTGCGTAAGGTGCCCGCGCGAACACGTCAGATTTCATTCGTGCGTTTCTCGTATGTAGGTGATGTCGTTTCTTCTCTCCCTCTCTCTCTCTCTCTCTCTCTCTCTTGGTCTTCCTATGTATCTATATACTGTTGCTCGCTGATGAGATCGATGATGGTCTCTCTCTTTATTTTTCTCGGAGAAATAACCGGAGGACACTCGAAGACGTATGTCCATTCATGTCGTCTGCATCGGCACGTTAAATCGTAGTCCAAATAGACACGACTGGATCTCTATGTCTATATAAAAGCATTTCTCTGTCTCACATACTTGTCTCGCCTCTTTACCTCCGGTTTTCGCACACCCTTCCACCTTCCATCTCGCATCTCGTTGAGCCTTACTTTCGATCGAGTCCCGAATCGACGGGCCATCAGTCGGTCAGGCTCCAATTCTTTCGCACGCCTTATCCCCGCCGTCTTTTCTCGCAGCCTCTCTCTTTGTAGCTCTACGATTTTAGCGTATCGATGACTTCCGTTAGTTTCACCCGAATTTTAAGCATCTCGCGACGATGGAATTTTCAGCGCTGAATTATACTCACACATAATTAACACATGGAAATTAGCTTATCCGAAATAATTAACTACGCAAACGCACACGCGCCATGCAAATCATTTATTCATTCATAAGACACAAGATTTATCAATGCGGAATAAGATGAGGAAATAATATCGAAATAATATACGATCGTTCATTAATTATAATTCTTAATTTATTTGCGTATTTATAAATATACATACATAATTGTGTTCACACATGTGACGCGGTGAGCGTATCGCTATACGCGTGCAACAATAAATACTGAGGATGATCCGTGTAGGAGCGTTCTCTCGTGTGTGCAATGATCATAAAGTGAACACAGCAGGAGAATACAGTGAGAAGAGATCGAATTATATTCACAGGATGAAAAATAAATAAGAGTTACGCGCGAAGAACAGAGAAGAAAATATTTCGTGAGGAGTTAGAGAAAGAGAGAAAGAGAGAGGAAGAAAGAAATGAGATTGAAGAGATGCCACAATGACGTTTGTAAAATTGTTCCTTTTCTAAGTTGACGTTGGTTTGTACGCGGAGTAGGCCAGATCGTGTCCAGATCTTCCCCATCCGCTCGATCCGTGTCCTCCGACTTGAACGACTTCGTGTCCATGGTCGTGACCGCCTGACACAAGTTTCTTTAATCCGATGATAGCAGCGAGTACTAACGCAAGTTTGCTCACTATCAGCGCTTTGCCAGCCAACAGTGCGAGAGCGCCTAGAGCTAAAGGTACTAATGTGCCGCCAATTAACAGAGGAATGGCGAGAAGACCACCCAATTTATTCTTCTTCTTGCGACCTATAAAAAGATTAAGTAATTAGGTTTTAACGAAAAATTGTTTCATAAAATACAGAATTTTATGGTGGACAATTTATATTAATAATTAAGATTTATATTAATCTATATTAAACATTAGTATTTAGATTAATGTTGTCTTAATGAAAGAGATGAAAGTATAATTCTATTCAATATATAAACAAGAATAAAGCAAGCAGAACATTTGATATAAATCAAGGTAATTAAATTTCAAACAATTTATTAAACATCTAATTATTATTAATTCACATTTGTCTTCTTACCTTCCTCTGAGAAGCTACGTTGGAGTTCTTCCACATTTGGCAATTTTAGCTTCAGGGTGTGACTTTGAAAGAATTTGATAATCCTATCGAAAATCATGCCATTGAGAGCATCGTCCTTGTCCTCTAACGATCGCGGTAAACTGGCTTCAATTTCCTGCAGAGATTTTTCTGGCTCAGATTCGTTGGCAGTTGATTCGTCGTGAACTAGAGTAACGCCATCCGCTACATTCAATTGTACGTTCCGAGAGATCCTATCCATGGCCGATAAAAGCTTCAACTTCAGACATGGACTCAATTCCGCGCCGGCACATTCTTTGTACACTTGATAGACGTAACGTAGCTCTCCAAGTATGCCAATGCCACTTGACCTTGCGGTTTGTTGTTCGTTAATGGAATTGGATGTGGGATTAGTTTCGGCCGATCTCGCAGAGACCGCCGTCACTAATATAGCCAGGCAAATATAGTGTGCAAACCGTTTCATTTTTGTGAAATAAATATCTGCAAAAAATAATTAATTCGATGAAAAATATATTGAATAAGTTATTAACAATTTGAGTCTACAATTCATTATTGTGCAAATCAAAGTACGCAATAATAGTGTAAATTAATGAATTAATTAATTAATCAATTAATAAATAGGTCGATACTTGATTTTTTTAATAAGCGCGAATAACGTGAAGAAGTTTTATCACAAATTATTTATTATTAAAAATTTTGAAAACTTAAAGAAATGTTTTTTTAAATTGTTAGAACTGCTTATGCCACTTAATAATTTTAAAAAATATATCATTTCTACCCAAGTATAATAATTGATAAAAAAATATGATACACTTTTCCATCATCTATTTGTGAAGCAACTTGAAAATATTCTTATACAAATTGTTTCATATATATATATATATATATATATTTGAATCACAAAACGTGTAAAAAAATCCATCACTTAAGGCGATCACCGAAGATTCGAAGTCAACGCAAGCCTCAATCAAGACACTGTACCTTCCACGCAACTTGATAAGGGAAAATCAACCGTCTGGTCCTCTTCGTCGAGAAGATTCTTGCGTCCGCACGCGACTGCCGGCTTCTGATTAATTGAACACGCTGCGTATTACCGCGAGATGCGTGTAATGCTGTGAGCACTCTAAGTAGACTGTACGTAACGGAAGCCCTGCCCTAGCTCTATATATCTAGCCAGGTATACCTCCGTTCTGGGCGATATTTCCCCCACCTGGTTGGCGTCGGTGTACACCACCATCGCGACTATTTTCATACGGCATTGATTTGAGAGCGGTCGCTTTGCACCTAGACAACCACCCGAGGGACGAAAGTAGAGAGCAGAATTCACCTCCGCGGAACGCGTCATAATCACCGGTACATTCCTCTTCTCCCGGGGATTTGATCTCCCACCAGAGTAAATGCATCCGAGCGAGTTTTGCCACTCTTTTTCACGGGCCTTTCGCGATAGAGCTGTCCTTGTCTTTCAGTTCATTCCTCATACGGATTTAATTCGACCAGTCTAACCGCATTTCGTCCGTATCGCGGTTCCGTTTTGCGCGTGGAAGCGTAGGCCGGCCACCTACGCATCGACCGACGCGGTTCGATGCTCCCGTCGTTCATTCGTTATTCCGCGGCTCTAATTTGTCGTCCGATTCTTCCGATTCGAATAGGATTGAAAATGAAAGGCGCGCCGCGGAAAACAATACGACGTCGCGTCGCGAACCTGATGAAAAGTCTCGAAACTACACGTCGAACGTATATAGAAAGCGCAAAGGTTTGACCAATGGTTTATGGTCATTGATATATATTTGATAACAGGAAACGCAATAAAATATAAAGTGTGTTATTAGCACGAGCTTACACATGCTCAGATTATTCTATATTTCTACGATACGATGTAAAATCGTTCATTCGTTAACGTGGCGAGAGATTGCTGCGAGCTGAGGATCCGTTGTTCCAGCTGTTACTTTCTAGGCTGCCTTAATTATTTACGTCAAATTTCGTGATTATATACGGAATACGTGATGAATTCATAGAATAAATTTCGCACATGAGACCAGGCTTCTAAATATGATTTCGGCACGTCACAGACAAAAAGAATCTTTTCGAACGTCAATCAAGATAGTTTAAAGTTAATACTGATACAAAATTATCATCATCACATATGTACGATTGGAGATATATAATTGCATTTCTCGCTTTCTTATTAAGCATTGGACACACGCAGTTATACCGCTGGCATGAAATTTGTGATTCTTGAAACGTTTGCCTCAGCTATTATAATTAATGTGACAATGTACGTTCCACTTTTCTATGAAAGATCGAACAAACGTTTTCCTCTACGCGCCAACATAGTCATGTCATCGAAAAAGGAGAAACGATGAATCGGCAAATTAACGTATACCGTTACGCGCGTTAGGCACAATTTCTTTATCCAATTAATCATTTAATTCACCGATGCTTCTAATTCAATGATACTTCATTCCTAGCATATCCCTTGGACTTTTCATCCTGTTTGATTCGATTATACGCGGACGTGGCTTTAACTGGGTCATACCAAGTGAAAACGCCGTTTGCGTGCAGATACACTTAGATCATTTAACGAATTAAACGTGTTTCCAGGAGGAGAGAAACGAAACGGAGACTCTCACGCGAAGGATAAAAAAAGCGAAACATCCTGTCGCCTCTCATTCAGAGTTATCATTAAATCATAGTTTGCTTTATCATATTCTACTACCCCCTTCACCTTCGTTAAGACCGCGTCGAGATTGCCGGTGCATGACGCTTTTCATTGAGCTGCACGCGAATGTCCGAGAAAACATCATGACCGGCTAACGGATGCAAAGGAAGGAGAGTCGGTCTTCTTCTCGCGGTCTTCTCGTCACACGTCTCTTCTCTCCAGTCCCCCTTTTTCACGGCCCCTAGTGGATCCACACGACTGCGATGCTGCCGGAACTTACTCGCGGCATAATGTCGCGTTACCGATTTCTCGTACACGTATACATGCCGTGAAAATGATCCCCCTCATGGAATGGCGAAAGCGACGGAGATCTCGCGAGATGGATCGCCGCCATACGTCACGCGGCTAATAAATGGTGTGCCTTGGAACTTTGTTGTTTCCGGTTCGCGGAACCATCGGGCCTGAATTCCATTTTGTACGACCGCTGATTTTCTCGACGGCTCGATACGCGTGGCTACTCGCGGCCAATGAAACTGTCGTTATTGTACCTCCTTTTTCTACCTTCGAAGCCGCTTCGATATAGCAACGGAAGTCGCGGTAAGCAGGTTACCAGTTGTACCTGTAGCTGCGCTTTCGGTAGGGAGAGGTAATCAATGGGTTTAAATATATATTATCAAGTATTTAGATGGATTGTGACATATATTTTTTCTCGCGGAAAAATCTTACTCTGAATTGTACGAATTTATCAATGTTATTTGGTCAAACTAATAGTTAATTGTGTCAGTGACATTTTTGCGACTTTTCATTTGACATTAATACGGTAGGAATTAATATAATATTAGCCCGCTCTATATCGCGGTATGAATTTTAACGGTATTTCTTTTTTCTTTATAAGAAATACGTATCGTTTTTAAAATTTTAAAGAAATTCTAGAAATTAAGTTGTATGATAATATTTTAATAAAATCCTAATTTTGAATAAATAAAAATTTTCTCTTTTTTATATATATACTTACCTAATATAATATAAAGTAATATAGATTTAACTTAGACCAACATATTAGTTTCTCTTTGTTCCAGTTCTCGAACAAAAAAATTGTTTTAAAATTCTCTAAATATTTGATGATAATGATAATAAAGAGAAAGAGCGATTCGAGGAATGTGAAGAGAGTCCTATATAGAATATTTCTATATATACCGTAAATCGTATAAATCACTCCAACAATCTCGTATATGTGTATTATACACATGGTTCGCATTCCTGAGAAATAAAGCGACCGTGCTGTTCCTCGACTATTTTCCCTCGTGAGCTCTATTCCATTTCCATGATACGTATCTATTTATGTATAGAAAATGCGGTGCGTCGCTGCATCCGGTGCACGATCGCTGTTTCGAATTCAATAGAGCGTATTTCACGATTCTTACGTTACACCTTACGATTACGAGTGCAAGTGTAACGTTGTATAAATAAAAGCACTCGGTCACGGAAGGCGGTTACTCGTACGAGAATCCAAGAAAACGTTGAATTCTCGTCGACGGAGGCTGCGGACATTGAAGTCTTTCATTGGGACAAGACGGAGGCTGCAGGCATTGAAGTCTCTTTCATTGGGACAAGACGAAGGCGTCTATTTGTCGTCTTTTTATTATAAAAGAAAAACAGGAGGTGTCACATAATGGAAGCACACAGTCAAACATCAAATAAATATTAATATAAGATGTAACGAATAAATAACGCGCGCGAGTTCGCGTAAATATACATACATAAAACAATGAGCATTTTCCAGAGGTACTGGTGACTGGCCGCTGGATCAATCGACCGTATAGAATAAAGCAACAGAAAGAAGAAAAGGGAGAGAATAACAAAAAATAGAGGATTACACATAAACATAAGGGTAGAAAACAAAAGGATAGGAAAGGTTCGGAGAGAGAGATTTCAAGCTCAACAAAATTTTACAGTTAAATGGCGGACGTCGCAGGAGTTGTAGACAGGTATTGGCAATTTTTCTTCGAATACAAGATAGACTAGGTATTTTTTGTACATGGCGGTAGTCATAAGTGAGAGAAAGGGAGGAGATAATGAAGGAAACGAGAGAGAGTGAAGCGGATGCTAGTGGAACGAAAGGGAACATCGAATCGTTGCAAGAGAGAAATGCGAGAAACAAGATGGAGAGACTTTCTATGGTATGGATTAGCTTATGCCTGGGGTTGGTGGGCGCGATAAGCGATTTCATGGGCATCCTGCGGCAAACTTCTGGCCCATCCGTGTCCGCTGCTGCCGTAACCACCGCCGCCGCCGTAATCGCCACCGCCGTAACCGCCACCACCATGGCCGCCGTCGTCGTGGCTGACCACGTGGCTACTGCTGTGATGCGGATGCGAGACCACTTCGTAGGTCACGTGCTTTTGTCCGCTGAGGAGCTTCTTCAGTCCGATGATGGCCGAGATCACGAGAGCAATCTTGCCGATGAGCAGGGCCTTACCGGCTATCAGGGCGATCGCGCCAAGTGCCAGCGGCAATAAAGCGGCCGCTTTCAAGGCTATGGCCATCAACAGAGGTCCCAAGATCTTCTGCGCCTTCTCTGCAAAGTTTCAAATATTTTAGCTTTATGGCAACGAACGCTTTTTATATTTTAAACAACTTTTTCAAAAAGAACTTTCTTCAAATAGCTTCTTCACAGTATTAATAATGTATTTATAATTGCATTGCGACTTTATCTCGCTTTAATTTCACATTAATAAGTGCTTTTAAAATGTATGTTTAATATAAAAAAAATGTTTTCTATTTCTGCTGATAGATTCTTTAATTATGATTTAATAGTATGATCAATGTGATTAATTATCGTAAATATTAAGACGTTTGGTTTTGTGTAAAATAAAGCATATGTGTTCACATATTCATTTATCGGTAAATGTAGGATATGAATACGGGCCACGAAGGTTAATGCTATCATTATTTTCTCTTTACACTTCTGTGGAGAACGGGAATCTAAATACATCACGAGATGTAGTCAGTACATGTTAGAATATACGGTTTTGCTCCATGAAGCCCCTCAATTATCCTATTACGAGATGTACTATCAAGATACGTATTTTTATCAAACAACGAATAAATTACAAATGATATATAGTGATTTGTTTGAGCAAGAAACGCATATCCATTTCACGTACACTTCTTTTTATACAACTGTCTTGTAATTATACATAATTTGATAAAGATACCAATTTAGAATTATGAGAATGTGTTGGCACAAATTGAGTTAGAAGTTAGAAGATAATAACATCGCGTTGTATGTAATATATGGATACATTAAAAATGATCTAAAAAAATCGATTAAATTATTGTAAAAAATATTTCCAATTTTTTCTTAATTATAACATCATAATACAACGATTCAAGATAATATATATGAGTTTCAGATATCAAGATAATATATATGAGTTTGTATTTATAAATGACGTGATGTATAATCTCCTGAATAAATTTGTATAAAATATTAATTTTGCTTCATTTCCACGTGACTGAATTAATCACCGAATAACAGTACGAGCAACTCGCATAACTAGATGCTAACTCGAAATACAGCATGTATACGCAAGGTAAATCATTGTAAATTCGATAATAATAATGGTTCTCCGTAAATCACATCGCGCCAAATATGGAGACGCACAGTACTTTTAAAGTGGAATAACGCCGAAGGTCAAGGCGAAGTACCAAGATGGAAAGTATGTCAAAAATCTCGTTCGGTAGGATCTCTCTCTCTCTCTCTCTCTCTCTCCCTTTTATCTCTGTGTCTCTCTCCTGATCTTTCGATATCCCCGGCGCTTTCCTCCCGATCCTCTTCAGTCGAGGAGGTTCAAGGGGAAGCGGAACCAGTTCTTCAGTGGGTCAACGTCTGCGACCGGTATTGACTTCCTCGTCATCATCGTCGCGTGTTCACACACGACGACGATGAACGCCGAGAATTCTCGTACCGCAGCTGACGTTGGCCCGATAAACTCGTGTGATTACCTCTTCGGTATGCGAATAATTTATATCTTTTTCTTTTCTATTATGACTTTACACAAACATTTTTTTTCAAAGCAAAACGTAAGTTAGCAACAGAGAGATTTATATTAAAAAAATATTTATATATTGAGAATAATTTAAATAATAAAAATATTTTTTAATAATATTTTAAATTTATATATTAATAATTTTATATATGTAATATTACAATAGATTATTTAAATATATAATATTATTAATAATATAATTAAACGATAACGTATACAAAATAATGATTTTTTTCTCATATTATAAAGCAATCACGATGACCAAGATAATTATTAAGTATGATATTCGAGCAAGCGTTCTAAACAACACGATGATTCAATTGATTGAAAACCTGATTAATAATTATTCAATTATTGCGCTAGTCTCACTTTCGATCTTTTATTTAACAAGTACAAGCGTAACGAAAATCTTTCACGAATAACAAAACATAATTAGAGACTAGAAACGCCACATCGTAACCGGTTTATCACATCCAAGCGCAATTGTAAGTTAATATTCTTACATCACTGTCTCAGAGAATATACATAAATTTCAAATGATAATATACTCACTCTTTTTTCCACGGCTCTCGACGGCGTTATCGCTCAAGTCCTCGAAGCTGCGTCCAGCAGACTCAATCGCTCCCAAAATGTCGCTGCCCTTGAGGTCAACTTTAACGGAGTGCGTCCTTAGGAACCTTCCAAGACGATCGAACAAGAGCGTATCGAAATCGCTGGATTCGATAGATCTGGCAAAAATTGTAAGAATAAATATTTTCTAAGAGTTACAAACGGAATTCTCTTAATCACTAATTCCCTCTCTCTCTCTCTCTCTCTCTCTCACACAAAACAAGAACCAACCTAGGTGCACCCTCGCCCTCGGTGCTGGACGTCTTCACGACGGTGATGCCCTCGGACAGCGTAATATCCTCTTTATCGGCCAGCATCTTGTCGACGAAGGTGAATACTTTGTACTTGATGCAGCTGATGGACTCCTTCTTCAGACAGTCGGCATATATGGCCGACATCAGGTCGTTCTCACTTCCGCTAACCTTGTCGCTGGTCGGCAATGCCAGGGTCGCGGTCAACGCCGCCGACAGGCACAATAACGTCACGAAATGCTTGGCCATGGTGACCGAGTGCGACTCCACCGCGTTCTACGCGTTCTCGTGCGAACGATGAGCCGAGGATAATCGCGTGCGGTACGGTTCTCTTGGCTCCTTCGTGCCCCAACAACGTGCAGCCGCGTTCGTACGTATAGCCAGACACGCCAGGATGCGCCGATGCTGCCTCGTGTGTTACATCTAAAAGAGGTTGCTTTGCTTTTATACCGAAGTATCGCACGAGGGGAGCCTTCGTGGGTTCGCGGGCCATCGCATTCGCATCGTACGCTCTCTCATCCCCCTCCTTTCGAGGCTCCTCTCTCATCACCCCCCACCCCTTTCTCTCTCTTGCTCTATCGAGTGTGTCGGGTACCGCGGGAGTTCCCCACGCTTCCTCCCCTTTCATCGACCTTTCCTCTCGTCAGCCCGTTTATTTCGGCAAGGTAAAAACTGCGGACCGTGAAGGAGAAAAAAAAACGGAAGCTCGAGAGTAGGAGAAGAAGAAGAAGAGGAAAGATGAATATATAATAAGAGAATCTCACGGTACACATATATACATATATTCAGAATTCTTCAAACAGAATTAATTCTCGAAATAATGTACTATACATATTTTCATATTCTTCCGTTTTATCGTATTTATCTTCTTCGTATTTCATCGCCCACCTCTTCCTGCATTCAAGTCCAGCGTGTTCTCACGCTATGGACCTACTTTAAAACATATTAACTTGTGACAGAAGGGGAGCCCCTCCAATACAGTCCGAACCAGATTCGATGAGAGAAACTTACAACACGGTGGAAACCTATAGACATTCAGGACGACAGAAAAAGTATACGTGGGTCCTATATGATTTGCCGCACCACTTCACTCGTCTATATACCCGTCTATGATTATTACGAGAGTGTTGTGCGACTTGAATGACCGTAGCTCGTGCGGGAATCCGCGTATGTGTCGTGCATCGACGTTGATTCGAGACGGCTAATCAAAAAATTCTGGTCAACTGCGAGATTCCACGATGGTCATTTTGCCGGTCTGCAATTCACGGAACGCGAATGTTTCTAGGGCTCATAAACCGAATTACAACTATTCGATATTTCTCTTCGTTTATTCAAATAATCGCAGAAGCTCCGCCGATCGCTCCAGATACTTTAGTTCAACGAGGTCGTGCAGTTTCGACAGATACACGCTTGTATTGATGATGAATCCGGCGGCGGATGCGATTCTACAACCTCCATTAGCAACGACTGGTGACTCATGTCTTGCTACTTCGGCTTGATTAATTCTTTGTAATAGAAGTGGCACGATGTAACATGCCAAGAGTTTAGATAGCCGGTTACGGTGCAATTCTTTTTCATTCTTCCATTTCCTTTACGTTATTTCTCTGACTACAATGGCGAATTGTACACGTACAATGGAAATTATCTTGTCGCCTGATCGTTTAATTTTTATCTGGAAATTGCATTTTACGGCGATTACTTATCTATCGTCGTGTGTAGAGCTAAAACCACACGCGTATTCCATCGCAATTCGTAGTATATCAGAGCGACGATTAATTGTTGCAGGTGATATCTCTCTCGGTCCACCACCGAAAAATTCATCGACAAATGATGAAGACGAGATGTTATCCCTGAAACGAGGTCACTCACCTATTTATAACTAGGTCGAGAGTTGGGCGATCGTTTTGGTCTCTCTCTCTCTCTCTCTCTTTTATATTATCTCTCTCTCTCTCTCTCCTCTTTATATCTGTCTCTCTTTCTCTTTTTCTTGCTCCTTTCCACGGTAACGACGTTCTCGATCCCGACTTCACTCGGGAAGAGATCAAGATCCCCCGGTACGCGAGAGCGAATGTCGCCTTGAGCGAAATCACACACCTGACGCGGTAACCCGGGTTCTTTAAAACTTCAAGCGAGATAAACAAGAAATTACTTCTGCACCTTCTTAAACAAAAGCGAATGTCTCGCATAATTGAAAAAAAAATTAATAAACGACGTATTTAGCATTGTAGTTCATTCTAAAGATTATTCCAATTTAAATCAGCTTTTTTTCTATTATACAAATTATTGTATAAACTTTAAACATGTACAATAGAATAATCGACAGATATATCTAAATATATTTAATATTTATCTCTTTCACACAAGTACTTGACAAATTCACAGTGATATAAAATTAATTAATATATATTAGAAGTGCGTTAAAATTTATAAACACGTTTTTCATTTCTGAATCAGCGCACTAAAGCGTCAAAAAAATTGCCGAAAGTCTTCCATAAATTAGGTTTCTTAGGAATTGCCAGAAAATGCCTTAGGGGAGACAGAAAGAGAGATCGCGATGCTGACGAGGAAGATATGGAGAACCAGGGAAACCGGACTCGAGTGTCGCGATGTGCTCCTGTGATACCAATTAGTCAGCCGCGCCGAGAGCAATTAAGTGCGAGAGCGCCAATTAGATTTCGTTGTGGCAGATATACCCATTCCGTACGACAATGTGACCCTGGCCGTGGAACGTTGAAAGTTATGGGAAAGGTAACGGTTGCTCGGTGATTGTTTCGAAATCGCGGCGCTCGGTTAAGTTCAAGGTATACCAGCCGGCATCTCTCAAGCCAATCTGCAATCGTACTCGTGCACGTATGCACGTACTGTATGCGATATCAACACCTAATGCATAGCCGGCATGTGCCGAAGATATCATAGCTCATCTCACTAGAAATGCATCTCATGAATGAAGCTTATCTCGAAGAACATTGCACGTTTGGATGCGTAATGATGGAAGATTAGAAAGTAGATGAAGTGCGATGAATTCTCGCAAATTTTAAACCGAGCGACTTGCTAAACAAACGGAATCAAAATTATATTTTTTAATTCTTTTTTAAGTAATATTTTCATTATTTCTAATATTATAAATATAAATAAATGCGTATTTTCGCGAATGTAACTTAAAATGTTTCAAGTTCTACCCGAAAGAAAATTATTGTACGCAAAATTGATCGTTATGCAAAAATGGCACGAAGAGATTTCTTTGTCCCGATGCAATGATGCACGCGTCTAACAATGTTTTAAGAAGTCGACCCGTCACTAGGAAATCTAGTAACCCAGTGACGCATGAGAAATTCTAAAAACTAATCATAACGTGAGAATCTTGTACCTGGATTTAGACGCGGATAAAAGACGCGTTCAGCATGGAACTTTACGACTCTCTAATAATGAAACGACGGACAAGTCGACGCTGCAAACGCGGAGAAATTCCGCTTTTGTGAGTTCGAAGAACGGCTTTATTCATCCGTTTGTACATCCGTGATAGGCTGCAGTGCCAATTTTCACATTTTTTAAATTTGTTCTATGCATGATTTAGTATAATTCTCAGAATTACAAAAGGAATATTATTTTCCTGATTATAAAATGTTTCACAAATCTATGACAGTATAAAAAATGGAGACATTAAAGTTGATTAATTTAACGATTAATTTAAAATTGACTAATTTAAAAGAAAAAATTATTACGTGGCAAGGATTAAAATATCTGTGTCATGCAAAAAAATGTAAAACAAAATTTTAAAAAATTCATAGTATACTATAATATGAAATGGTAAAATTTACATAAGATAAATTTATGAAATAATAAAGAAAGGGAACTGTTTAAAATTTTCTTAAGACTCAAGACATTCATTCCAATCTTCATAGTATTAATATAGTTATATTACATCGTGTGCTCGGCCTTACCGCAAACGAAAGTAATTCCTCTTCCTCTCAAAGCAATTTCGCATCTTTTTCTTCTTTTTGGGGCAATGTCATGATTATCGTTGTTACAGAGAAGCGAGTAACGAAGCGTAACAATCGACTTTTTGCACTGGTGCATCCTTTTTCTTTGCAAAGCTCTATTTCTATGCATTTATTCGCATCTCGTGCAAATAATTTGTTTTCCGATGCATTTTATACATTTCTATTTCTTACTTATATGCACATTTCATTAAAGTATCCATAAATTAGAATCGCGTTATTCGAATCGAAGAAGAATAATAAAACAATAATCATACATTTTATTGTATTTTCCGACTTGTCCACTTATCTCATTTTTTTCTCGACATTCTAAAATAATGGAACCGGTATGCACATACTTATCTGTCGAAATTAAAATTCCTCTAACTGCATTCGGTGGAATTTTAGTACACGGCATGAAGAAGAAGCTATCTTGCCTCAACCTCCATTTTAGCTATTTATTTGTCTTCTACTATGTAGGACTTAAGGGGACATCAATTTCGAAACATTTAGTGTAGTAAGTCTGTCTCCTCGACCCGATTGAGAATGATGTACGCGAGTCGCGACCTCCTCTCGACCTCAAGCTTGAGGAAACAACTGACTACGACCGGATGCACCTGAGACATGCACTTTCCCCCGCAGTCACATGAAACGGCCGAGAGTCAGCCGACATTTCCATCTCGTCGGCTCGATTTCAAGCGGCCGGATGACTCGTCAAGGAGAGCGCAACAACTCGCGATACATTAACGATTTCGAATTTATTCTTTATGCAATGCGGTCGTCGCGAAGAGTTTCGCTCGCGGAAAAAAAAGGGAAAAAAATGTTTTGAATCTTCCTGGAAGACTGGAAAGTTGCGCCATTATGATGATTTCTCTTTTTCGAAGCTTCTCGCTTGACTCGTGAATGATTTGCGAATTCGACACCAAGAATGAAAACATAGTGAATAATACGCGAGACGCGCTCCTTTATTAAATTATTAGCGGAATCAGTTATCAAATCATTCACGTATTATGGATTGGAACTTTCACTGTTGATTAAATGAGAGAGAGTTCTTATTAAATTGATCACCAGAATTAACAGTTATCGTGTAGGTTATATATCATTTAACTTTTCGAAAATATGTCACTAGATGTATTAAGACATTTATTATAATCTAAGTGTGTGTGTGTGTGTGCATCAAATTATATATTTATCACGTGCAATCAGCTAATATTTTACGACATGGGAAAAAATCGGGAAAGGATTTCAATCATTGACACATTCAATTTTTTTTTATAAATAATATTAATGAACATGCATATTACAAAGCATACATATTCGTAAGGATGTAACTGTGTTGCATATACATCGTATTGGACTAGATGTAATCATGATTCATCAACTGCGTCTCAATTGAGTTCTGCTACAGATCGTAATCAAGCCGAAGCTCGAGCTAAAATTGCGATGGCGAAGTCATCATAATATGTAATATTGCATATCTCTCGACGAATAATACAAAGACATAATTCACGACTTACGACTTCGCCGATCGAACGTATCGCGACGTAAGCTTCTCAGCTTAATTCGATTTTACGCTTTATCCGCTCGATCTATTCGCAAACGCGTATGCGAGCGAGAGATATTAATTTTATGTACATTGCGCGGAAGGGTCAGACGCCCTATTTACTATTAAATGATATAAATAAGAATAAATATCTCCATAAAATCGCGAACAATGAAGGATCGACGGTGAAGCTCGAGTCACTCGACTTTCGTCGATGTCTCGTTTTTCCCGTCGCTCATTATTCAATGAAAAAGAAGAAGAGGAAGAAGAAGAGTTACAGAAGATAACATCAACAAGGGAGCATCGTTAGTGATGGTGATATCCGGAGTACGCCTGGCTGTGCGAGTAAGCGTGAGGATCTTCCCAACCGGAAGAGCTGCCGGAAGACCATCCATTGGATACGGGAGCGGACCATCCACCGCTCACGGGACCAGACCAACCCCCAGATGAAGCGGGTCCGCTCCAGCCGCTATTGTAAGCGGTAACGTCGTGGTGATAGCCGCCGCTCTTCTTCGCCCAGAGAGCCTTCAAACCGATAAAGGCAGAAATGGCGAGAGAAATGAGGGACGCGAAGATCGCCTTTTTCGCTATGATAGAGATGGCGAAGTACGCGAGAGTCATTAAGAGACCGATCTTCACTTTCGCGGCAATTAGGATAGGTATGAGCCCCTTTATCCCCTTCTTTTTGCCTCGACCTAAAATGAGATCAAGAGATTTGTTGAGAAATAATTGCGTAAGAGATGCATGTGTAATAGCAAATTAATTTTATCATCGATACGCGGTAATCGTGTCTATCAATTTTGACATTACCTTCGACAACATCGTCGACGGCTTGACGAATCTCTGGTGGCACAGACTCGCTGATGGCACGAGCCGAGTCACGGATTTTTTCGAAGGCGGGTGCAAGATTGATCTGAAAGAATCAAATTTAAATTTAACCACCCTATATTTACGTCGATTGCGTAATTATAAAATAATTGTCAAATTTTTGTATTAATTATCGTAAACGTATTGCGTTTCACTGATGTAGAAAATACTTGATTTACCCTGAGGCTGCGACCGGACAAGAACTCTCCGGCTTCATCGCTAATAAAGTTCTCGAGGGTGTTTTGTCTCTCGTTGATATCGTTAGCGGCGTCTATCTCTTGATCGTACGCGAGTTCCTTGCCGGATCTAGCACTCCTGTCATCGGAATGACTTTTCACAAGGCTCACTCCGTTCACAAGCTCAAGTTTATCCTTGGCGAAGAACTCCTTGGCGGTTCTGTACAGAGTTTTCTGCACGCAGGCTATGCTGTCTTCCTTGAGGCATTCGTCGATGCTCTGTCCGGCGATTAGGACGACGGACGCGGTCGTCAAAATCAGCAGCTTCTTCAACATCTCGGTGACTCCGTGCGAAAAGTTCCACGAAAAACAAAGTTAACACCAGATCGCGGCGCGACGCGTTCGATAGATCTACGATGGTTAGATCTCCCTTTTCCGAAAGCCGTTCCGTGCGTAGTGAAATTTCGTGTGGTCCATCGGACAATCTCTTTAGCTTTATATTTGGCGGGCCCCTCCTTTACACCGTCTCCACCGTTGTGACCGCCCCACTGCCTTTTTTTCTGTCCATTTGACGTGCGTGGATGCGTAAGCATCGCGTGCGTCGCGCATCCGTTTAACCGGCACATCGCCGATGTATAGATGTGTTGGTTCAATAGACGATAGGTGTACCTATGACGAGGTTCGACCACGCCGCCAACCGCGACTGCGACCTGCGACCTACCTACGGCAGAGCAAATAGAGGCCGGGTGTGTAAAGGAGCTACGAGGGACAACGCCTTCATCAGTAGTAAAAACGCTTTCTTCCAACAATGTACTTCTTAAGCATACGAGAACAATTTTTGCATTGTGATATGTGTTACATATGCAATATCTTTCATCGAGCACACGTTGAATATCCGGTCAAAAATGCGAGTACAACGCATAGAGTAATAAAATAGAAATACTTCTGGCTACCTCAAAGAGCCACTCTAATGCTGCGCGGTTGGGTTGTAAAGGATAGAAAATAGCACGCACATATTAAGTGTGTACGATATTTCTATTTTCGTATTTATGGTATAGGATGACATTACTTATCACTTAAATTTAGCACGTTAACAGAACTTGATTTTTATAATAATGGGAATTTAATAACATTCTTGTCGGATATCAGAGAAATTATATTTCAAAATTGCTACCTGTATCTCTTATTATAAAATAAAATAAATGACTTGCTTATGTGATGTCTTAAATCTTATGACATAACATACAGTATATATGTGCATAATTGGTTTATATTGGTTATGAATACTTATTGTAAAAAAAAATATAAATTATTAATGCCTGCAGAAATAGACTTATCGTGGATTGGACTCACGATATTTCCGCGTGTCCTGATTACTTTGCATACTTACGTATGCAAAATCGAAAAACGGATGGGACCCGAATTTCAAGAATGTGTTAAATCTCATGTAAACACACTCGCGAGAAATCGTCGTTTCAATGATTTTAAATTCCAGTTTTAATACTAACCGACTTTGCATACATGTCAACGCGTATTTTTTTTCCATTTTGGTAGGTATTTATTATCATATTCAATGAAAGACAATAAAAGATGGGAAAGAATCTTCAGCGTATCCATTTTAAGCCAATGTTACTTCAACTGGATAGAAAGCGTAGATGAATTTCATTTTGAAGAACCAGTTGCAAAGAACACGTGGCAGTAATGCATTCATTATGGTTTTCTACAAATAGCAATAAACTGTATTTAATTAACTCAGTATTGCAGTCTTTCACATCATACGTAAAAAAAAAAAAAAAATAGGAACGATAGCGAACGAAATAGCCGTACATATTAAACGTGACCTCTGCGTCTGATTAGATCCCATACTTTTACTACTGAAAACCTCATTTGGGTAAATCGAGAATGCGTAGCTCGTATCGTAGCTACAAGCAAGTTGCAGCGTAACGAGCGATAAAGTAGCTAAAGTAGCTCAACTAGCTTCGTCATTAATTCGAAAGACGTCGATTGTCATTATACAGTTCAAGGGGAAAAGCTCGAAATTATCGTACTCTCTCCTCGTAGATGGATTCTTCGACGCGGATACAAGACACGATCCGGTATGAATGAAAGAAGAAAACTGGTATAGATCACAAATTCAAACATCCCGGATCCAACCTTCATCGCGCCTCATCGCGGACACCACTTTCTACTCTGACCCTGCGACTCTCACGCGGACCACGCTCTGACGGATAACGCCTCTTGTCGTTTTCATTCCGTTCCTCCCGACCTACCGAGAAGGTGCAAAGCACAGACACGCAACAATCAAGCAAATTCTTTGTATGCAGCGAGCATATACGCGCGGCGTGGGGTTCAAATTTCAAGAAAGTGAAACCGCGTAGGTGGTCTGCGAGATATATAACAAATACATATACGTGTTTCATTTTATATACACATCATGGGGTGACTCATATTAAAATAAAATTGTAGACAGATTTCTCTTAATTTTACTTCGGAAGCATTATGCGATTATATTAGATGTTTTTACATATATATTTTTCTTTTTATGCTATATTTTTTATTATTATAATAAATATATTTATAAATATATTATGACAAATGCGAAAATAGAAAATATAATTAATCTGATTGTCTATAAAGAGAGATACAAAAATGTGAACATTTTATATACACATCATGGGGTGACTCATATTAAAATAAAATTGTAGACAGGTTTCTCTTAATTTTACTTCGGAAGCATTATGCGATTATATTAGATGTTTTTACATATATATTTTCTTTTTATGCTATATTTTTTATTATTATAATAAATATATTTATAAATATATTATGACAAATGCAAAAATAGAAAATATAATTAATCTGATTGTCTATAAAGAGAGATACAAAGATGTGAACATATGATTACAACTCTTTATAAACTTTCTTAAGATTTGCTTTTTGTTCATTGTGTATATATTACACATTACGACTGTAACTTTCCTTCATCATTTACATATTCGATAAAAAGTGCGATTACTCGGGAAAAGAAGAAGTGAAAGAACTTCATACACACTATTCGCTCTATGTCCATTCTTCGCAATTATGATTAAAAGTCACACGCGTTTCATCATTAATGCACACGCATAATTATTACGGAGTAACGTAGAAGCGACTCTCGTCTTAAACTCGGTCGATAATTCCTCTCAGCTTAAGAAGGGATTCAATGAAAAGCAAGTTCAATAACAGCAGTTCCCATTCCCGACCTTGCGTCAGTGCTCATTCATCTTTTCTCGGTCATTGGGTAGCGCTCAGAATCCTTTCGTCGATCCTTCACTCCCATCGGAAGAGCAAGCCTTAAAAAGTAAAACCAAAGTTTCTCCTTTACGCTCAACGATAGCAACGATCGTTAAGCTGCGGATACGCCTATCGCGGTAAAATCACTATGCTTTGCACGTGGAGTGCCTACGTTGTAGATCAAACGTATGATTTTACTCAGTGAAACGCGAATTAAAGACGGATACTTCCCATTAAACAGATTACGCTAACTCTCGCTCTTGTCATGTAAATTATTATTAAGGCGTTACATGGATTAAAGCAATGTAGGATAACTAGCGAGAAAAAAGAGAAAAACTTTTATTAAACCGTGCTTTTTCTTACAGACGTATGTCGCATCACAGGTTTATCAAAATACATGTAAACGATGCATTATATGTCAATGTAAGATGTGTATGCACGTATGTATGTATAAGACAGCTGTATTTATTTTTCGGATAATTTATTTATTTATTAATTTATATTTTAATTTATTCTATGTAAATAATTAAGGTTTTTTATCTCTCTAAAAATTTCTAGTCTATCTATTCTTTCTCTATCAATTTTATTTTCATAATAATTAAATTAATATTTATATAATATTGAAATACAATTATAGTTATTTATAGTAGTATTTATTTATAGTAATTATAGTTAGTTACGTAGCAGTTATTTATAGTAATTATAGTTATTTATAGTTATTTATTAGGATAATTCTGAAATCATAGCTTTAATAAAACGTTTGAATATCGTCAATCGTAATTATATGTTAAAGATATTCGTCGACTTTCGAAGCTCACAGTATTTTTCCAGATATGCTAATGGATTAAGATGTTCTCACGGTATGTAGAATTCGACGAACGGAAACAGAACTGCTCAAAAAATCGTATCCATTTAAAGGCAATAAATGTTTGTGTATAAAAGTGCATATACAATCGTTTCTTGCCCTAAATCGCAAAGGATTGCGTAGCGGTTTTCGATATTCTAGTCTTCAAACTCTTGTCAGAAACTAGTTTAATGTCTGTCGATGAGCTGTGCTAGGAATTTCTGATGCAATGTTCGATTGATTCTACGATGCCCACAGACCACCCGACATGGCGCACGACCTGAAAAATCGACCGGTAGCTGAGCAACTCGAATTTGAATTTTAAATTTTCTTACGAGAGGTTCGTAATGAGCGTGGAATGTAACGGGGCACTCTTCCGCGTCCAACTGGTTCTTCTCATCTATGGACCATAACGTGGTACGTGTGCCAGAAAAGGTGATATTAACCCTTACAGTACTAAACATATATTGTAACGCTATTCGAATAAACTATACATTTGATGTTATTGACAGAGAAATCGCATTTATATTCATGATTAATGATATTATGATGTTGTATATTAATGAAAAAGAACCTAGAAATTATGTTTCGTCATATATAACAATAATTGATCAAAAGAAATCTCGATAGTCGACAAATATCTTTAACATATAATTAAGATTGTTATTCAAACATTTTTGAAGCTATTTTCAGCTAAATTCAGTAATTATTTTACTATAATTAACTATAATTATTTCAATATTATATGAATATTAATTTAATCATTATGGAAATAAAATTGATAGAGAAAAAATCGATAGACCATATATTTTTTAGAGAGATAAAACAACTTAATTATCCACATAGAATAAATTATTAAATATAAATTAATAAGAAAAGTACAAAGCAGAGAAAAGTATTGTAAAAGTAATAACAAATAGGACTCACTTATTCTTTAGAAGAAATTGATCAAAAAATCAAAGTTATCAAAAAGAATCAAAAGAAAAACAATGAATATACTCTTTCGTCGATCATCGCCTTCAAATTAATTATAATTCCATTTTCATTGTTACTAGTAATTCAGTCATTGTAACAAATTCAATAATTCAATTATTTATCCATATAATACAATACCTTCGATGAAAGTAGCATTATAGCGACGCGAAAATGTGAAAAATAAAGTGTATGCGACAGAGATAATTATGCTTTTAGCGACAGAACATTTTGCAAAACGTGCGATTCGGAAAATCTGATCGACGCAACGAATGATAAAATCTCAATCGCATTTGACATAAACGGAATTGCAGCAAGTCGCATCGCTAGGCTGCGCTAGCGACCGGCTTCGCTCGAGACTGCATCGCCGTCTGAGCCGCTTTCAATGCGGCTCTCCAGGTTTTATGATATTCGAAACGTAAAAAAGGAAACGATCGGTATGTATGCCAGTGGGTCTTATAGCCTGAGCTCTTTTTCCGTCCCCTTCTCCACGTGGAGAAAGAAGGAGCCGCAGGACTTACAGTGGGAGGAATCCAACGTGGAGATGCATAGTGAGAGAAAGAGGAACTGTTCCTCTTACATCTCGCTGTCTGAGCCTTTTTTTCCCATCACGCGACTCTCCTTTATCTCTTTCTCTCTCTCTCTCTCTCTCTCACTCTCTCTCGATGTCTTCTCTTCCAATTCAGCTCTGCATACGGGGAAAACGGATCAAAAATGGGTATCGATCTGTATCGGACATATTCTCGCAATTCTTTTTTTTTTCTTAGCAAACTTTTCTCGCACAAATCGCTATATTTCAGAACACGAACGAATCTGGATTTCTCTTAAATCTGGATTTTTTTTAAACATCAGTCACGCATTATTAATCGGATTTTTTTGCGCAATGATGTGTCTTCGTTCCTCATTAGGAACCGCATACCTAACTTTCGACTTGCGCGCTCTCTATCGCCGTTAATCCACTTAAGTGTAAACTATTATTAGTCTTACATCGTTGTAACGAACGTTAGTTGGGTAAACGCGCATCCACACGCAGGTGAATATGCAACATACGACTCGGCAGGTCGCTGGCACACTTTCCTCATTGGCTCGATTCGTTACCTCGTTCCTGCGATTTTCCAATGTTCCGTGTGCGAGCAAACGGGAAACATCGCGTCGACTTCAGGCTCGATCCAGCGAACCGCATCGTTTCATTCTCAAGTCTATTATCTCCAAATGGCTTATTAATTTCTGACGATAACGACATGTTACGCAGAGGCTCGTCCGAAAATTATGCATTCAATTCTGCCTCCGTTTAAATAGATTTCGTCATTTGTACCTTATGTCTTTGACCTATATATTAAAATAACGCTTTGTACATGATTAATAATTAAGAATGCTAATTAATAATTAAAAATAATTATGTCATTAATATTATTATCGTGAGAGAAACATGAAATAATCGCGAACCTCGAAGATCGAGATGGTAATAAATACAAACACGATGTATGTCGTATATTCCAAACACGTTTGCTTTTATTAACATGTGTCGCACACAACAATAAATACGTGTGTAAAAAATAAAAATAAATAAATAAAAAAATCCAACAAAATTACTTTGGTTTTTCTCGGTGCTGCTCCGTGATATAATTTCACTGAGAATTTTCTTGTCGAAGTAATAGATCAATAGGAATCGATCATCGCATTTCTCGCGAACAAACATTTGTTAAACATCACTTTCTAACCATGGCTGTCAATTAGTCTCTTTGTCACTGTCGTCTCGTCGGTGTCACTGTCACTAATTTCGCGTCACGTTACGTCGTCGGTCAATTTCCAACGCCTATTAACCCTCCTGTCGCTATCGTTAACGTTTAGTTTTATAGCCGAGAAGATATAAAAGCCACGTTGAGAAAAGTGCACGTTGCGCTAAATGAATGAGAGAGACGATGATGAAAGGACAATGGATATGATGTGACTGAAATGCAACTTACACGTAAACACAATATTAACGCGCCAATATCAACGTGGTATATGTCTAGCCGTATCTATCCAAATAAATTTTTAATAACGACGGGAGAGTTAAGAGGCTCGAGAATCAGTTTAGTTTCTGCGATCAAAGTGTTGCAATTCGCAAAGGTATCAGGATGTTCGCAAGTTAGCGTAAAGATTGGCGTATCCTCTGTAAGGCAACAGCGTGGCGTCGTCGTCATCGATTGATCTCTTCTTACGATGATGATGGCCAACTTCTTGGGCGTAAACAACATGGTGACCATGATCCTCGTGACCACCCGCCAGTTTCTTCACGGCTATGATCAGTGACAGCATCAAGGCCATGGCCGAAACCATCAACGCCTTCATGGCCAAAAGACCCAAAGCGCCGAAGCCCATCGCGGCCATCATCTTACCTAGATGAGTTAGGGAAATATGGATCTTCTAGATTAATTGGAACTTAACTTAACAATAGAACATATAACGTAAGATTATGTCGAAAACGTAACCGTTACATAACAATACGTAATGATGATTAAACGTGTCTTTAACAATGTACTTAATTATGCGTGGATCACATTAAGTATAACTAAACGAAAATTTTAAAATTATATTTTGAAAATATTAATTATTATTATTATTATTATTAGGACTCGTGATTGTGACCGATTAATCGATTAATTCGAAATTGGTTAACCGATTCTAATATTCAACTAAACTATTAATCAATTAATCACCGAAACTGATTAATCATTAATCGATTAAAATTTTTTTCAATTACTTGTTATTTTTATTAGAATTTTATAATATGTAACTGTGTAGTGTGCAATGTATGTAATCTTCATAAAAATTTGATAATTGATCTTTTTCTGATCTGAATAAATTTGCGTTTGATGCAGATTTTTTGATTTGGGAATGTGAGACTTAAGCATATCTTTGAAAACAATGAATAATTAATTAATCGGAAAATCGATTAATTGATAAACCGATTTAAAGATTAATTATTAACTGTAATCAATTAACCAATTAATCAATTTTAATCAGCACATTTATTTCTAATCGATTAGTCGAATTAATCAATAATCACGAGCTCTAGTTATTATTATTATTATTACTAATTCGTAAAAAAATATATATTAAACTAAAAAAAATATATAATATTTGTATAAAATTAAATACAATAATTAGATGCACGTAATTAATATCATCATGACGCGCAATCTTTGAAGAAGATGTGCAAAATATCTACACATTAAAATTGAACATTACTTCCTACACAATCGGTTGCGCATAACCATCTCTTTACGTAATACTAATCACATTCATAAATGCTTACCCATCATAAGAGCCATTAAAATGAGTCCGCCGCCGCCGCCTTTCTTGCCACCTTTGCCGCCACCTAAACCGCCTAAACCTCCGCCGTCCTTCCTCGCTGCAAAATACAAATTTTCAGAAATCCTCGTGAGATTCTCACATAACGAACGCGTCATTCGTACGTTACCGTAACAAATGTTACCAACCTTCGGAATCGGAAGGCAAGCTCTCCCTCAACGCAGACTCCATATTCGGGGGCAATAAGGACGGCAGCTTGACTCTGAGTTCTCTACCTTCCAGGAATTGAACGAAAGGCCCGAGACTCCCGAAACCCTTCAACACTCGGGCTTTCCGAACGGAGCCGGGTATCTCGACCAAGGACACGCCGTCGAATAGCTCGATGTTCCGCTCCTTCATGGTGTTCTCCAAAAACTGCTGTACGATCTTCCGTACGATTCGCACTCCGTGGCAAGAGACCGAAGCGTTCTTCGAGTCGTCCGTCACGCACGACGTCGAGAATCCGGTCCACGCGTCCTTGGCGTTTTCCGCAGTGGCCGCGTCGATGGTGTCGACGACCCACAACGCGCAGATCACCAATGTCAGACAAACGTGCAAACGCCGACGACCGATTCCCGGCATGCCTAACCAAAGCATGATTTGAACGGAAACGAGGATCACGAAACGAAAATGTCTGGGCTCCGCCGTCGAAGACCACCCTGGGGTCCTGCTCTCCCTTTCGCGTCTTTGGACTGTCGTACGGAAAAAAAAATTCGTGAAGGGAATCCCGCGTGTAATAATATACGCAGTGAAGCTGCGGAACCTACGGCGGAGGTTCAAGTGCTGCAGTCTAAGAGCTTACAATTCCCATTTATATAGATCTACTTGACGGTCGGTGATTGTACTAAGAAAAAAGCAAGGAGAGCAAGCATCGGTACGGCGGCTGCCGTTCTCTGCTCTTGCTGTGCATTAGCCGGTAATTTTTCGTTCGCCTAGACGTCGGTCTCTTCGACGATTCGTTTAATTCTTATTTGCAAAGCGTTTCAGAGCGTTACAGTGCGGTCGGCTTGCGAGAGTCCAGGCTCTCCGCAATCATCGATACGGATGACGCCTTTTCACGCCTTTTCTTCCCTCCCTCGCTTGCCTCTGGCCTGAAGCCAGACGTAATCCTGACGAGTCTAGAGCGGGATACTCTTTAATGCCATTCTAGATCACATACTATCGGCCTCCCGGATCGTTCAATGTATACACCGTGCGTCTCTTCCCTGACTCCGGTTCGCCATCCTTTCTCTCCTTCCGCGCTTTAGTGGAGCGGAAGAGAATCGTGCCAATTTCGAATCGCGAGGCGCGTCTCGGACAAATAATAATACACGCAAGCGTATACATGATACGTCGGAAAGTAACGTGGAATTTTTGCGGGATCTACACCGTCTCGAGCGAATTATTGCCGATCTTTATTCCGATCGGTAGATCGTGTCAACGTACACGAGGACGACAACCTGATCGACCTCTCACGCGCCGGGGGACACAATGTGAGAGAGGTGCGAATATGTATATGGGAAAGGAAGAAGGTCTGGTGCGCTGGCGAGGAAAAGAAGAAAGAGAGACGCAGAAACGTATCGTGGAAGAAAAAAAGAAGAGATGACTTAATCCACAAATCTAGTTCATCTCTCTCTCTCGTGCCTTTCTCTTCTGTTCCACTTCCCCTCGCTACTACTCGATACTGCGATATATACGGACGCAAAGGCTGGTAGGTATAACTACAGCCGATTCGAAATCATTCTCCCGTTCATCAGGACGACTCGATCGCATACGGACGATCGACTATATAAACCTGATCGCGTAGCTCCAAAGGTCGCACTCGAGAGATCTCATCGATTAGGATTAGTCCTCGGAATTCAGGCAGCGATCGCACGTATAATACTTGCCAAGTCTGCATACGTCGGACATGCGGCATGTTATAGTTTTAATTAGTGCGTACTATGCTCTGTTTAATTTAAAGCGCAAAAATTTGCAACTCTTCTATATATATATAACATATTTACATAGTATTTCGCTCTATTCATAAAACAGATTGAGGTTCGTTACAAATTTATCGCCCGATAAACAGTATATATCCGCCTTAAAAGCTTAAGAGGCCGTAACAAAGCCGTGTTATCGTGATACCATCTATCGCATATTTAGAGATTTTTTTAAACGCAATCTCGCTACACATTCACTTTATTCGATTTGTATGATTTAATTTTCTCTACGTTTGATAAAATGGCAATTGAATTTGAAAATATTCTCTTTTTTAAATTAATGCGATACATTTCTAGATTATAATAATAAAACATTTATAGATTAAATAAAAAATACTATCGATATTAAATGATGCGATCGATTCAATTAAAAAAATAATAGTTTACCGCTTTAATAAATTAACATGAATTTAATATTATTTTGAAGAATATGAATTATAAAGCTATTTATAAAATAAATTTTCATTGTAATAACAAATTTTTCATAATAAACCGATTTTCACCATTTTGTTCCGGTGTTAATTTCTCCAATCTGTAGGTAATTGCGTTTCAAATAAACAGGAATCCAGGTTACTGGCAATGATTGACCCACATATCAGAAATCAACGGTTAATTCCATATCCGTCACTTGCCTTCTTCTTTTTTCGATAACGATAGTGTTAATGATTTAACTGACGACAGATAATACTCGATTGAAATTTATATCAATAATAAACAGTTATTGGTAATGATAGTAATTAAGAGAATACATTTCAAAAACATATTTATTAGCAAATACCAGAGCGATATCCGTGTACGATCGAGGTTTCGGACACACCAAACTTTAATTTCTTCCTTCGCCACGCGTGTGCGTGAACGCTTTTCGAAAATAAAATCAAGTAAAATAAAGAAATTGGGTCAAATCCGTATCCCCCCTGTATGTTGAAAATCGAAAGTCGATTTCCTGAACGGTACAAGATGAACGATTTTCTCTTTCTGCCACACCGTGTTTCTTATCTCGCAGGTATCTCCCTTCTGATCCTTACGGATCAGGATGGAGAAAGCGGACGTAGGAAAGGAGGCCGACTTGTTTGAATGAGAAATGTTTGGTGTATCACGTGGTCCAGACAATTTCCCCTTGAATCCGGTAGTTGTGCTTACTTCCTCTCCAAATAAAATTCTATAATATTAAATAGAAATAAAAATATAAATATAAACAATATATAAATTATATATAAGAAAATGTAAAAATAAAATTTATTTGTTATTATTTTTATTTTATTTTTATTACAATAGATAATTATTGCTATTATATTGTATGTACTATTAATCGCAGAAAACAATGTTGAATGTACAGTAAGTTATAAAAAACTTGTAGTAATAATAACTTCAAAAGATACGCATATTATGCTGTATACAATAAGCTGGTTAATATATAATCACACGTCTGGTGTTAAAGTCCCGCTAAGATTCGTAAACCGTAACGTTGCGCTTGACATTTAATATTTTCAGTGATTTAATTGCCCAGAGAAATCTTTATGTAAGAATCTCACGTAACAAAAAATATGCTACTTTTCTTGTTAAACTGTGCGTATGTGCGTACACACACGTGCGCGCATACGCACACACACGCACATATACAATAAGATTAAAATACTATACATTCAAATTGTAAGAGAATTGATAAATGTATAAAATTATTTACTAATAAAATTTCTCTTATCGGTTGTTATACTTGTATAATTTTTATTAATTATTAGCATCCTAATCACATCATTAATTAAGTTTTGAATTTTCTACACACTTGCAATTTTAATTTACCGTTATAAAACTAACGAAATGAATCGTCTGGATGTGAAATCGCGAAAACTTTTATTCTCGCGTCTATATGATGCTTTATCCTATCCGGCCTACAAGTCGCCTTAAATAGACCACAACTAACGATCGTAGCTAAAATGCTTACCGCACATAGTAGTATCGTTTGTAACGCTGTTCATAGCTGTATTGTTCGTAAAAACTTATGTTTAGTCAATGCGTAGTTGTGCGTATCCGTCTCTTACTCGAAAGTTGTTTCACCGGAAATATTGATTATTCGTGATTAAAAAGGAGGACAATCTTAAATTTAATGTCAAATATTAATTTTCACAGTTTAAAAATAGTAAAATTTATGGAATTGCAATAATAAATCACAATTATTATTTCTGTTATACTATGTTGTATTAAAACGTATAATTAACAGTTATATGATCATATTTTGCTGCTGTAATAAAAAGCGATGCGTGTTATTTATTTTATAGGGTTAAATAAAGTAAATGTGAATCACAGAGAGGCGTCCTGAAAAATTTTATTAAAAAAGATAAATCTTATTATAGATGCTTTAATGTCAAAATCTTGTTTTGATAATTCTTTGCATAAAATTAAAATTCTCTTGTTTCCAATTTCTTGTTAAAAATATCCAGATACATAATAACGTCACACAAAATTATTGTCATATATAACGAAGATATAAAAATAAAATTATTTTATCCGCTTATATTTTTATAATAATAAGTGTGATAGACAAGTGCAATTCTAAAAAATATAATAAATATATTTGTTTATATAAAAAAATAATATAAAAAAAATATTATATAAATTATATATCATACATTTTGCAGTCTTATTAATCAGACACAATAAATTAAATGCATATGATATAAAAATAAATAAAGCATAGTTATACACGCGCTTAATATTGCTATTATTTTCATTATTTTGGCGTTGTGTGCGTCTGAGTTTTTTCTGTTAAAAACTAGAATATCTACAAGATTGTATATACTCGTCCGTCCATTCTGTCAAGCAGATTGCTACAAGACTCTCTGTTGAAGAGACATGTTCTATTTTAATTAATAATCCGCAAATCTTCAAATTATTTACATAAAATTTATTATAGTTTATGGATTTACTAATTAATTTACTATTTACGAATTATTTATTAATTATATTTTTATATAGAATTTTAGAAACACACTTCACGAGAGAGATTTATCACAGTCTAAAATTACATCTTTAAAGCAAATCTTCAAAAAGCCTGTTAGAAAAACTTAAATGATTCCTAAGCCTTTGGTGTTATATTATTTTGTTTAAAGTTGAATAATATTTAGTATCAAAAGAGTGATTTGTTTAAAAGTAATTTTTAGTTTAAATATAAAATATAAAATATTCAATCTCAAGAAATATTATTATAAAAGTATGAATAAAAAATAAATAATTAAGAAATGAAGTAAAGATTAGAGCACAATTATTAGAAAAGATAAAGATTAATATGCATATGTTTATGTATGTATGTGTACATGTATATTTTCATTTAGCTTTAGAATTTTCGACAAATCATATTCAGCGCTATTTTATAATTATTCAATGGCTGAATATGATTTGTCGAAAGTTCTATATTCACTTGAGACAATCAGACAGTTTATAGTGCCAAATATGCAAGCCAAAAGTAGAATAATCATATTGAATATTTAATGCAAATGTAGATCTAAATTCTCGAGATATCACAGATTCAAGTACAGAGCCAGAAGAATAACAGCGCTCGTGTTTAATCTGATGTCCTACTGACGAGAGTCTCGCAGTATCCGCAATTATCTATAAGTAGAGTCACGAAAGTAGGTAAAACTCTTGTAATGCGTATCTTTCACACATCAGAGATATCTTGTCTACCAACTTAAGTATGCGTAATCTGTCCTGACGTCGTCGTCGCTGTGCGTTGTTGACGTATTCATGCGTCCTGTTGTTTGTCTCGGCCGGAAAATTCGAGCATGTCGATAGTAAAGGAACAGACCACGTCTGCTGTACTAGAGACAGAGTTAGAGGGTGCAATGATAATGAAAAATGAGAAAAATGAAAAAGAGGAAAGAGAAAATTAAAAAACTAATAGTGCGAATAAATACTATGGGGAAAATTCTAACTTCTACGGAAAATTCTCAAGAATAAACGGATCCTAGGACGTCGCACTTCCCATCTCAAGCAATCTCGCGCGATCCTTGGATCCCTCCCGACAATTAAAAATGATTCACTTTACGTGCGCCGAATAAGCCAGTTCGTGGGCGTCCGGTGGTCCGAAGGTCGGCGATTTTTCTTGGAAACTTCTTCCCCATCCGCTGGAATAGCTGTCGCTGTGACCGTGTTCATGATGGGGATGTGCCACTACTTCATAGGTCACGTGTTTTCCTTGCGAGAAGAGCTTTTTCAGACCTATGATAGCAGCTAGTAGAAGAGCGATCTTCGATAAAAGCAGAGCTTTGCCGACCAAGAGGGCGAGCGCTTTGAATGCGAGACCACCGATGAGGCCCATCTTCAAGGCAGCCGCGGCAATCAACGGGCCCATGTTGTTTTTCTTTCCACGACCTGTACAAGGCGAAAGAAAAATAACGTCATTGTCACTTTCGGCGGAGTTAACCAAGCAGTGGACGAAGAGAAGTGGCGCGACATGCATAATTGTACTTTCCACGCGGAAAGCAATAAAGTTCGGTGATAAGCAGATGAATGAGCGGATGAATGAACCAAAGGAGAAAGCTATTTGTTTATGCAGTCGATGACACAACTTTACGCGCGCGAATACAGCGAAAATTGAAACCAGTCTAAAACCTGACACGTCATTTAAATATACAAGGTATGCAAGGTGTTCGATGAATAGCTGAAATGATACTCTTTATTCAACACTGACATAATATTTCCTTAATAAGAATGCCAAATCATTAATAATTTCTAAATAATTTAAATAAAAGAAGTTTGAAAATTAAATTTAAAACTTTACAAATATTTTCAATGGATTTTGAGCAAAATTTTACTCGAACAAAATTTGAAGCATTTAGTTATGTCGAATTTTTTAAATATATGATGTCTAAATAAATTTTAATAAAAGAAAATTTAGTATGCTTTAAATACGTTCGCTGCAGCTTAGTGAACACCCTGATTTTAACTACTGAATATCTTGATTTTTACCAAATCTGCGTATTCGATGAAAAAGTCATTCGTGAACAAATTCAAAATTATAATTACCGTCTTGAATAGGTCTGTCAGAGCGCTCGATAGATAGGCCCAAGTTTAAAGAGCCAGTCTCATCCTCCGACGCGGACACAACAATATCATCCTCGGGCAAAATCCTCCATTTGATGCTTCTCGATTTGATGAAGGCGTAAAATTTATTCGCGACGAGATCGAGAAATTGACTCTCATCGTTCTTGCTTCTACCGGCCTCGAACGTGATCACATCCTCCGACGTCTGGCTCGTCTTTCTAATCTCGATGTCGTCCGTGAGCTCGATCGAGGCCTTCTTCAGCAACTTGTTCATGTACGTCACCAACTTCAACATTACGCAACTGCTGATGTCGTTTTGGGAGCATTTCGAGTTGAGCTTACGAAGAAGTTCCTCTTCGTACTTAGCTCGATCCGTCAGCGTCACAGACTGCTGCTCGAGGACGCTTATCTTCTCCTTCTTCTCCAAAGGATTTGCCAAACATACTCCCAGGCAAAATAATGCCAATACTAGAGTTGTCTTCATGATGCTCTTCTGTAGAAACATTGTACAATATAAATTCATTTAAGCAAAGAGACAACTATAAATTCTACGATATCTCAACACTTTTTAATATTGATTACAGTTCAATCAAAAGCAATTTAATATGCCTAACAAAGTAAAACATTTTATTTGTAAAATAAAATTTAATTATTTATAATAATACTAAAATAAATAAAATAAATTACACAGAAAAGCATAATGATTGACGCGCGGCAAAATACAACTGCAAAAAAAATACTGCTCGGCAAGATGCAATTGTCGATGCGCGTTCCTTCGAGCGACGCGTATGAAGGAGCACGAATCGAGTCCAACATTCAGTGATCCACAAATAACGGAAATGATAAATTGACCCACCTGGACCCGAAGCCACGAAAGCTACAGGGGCGCGAGGAAAGGGAAAAACGTGGTATGCGGCAAAAACTTGCGGCCCTTCTCTCTCGATTAACTGGTTCGCAGCAAAAGCAGTAAAAGCCCTTCCGATGCGCTCTCCTCTGTTGTCAATCGCGATACGTAGATCGTGGAGTAGAACTAGGCTTCTGAACCCGCGTCTCGCCCCGACGACTTTATATACGTAGATCACCGGCTTATAGAGTAGACACCGAGGTGTGCACGATGTTATTGCACGTCGGCCCACCACCTTCCCGTGGGGAAGTATATAGGGGCCCCCTATTGCAAGAGAGACGATGAGGCGCGGATATGGCGGGTGGTGACGGTCAGAGACGAGCGGTAGCGGTGCCCACTTTTGCCTTTGATATGGCTGTACGAACAAGCGGTAGGCCCGACAGCGATGGTGGGATAGATCGTGCATGACTGCCTTGTATATACGCGCGCGATATCTCGCTCGCTCTAAGAAGAGAGGATTGACCCCAGAATACCATATCGAAGGAAGCTGAATAGAACGTTTTGCGCTGTCCTTTGCGCGCCAATTGGTTTTGCTTGTCGCGCAAATGAGCGACTGGTGCAATGCCAGGGGATCTTCTCCCGCGAAAGAGGGAGGAGGAGAAGAATCCACGCGTATCGTTCACCTGCGTGCACACAAACTAGTTTCCTAGAGCGATACGCATCGTGCACGCGTCGTAAAATGCCGCTCGACGTAAGTAGCGGCTCATCACGCTCACGTCCTTGTGTGAGTTCGAGATACGTCGCGTCGCATCGCATCGCGCGATTCATGAGCACGCGAGCCGCTGTCGTTCTGTTCTGATGGACCATTACCGACTTACCTGGCCGCGAGAACCGTGTCACGGATGTAGAGCACGCATGCCAGCCATCCCCAGCACCTTATACGAGCGTGCGACTCTTGGCGGCACGTTAATCGCGGCTCCTAAGCCCGGTATTTTCACGAGTCTCTATACGCACTCGTGGACTTTTAGGGTAGAGAGAGAGGGAGAGAGACTCGTGGAGAAAAGCCCGATAATGTCGGGAAAGCGCTAAAGTGAGCAAATGAGTTATTGTAAGGAAATTACTCGAAAATTACTGGAGCAGACTGAAGTGTCCGACGAAATGCATTTTAAATTGCCTCGGTCGATTTAATTAATATTTGCGAAAACCGTGGCACAAGCATTAATAAGAGCGCGCCAGATGCGGTTGTCACGCCGAATTAACATACTTCGGCGGCGGCATACGGCACCGTCAGTTGATGCACTGGATATACTTTTGTTCTAGAATTACTAGAGGATTCGAGGAGAAACTCTCTTGTCCATCGATTATTTTCGCGATATTTACATGCGTACGTTTAAGTATAGACAATATTACTATCTAATCCGCATGTTATAAGCAGATTGCTCGAGCGATCAGATCCTTATTAAGGCCTGAATACTATCCATCTATGTGTTTACTCTCCATTCATTACTATACGCTCACTTGTAAATCTATCTACGTCACTTTTCATTGTAAAACAAAATCAAAGCGCGCGCATAGAAAGCGCATCGCAAAAAGTCTCGAAGAAAGTAAAGAGAGAGAGAGACAAAGAGACCTCTTGAATGAGGCGAAAATAATGTCGACTGTGATTTATTACAGTTGCATGTCGTATGTGCTTGCGGTGGATGACATGCTAATTTCTGCTTAAACACCGTTCAACTTCCAACGAGCACGTACCATTAATGTTTTATTCAATTTCTCATCGTTTTGTTCATTATTATCTAATCCACAATAAGCAAGTTTTATTACCTATATATTGAGACGGTATAATAAAATATATTAAAGAAAATAACAATATAATCTATTTACAACAAAATTAACAATTTTATTTACAAATTTAATTACTTTTTTTGCGATGCAATTACACTTTTTCATGCTTACTGATAAGCTTGCTAAATGATCTCATTATTCTGATGATTAACCATGTTGAACACACGAAAGCGTTTAATTAAAGCTTAAATACACGTACATACAGGAAAAATAATTAACTCGTTACACTGAAAATAAGACTTCTCGTCAGACCTGTCTAGTAAAATACATCTTTCCGCAAAAAGCCGGTATAAAAGTATACATATAAACATTATGCAACATTAATGATTGACTGATTTACGTCTACTATATAACAACTAACAGCCAAGTTTGTCTAATTAATTATAAATAACTCCACAGATTTGTATTTGCATAAAAGGTTCGTTGTAGTAATAAATGAATCATCAAACTCCTCAACAGACTAACAGCACAAGCAATATATACATATATTCTACTACTAAATCTGTCTTAATTTCAAAATGATTTAACATTTACATATATAAAAGTAAATTTCAAAATAATCTCCACACGCAATTTTTCTCGTCGACCTAGATTTATATCATACTTACTCGCTACAAAGAGAAATAATTACCTACAAAATGGTACAAGATAAAATCAGAAAGGAAAATTGAAGAGACTATTTTTCTCTAAAGCGTCTTCGTGGTATAAATTGATGAAAGACAAGTGGATTAAAAAAGATCATTTGATCAATTACAATATTATACATTTACATTCCTAGTCTAATGTCCTTTTCAAGTACATTGGACGCTTAACCGATGGATAATGAGGCGTGGGCGAAATCGAAGAAAATGCACCATATCCGCCTCTCTCGTTCTCGAATCTAGCCCGGTTTCTCGACTAAGAGCGACTTTCGCGGTGAATAGGTAGGTAGATAGGTACAGGGGTTAACGTCACGACCTAGCCGCGAAAGCTCGCCCATATACACCGATCTTTCTCCAAGCGAATCACACCATCACAAGAAAGAACGCCTTTTGGTGCACCGTTACGTCGAATTCCAGACAGTCATTTCGGAATCGGAATCTCGAATGAACACTCCTCTCGTCGGAATCAAGTAATTATGATATAACATGCAAATACATTTTATCTACATTGGCCAACGTCAAATCGTTCAATATTCATTTAGAAAATTGTATTTTAAAACTCCTTATTTATTTTTAATTTAAATCGCGTAATTTAAAAAAAATTTAATATATATCTTGAAAATGCATAAAGATATTGCAGCAAGAATCTGGGATATATAATCTAGTGTCTATATAAACAGCCGTGTAAAATATGGAGCTTACTGCGCAAAATGCCTAAGAATTGTTTGCATTAATTTGCGTACATACATATACATATAGCTCTTTAGCTCGATTCCACACTTATAATAAGCGATACTGACGTACTTAAAACCGTTGTGCGATGGTGAAATAAGATAATATGACTTTAATTGAAAGAAAGCATATATAGAGTTAACGATAGAATATATCATCACTATTATTTAGTTCGTATAACAGTACAATCGCATTATTTAATGACTGAAGCTGCGAGTATGTATATATAAAAAAGTATGAATTGTGCATACGTGTGTATGTGTGAATATACATAAATGGAAATCTTCCTAGTACAGTATAATACATGTAATATTATATATGCATATATGTATGTATATAGATATATGTGTCTAAAACACATAGTTGAAGCGAATTTTGTAAAAGACAGAATCGGCGATATACAGGGTGTCCGGTAACTAACGGACCAATAATTAAGGGCGGATTCTCTGGCCAATTTGGAGACGATTTTTCCTTAGCAAAAATGTTGAGAAGTCAATAATTTTCGAATTATAAGCAATTGAAAAAAATCGGTTTTTTGAAAACTAAACGTTTTGGAGTTAAAAGTCTAACATAATTACATTCTTTAGTTAATTTCAGGTAGAATTTACTAAAATAAAATTTTAATTTCAGGCTTAGTTATAAAGATACATAATGACAAATATTGGAAAGTTGTAAAAAATGATAACCTTTTTCGACATTTTTGCTGAGGAAAAATCGTTCCCAAATTGACCAAAGAATCCACTTGTAATCGTTGGTCCGTTAGTTACCGGACACCCTGTATAAAAAAAATATGTACAAAGAAAATTTTCAAGTTCATCGTTCGCCAGTTGGTTTCCGGCAATTTAATAGAAAGTATAGAAAAGCCGAAAAGTCGAACAGCTCATTTTTACGTAGACATCGCTTTCGCTGCGTTCGTAATTAGGATAAGCATCAGTGTTCTTAGTAATTTAACATATAATATACTTACGCGTATCTTTAAGAAAATTTATATAATTATATTAGCGCACTAGTTTTCACATACTGTCGCGTTTTCTCTGCATCAATAAAAAGATCAAATAATCGCATTGTAACGTCATAGTTCGTATTTCCTTTCACTTCTCCGTTCATCATTAAAATCATTAATTATTTTTATAAAACATATCATTTCTTAAAATACAAAAATTTTTCAAATATTATAAAAATATTTTTAGTAAAGTATCAAAATGATCAAATTTCTCTTTTATGAATTGCCAACAATTGACATCAAACTATTATGTAATTTAATTATTATTATTGACATATTGCAATATCTTCTTCATATAAAAATAATAATAAATCTAGACAAAGTATTATAGTGTATACATTTGTCATTTTTGCATGCAATTATGAAAATCAATTCTTAATAATGTACCCCACAGCGTAGAGGATTAGGACCGATGTGCATTTCTATCGATTTGCTTTCCGTAAATCGTCGCGGGAGACGGCAGTTTCCGGTCTTCTCGACAAAGGAGGCCACTTGGTCAGCGGGTCCGTTCTATCCGATTCCCTGGATCGCGAGTGAGAATCGTATCGGACCGGTTCGCGTATAAGCTAGTTCCTCATACTGCATCTGAGAGAGAACCGGTAAAATAACACGCGCAGAATTTTTACGCGATTTAATGTGCGTTTCGATAATAACTAAAACATTCCCAAGATGCAACGAGAAATGCTGTATTTTTCAATAATAATATAGAAAAGCAGTAAATTTATATTCCTTATAGTAATATTATTATTAAATATTAAACTGTGCACAAGAAAAGCATCGAGCGCGGGCGGGGCATCTCTCAAGTGAGTATTTATATATTAGTTATTATAAACGCAATAATTCGATTTGCTTATTTAAACAATATAAACAAGAAAGCAATAGAAACAAAATTTTTTATATACATTTTTATATTAAAGTTTCTATTTAAAAAAAAAAAATTTTTTTAGAATTTATAAAATAATTTTATTATATATTTACTTATTAATTTATGTATCAAATTGATCATTAATTATTTTAGATGCTACTATAATTAGATTTTATATTTGTATAAATGTTGTTACAGATCAACTATGGCTTTAATGATGTCAACTTTGTTACTGCGCATTGGCCGAAGACAAACTTTTATTTTATTTTGAGATAACGGATTTGTAGAGACAGTAGATGTAGATTATAGATTGTAGATTATAGATATAGATCCGTTGCTTTAAAATGGATGGGCTAGAAAAATTAAATGTAATAATTTTTAATAAATTAAATCGATTTAACAAATTAAATTTGAATAATTTTTAACAGCTTTTTTCAATATACAAGTATTGCAAAAATAAATTAGAGCATACATTAAAATAAGTTAAAGAAAATATTTGGTTTTATTTAAACCCAAAGTTTAATTTAATTTAATTTATTTAATAGAGAACGCATTAAACTAATTTAATTAATTCTTTGTAATAACTTATTCTTATAATATCTTGTAATATAACATTAATTTTATTTTAATTTTTGTATAACTCATCATATAAAATTAAAATTATTTTATTAATTAAGATTATTAATATAAAATTAATAAAAATAATTTTATTTTATTATAAATTATATTTTATATTATTATAAATATGTTAATCAATCAATTTTAAAATTAAAATAAATATCTAACAAACAATCGTGAAGGAAAATAAAAAGTTTATACTTACATAAGTATCTATCAATGATGATAATTAAGCAGTAATCGAAATTCCTTTTCTTTCTCGATTTCTAATAGAGACTCAATTTAGTCAGATAAGTATGACCATAAGATCAACAAAAATATAGATTTAATATTAACCTGAAAATAAGCTCCTAAAGTATAATTTGTCGCAAAAGGTTCTTAAATTATAATTTTTCATACATTTCATTTTATCTATTCGCAGAGGCATGTCATCAGGATTCAATACACTTATAAATTGCAATTATGACACACTTCCCAATCTCAATGATCGCAAACACACTTTCGAAATCTCGATGATTGCGACTTCCTGCTCGTTTAGCCAACAAGAAAAGTTGTTAGAAAATTAAGACAGCAAATAGGATTATTCAGAAATATTAAGAGAAAGCTAAAAATAAATTTATAAAATAAAATATAGTATTAATAAAATATAAACAGTATAATATTTAAATTTATTTTCAGGAACATCAAAGAAATTAAAATTATTTTTAGGAGATATAAACTTTGATTTGTTTTTAGAAAATTAAAAATATATTAGTAAGTTTACATAATAAATTAATTTTTCATCAACAAACTGTAAGCAAAGTAACGGATATCAAAATAAATTTTCATTTTTCAAGAGAAATAAAGTATGACAGATGCTCACAACAAAAGAATTAATTAACATCATAGAAAAGAAGCAATAATAAATTTCGAAACTTTCAAGAGAATTTTGATACATTCGAGTATCAAACAAATTAACATGCCTTTCTTAAAAATGGATCAATATTTTTTATTGACAAAGACATACCTAGATTTGCACATTCAATTATATACACAACATATTTTGATTTATGCAACTATATATACAATACATATACAATATATATACGTAATAAAAAAGTAATAAAAAAGTAACTTAAATATAATAATGATCTTAAAGACATGAAATTAAAATCACATTTATAGATACCTTTTATAGCTGTATAAAATTTCAACTTATAATTTGATTATTATCTGCTTTTTTATAATAAAAACAAATCAATTATTTAGGATTTGTAATGTTGATATCCCCGATATGCCAAATTTTGACCATAAGATTCTGCATTTCCGTAATGATCGTTATAATCAATATCTGGATGTGCTCCGTAATGAGGATGAGCAATGCCGTTTTTGGTGTAAACTGGCGGATAATAGTTTTGGTATGGTTTATAAAGTTTAAAGAAACCTATTAGACCAGGTATGACAATTGCCAAGAATCCGAGGAACTTCTTGAACGAAGCTAATCCCAAAATCAAAGGCAACAAGAGTAGTATCTTTAATTTAAAAAGCTTCAAAATAAGCAAAACCGGTATTAAAAGTTTCCTGAATTGATGACGAGCTGAAACAAATATAAAATTTATCTTAATTAATAATAGACTTGCATTAAAAATTATTTAATTAGATTTAGTAAAAAAAAAAACTAATTTAATATAATTAATTATTCAAAGAGAAACATTGTCAAACTTTAAATAAAAACCATTTTTTTAATCATTTTTAACAATATGATTTTTTTTAAATAATAATATATCGTATTACAATCATTTATAATTTTATTAGTTAAGAAAATATACAAACATAAGAATCTTTTATTTATATATAAAATGATATATATAATTTAGAATTAATTTTTAAAATATTATTACATAAAAAGAATACTATTTTTACATTAATCCAATTTAATAAACAAAAAATTAACTGATTCTAATACATATTAGCATTTATTTGTAAGGTATATAGATATACCATAAATACGTGAACAAAAATTGAAAACTATAGTAACGAAATATATACAGTAATAATTTTCCTTTAGATATATTTCCTAATGAATCATTTAATTATACAAAAATATAAAAATATACTAACAAATAAATTGAATAAAAATGTGTTATATTTCTATTTTTGACACTATTTTAATATAAACTCTATAATTAAAAATGTTTTAAAAACTTTCTTTTGTATTATAATATTTTAAATAAATACTTACAAAATAATGTATCTTTCTTATTCTCAAGTGTATCGATTTCATCAGCAATTTCATCTAGAAATCTTGGCTCATATGAACCACTGCGACCGATTTCCGTATCAGGTATAGTCAATTCGAAGGACATGGTCTTAACCAACCTTTCCGTTTTCCTTTTCATAAAGTTAACCATTTGATCCCATTCTGTTTCGTCGGATCTGCGGAATATATTTTAGTTTTAATTGAAATATATTTAATTTTTAATTAAAAAAACAATGTCTATTTTATCAAATAATTCAAATAATATTTCGATATAATCGAAATATTTAAAAAAATTATTTGCATATTTCTTAATTGCATAAACCTATTTATATATATCTACACATAATACATATAATATAATTACATATACACTTTCCTTAACTTTCTCATTTATATCTATCAACATTTATGAAATGATAACATACCTAGGTTCGTTAGAATATTCGTACGGCTGACGTAACACTTCTGCTACTACTTGATCAGACATTCGTCTAACTCGGACATTATCACTTAACGAATATTCGGCGTGATCAAAAAAGCTCGAAAAATAATTTAACGCTTGAGATTTGAAACAGTCTGCTAAATCGCCGGTTAAACAACGTTCATTGACCTTTGCCAAATATGGATCAACATTATGTCCAGTTCCAAGACCGATAAAATGGAATAGATCCTCTACATGTTGAACAGGATTAAATCCTCTCTGTTGCGATGAAGATTCTTCGAGATTTTCTGAAATTATAAACATATATTATTTAAACTTTATTTAATAAATTATAATTTTTATAATTTTACTAATTAAATTTTAAAATAATATAATAGATGTTATAAAAATAAAAATAATATATTTTAAACAATATGATATAATACCGTAAACTCGGTTAATATTTTTGACAGTTGTCAGCTGATTTCTGTCAAAAAGTATTAATTGTGGATAAGATTTTATAATATATTATTTACATACATATGTATATCTATATTAATTTTAATATTTTTAGCATATTATTACATTAAAATTTAATTAGCAAATTAACGCTTTATTAACATTTTTTGACAGAAATCAATTTATTAAAGCGTTAACTTGCTAATTAGATTTGAAAATAATATGTTATAAAAATTAAAATAATATATTTTAAATAATATGTATAATATAATGCTTTAAGCTCAATTAATATTTTTGACAATTGTCAATTGATTTCTGTCAAAAATGTTAATTGAGTTGAAACAAATTTTATATATTATTTTTTTTGGAAATATTATTTTTTTTTAACATAAAATTGTAGAATGGCGCGCATGTAGCGCGTGCTTGTTATTCTAATATAAATTTAAAATATCATACCTTGTTTTTTTTCTTGTTGTTCAGAAACGCCATCTTTAAATGTAACTTTATTGGCAGACTGACAGCATACCAGCAAAGACCATCCTAAAAGAACTCCTAGAATTACCAACAATCGCTGCAGTTGCATTCTGCTCTTCTAATTATTCCACCTGTAATCAACGCGTTTTTATCAGTTTGTTTTAAAAATATATACATTAATACATATTATCAGTATAACATCAATATAATAATCAATATCTAATATTAATCAAAGAATATTTATTTATCTGAAAAATTAACTATATTAAATTACTTAATTTTGTCATCTTCAAATTATTTTGTTTTTTCTAATAATGGCATTTAATTTTAATTTTATAATAAAACGAATATTAACATATTTTAAACGTTCACATATAATATAATTAATTATATTATCACTAAGCACAAAATAAAGCAACGATCACCTCCAATTCACATATATTTGTTTTTTTAATAGAAAAATTTAAATCCGATTAAATTTCTCACCAAACTATCAAATAATCGGCACTCGTTACGCGACATTTTTATCAAGAAAATGTACTCATGGTGATCCTCGAACAGCACTCAAACGTCTGCGAGATCGACTGTTGGCAGTCGACGTGCTGGTTCACTAAGTGCCGTTAGATTAACGCACCAATCAGAGTTAAAGAATAAGAGAAGAGCCCGGTTCTCGATTGTAAATTCTGATCACGCGCGCATTCCACTTGAATAATGATAGTAATGCATACCTTATAATCTTTTTTGTAATTTGTAAAATTGCAAATTTGATTTATATTTTATAAAATTGTGAGAAACTGTCATGAATTGTGAGGAACTGTCACTGTATTTTTTTCAGATACACCACATAAGAGATGAGTAGACCAAGATCTTATAGATGAATAAATAAGTGAATCAAGTATTGAAATAAAATACAAATTGATGACATAAAATTAAGAAAAGTTGTGTAAATAAACAAAGCAAATTAAAGAAAAATGTTTAATTATAAAGTGATAGAAAATTTAATAGACTAAAAAAATATATATACAACTCCTTACCTCTCTGTAACAAGTAGAGCGTAAATATTTGAATTGGAGTAAGCGTTCTAAATAATTAATAAACTGTGAACGTCAATATGTACTGGACACAGTCTTGACCAAATGCCATGCCTTAACCCACGCATCACCTTTATATTTACGTGAAACGGACCACCTTATTCCCGAAGAAGGGGAAGGATCCGCAAGTTGTTCCCAGAACGGCGGGACAGGAATCATCTGCAAAAATTGAAAGTGAAAGTGGTGCCCGGAGTTATAACCGGAACCAGGTAGTTTTAAGTAATAAAGACGGAAAGTACGTCACTGTAAGAGAGAGGAAGTCAACGTACTTTCATCACCAGTTTATAACTATTAACGTGCGTCATCGCTATATCAGGAACCGTCATTCTATTCTTATAATTCATCGCAACTCTTTCTTTTCTCATCTCATAATATGATTTTCGCACCAAAAATCTCATTTTGTTATACATATAATCTAACACTTATTACTTTTATGATACGCCGCTCATTATTGATGTTGCGCAAATTTGTTTATTACAAAATATTTTATCAATTATAATTATTGTTTTTATTATATAAAACATATTACCCGCCATTCATATATTTCAGCTGTTTTTGTTAGCTTTATTATTATTATATTATTCATATAAATAAAAATCATTAAAAAATCATTAATAAATTTATATCATAACAACTTTCATATTAAGAAAATACATTTTTTAAAATAACTTTTGTTTAATTCAATGTATAAGCTTTTAAAGCCATTTTCAGCAAAAATTTCATATTTCAAATCTATGCCACGTTTTTATCTACAAACGACTCTAACAAATTTTATTTTATTTCTGATTGCTTATTAATTATAATAGCTATTTCATTAGAGTCGTACCCAATTAAATGGTCACGCACGCTGCGTCGCCGAAACTCGCCTGAGGCAAAGAATAAGCGTAACGCAGGTTTCGTGTCCACCCTCAGACCTCCACCCAGTGAGAAATGATGGTCGAATCGATGTCAAATTCGTTGAATCGATGTCGAATCGATGACGATTCGAACAATCATTTCTCACTGGGCAGGAGAAGGCATGAGATAAATTTATTTTGTACAGTGATATATCTTACAATAAATCCTTGTCTGCGTTCAGAAACATTTTAGTATACGATTTACTATAATCTGAATATATCTGAAATGTATTATATAAAATTAAGTGTATTGTATGTTATATAAGATAGTTCGCTGAGAACTAACGTTAAATATTAGAAATAACGTTTTAAGAAAATAACGTTATTTTAATATTTTTGTTTGATTAATTTTTATATTTCATAAATGTCGAAAGAGCGACACGTAAAATATAATCTTTCCAAGATGACAATTTTTCAATATATTATTTGCAAAACTAATATTTTCCGTTCTTCTTCAATTTCAGGTTAACTGTCAAATTATAATATGTATGTAGATTTTTGCTTAACAACAAATTCTGATTAATACGAAATAACACGTAATGCATATCACGATAACCAATAAATATTATGGAAAAAAGATGATAATAAATTTCAATATTTTCACAAACAATGAATATCGACAACAATCGACTTTACACATCTTTATACATTTTTTGGATTATTACAATTTGCATTTTTAATAAAACAAAAGAGTCCCTCTTGTTCTTACTGCTTTATATTTTAAATAGATTTTAATTATAATAAATTTTAATATATAAACATAATTAGATTGAAAACTATAACGCATTGCGCAGTCTTATTATGTGGCTGATGCCAAATATTTTTGACGTACTGTATGTATTAATTTATTATATAAATATATTATATGAAAAAGTACTAATGGTATAATTATGCAATTTTTTAATAACATTAGATTATTCTAAATACGTATGTGCGTTTTGTGCAACATGTATCTCGGTCAAATTGCATAAATCAGTATCTCTCCATACTTACGTCATACAAATAAATAATATTCAAAATCACTAGAGTATCATTTATCGCAAAATTAAATTTCGATAGTAGTAGTCAATAAATAAATTAAATTAAATATTATTATTTTAATGCTACACGCGTTATATCTACACACTTGGAATAATAATTTATTTACGTTATTAAATTCTTAATCAATTCTTTCTTCATTTATGCAAATAACGTCTTGACAATATATATATATATATATATATATATATATATATATAAATTATAGTTTTTTGAAGATTCAAGAATTTTCTACAAGATAAATTCATTGAAAATATCCTGTAATCCGAATTATCAATTCTCTGAAGAAATTCTTCTATGAAAAAGATACATTTCTCTCTAACTATATTCTCATATTAAAAATATAATTAGATAATGCTTCAATTATCATGTTGCTTTATTACGTGAGAAGTAGATTAACCCCTCTCTCGTAATCTAAAGTTAAATGTTTTATAAATCAAAGCGTTCTCTTATTGTACCAACACAGTTTCCACTTTCAAACATAGAAAATAATACTGATGTTAACTATTAATCGTTCATAATTATTGCATGACCGGCTTTCCTATAGAATATATATATGTATACAGGACATTTCTTATTCAATATGCTTTCTTTCAGCGATTTACGATAATTACTATTGTTTACAAAACAATCTGCCGTATCCGTTATTAAACGTGTTTTGAAAACAGAATTTAATTAACATACAATAAGTAATAAGTACAATAAGAATAGTATAAAGTAATAGCAAAAGATAAAATAACTTTAGAAAATTTTTATTCTAATGATTTATAACATCTTAATCATTCCACCATTTTCTTCATTTTATCATGAAGATAATCATTAAAAGTTCTCAATCGATCTTTAAAGATTGACTTGCGTTACTTAATATCGATATTGAAAATCGAGCAAATATTTAGTATACAAATAATATTTCGGAAACTGTGTATATACGAAAAATGAAGAGTTTGCTTAGTTACAGAAATACAAGATTTTAATAGTGTTGGATTAAGACAGTCTCAAGCGCCCCAAGCGCAAATCGATTTCAAGCCCTTTTATCTAACAATAAATCTCTTATCAAAATCTACAACCCCGAGGAAGTTTCATAGAACATTAAATACTACTCTTAATGTCTAAAATTAATCAAGTCAAAAATTAGTAAAATTAAATTATTAGTTAATTAAAATTAAAACATAGTAAAATTTCTTTGGAATGAAAATCGTATCTTTGCGTCTTGAGGCTTCAGGTGAGCGCTTTGTCTATGTCTGATAATCCGCCACGAAGAAAAAGAATATTTACCAACTGTACATACGTACAAAATCTACATATTTACGGATTAAGAGTAAATGCTAAAGCAGCAGACGCTAATTTTTTTTAGCAACTGTACTAGTGAAATTTGATCAAAATTATATAGGCGTCTGTTCTCCAAATTACTCCAAGTTCGGAGCCGCATCTTTTCTTTCCTTTATCGCATTCCCAATTGATAGCAACACTAACAGACGCACATATATGTTCTCTTAGAGCTTTCTGGCTTGGACGAGCTTATTGATGTCCTGATACGTCGCCAGCATCGCTTGATTTTGCTTCGGAGTCTGATCCTCACGACCGTACGCGCAACCGGCGTAGATCTCCTCGCACTTGACGCCATCCTGGCCGTCTTTGGCGGCCTTCATGTACCTGAAGAAGCGCAGAACGTCGGGATTGTCGCTGCTGGGTTTTCGCAACTCGTTCAACTCCCTGGACAGCTGGGCGGAGACCAGATTCGAAAACGGCGCGTAACGCGCGGGACTCCGGTACATCGCACACACCGCGTACTCTCTGCAACCTTCCGTGTTGTGGCCGAGACGGGAGAACACGGCATCAAGGCGTGACAGCAGAGGTGAGTAGAACGGATCGTAGTTCGTCAGGAGCAGGGAGCTCGTCGGAATCTCGTGGAAGACCTGCCACCGATAATTAATGCGCGGTCATTGTGTGGTCATTTAATGGTCCCCCGTATCTGTTACAAGCAACGGCTAGGTGCCGCGCCGCACTTGTCGAACAAGTTGAAATGAAGTCAGTGAGAAAGTGGGTCGCGAGCATCTCAATAGGCGAGAGTGTCAAAAGTTGACGACATCGCGCTAATCGTTGATAATATGAAGAAGTGGTCGAGTGAAAAAAAGACAAATGTATTGTTACGGCATACTTACCTAGATCATTGTGCAAACATCGAGCAAAAAGCGCGAATGACTGATAATGCGATAGTAAATCACGTATAAATCAAAATGTATTTTTTCTACTGTTGGAATTTTTTAATAAGAATTAGATTTTATCAAATATTAATTAATAGAATCTTGATACTTCATCCTTCATTCAAATTTCTGTGTTATGCTTAATTATAATAAAATAAATATACATATAATAAATATGTATGAGAAGAAAGATGCGTTTTGAGAATCTAAGAAATTCCAATAGCATGCGTTATTTATTCTGATAATATTTAAGAAAGAAAGAAAGATAATACATGCATATTCAAAAAGCTCACCTTAAAGTCCTGCTTTTTAGAAAGTCCATGTGAAGCCACATGTCGGGTGTAGTAACGATCCGAAAGCGCATTTGCGTGAGATATTTTCGTGTCGACGAATGCATAGCGAGAGGCGATTTCCGGAGTTTTCTGCGTTTGCATCATGCTCTCGTCGTACATGGCGGATGCTGGTAATGTTCCTACGGGTTGTCGGGTCAGATAGTCGTCGTTGTACAGGTCGGTGTTATCCTTAAACTCGAAATTTTCCTCTCCGGGTGGTATAGGCGCTGTATGCGAGGATTGCGCAAAGGAGGAAATGCCTTTAATTTAAGCATAACATACATTTGTATAATACTTAGTTAATGATAAGCACTTTCTACATTAATATTAATAATGTATGTTACTACACGGATTCCACAAAACAACATTCCTTAAAAAGACAGAAAAACCGTTCTCTCTAAATAAGAGAAAAAGATTTCATGCCATTCATTATCTTACTTTTGACCTTCTAACATCAACATTTTTAATCTTACAATTTTCAAAATTCTATTAAGACAATTCAATTGAATTTTTAATTTAATTTTCACTGTTTTATAATTTTGTACGTGAATTTCGATGTTAATTGAAGTTAGACTTATTACATATTGCAGGTACTTATTATATTTAGCATATTTTAATTTAATAAGAGATGGCCATGATTGTCAATATTCCTAATTATTTCAAAATATCTCTACTCTCTTACAATTTCATTTAAACTGAACGCACATAATACGTACCTTTTCCAACAATATTACCAATACTGCCGATAAGACTTGGTAGGAAGAGAGCGAGCAACACGCTTTTAATTATCTGTACGCCGAAGAACAGGGGTAGCAGTAGCTTCTTCAGACCGAACGCTAGAAAACCAAGCCCGAATCCTGTTAAAAAGGTACTCTTTCCCTGAAACATGGCTGAAAGCAAAAGTACCAGCTCGTTAAAGCCCTGCGGTTAGCCCTGAAAGCCATGCTGCGCAATTCAGCATCATTTCATATTCTACCTCTGCAACTCCGCCGCTGAAACACTCTACGTGTGGATAAAAATATCCCCACGTTAATTATAATTAATTTCACCGTTCGCACAATGTTATATCGCCTTGTTTTTTCCTCATACCCGTTTTATCGCTGGTTTTAGTTCGCGTTTCTGCCAATTAGCATTGACCCAACCTTAATTTAGCTCCAAAAAAGCCAATTCATAAAATTAGTTCTCGACACCCTGATTTTGTTTATACCAAATTATGTCTGCGAGCGTACTAGATTCGTCGCCTATCAAATAATTAGGAAAAAAATTAATTGACAAATTCATCTCCAAAAATTCTGTATAAGCAGTAATCTTGAGAAAAAAAATTATTTAAAAAAAGAATGTATCTTGTGAATAAAATTGAAAGGTGGAAAGGTAAACCTAAGAAAATTGTAAAAGAATTACATTATTTTATATGTAAAATTTTCATAAATCATTTAATTACTCTCACTTTGCACCAATTACCAATTATGCAATTGCTTCGCGACGAGCGCTATAACATGCGGATAAAGATATTAATTTATCATTAGATAATGACTATGATTAATGAGTACGTATCACCCGGTGTGATGTAAGCGCCTCGCGATGCAATTTCAAAAAATCCACCTTTCGTGTCGGCAAAAGTAACGGCACTAGTACACACGCGACAAAAACCAGTAGCAAGCAATTTAGAAACTCACAACCGAAGAACGTTCTGGCTGTCCTGGCAATGCCCATATCCTTGTTCAGTCGTATCTTCATGACGTGCGTCCTCGCGTATTGATGAACCTTATCCAGAAGATTCGAATCCGAATTGTTGTTACTCCTCTGATGGTGATACGTGCCATTTGCTTCAGGATTTCTTATTATTTGCACGGATTCCGTTACGTTGTACGTGTCAACTTTTGACAATTGATCGAGAAAATCCCAAAAGTCTTTTCGAATACAGGAGACCATGTGTTTCCCTTTGCATTTCGTGGAATTCGATAGAGATTGACTGGTCGTTGAATTGATTTCGATTGGATTAGCTGTAACATTAGCCATTCTCGACGGTTCAATCTGATAATCCATTTTGTCATCCGTATGAAACTCTATGTCAAACTTGGTCGGTTTCCCGGACATTTTGTGAGGATGATCGTACGAGAATTCATCGCTTTTGTTTTCAGATTCGTGAGAGAGTGGCACCACGTTCTCCTTAACAGTGTCGTCATCGTAACGCACGGTCTCGTTCAAGGACGCAGCCTCCACGTGGGCTCCAACGATAGAACGAAGGCATGCAACAGCCAGGATCACAATCAAAATTATCGTGGGTGCTCTCTCTCTTGCCATTGTCCGATTTATGAGAAAAGCCCCAGGTGTTTTTGACTATTAGCTAGCTGTGATTCCTATGGAAAAAGAACTGCATCTCGGCCTGCAGCTTTGTTTCCTGAAATGAAATAAATATCAATCGAAATAGTAAGAGAATTGAAAAGCTTGAGGGATCAAGTAAGTAAAATAACATAATTATTATTATATATAAAAATAAAAATGCAAAGTTAATTTTTTAATTGAGAAATCGACAAAAAAACAGAAAAGTACAAAAGACAAACTTTGAATTTTTTTTATATTGAGTTTTCTATTAAAAACATTTGTTTATTATTTTTATTTTCTTTTAAAAACTACTCTATATAATAATTTAATAACTCAAAATTATTTAGAAAGAAAACTATCATTTTATTCAGCTAAGGCAACTGATTTTTTCTCTCAATTAATAAGATAGATACGTAACGGTATCATATGTATAAAATATAAGAAATATTATTAAAATGATTAAGTGAACCAGTTTATGTAATAGTATAGTTCTGTCTATATATGTGGCAAAACTCGGTTATGCTAGATCACTCTTGCATATCCTTTTTTTCCAAACGGTCAGCTGATCCCCTCATCCATGTGAATAAACTGTATGAAAATATCCTGGACACGTGTAGATTGACAAACGATTAAACTTTATTCTTTAACAATCTGTTTAGATTTGGGTGGTATATCAGTCATTCAGAAATTTTCATACATTGTAATTATATTTTCCTTTTATGTGTGTATCAATTATCAATTAATTTCTAAACTTATTTTTTATATTAATTTTATATATCATATATAATTATGAATTAATGTTATAGTTATAAGCATAAAGTATTTAAAATATTCTTTATATAATGCGCATTCTATATTAATAAAACAAACTTTTATATATTCATTAATAAAATTAAGTGAACGAACGTGAGTTTCGGAACGCTTCGCGCGGTCCGAAAAGCTAGTCAAGAATAATTTCCAATCTTATTGTTTTTGAATTTTGTTGAAATAATGCAACTGATATACACGAAATGTAAATAATATAAAAGTATAAAAGCTCAAATACTCCAGGTTGCAATTTACTTTTAAAAAATATAAACATGCAGACGCATGTGATTAATAATAATAATTAATCAGCGTATAAAAAGTATGGTCTTTTTCTGAATCTATTTGAAGTAAATTCTCACACAAACCAGCCCAGCAGTTTTTATTACACGCGTGTACATATTACAGACAAGTTTTGTTCATCAATCAAATGTAATGATCCATGGAAAATTGTTAGCCAACAACTCTTGTCGCAGATTGGCCTATACTCACTTTTCTGGTGTATCGCTGACATCAACACTCTGCTAGATTAAGAACAATCAGCGTCAATCTCAACAATCGAGTGACTTCTTTCGCGATCGAGAAGTAGCCGGTTTAAAGAACGCGCTTGAATGATCAAGCGGCCGGAAAGTCGGAATCGTGTACGACGTCCGATGCTGTACTGGCAGCCGGTCTCCGTAGAATCGACTCGACTGACCCGATCTGGGTTACCCGGCCATCCGTCTCTTCGTCCCTCTATCCATTCCTTTCCACCTTTCTTGCTGACCACGTTCGTTCATTCGTCCATTTGTTCCCGCCATCGGTTTAGAATCTACCCTTCTTGCTCTTTCCTAAGAAGATTCGATAGATGTACGATCGCTAACTTAAGGGGGAATCCTTCCCCATTCAGAACCGATCGATCGAATTTGTCGCGGGTTTGGCTGCTGAAATCGCCTATTCCATACGAGTGATTTCACTCGACGGTATTTTGGCGAACGTTCAGTTCAGTTGGTTCAATGAGCTTCGCTCGACGTCGCTCAATGACAGATCGGTTCCCGCGATAATCGCCGTAAAATCTAGCAGATCTATAGTAATGAATCTTAATTTACCTGAGAAAGATAAAAGCAAGAGAACATGAGAGAGATAAAGAAAAAAAGATAACAGTAAAAGCAGGGAATAATGGAAAACAATCAAAAAGAATTCAAATTAATCTACAAAGATTCTGAAACTCACGTTTGGTCCATACTTTCGTTTGAAAAGATCTCTGACCATGAAATTACTTTTTTGTCTTCTAAGATCGGTCTTCTAAGATAATTCTCGGTTTTCTTCTAAATATTATTTATATATTAAGAAAATGTTCTTACAATTAACATAAGGATGTTGAGATACACATCCAAAAGACTTCTTAACTTCTACTCTTACTTCTGTTACATTTATTTCTTTTATAACGGTAACATTTAATCAGCCTGACTAATTAAATGTACTCTTTCATACCTATTTGTACGTCATATGAAAAAGTGATCAATCATATCATTCGTATCATTTTTAACTTGTACTTGCTTATGACATTACTATATTTATTATTATAATACAAAGGCACTAATCGGTAGACACTTGGTACATTATCTTTGAAAATCATGGTTCCATTCATTTTATAATTAAATACGAATATTTGTTAACGGAAGTGCGAAAAAAGAAACGAATTTTTTTGATAATTTTTTTGTGTGATCTACTTTTTTATATGGAAAGTATATTTGGTTATGACGTCAGCGAGGATCACTCGTTCAAATTGAATCAAATTAGTCACGAGTTCAAATTATGGTTACATACTTTTACAACTGATTTCTCTTGTATTATATTTCTCGAGAACTTGCCGATATATCAGAGGTAAATGCCTCTATGACATTTTCAATTTTCATCGAATCGCATCTGAGTTATAGTCTTCGAAAAACTAGTTTAGGATTCATCGATCATCGACAGGTCATTCTATCTTTTTGTGGTGAATCTAACAACTGATTCTATTACTACAGAGTGAATACCATTCACACTTGACATGCCGGTATATAAGACTCAATAATTCAAGATACTATTTGCAAATGGACATTTAATGTTAGAAGAAACCCGTTATAATAGGCTATATGCTAAAAGTACTTATATAAGAATATCGTCGAAGATTATTGACGCTTTTAAACAGAAACAGATTCTCAAGAGCTTTGCAAAAAGGCCAACAAAATTTGCATCATAAATCGCGAAATGCTTGCAGAAATAGAGGATATAAGTTTTACAAAAAATAATACTTTTTTATGAAAACTGAAATATACATGATAACAAAAAATTCTTTTTTTATCATTGAAATATAGTTTTCATGAAAATATTTATTTCAGTTGCGATAAAATAATTCTACGATTGTTCTTAATTCCTAAACTTCGTATATGATTGTTCTTGATAGCGCATTGTTTCTATCGGAGTTTTTAACAATTTATAACTTGGTTTTAACTGTAGGTTAAAATCCCTACTCTGATTTCATTGTACAAAAATGTATTCCTTATGAAAACAGGGTCAAACCGGTGTGTTCTTCTTTTGATTCAAGTTTCACGTTCAAACCAGTGTGACACACCTATATGGAATCGTTTGCTTATTTCACGAAAAATGTAAGTCGTATAACATTTAATTTCCTGATAATCATATTCTTGCTATTCCTTCTGCAGATTCTTTCTGAGCGATTTTTATATTTTGCTTATATTTAAATTTAGCTTATTATGCATGCAAATTAAAAATAAAAGAAACATTTAGTGAAAAAACATTAAAAACCATTAAGCAAAAAAATTAAGTATCCACATTATCGTTACACGCAAAAGTTTAATGAATAAAATAAGTAACATAAATCTTTCTACATTCTTATATTAGCATATAAAATACGTCATACGAATATATTACAATTTTTGATCGATCGATATGTTACAATCTCAACATAAAGCAGAGCGTGAAATTCGCAAGTACAATATATTATAGTATACATTTCTGGGGAAAAATAAAGAGAATACATTAATTTAGTCTATAATTTTATTATTTTTTTATATTTACAATCACACAAGAAAAATGTAAAACACGCAATTTGTTTTCAATTAAAAGAGATTGCCAAAAAAAATATAGAAACAAAAATAAAATAAGAATTAAAATACAAGACCGATCACCGATTAACCATTCCTGTACCTACTCTGATTTTATTGAAATCCATTCACACAAAAACACAGTATCAAATTGATGTAATATCAACAAGATATTATACAATTTACATTAAATCCGTATACACAAAACGCATCAGATTCGATCTTGCGACATTTTTGAACACATACAAGCAGAGAATCGAAATCTGAAAGCGCGCATTCGCATTTTCATACATTATGAAACGGTGCTAAGAGTTCATCTGAATATTCTTATCCGGAGAGTTGCTCATTTACTATATACATAATTCTCTAATCGATCTCAAAAACAATTTCCTCCAAAAAAGGAGACGCAGATTCATTCAAGCTAAACCTTCAATTAAATCGTTCATGCCGACACGCCTTTCCTTTCCGCGAACTCCACTTACGACATCCTGAGGAACATCTCCGGTATTTAACGCATACCGTTCAGGCGGATCATCCGTCTACCTCTGCGTTGTATATGAATCGCGCATATACATGAATTGTACAATATACTAGCAATACGTTCGACGTACATACGGATGCGTAAGTCGAGCGCCGTGACATGGACGATGGTCCGTTACGTTAATGCGACTTTTTCGCTCGCATATAACGTAAGAACGTAACGGTCGAGTTGCTGCGGACGAGTGCACGTCGCGTATCGATCGGGTATCCGTAGCGATGCGCAATGTGTTGCTTCCGAATCGCGTTTCCTCTACCGCGTTTCACGAGGCTCGCGAACATCATTAACAATCTGTCGCTCATGAAGCAGCAAGTTCACGAGTTCTCACTTTTTTTCTCGTCGTCTTACAATAACTTATAACAAGCTTTATAACAGCCTCATAGAGTACCTCTTCGTATAATTAAAAATATTCAAGGCTACAATGATATTAAAGAAGAACATGATTTTGTTTACAAAACGCAAAGATCGGTCTCAGTCTGAGTGATTTTGAGGCTGCGTGTTGGAAGATATCCAATATGAGAGGATATAATAATTCAAAGTTAATTGTAATCCTATCGCTAAACGGTGGGTAAAGGAGAGTTAATCGGGAAAAGGAAAGAGTGAGAGCGCAAAAAATATATATATCGTATGTAACAACATCGTGAAAAGTCTAAAATCTGTACCGACGACAGATACGATCCGTGCGTCGTCTGTAAGGCGATAACGGTCTTCGATCGAACCGAGCACGGGTCATACACGCGTGTATATATACATACACACGCCGATCAAGGTATATATATATGCATAGTGAGGCACGCACGAACCAGCTTGTGTTTGAGCCAGAAACCGGGCGCTCTTCCAAATCTGTCAGTAGGTCAGTCGGAGGAGCCATCGCACTCGACCGAATATCCGGGCGTTGCGTGACCTTGACCACGAATCATTCTTCTGTCTTTCATCCAAGTGCCTGGCGACCTGTCGATTCTCATCTTGAAAAGTCCTGCTTCCATGCAGAAACACAAGTCAAACGCGACGCTTCGTGTCGGGGGTCAACAGACGCTTTGCACTTTGTAAATGCGCAAACCGTTGCTCATTTTTTTATCATTTAAGATAGGCGTTTTATCTCTCTCTTTTATGTCTCTCTCCTCTTTCACGCGTCCCCTATTAATGTGCGGTTTCAAGAAAAGACGGATGTATCGCTAACACCGAGTCCTTTCTCAAAGTCCACAAAGTCTCAAAGACTGGAAATATATCAATATGTGCCTCACAAATAACGGTAAGCTATGTGAAAGTCATTTTGCGAATGTGTGGTCTTTACCTATAGGATAGGCGGCAAACGAACGGAGCCAAGAGATAAGCGTTGACATTGTTAATTGGAACTCATTCGCATACCAATTCACCGTAATCGCTACTCAACGATTTTACAGAAGATTACGCAATTATCGTGATTAGACAGATTAAAACAAATTCAATTTAATCACATATTCGCATTCTCGCGTATCTTAATATCGATTCGCTCACTCTGTGCCACACTTTGGATCATATCCAAAATAAAGAATTATACGAAGTTTTCGCTAGTGATCAGTGAGAGTTTGCAACATTTTCAACCGTAAGGATTGCGAATCAACTGATAATTCGTATAACCCAATTGGTAATCGTTTCTGTGCCAGTCGTCTTGTCCATATCCTGCAAAGAGAATGTTGGAAAATTAAAAATAGTATCTACTTTAAATAAAAAAAGAACTTTTCCTAACAAGTTTGAAACACTGACATCGAGCATTTGTAATGCGCTTTCTGAAGGTTAAAAAAAGTATAATATATCTAATCGTGTCAAATGTACAGTTATGATTCGGAACGAACTTCTCTAACAGATGTCAAATCTATTTGCAATCTTGTTGCTATCAACTGACATTAAATAAATTGATGATCAATACTTTATATATATATATATTAGTCTACAAAGAACATTAGTGCAACCAATTTATTGCACCATATGAACGATGCTGATCTTAACTTAGCCTACATAATTATGCAAAGCTATCATCCTGTAGCAGTTGCTCTTGTTCGATAAAGAAATTTATTTCATATTAGCACATATAATTTTACAATAAATCAATATAAATCAAATGCATGGCGTATTATTGTAAAAGGAATTCCAAATGCACAATAATAATTTTTAATAATTTTTATGAATTGATTTGTAAATTAAAAAATGTGAGTATAAATAATATTACAATATTTAAAAATAAAATTGAAATTTTATTATTCTTTGTACTTTCCGTTTAGTCTATTTAAAAATTTACCAAACAAAAGACTTACTTAATATGTTTCAGGAAAAAATAAGTCAAAATATTCTTACCCGTTGGATAGTCACTTGATTCCACTGCAGTGGAAATAAATTGAATAGGATGCGATTGTTGTTGAGATTGATTTTGTACTGTGCAAACTTTTAAATGCGTCAATATCGATGACAAAAGTATTGATCCAAATACGAGAATCTTTTTGATAAAGTGAACTCCTAAAATAATCGGTAATAGCAATAACTTTAATTTTATTAAATTTAATATTATAAGAATTGGAAAGATGATGGATTTCTTTTTCTTAAAAATTCGCCAGTCACCTGAAAAAATAAATAATTTATTGATCTTTGATCTTTCGAACATTTATACTACAGAACTATTGACATGAATTAAATATCGTTGCCGTTACAAGAAATATAAGGTAGTAAACGCTGTCATTTCACCGTTGCATTCATCGTTTTTTTCAAATATACAGAACATTGTAACAGATTGCATAGTTCTGCAGTGATAATACTTGTTTTGTGTAACGTTACCCGTTATCCGAAACAAAATGCAACAGAAGCTACGATTATGCTGTCAGATATTATGAATTTTAATGTCCCGTTGTGTAGAACAATGAGTACACCTTTTCTTTATTGTTGCCAAGATATCAATATATTATTATAAAGACTGACAACTTCAAGAATCTCAAGAATAAAAAATATAAATAATAGTTATAGTTATTAATTATACTATATATATGTACTAAAAATAATAATGTGCAGAAAAATACAATATTTTTATACATAGTATATTCTTACTGATATAAATGTTTTATCATTAGATAGATTTGTTATCAAATCTTACCCTCTTCTTCCTTATCTTTCATCTGTGCGAGTTCATCTTCGTCCACTAACATCAAACTCGACGGAAAGTCTCAGGCAACTGCTGAATTGTCTACCGTATATACAATGGCACGTTTTGTCAATAAATCCTCTATGATGTCCCTAACAAAGTTCAGGGTTTCCGTTATGCTACTCTTAAATGCTCGAGAACGTGGTACATAGGGCAAAAATGATTGCTTGTGTATCGATGGTATCCTTATTATTCGAAACGGTCCGTAATTAAATTCCTAAAATTATATTTTTTTTAGTTAATTATAATTTTATAATCTATATATAATTTATAATATGTTTTATTATAATACTATATATAATTATATACATTATATATAATTTATAATAATATATGTTATTTTAATAATATAACTTATAATAATAAATTTTGTATATGTATTATTTATTATCTGATTTATATTGATCATTAATCTTTTTAATTAATATTTTATCAATTTTGTCATAACTTTATTATTAAAATCATATTATGTATTTATAGCTAAATCCGAATTAAATAAAGAAAAATAAAGTGTTAATAACTTTATTATTTTATTAAAAACAAAAATATATAAAATAATATATTTATTTTTGACTGTTACTTATTTTACATTTGTTACACAATTAGCACTGTAGGTTTTTAATTTATAAATTTTGTAAATATAATTAAACGTTTACACACAGATATCGTTTACCACAAGTACTTACTTTTTCTTTAACTATTGTATTCAACCATCTTACAACTCTGTATTTCCCGCAAGTTGTAAAATCTTTGTGCAAACTGCATTGCATTTGACATTTCTGGACAAAAAGATCCGTTGTATTATCAAACGTCCACGAATGAGTCCGTCGTGAACAAATAATCAACAGAATTAATATCCAACACCATGTTTGGGCCACTCTTGGACATCCGATTTTGCAAGACCACTCGATAACTTCGAAAGTTCCGCACTTCATAATTGAAATAAATAATATTAATCTTGTAATATTAATTTCGATTCCTATAAATTAATTGATTTACATACGATGACAATCGGCTGATCTGTACCGAACTTTCGTCATAGTCAAATCGATCGCGAAATGAGTCATTGAGATGCTTCGCATAGAAAGAAAAAAAAGAATAATACAATTAATTAAACAAATTGCAAGTAACGTTATAGAAGATGTAAATAAACAAATTAACACCACAAGAGCGCGCACTATTATCACAACACCGTGACGTACATTGCGGATAGACGAGATTAGATGCACTGCTTACTGACAGTGGTGAGAAGGTGTCCTGACCATTTATACGGCGTGCATTTAGGTCGGTGGGGGTAACGGTCCATGGCTTAGATAATACTGTACAGAGAGATTGCCGCTGCACACTATGCGATGCGACGTCTTAGGAAACACGTAAAGGATTCGCTGACGGTCGGCTGACCGTAGAAGTTCGTGTAATGATAGTGAAACAAGTTCTGAATTTGTAACATCAAACATAATGACCCAAAAATGAGGAAAAAATTATCTCTAATAACATCCTGCGATAGAGAGAAAAATACTTCTCCATAGATTTATTAATATTCTTTGCTAATCATTATACGCATTTTTATATACATATGTGCAGAAAATGTGAAGATGCATTTATCAAACTATATAAAATTAATTATAAAAATTGGTCCACATAACAATATGAAACTACTTTAGAAGTTCTGTAAGTTCAGTTTCTTGACCGATTGATCCAAAAGATCCTGGGAAGAATGTAAATGTAATTTTATTTTTTATTAAACAATTAATTTTAACGGTACACCATACAATCGCTGCGCGATGGAGTTGTCAACCTACCAGACAATCAAGATTTCTCACAAAGTTTTCTTACTTGAAGCAACAGCGGTGAACCGCACTGTAATTATTAAATGCTATATATTCCATTCTGTATATTTTCATTCTGTAATACATGATTAACAAACGGGTCCTATAATCGTACGTATTTAGAGTGGGAAATGACAAACGCACGTGCCGTAATAATAATGTCCTTCATTTATCCGTTTCACAGATTTCAGGAAAGGTTCTTCTCCGCGACGTTCTCTCCCACACAATTGTAAACGAACACATTCCTCGACTAGTGGGAGCGCTATATTTTCCAAGGTACCCACCCGCAACGACCCTCAATTTTTTTATCGCGCATAATCACAGATAACGTTATAATGCGTAAATTATCTCTGCCTAAAGCGGAAAGTAAACGCTAGAAAATTAGGTTCATAATTTGAAAATATTTTCGTACAATAAACTCTGACCTATATAATTTTGTCTTAATGAATCTCGGAAGTCGATTTCTTTCTAGCGAGAAAAGAATTGTGGTTTTCCGGTTCTTTTTCTGAGTATCGATTGAATATTCTGAAGCTCACAGAAATGCAATTTAAAATAGTCAGACATCGTGATTTAAGTTTCATTAAATTCTTTAATCAAATATTGAAATTTAATTGCGAAAGATAAGTATAATCAAATGAAGAAATAATGTCTAAATCTTCACATTGAAAAAAATTGTTCGTAAATCCTCTAAAGAATCTACAAGATAAAGTATCTATACGTGAATTTATACATAACATATTTAAACTGAGTTGTATAATAACTAATAAAACTAGTAGTGGCAAAAAATAAAGAAAAGGATAAGAGGACGAAAGGCGATTGATCGACCTATTAACGCCATTGCTCTTCAAGCGTGGAATCAGAATGTACACATATTTGCGACGCAGCCTCTTTTCTGCAACCGGTTTATAACCTTCGTACGACAGTTGTGCGCCTTACTTTGGTTTCGGATCGTTTATTTGCCATTCGAATGCAATTTTTAAACACTCTCTTCCTTCAATACCTGGTTTTCTTGGTATGCTTGACGACATTGACTATATAAGCAAGCTATCGTTAAAAAAGTTCCGTGACCAAATAATTAAATAAATAAAACTAAATAATAAGGATCTAGCAATAACTTGTGAAATATAAATATCTATATTAGCCTATATAGTTTTACGATTTTTGCGATTTTTAAAACATTATTGATATGTAAATGTACGTACATATCCTCACTCTACAACTTAATTTTTACATGTCTTATTTTACATGTTATTTATGACATATTCCTAATAATTGCTTTTCTTTTGAAATGTATCTAATGGTGAGATAATTGATAAGTCTTATTTACATATATACATGTTATAAATATCCTGTAACACTATACATTTTTCATAAAATTATCATATAGAAAAATACTCAAACAAGAAAAATTATTTTATTCAAGATATGGAACCCAAAGAAATCGTATCAAGAATGTAATCTGTAACGACTCATTTTTGTTCCTATTCATATGTACATGTACTTAATTACTGATACTTTAACAATCTTTCAATGTAATCTTAGATAGCACCGTGTCTAAAATGCACGCATAAGACATCATTAAGAAATTTGCAACACATATTTTTAAGAAATCTTATATAATATCCCAAAGAGAGAGAGAGAGAGAGAGAGAGAGAGAGAGACATCTCTTAAAAACATCTTAAAGATATCTTATGGGTGCATTTTGGACATGGTGCTATCTAGGATTCTTTTGAAGGATTCATCGAGTCGCGCAAGCAACGTGACTTGTTTTTGAATCCGGACACAATATTTTCGCGGAACACAACCCGGAAGAAACAACCGTCTTACTCTACTGGCCTGAAAATATAGATCTATCACATCTGCATAGGAAAGGCATTATCACCCGAAAGATAATTTTCCATGAACGGTAAGTTATATATATAGGGTCGTGATAACGAGGTACGAATAATAAACGTGTCGCACCGGAAGCATGACGAGCGCGTTCCAGCGCGCGCGAGCTTTCACTCGCGGCTATGAACGCGACAGAAAAAGGATACACGTCGTAGACCGTCATTCATCGACTTGGTGAGGATCATGAGGTAAGAAGAAGACGCGCGATGACGAGTCGGGTGGGATACTGAAGCGTGCGCGCTATTCGTCACGTAACCTGCTTACCCCTTTGTCCGGTTGACCCAGTACGGAACATCGACAGGATATGAAATGGTAATCTCGAGTAATCGGTTGCAACTGATTGCGCCCATCTCGACATTCTAGTTTGTTACACATTCTTGATTGGAAAATAAGTTCGCGAGAGAAGCGCAAAAAATTGTCTGCAGAAAGATCATTATCCTTCTTAAACTTCTACATCATTAATCATTACACATTTCAAAGCTTACACTCGACTGAAGAGTTGACAGCTTGAAAATGTGTATCGAGATGTACGCTAGAATGTACAATGTGGATTGAGTCGTTTATTTTCAAGAGATTAATTATTATTTATTATGCATGCACATATTAATATTGAAATCGATTTGATATCGAAAAAGGACGACAGAAAAAGAGAAGTAAATATATATTTGTAATATTCAATTATTAGATAATTATTTAGATTTTGTTATATTAACATATTAATTTGATTGTAATCTTCCGAAAATAAATACATTATTTTATCGATAATTAAGAATTGTGGTATTTACGTCTTCTCCATAAAATGTAAAATTCGCAAAATTTATAAACATCACGATATCTGTGTGCTATATCTTGTATACATACAATCTCATAAAATATCGTATTTATATCTTTTTTGCGAGAACCGATGCATTTAACTTCTTTATCTATTGCGGACAGGGATTTTGTGTTGTTGGACATAGGCGTTTACTTACTTTATTTTAATATAATATATACGATGTGTTTATCAGAAAATCTGTTCTATTATTATAACATTCAAGATTCAAGATCCGTTATAAATTATAATAAAATGAACAATGACATGAAACTTTGTAGCTGTCAAGTCTTGAAATCCACGTATACATAAAGTTAGGTGTAATTTATTTTATATATTAAAAGGCGAAACTAATCGATAACACCTTGAAGCCGCGAAATTTATTTTAATTACTTAGTTATGCTTATTTTATGACATCTACGGTCTATTTCATTAAGAATCCAGCATACATTTACGTAATGACAAACGGATATTGCATGACTCGAGCATGACATATCATACTTATATGTTTTAGAATAAAATGTATTACGAGTACATCAAATGTCGTCTGGAAAAGATTAAGCAATGTAAAAGAAACTGCAAAAGTACATCGAAACTTTATTTGTAATTCGAAGCAAAATAATTTATATATCATTTCATATTATAACAGGATTCATATTAAAACATTTTTAAAAATTATTTTTATAAATTGAATTTTATACATGTATTCTACATAATAAAAATTTTTGAACTTTTTATATCATTTTTTATCATTAGTTATATTTCAGATTTAATTAACACTTATAATAAATCACACGTACCATCAATGAATATTACTAATTAACATACAATGAATATTACTAATTAACACTCAGCAATTAGCATGAATTAAAGATCTATTTAGCGTCAATCACGCTATTTGATTCACTAGAGAAATGACTCAGAATCGGCCCGAAAGAGAACCTCGATTAAGGCCTTTGACTGTCACCATTGCGGGATCATAAATCATAGATTGTCTCCTAGCAATTGCATACATATTATGAACAGAAGATGCATGACTTTTTCTTTTTTTTTTTATTTTTTTATTTTTTTAAGATCAAGAACGCAATTTTATATAAGTAGTAAAAATCACAACAATGTAATGAAATTATAAAGTAGACCAGTATGTTAGATAAAGATGATTATTTTCCATTCTTTATATTTCTAATATCTAGTCCATTGGATATTTCTCTAGTAAAACTTGCGTTTGCGATCGATCACTTTGGGAGGATGCTGTAATATCGTATCAATAATATGCGTGCACACACACACACACACACTCACACACATTATACATATACTACATACATAGCCACATGCATTTATTTTCTCATGTATTGTACATATATTGCTATTTAACACGTTTTTCGAAATCTTAATCACAGTTTCAAAATACAAGAACTTTATAAATAATTTATTGTCCAATTTCTCTTCTCAAAGCTTAATAAAAATAATTATTATTTATAAAGTAGAACTTAATTTTTACAATAAAATTAAGTTAAATTAAGCCTTATTATAATTTTTAAAAATATTTCACACTTATATATATATCTGAAAAAAAAACAATCTCCTTATCATAAATCAAGGAGACTGCTACATTCATCAATCATCAAAGTATTATAAATCTAAAAATAGAGTACATATATATATATATATATCGATCTTTTCCATTTGCACCATAATCAAGCGCCGTTCTATGACTATCGTTATACTAAGAAATCAATTAATCGCTCAAGAAATTTTTATTTCAAAATACAATATTGTATAAAACATAAATTTAACCAAATAATATTTACAATAAAATGATCAGCGAAGATTTATTGTTAAATTTTCGAATGTATAAAAAATATATGGTGTAAATATTAATTTTTTTAGTATCTCAGCAAGCTTATTTAAACGGATATTCAAGCGAATCAATAATCGTAGCAAAAAGAATTGAGATCATTCACTTTTTAGCATTTATTGTCGGTAATGGTGCGCTTAGTGTGACAGAAAATATGTCACTATTGGAAAAAAATCCTTTTAAATGTAAATCCCCAATAGCATTTAAAACTTATAACTACTCGTATGAAAAATGTGCGAAATACATATATCGATTCATCAATGTATACAGGATGCACAAATTAAAACTTACTTGTAATATAAAAACTGCGCAAAGAGAAATAATTACTATAATTATTTCTTCAAGTATAAAAGATCTCGAGTATTATATTCTACTCTTCGATAAGTGTAGTATACATGTACAATATTGCATCTATTTTAATTATTGATTGAATTGCGTGTTGGGAGATGAATACTTGTTTAGAAAGGGAAGGAAGAATATTACATATCTCATATTCTCTGTGTGAAGTAATCATTTCAAGATCATAAATCATTAAATGGACAGCAAACCGCTGTCAACGATCTTAAAGATAACCGTGCAATGAATAACATAATTAGATGCAATAATAGATAAGATAATACGAGAAATCAAAGACAACATTAATGTTAATAATTTAAATACATATACAAAGCAATAAAGTTAAATAATAATTAATGAAGAAAGATGGAAAGATGACATAAAAAGAAATACATTTATCATGACAGTATGTCTAATACATATATAATTGAAATTTAAACATATACTAGTCTCTTGAATTATTTTTTAATAACTTATCGGAAGTAAAAATTCAAAAGTTTGAAACTTATTGCACTCAAAAATTTTAACGATAAATTATCATGACTTTAATATTACGTATAATCTGCATATAATGTGCCGGAAGTATCCGTATGAGTATTTCAATGCAAGATTGTATCGTCAATAATGTATGCGTGTAGAGAAAAACATGTTACGCATGAGATGAAATTCTTGCCTAAAGCTGAAGTATAATACACCATACACACACATATATACATACATACATATATATACTATATATATATATATATATATATATATATATATATTGCACCAAAGTGAGTACACATATATTTCTATATAGTTTATTACAACCTCCATATAGCTATTCTTCGTATCTTTCGTTTTCGGTCTCACCTTTATATTAGATTGCCGACAAGGAAGTAGGCTAATGGAGTGCATCTCTGCTATTATCATTCTAGTATAAAATGTGGTACAAAGAAAAAATAAAAATTATTGGAAAGGTTGTGTCTAAAAACAATTTACTTAATGCACCAGCTAAATGCTAGCTGCTTCGTAATTATCACCTAAATAAAAGCTATTATTTTAATATACGAATACTACTGCCTTCTTTTAAAAACAAGTATTTTTTTATTTCAATTTCCTTAACAATGTAAGAATAATTTTTGCTAAAATAAGATATTATTCTGCAATCGATTAAATATCAACATAACAAAAATATTTAAATATAATATATATTTTTCCGAGAAAGAATATGCCATAATTTACATGCCATTCACAAATCGATATCTGATAATTGTTTTATCTAATTCCGAGTGAATTTTTTCTACGTTATTTTATATTCTAGGTATATGTATTGATATATAACTGTCTCATAATGTCTGTGTAATAATAAAACGCGTATCAATATTTTTAATACTTGTAAAATATTGATGCACATCGTTCTGCATTCCACTCCACAGTAAAAAAACACGCAAACATTAAATTAATTAGAGTCCTACGGGCATTGGATCGTGTTCCATTTTGAGAAAATTAGTGAACTCTTTAGTCTCTCCCTTCTAGTTTAGAATGTCGGTCAGACATAATTACATGACAGATTTTGATCGTTCTTAATATATATATTATAAAATGAATAAAGACTAGAATAATTTTTAAATAATAAAATTGCGTTATAAAATAACTAATAGTTTAAATATATAAATGACAAAATTTTTATATTTTAAATGCAAATAAATTTTGTTAAAAGCTTTTTTGACATTTCGACCAAAATTCGCAATTTGATTGCGGTTTAATTAATGTTGATAGGATTATACGCGAAACAATCTACTTCACTTTACTGATTGATTCGACAAAACATGAAACATTGCAATTATGTATGACCTATTTTTTTTAAATAAAAATTTTAAATACAAGAGATGCTGCTAATAAAAATATTAAAAATTATAATCGTATATTATAAATTTATATGTATATATGTATATATATATATATGTAACTAAAAAATAAACACAGCATTGTTATTAAAATTGCTGACTTTATTTTGTAGATATTATTTCCGTATGCGAATAATTTTATTATACTGTGAATTAAAATATATTTATCAGACGAAAATGGAATCACATGATTAAACTAAAAATAAGATTACAGTTATAGCAATAAACCTAATTTGCATCGTTAAAATCAAGTCAAGTAGTATGATCAAGTAAGTATCAACTTGATATGAAGCGATTTAGAAAGTTTTGGTGAACAATCGGGCATTCGTTAAAATATATATGTGTATATATATTTTTGGCGCCTCTATACACACACATATATACATATATAGAGGCGCCAAAAAATATGTTGATCAACTAATAATGAAAGTTACATGATTTAAGATCGTTTCAACGATTGACATAGTACCCTCGCTAATAAGAGAAAAGTCGTAATTCACGTATAAATGGCAAATTTGCATGATAATAGTTAGAAACATTTTCATCTAATCTACAAGGTTACAATTTGTATATCTGTCATTGTATCTCTAACTTTCTTATGCATTATTCATTTATACTTGACATTTGACATATATTCTTCTCTTCCTTATTTTCTACATATAATATAAAATCGGGTTTAAAGATCAGTGTTAGATATTTTTATACATATAATAATGTTTAATTTTTTAACAGTTCTAATAGAAATTTTTATTATATGTTATTTAATTGCAAAGAAAAAAGAATGAAAATGAAATAGAAAATTTTGTTAGTATTATATCTAAAATAAGCTTCTAAATTATATGTCTCTTCGACGCATTTTTTAAATTTTAATAGCTTTAATATATAAGCACATGTAGCATAATAATAAAAATATTAATTTATTTTAGGAATTCTTTCGAATATAATGATACATTATACTACATATATAAAACATATAATAAGCTGTTAAGCGGTCTTATTATCGATAGATGATTCAATTTGGAGAAAGTAATAATTTAATAACACGAGAAATATTCAATATATGCTTCAAAATAAATGAAATTCTATTATTCTAAGGAATGTTCATGGTACTAAAGAGTTTCTTCATTACCATGATCGCGATTAGTTAACAAGATTACTTAGCGATGTTACTCGCCTTGAAAGCAAGTTTATTGTCCCAGAAAACTCCTTTGAGAGAACCAAAGCTAATATTGTAATTTAAAAATTTAAATATAAAACAATCACACGATGATAACAATGCTTATCATTTGACAATACTCATAAAATATATTAATAATACTCGTAAGATGTATTAAAAAGAAATAATATTATATTGTCGCTTTATTTTATCGATATTATATAAGATTATGAATAATTACATAAGATTACAAATATAAAGAAGTTTATCCAGATTCGCTCATGGAAAACATATTTTTCACAGGTGAAGAATAAACTTTCGATTAAATATTTATCAACTTTTAAACTTTTATATTTAAAAATCTGAAAATTTTATATAAAACACGTTGAAATAGTTGAATAGTTAGACACACTTTTGGCCATAAACTAGAACTAAAAATACAAATGCAATCATAAACATTATTGTTTCTCAGTTTGTGATACTATAGCATGCATTCAGTAATGAATTCATAAAATTAATAAATCTAAAAAAACTTATAACTTCATATCTTTATTTTTAATTACGTTTTCCTTCTTCAATTAATGTCATGTAGATTATCACTTCCTTGACAACATAATATTAAAATAATAATACCCTAGGAGAAGAATGTCTAGAAAAACAGATTACAAATCAAAAAGTCAATTTTTACTGATTTAAAATTTACTGGACACATTAACTTTAACTGTGTCTAATGATTAGGTACAAAATTCTATTAAGATAAAATTCTATTTATACGACTAGCTACTAATCAGTACGTAATTTAATTTTTTAATATATGGTGCTGTTAAAAAACCATTTTCTAGACAAAAAATATCCAGAAATTAGTAAAGCCAAACGAATCGGTAAATGATAAGTAGTATCAGTAAATGATGCCTAGTCAAAACTCGGAATATATTTTTTAATAATTATATTTTCTGAATAAGTAATCAAGAAATTAGACAAGATAAAGGCTGTGTTTAAAAACTTGTACTTTAGTTATTATTTCCTAATCAAAAATAAGTCGCAGGAACTAATCACATGAAACTGACTGGCCTTTTAATCGTGTTTTCCATCTCGAATCAATATTATACTCTTGTACGTTTTTAAATTGTCGCTTAGTTTAGAAATACAATATCAAAATAATTTTGCAATAAAAATGGAAAAATTAATAAAAAAATTCTTTTAAAATTAATTTAACATTTTTTTTTGTTTTCTATTTTGTATTCTCTTTATAACATTACACATATCGCACGTGTATCGTACATATCTTTTTTTATGAGATTCATATTTTACATTATCAATCTTTTCAAATGGTCCTGATATCACATTTACTTTCAAATATATATTCTTCTCAATCTTAAAAAAAAAAATTTAATAAAAATCCTGAGAACCAGGTAAATTTCTTCGTGTACTACCATCTCGTGGAAAATCCATCAAACGCGGATACATGGGTGGTTCTGCGCGCGCAGAACGGTGTTATCGATGAGTGAACGCGGCAAGAGGCAAAGAGATAGCAGATGGATCGAACAAGGGGAGTGAAGGGAAGAAACGTAACCCAGTATGCAGAAGAGAGAGGAGAGCCAGAGCGACTGGACTCTGGAGCGGGTCAGTCGGCTGGTAGCCCGTAGGCTGGATGAACAGCCTTTCTCGTAAATAGAACGGCACCGTATGCCGTCTCCCTGGAGGCTGCTGGACTCTCAGCAGGTGTGAAGAAAGGGTGACTCTCTGACATCGTCGCGAGAGTGAAGTGGGGAGGAATCCGTGAATCTCAGGGTGGGAAAGAGAGGCAACGGTTAAAAGAGATGTCGGAAAGAAAGGAGACGGTCGCGCAGGATAACGCGCCGGAAGGGATAGACATCGAAAGACCCTACTGGGATCAGAGCACATATCAAGGAAGGGCATTGCATTTTCTGACTGTGACGAATCCGCTCAATGTCTTCGCTTCGAACCGGAGTCTCGAGCACGCACGTGATGTCGTCACGAAACACAGGTAGTCGCTGCTATAATTAGATTTTTCTCCTTCTCTTTGCTGGAATGCGTATAATCAGCAAACTGCCGTCATATGTGTATGTCGCATGCTACACGTGTGTAAAACATATGATGTGTGCTATTATGTATTATGTAATGTTGTAATGCCATTCTCTCTTTGTTTTAAATTTTAAATTAGACCATCGATTACTCTATTGATTTGTGTAAATTGTGTTTTAAAGAAGAATCACAATAAATAATTTTGTTCAAGACAAGTTATCTATTTCAATTATTTCATGTTTTTATTTAGGAGTTTCCTTTTCTTATAAATTCTATTTTTTTTAAATTTTATTTTTATGAACGTCTCTTTCTCCGTTTTTTTAATTGTTATATAATTTGTTATATAAGTACGAAATAATGATCCAGTTTAACTTTATCATCGCAGACAGGGCGAAAGCTTGAAAAAACAAGGAGTCAGCACGGATGAATTATGGAATTGCAAATATCTTTACGACAGCGCTTACCATCCTGATACCGGCGAAAAAATGCTATTAATTGGACGCATGAGCGCCCAAGTGCCCATGAATATGATGATAACAGGCTGTATGATGACGTTTTACAAGTATGTACTAATAATTGTCGACACACAAAATCATCATGATAAGAGCATCGGATACTTTGACCTCTAGTGCTTTTTTTAAATATCAAAACTACAATCTTAAGCAATAGTAATGTACAGTAATTTTTCGATTTTATTTATATACTTTTCACAACAAAAATAATTCAACAATAAAGAGCTCTCGACAATTTCAAATACGATTACTTCGCGAGAAGCAACACAAAGTCCACAATCAAAACATTCAAGAGACTGGAAAATTAGAATGATTACTTACTGTTAGCGATTAGAAGATCGTTGGAAAGATCATTCGTTTAGATAGCTCCAGAGTATTTATTAGCAGCCTATGTTGTTATCGAAAGAAACGTTTACGTTTACAATCTCGTAGGTCAACGCCAGCTGTAATTTTCTGGCAATGGATCAACCAGTCGTTCAATGCTGTAGTTAATTACACGAACCGCAGTGGTTCAAGCCCAATTCCGACAGAAACGTTAGCACGAAGCTACGTCGGCGCTACTGGAGGCGCCGTGATAACAGCGTTGACCTTAAACCGTCTTGCTCAACGTGGACCACCGCTGGCAGGTCGGCTGGTACCATTAGCAGCGGTCGCAGCGGCTAATTGCGTCAACATCCCTCTAATGAGGATCACCGAACTCCAAAATGGTATCGAACTGCAAACCGAGGATGGCAAAAAAGTCGGAAACAGCAAACGTGCTGCGAGAGAGGCAATCACGTCTGTAACGTTATCGCGAATACTTATGGCCTCTCCGAGCATGAGTAAGTTTTGCTGCGTTTGCTTCGTTAATCAACCTACTTATTAACTATTTTTCGCTCAACTTTATCTCAACTATTTTGATAAACTTGTTCTAATTCTTCGTTTACGCTAAAAGATTAACATCATCGATGAATTTATTAATTTTGTGACGCTTGTAAATTCTTTTTCTATTTTTATACGATAGATATTACGTAAGCAAAAATTATTTACGAATAGCTATATTTATTATTAAATATAATTATTTATATAAATCTAAATTTTTATGAATAGACCTCATTTTCTTCAAAGTAATCAACGAAATTGTTAAAAATGTCATTCGTCTGAATTTATAGATCATATGATGCAAACCATATCGCTTGATTGTTGCAGTATTGGCGCCAATAGTAATGAATTACTTAGATCGAAGACAATTGTTGCGTAAGGCGAAATGGGCTGCCGGACCAATTCAAGTTCTGATTTGCGGAGTGTGTCTTACTTTCGCGACGCCGCTCTGTTGCGCTCTTTTTGCACAACGCGTTCCTATCTCGGTAAATCGATTGGAATCCGATGTGCAAGAACAAGTACGCTCGCACGATTCCGGTCTGGAAATTGTTTACTACAACAAGGGCCTTTAAATAATATGGGGCAGGATCCCCACACGGCACTCGGATACTTTATCAATTCAATAACGCGATCTACTTGAAACTCAGGTATACACGAGACATTCCCTACACAACATTCGAAAGCACAAATACGCTGTTATTGTTAATGACTGTCAACGATTATGAAAATAATTCCTTGTTGCTTACAACTTATATATATATATATATATATATATATATGCCCGTGAATAATTGATGTTCAACGATGATAATATGAAAATTTGCAAAGAGATACTATCATATCAGAGTTGTCTATTTAAATCTTTGAAAAATTCTTTGATTTCCCAGACATTTTTATTCAATTTTTATGTAATATTAAAATATTTTTTATATACGCAAAAATATAAAATTTTAATATTTTTAGTTTTTATACAATTAAAGAAAGAATTACTTAAAAATTTTCTGGATTTCCAAGATAAAATCTCTTAAAAAATTTTATTATTTTTTTTTTTCAAACAAAAAATGTTCTAAGAATTCTTTTCAGATTTTTACAGACACTCTATTTATACCGATTCGTAAATGAATTTTCTTAGCTATGTACGTCCAAATACGTATACATATCTTTCCTTCCATTTCGGCCTGTATACAATGAATCTTCAGACTGTAAAGTGAGAAAGGGTAACAAAGACAATAAAATAAACAATTTAGTGTTCTGAATAAATTTTAATTGTATATTTTAATCTGCAATTGTGAGTTGTCAATGTATGTATGAAGCTTAAGCATTGTGTTTACTATCCAAAACAAGAATTTCCGGACGTGGTGCGGTAGACAAATCGATCCGTTTAGTTTTAGGAGGCGCTCTAATTTTGCGACCGAATCTACCTGTTTTGCGTTGCCACAATCCACTCCTTGGTCGATTTCCCAATTCCCGATTTTTCTGCGCGCTGCCAACCGGGGTACTACTGTGTTCGGTATTCGATAATCGTCCAACCGTAGCCATACACGTTTCGTGCAAGCTGAAAGTCCTTTTCTTTGCCACCTGTATTATCACACGATCCTCTTCTCGCCTTAATACTGTTGCAACGCCGCCAGCAGCGTGTATCAGGAATCCACCCAGTCCTGGATATTTCTCTATGCAATGAACCTGAGTCCCTACGGGTAAAGCACCGAGAGGATATGCATCTCCCTCCGAGGGCCTTACAGGATTACGCGGTATTCCTTGATGAGTACGTATTATATCGCCCGATTTCATATTTTTCGTGGCTAAAATATATTTCAATTCGCGTCCGGTACCGACCAACGCGACGAAACTCGTCCTACAACCGTCCTTGAAGATCTCTAGGACCTTTTCTTCCTTTGGCGGTACATTAAGGTCCTTAGGTCCATCCCTGAACCAATTGATCCAGTGATATTTGTGCTTTATACCACCCCCGATTCCCTTGACCGCTACTCTACCTGTTTTAATAATATGAAAAAAAGATCTATTTTCTCCATTTTATAATTCTATCTCGTTTCTAAAGAAGATATAGATGCTTCAACACAAAATTTGCAATTTGCAAAAATTTTTGCAAAAGAAATATTGATCGCAAGCAAAATATTTATTATCTGACCTCGAATGCTAAAGATCAATTTTAATTAAAGATTTCTTTTTTTTTATATACTGTAATTGTTCGAAATATTATCGCATAAAAAAATACTCTGCATATGAAATTCGGATAATTAATCATGTATTTCTCACTCTTTCGCTTGTAATGTAAACACGTTTATTTCATAACATATCAGTATGAATCCTCCGTAATATGCTAAATTAATTTTTACGTTATATAAATGAGATAAAAATTTCCATATGTACACGAAGCGATATTGATAGAAGCTAATGTGTATATAAAAAAAGATCTATTTTTTAATTTTATAATTATATCTCGTTTCCAAAAAAAAGATAGTGCTTCAACACAAAATTTGCAATTTGCAAAAAATTTTTGCAAAAGAAATATTGATCGCAAGCAAAATATTTATTATCTGACCTCGAATGCTAAAGATCAATTTTAATTAAAGATTTCTTTTTTTTTTATATACTGTAATTGTTCGAAATATTATCGCATAAAAAAATACTCTTTATATGAAATTCGGATAATTAATCATGTATTTCTCTCTCTCTCTTTCGCTTGTAATGTAAACACGTCTATTTCATAACATATCAGTATGAATCCTCCGTAATATGCTAAATTAATTTTTATGTTATATAATTGCCACATGTACAAAAATCAATATTAACAGAAGCCGATGTGTAAGTTATCTATATTATCTTCCAGCAGTTCCTCGTCAATAGAGGTCATAGACTTACATCTCATGCTCAACAATACATATACATTCACGCATTGATTACGTCTCATTGATAAATTTATGAATAAGATGAAACTCAAATATTATATCGATCTAAGATCTAAAAAGAATGCCGCAGCAATAATATTATTTATTATTTCACGTACCTGTAACGGGATCCCTGCCTCCTAAGTTTGTAACCTGCAAAGGCTCCACCGTGTACTTATCCTTGAAATGGACAATTCTTCGAAAAGCTTTGCCGTGGCCAATTTCTGGTAGCTTGACGAGTTTCCATCTGTATCTTCTGGGTACTTGAGAGAACACCGAAATCGTCGAACCAACAAAATTAGATATTTGTTGGCCGAAAACACGACATGCCAACATGGTAGTAGACATCTTGAATTAAAGGGGTACTGGCATTGAGTAGAGTGATGCCATCTCTGAACAGAATGTCGTCTAAATTTTAATGAAAGTTACTTTATCGATAGAAAGTAAGAAAGTTACTTAATAAAATGGCCGAAGCTTGATATATGCATTTGTAACGCGTAAATATTTTTACGAATTTTTAAGACGCAGTTTAAAAAGTTATATTTAATTTTCATAAACTTGGACAAATTAAAAATATACATCTTTATAAAATTTCATCTGAATTTTTGCTGAAAACAAAAGATAAATGTTAATTTTACGTTAAAATATACAATTTATTTATTTTTTAAAATTTATCTCGAATTCGTTATCTGTTCTTTAATAAAATCAACAACGCTTTATATTAGGATTCTTTATCGCCAGTCAAAAAATTAAAGGAATAAATATATTTCTCGACCAATAATTTTCGTTTATATCGATTTCCGTATTTTTGGCGCATATTATACTATTATAATACATTTTATTTCAGTATTTATTTTTTTTTGTGTAATACCTATTATTTATTCAGTACACTTACGAAAGGGACCAAAATTATGGTCGAAAATGATGTTTCGAGAATTTATGAAAAAAATAATCGCCATAGTACTAGTCGAGAAATATTTATTCCTTTAATTCCGCTTTACACGTTATATCAGAAAATGACACAATGAAATGTGAATTTATCGCGTCGCAAAGTCGCGTGATCAAGAATGTGATCTCATTGCGGCGCTCGTCATAATGAGGATAAAGTTTAGTCGCGGAGCATAAACGCGACGCGCCAATTAGCCGACGTTCCTTAAGATCTCGGCGCGCGTAAATCCCGCGAAGTGATAACGAATAAACGCTCGAATAACGGTACCGCGTTAATATCCCGCCGAAGGCCGCTCGTGGAAAATGCGTCCCGCATAGAGAGGAGAAGCGAGCGAGAACGAAGCGTGGAGGGGAATGGCTTAATTGGTCCAGGGTAATTATTTTATTAAGTGAGAAGATGGCGGATGGAATGCTAAGAGAGAGCAAGCACGCTGGTGCGGTCTGCCGACCAGGGGCGCCGACGGAAACGTCGCGATAGGCAGAAAAGAGGGAGAGAAGGGACAGAGAGTCGACAGGGGGTTGACTCTCTGTGCGGAGAACGTTTAAATACCTACGTATCCACTCGGACGACCGTACTTGGAAACGGCACGGCTTATATACAGCTCTCTTTCCGTATAGGTGAACGCGGCCGCGAACTTTCGGTCGTGTGTGTCTCTCTCACGTGCACGCGCAATTCTCACCGTCACGCACGTTCATGCGCGTTTGTCTCCTCCCGTTTCTCTCTCCAGTCTTTGCCGCGAGAGAGAAAGGCGATAAAGGAGGACGCTGTACGCTTTTGCGCGCGCGTCTCCGCGTTGGTCGTGAAGAAGGAGAACATCTATTACCCGGTACATAGACCAAGGAGACGGAATCGTCCAGGGAGGGGTGCGGGCGAGAGTAGTCGAGCGGCAAATTGTCCGCCATCTTACCCACCTTATACCTTATCTCACACTCTCGCCCGTAACCACCCTTATCCACCCCTTCCTCCGCTTCCACGCTTTCCTCTCCAACCAGACCCTCTCACCCTACTGAGCGCCATCCACTTTCCCCTCTTACCTAGCTCACCTCCACCCCCTTAGTGCCTCTCTCTTCTCTCGGCAGCCACCGCCTCGAAAGCTTTAGATTACCTACCCCTTATAAGCGCTCGTGTTGCCCATTTATTACCACGACTACCACACGATCGAAAGACCAACCGCCTCTCTCTCTCTCATCCTCCACCCTTATTTCCTCCCTGCTACCATCTTCGACGTGTACCTTACCTTCGTTTCTTCATTTTCTCTTCTCGAGCACCCACCGCGATCCTTATTAACGCTTTAACGCTATCATTACATAACTACGCGTGCCCGTTTCTCGACTCGAATAACACGATTAGTTGAGTTTACAGAGAATTACTCGCCACTATGTATTATCCGGCTGGATTTAATCTCTGGATTTAGACGATCGAAGAATCGCTCTCGCGTCATTGTTGCTTGCGATTATATGTGAAATTAATGATGAAAAAATGAATCCTCTTCTCCTCAGATTTTTGCCCACCGCCGTTTATTTCTGTGCTTTTGTTCTCCTATAAATGCCCGCGACGTTTCCTTTGTTTCGTACCTCGACAGAGAGAGAGAGACGGTCCTTATTACCTTTAACGTTACCATTACATATCCAAGCTCGCGGTTTACGACGAGAGACTCGAATAACACGATTAAGCGAGTTTACGGCGAATTACGTATACTACGTCTATCCGAAGCTACACTAGCGCTTCTATCTATTTAGAGGTGAGAACAATTTTCTTTAGAACGCGAAAACCACACAAAGTGGTTAACTACATCGAGAAGTTGCGCGAATTATGCATTTCTTGTTAATGATTCTCTAATTCCTCCTGAAAATTACCCATCTCTCTTTCCACGTTTAAGCATTAAATTATCGTCGGGTTTTCCGAATTTTGCCTATCACGCGTATATGAAAATCGCGTACGATGTAAACGGATGAAATAGAACGACGTAATGAGAATTAGATGGTTACATTTAACACTAAATGTGCGTTGAAAATTCAAATGTGTTTAAATTTCTGGCGCAACTGGAAAACTCGTATTTATTTATTTACGCGTATTTATTTTTCAACTGTGGGATAATTAGCTCGCACATGCTCGCAGCATCATCACTATGAGGAACACGCACTTTTAAATTAAAATATTCAACTTTACACTACATTCTAAAAGGATTAACAATAGCGAAAACTATATTTTGCCGCGACACACAGGGTGTCCGGTAACCAACGATTGCAAGTGGATTCTTTGATCAATTTGGGAACGATTTTTCCTCAGCGAAAAAGGTCATCATTTTTCATTGTAACTGTGCGAGAAAAATTAATTTCTTACATAAATATTAACGAGACAAAATTGGAAATTACGCTACGTTCAAATAATACGTGCAACTATACGGGGGACATTTTTAAGGCCTCATCTCTCTCTCTCTCTCTTTCCGCGATAAACGTCACGCGAGTTAATCTTCTATCGATCGTACAAGCGAGGAGTATTTAACGCGTGATTCTCGAGCGTTGAAAAATAAGCCTGATATTAGACACGCGAGGAGAGTCGGTGGAGGCGAGAAAAAGCCCGAAGGAAAAAAAGAAGCGAGAATGGCGGTCTCGGTCGATGAAACGTTTCCGCAGGGACGAGTTGGAATGAGCCGCGCGCGGAAAGCTGGGGAGGAGCAATGAGGGAAGGAGGAAGCGAGAACGAACGGAAAAAAGTGGACTCGCGCGCAACCACGAGAGAAGCGATGAAAAAACAGAGAGAGAGAAACTCGGGGGATGGCATTTCGCATTGTAAAGTTTTCCAGGCAACCGCAAAAGAGAGGGAGAGAACGATGGAGAGAACGACAGGAAGGACGACAGAAAAGACGACACGGACGAAAGACGAAAGGGGGATGAAACTGGAGAAAGAGAGGGTTCGGTTGGTACAGGGTGGTTCTCGCTGTGTTCTCGTTCGTTTCCTCTCAATTCGTCGGCCAGTGGCAGCGGAAAGAGATCTCCGCACACGAAGAACGGGAGAATGGAGTCGCGCGGGATGATGAGCGGCGGAGGGAGAGATTCGCGTAACGAGAAGGGGGTTGAAACAGGAGAGAACTGCGACTGCTGCGCGAGAGAAATAGAAAGGAAGAGGGAAAAGGAGAGACGGAGGCAGCCAGTTACGAAGAGGTGAGGAGTCAGGAGGATACGACCGAAGGAGGGTGCAAATAATAACAATAATCATATTTCCCGGCAACATGGCCGCTGAAAGAGGGTGGCCGCCGCCTGGTGTACGCGTAGGAGGGAAGCGAGAGAGAGAGAGAGAGAGAAGAAGGGAGGGTTATCATAATATTACAAACCACCGCCGCAGGGACGTATCTATACAATCCCTCACCCTCGCTCGCGTTCCAGCCCTCCTCGTGCTCATCTCTCCCTCTTGCCTAACCTAAGTTACCCCCTCGCGCGCAATTCGTACGAACGGTCGCATCCGGCAATTGTCGCGTTATATACCTACCTCAACCCCTCTCTCTCTCTCTCTTACCCTCTATCTCGGTGGGGTCTCTCCGCTGTTCTCCGTGGATACGATCCCGTAGAAAATGTACACCCGCGACACGATCTGGCTTTAGTTTCCACGCCCAATGGCAGTCGCCGTTCGACGTGGATTCTCGCTTGACGAGGCTCATTCGCAGCCCCTATTACACCACCCACCCTCTAGTCTCATCTTCGACGACGACAAACGGCCCGTACGTTCGGAAAAAATAATTACCTATAAATTCTATGCCGGCGAGGTCGACGCTTCGTCTTTTTTTTTTTTTTTTTTTTTTATTTATTTATTTTTCGCACCCGCGCGGCGCATTGTTCGCCATCGGAATAATACCCCAGACGCGAAACGACGAACTTTCCTACCCGACGATTGTCTTCGGTTACGGTACCGTTAACGGTCCATTTTTTTTTTTTTTTTTTTTTTTTTTTTTACAAGCCACCGAATATGTCGAAGCTCCCTCGAATGCTCTCGCGTTATACCGCCGTTGCCTTGCACAGGCACGACGACGTATTTGTCCGGCGCTCGGGGCTCGCTTCTTTGTTTTACATTGTACGGGCGCGCGTTCGAATCGCGGAAAAAATCCCGTCACTGGAAATGCCGCGCGCTGACCGGGCCAACGGACCGGGAGTATCAAAACTACGGATTAACTCGATGGAATTTTAATGTCGCTTCGCTCGAGCTTATACGAGGGAGCTGCGCGCGCGGGAAAATAAAGGCCGCGCATTTGTAATCCCGATTTTATTAAGACATTGTACGAAATGATATTTTGATACGCGATTAATTTTCACGTGAATTAGAGAAGCGAATAACGATCCGACACCGATGGGATTATCAATGTGGCGTCGTGGATTATTATTATTATATTACGGTTGCGAACTGTCTGTCAATGGTGGTACAAGTTCTTAATCGCAGACTAACACTCCATTTATCCTGTTGTCGCATTGAGATGTAAAGATCGAACTTCTTGTATATTTTTAATCCCTCATTTTTCCCTCGAATTTATGTTTCTGTGATATTAGTATGCATTGAAAAAAAAAATATATTCTATGTATTTTTAAACAGGAAATTTAATTCATAAAAAATATTATAGATAATCAAATAACTATATATAAGAAAAGTCAAATCGCTTTTTGTCCAAACGGTGACAAAGACTCCGTGGTATAATTATTTTATCATGAAATTGTAAATTGCCCTTGTCTTAAAAAAAAAATAATAATAATAATATCAACAATACTAATTTTTCAGCTTTCGAGAAACTATTAATCAATGAATCGCATCCCTTTGTGACATCCTTCGGTGTCTCTTCCGGTTGAAATGGGAAACCGACGCGGTTTTTTAAATAAAGCGACCGGTATAATATATTCATTAAATTGTAAATTGCACTTGTCTTAAAAAAAATAATAATTAATATCAACAATACTAATTTTTCAGCTTCGAGAAACTATTAATCAATGATTCGCATCCCTTTATGACATCCTTCGGTGTCTCTTCCGGTTGAAATGGGAAACCGACGCGGTTTTTTAAATAAAGCGACGAGGGTATAATATATTCATTAAATTGTAAATTGCATTTGTCTTAAAAAAAAATAATAATAAATAATATCAACAATACTAATTTTTCAGCTTCGAGAAACTATTAATCAATGATTCGCATCCCTTTTGACATCCTTCGGTGTCTCTTCCGGTTGAAATAGGAAACCGACGCGGTTTTTTAAATAAATAACAACGGGGGTATAATATATTCATTAAATTGTAAATTGCACTTGTCTTAAAAAAAAATAATAATAATTAATATCAACAATACTAATTTTTCAGCTTCGAGAAACTATTAATCAATGATTCGCATCCCTTTGTGACATCCTTCGGTGTCTCTTCCGGTTGAAATGGGAAACCGACGTGGTTTTTTAAATAAATAACGACGGGGGTATAATATATTCATTAAATTGTAAATTGCACTTGTCTTAAAAAATAATAATAATTAATATCAACAATACTAATTTTTTAGCTTCGAGAAACTATTAATCAATGAATCGCATCCCTTTGTGACATCCTTCGGTGTCTCTTCCGGTTGAAATGGGAAACCGACGTGGTTTTTTAAATAAATAACGACGGGGGTATAATATATTCATTAAATTGTAAATTGCACTTGTCTTAAAAAATAATAATAATTAATATCAACAATACTAATTTTTTAGCTTCGAGAAACTATTAATCAATGAATCGCATCCCTTTGTGACATCCTTCGGTGTCTCTTCCGGTTGAAATGGGAAACTGACGCGGTTTTTTAAATAAATAGCGACGGGGGTATAATATATTCATTAAATTGTAAATTGCACTTGTCTTAAAAAAAAATAATAATAATTAATATCAACAATACTAATTTTTCAGCTTCGAGAAACTATTAATCAATGATTCGCATCCCTTTTGACATCCTTCGGTGTCTCTTCCGGTTGAAATGGGAAACCGACGCGGTTTTTTAAATAAATAGCGACGAAGGGTATAATATATTCATTAAATTGTAAATTGCACTTGTCTTAAAAAAAAATAATAATAATTAATACCAACAATACTAATTTTTCAGCTTCGAGAAACTATTAATCAATGATTCGCATCCCTTTTGACATCCTTCGGTGTCTCTTCCGGTTGAAATGGGAAACCGACGCGGTTTTTTAAATAAATAGCGACGGGGACAAAGAAACTGTCGAAACGCGCGTACCGGAGACAGCGTGTCTGCGGAAAAGAGCCGCTCGACTTAATTTCATCCAGATGTTCGGGCATCTTCGAACGGTTCGTTGACTTTCCCTGGCATCACCCCTTTTAATGGGATGTCCTTGCCGACAAACTTGGCACACTATATCGGGCGCACACGCGCGAACACAATTCCGGCATGTAAATGGGGGGTAAAACTTGCGAGGAATTATTTTGTTCATTGCGCGCGAGCGAAAATCCAGTGGGGAACGAGGATCTCTGCCGTATAAGTACGCATAGTAATTTTCCTCCTGTTCGCGGGACTGCACATACCCTCGATCCGCGTGTACTCATTCAGGAATAATTGTGTCATTTACCGCGAGCGCGCGCATAGCGAGCCGCGCCGCTGCGATTCCGACTAGTTGCGGAAGTTATGAGCCTCGCGTGTGGTAATATCATTGCAATTATGAAACTCGGCGTTTCAAATTTGCGGTAGTAATGCTCTATTTATGATGCGACGCGCGCGCGACGCGGTGTGCAGGGATCGACAAATTAACGAAAACACCCTCGAATACCAGGAAAATTCAAGCGGAAATCGAGTTGCGTCGTTTATAGTTGCTTAGATTCTTATATTATTAAATTATATGACATATTTTTGCATTATGTAATTATATTGACACGCGTGTCTTTTTTCAACAATAATTGCAAACTAAAATATATTACAATCAGAAAATTAATAATCGTATGAAAATCGATAAATATCATTTACGAGAAGATTTATGCGCAAAATTAATGTAAAAAATATGATTAGAATATAATAGAAAAAAAAAAGATTATCTAGTACATCAATTAATACAAAGTTTCGCTCGTATATTGTAAATACAACTAGTGATAGATAAAAAGGCCAACTTATCGAGCAATTATTAGAATTGTTCTGTCAAATAAAATTTATTCCATGTATAAACTAAACATAAAACATTATGTGAAAGCTACAAACGTTCTATACTCAAACTTAAGCGAAAATTACAATCATTACGCTTTAATTGCTTATAAATTCTCGACTCTTATTGAAGAACTAACATTAATTTTACGATATTATGTGGAATTTTTGTATGATTTTGTATTTTTTAATAATTACTGTAATATAATACTGCGAGGAAGACCGCGATGCGGTTGAAACGTTTATTTTATAACGATTGTAATTTTCGCTCAAGTTTGAGTATAGAATGTTTGTAGCTTTCGCATAATGTTTCATATTTAGTTTATACATGGAATAAATTTTATTTGACACAACAACCCTAATAATTGCTCGATAAGTTGGCCTTTTTATCTATCACTCTCTTATATATCTTTTCATCTCCAATCGTCCAATGTATTGTACATGGCATAATTCCTTCTTAATATCAAAGGATTTTACTCTCGTACTCATTACAGCGCATTCAATCTGAAGCCACTTAACTTTCGCATCGCTAAGGAGATTAACGGCATTACGTTAAGGCACTTCTCTCTTTCTTTCTCTCTGCCTCTCCTTCAATTTCTCCCTCGTAAAACTGGAGATTAGTAGATGCATACGGAAAATTGCTAAAAGCTACCCGGCAGTATCCCAGCACTGGAGGATGACAAAGAAGCGAGGAAAAGAGAGCGGGATTCGTATATAGATCCTGAAGTGGCACCGCGAGCACGTCGGTCTGATGGGTAGCCGGGGATAGGTCGGGACCGAGGATCGGCCCCCGGGTAAGAGCGACGGAGTCGTGGGTGGCGGCACGAGCGGGGAGGAAAGGAAGCACTTAAAGAATTATCCGAACTCGCAGGAGGGATGGGATTCCTCGCCAGCACGTGCAGTCGTTCCCAGGCCAACACCTAATACCTACTAATACCGTGCCGTGTATCTATCTACCCTTTTACCGCTCTGACGCGAGTCCTACGAGGCCAGGACTACGGAAAGAGTAAGTAGGGTCGTGTTTATAAGTGGATACCTACGTAGTGGCTGGCTGCGGACGCGACCCCGTCGACCGAAAGGTTGATCGGATCCTCGAATCTGGACCGCCGGAAAAAAGAAAAGGCGTCACGTGCGAGCCCGCTAAGATGTATCGTCATCTAATTATCACCTTACCTGTCATCGCGTTACGTCAAGAATGACGAGAAGTGTAGCTCACGTTTCAAGTAGAACAAGTTTCGATACTAAGAAGGAATATATGTATATGTCATGTACAATACATTATGTTAACTCGAAATGTTATCTTGAAAAGATCCAAAAATCATTTTAGAAATTTTTCATGTACCAAGTATCTTGAGCAAAAGAACAACAGTAATAATGCTGTATTAAATTAATAATGATTGTGAATTGCAAACTAGAATAGTATATTAAAGGTATATTTAACGATGCAAACAAATATCTACAGTTCTCGGAGCATGTCAGCAGATTCTATCGATCGAAAATTTCAATCTATGTGAATCCGGATTTCTTCATATGAGAGATGTATGGCGAGGTAAACACAGCTCGCTGATTCGTAAAACATATTTATCCGTGTTTGCCTTTGATAGCTAATATCGCAAATTTAAAATCTGTCGAAGCAGAAAAAATTTGTATAATGTTCCATTAATGTATCTTAAAATTTTTAAGAATACACAAAATGACAAAATATGTTGCTACAGTATATGTAATTATTTATAAAGAAAATATGATATAGATTAATCTTCAACACTAAAAATGACACAATATGAGATAATAAATCAAAAATATCTGCGTGGATATTTTTTCTTTCAAGTACTTTACTTTTAACTACGCTTACAAATAGAGTGCCTAATTTCCTGCTATATAATGCATGCGAGTGTCGTTTCTTGTAAAAAAAAAAAAAAAGACAGGACCATCGAAACAAATAGATCGTGGTTAAGATGAAAAGCTTCTACGAATTCGAGAATACTCATCTTCTTCGAGCTTTCTGCTTCTTCGAGATTCTCCCGACTATTCCGACTAATTAATTTCTTCCTCGAAATAATATTTCTAGACTGAGACGTTTTTTATTTTTTCATGTATTATTAGAATTGAAACTAAATAAAAATTCAATGTTTTTCTTTGCCAAAAATTCATATAAGAGAAAAATTTTTTCCGTATTTCTATATACTATAAAAATATGCTACAAAATAAGATAAATGAATAAAGTCGTTCTTTGTAAACTCTTTTTCCTTCATCAAAAGTGAAGAAAGAAACGATAAGTTTTATCGCCATTTCACTCACCAGACTCATACTTACGTGTACACATCTCTTGATAAAGAAGCTCGAAACGTCGAAAGAGGGATGTCCACTTCACTCACTCACGAAAGGCGAGTCCTCTTTTCTCCGCAGGAGACTGCGAGTCTGGTCCGATCGTTCGTCGCCGGACGCTTAATTGCCTGCCTTTTTCATGGCGTGCTGCTCCTCGATGGTCCTTGCGCCTAGATTTCATGGGGTTTCTCGGCATACTCATCACGAGACACGCGAGAACCGGAGAAGGACGAGAGGGTCTTGCCACACGTGTTGCCAACGCATTCCCCGACAAATTGACTTCAGACCTCGACGCGCTTCGCGACCGAGCACCCGTCGTCTCTCTTTCTACCTTCTATGAAAACGATCCTATCCTCTTCTCTCCTTCACACTCTCTCGTTCTCCGTCATCTCATTCCCTCTCTCTACCAGAGACACGATCCACCGTCAAGCGATGCTCGACGTACGACGACTCCTTTATTATTAGCCGCGGCGAAGCTAGTTAACCGAGTTAGTTAAGTGAGAATTATTATTTAGCTGCCACCCTCGACCCCTGACGTCCCCAGCCGACATCGTCGTGTCACCATCTCAATTTCTCTCTCTCCCTCTCTCTTACACGTACACACACACGCGCACGCAACACAAGCTCCGATTCGCTTCTATTCATCTCTCTTGTTCTCCCGGGCTGAATAGAAGACGACCAGAATCTCGGAGCGCTCGTCGACTCCGATACGTCGTTCTTGTCGTCGTCGCCTCATCCTCTTGCGCGCTCTCTTATTTGTCCAGGAGGACCGAGGTGTCGAGCACTTTACGATTTCCGACTACTTTTCCGTGTCGTTTCGTTTCTTTCGCGCACCGCGAACCGTTTGGGATACATCTTGCCTCTTCGCTCGCGCGTAAAAGCAAGACAAACGAGAAGTAGTTGGATCTGATGGTCTCATCGATGACATTTCATATAAATATCAAATTCTATATGCGTGTGTGTACTTATTATTATACAAAACGTTTTTCCTAATAACAGTTTTATAGCAAACTTCTCGAGCATACGTCATTCGCTAAAGCTAATTCCTAGCAAAGATTAAAAAGCGTTGAAGAAAATTTAAAGGCATACCATTTTTTGTAATAGTAATATGCAACACTTATGTATTTTAATAATTAAGTCTAAATAGATTCTCGATTTTTTATTCGATTTATTATTGTTCGTAAAAATATTTAGAGCGTCGGAGTAAAGAAAAAAAAACATGATAATGTGTTTTCACGATGTATCTGAATAGGTGATTAAATCAAGTGAAACATCACGTACACATCGGACAAATCGAGCTCCTTCGCTATCTAATCCAGGAGGATCTGGCGAATCCTGAACGGTCACGGTTCATCGAGGATCGTCCGCCACTTTAGGAATCTACTCTGGATATCTAAGTCGACTCCAGGGAATCCGGGAGGACTATACGCTTTTTGGAATCGTGGATAAGGGAACGAAGGGACACGATGGCGAGGAGAAAGAAGAGGGAATCGAGGCGGAAGCACTCGTATCTGTCTACGGTACCTCGTAACGATTACTTGAGATTGGTCCTGGTCCATGTATGTATATATTGTACATAGCGTATGTACATACATACATACATATATATATATATATATATATATATATATATATATATATATAAGCACGGAGAACACGACAGAGGGTTCGCCATCCTCGAGTCCTGGGGTCAGGACACGTTACTAGGTCGGTGGAATTTTGTTTCCGCTAGAGTTGCTCCCCGACGAGAGTCACCGAATGGAACCATCTCTTAATTAGCTCTTAAGCGAAAGGTAATTCGTGCTTGGGTATAAGCCCAAGTGCAAACTTCTCGCTACGCTATTTTAAACGTTTACGCAAACTTTGAATCCTGGCCGCATCTCAATGAGAATATCACGAGCGAAGAAGAGCTTTCTCTCTCTCTCTTCCTCTTTTACTTCTGTTTGGAAGCGCAATCTCAAAATAACTACTTCTCGAACAATATTAACGGCAAGCAGACACTGCGCCGTGAAAGGAAAATTATAGCGTTAATAATCAACTGAACCAAATTAAACGGGAAAAATAAAAGAGAGAATCAATCATATCGAGGAGAAAATAAATCATTATACAATATTATGTTCTAACGATGAGAGAAGTGATCATTCCGCGCTAATCTCTTTACATACGCTGTTAATGATTATAAAAATAAAAAAAAATGACAAATAACATAAATGATTGATGATTTTTTTTCAACTCGCAGCTATTCGCAAGTAAGCAATTTACACTACAAAATTTTAAGCTTCGCGGCTCGAAGTGGATAACCTCTCGCCCTACTCGCGCAGCCGATTAATTAAGCGCGACACGATTCACGGCGGAGCCAATTTACGCAATTGCCACTTTTTGGAGCGCGCGGCGCGGTGCATCGAGGTGTGCGACGTGTTGTCTGTAATTTGATCCGTCGACAATACGGGGACGAGCTATTTCACCCTCGTCACCCGCCCCCGGAACTATCGCAAAATACTCGATTGCAATTTAAATGACGCGTACGCTTATAATTAACTGAGCGAGATAGATAGATAGATAGAAAGAGAGAGAGAGAGAGAGAGAGAGAGAGAGAGAGAATGAGCGAATAGCTAATTTACGCGGGTTACCGCTTCCTAGTTTAGAGTACAGACAAGCACACGCCGGGCATCTTCGGTGTCGAAATCCCGCGGAGAAGCACGACGAGACGATTCGTGCTCGTGGTTGGGAGCCGGCGAACACAAGGAGAGAGAAATGTAGCAGAGGCAACCGGATGGCGGCGGTGGCAGGAGGTGGGAATAGGGATTCCATTATTTAACCGAGGTAGTTTAGGCGAGTATTAGGGGGTTGAGTTTATGACACCCCTCGGCTGTCCGGATTGCCTATTAATACGATATGAGCACCGCGCTCTACGGCCTCCGCGCGCGCCATCGCGTTACCCGGCGTTCCACGGGAGCTTATGTATTGCTCGATTTTTGACCGGTTTTTTTCCAGGCGCGTGTTTTTCAAAGTACACGCTTTTCGTATAAATCGCGAGAGAATTCATAGCTTCGCGCGCGTCAAATCACCGCGGCCCCGGATGCCGGGCTACGAAATCCTTGATGTTATTACCCGCGATTTCGCTTGAATATTGCCCCTTCCCCTCGTTCCCCTTCATTATTCCGTATGCCGTGGAACAAAGCCCGGGCTCTCGATTAACCCGGCCTTTTGTGGTGAGTTTTAAACTTGCATCGAAGCGCTGAATATCGCGCGCTATTATCCGCTGTAATCTCGCGGCTTGGCGATTACAGCGGTCTTGTATATAGTACTCTATTACGTTATCACATCTTTACGTAGAATAAAAAATTCGATGTGCTGTTTATAGGGATGAGTAAAGTGACCTTCTTTTTTTACATCCCGAAAGCAAAAAATTATTTAGCAAAATTGATCTCGAAAGGTAGCTCCTACGAGGAAGGAAGGTTGTGGTGACAAACGTCAAAAATTATTTTGATGAAAAATCCTCTTAAATTTGTCTCGAAGAATATTTGGTGTGCAATATACATATAAAATGTTAAGAATCTTAAAATAAATTTGATTCGCGGAACAGAATAATGAGGGATGCGTTGCATAACAAAGTACCGTTGCCAAGTTTAAAGGTAATTGTAACATTGCATTAACGGGAGAGACTACGTCGACGCCTTATGCGTTTCGGCCAACGTGTATTCCCCCGTGTTATTTCAAGCAGAACAGTAGTCCGGGACTGACTGCGACCACTTGCCACGAGACTCGAGCTCCAGCCTGCGTGCGCGTACACTCCCTTCGGCGGGTCGCTCGTCGATGGTTTTCTAATTTGGCGAGCAAACACGCTCGCTTTATAGCGGGTATCGGTAGCGAATAGGTCGGTTGGGCGCAATCCGCAGCGGTCCCGCGACGGGGACCAGGTCGGGTGTTCAAAGTATGTATATAAGTAGCGGCAAACGATCATCCTTTCGCCCACCCTCTGATTTACACGCATTACACCGCGGACGCGTTACGGGAAACCCCACGTACCCCAGGGCACGTGTGCGTACATACACGCGCGTAAACGATCGCCTTCGTGTGCGCGTGTACATGTATATATGTGTGTGTGTGCGCGCCTCTCCTTTCTCTCCCTCTGCCCTTTCGGGAGTTGCGCGCCCTACGCCGCCCGGGCTTCCGCGCTGCAACGGTAACCACGAATGACGGTAGCCTCTGTTGGCGCGGCGTTGGATCTCTCCTCGTCGGTGTGCGTCGTCGCGCGTGTGTCGAGCCACCCCCTCGCTCTCTGTACGCCGGCTAACAGAAGGCAGATCTCTCCCGGGAGACTCGACGCTTGTTTGCGCTGCTTATCATCAGTTCCCATTAATATTAAACCGCATTCAGCGAACGAAGCCCGTTACCACCCCGACAACCCCACGGCGGCCGCCCGATGTGTACATAGGTATAGAGGCGCCGCATACCGGGTGTCCCGGGGTTTCCTTGCGCCTGCGGATCCCTGTCATCAACGTGGAATCGAGGTTCCCTTAACAAGAACTTGATTGGACGCCCACGGAACGTCTTTTTTCCCAACGTCTCGACACATCTTACTTCATTTTTAAATACCTTTGCGTGATTCATCATCGAATTTTCTTCGAGTCAAGCTCGCTCGAAATTAAGGGGTAAATCTTATCGGCGAACGAATATTTTTGCCAAAGGACAAATTTATTCCCCGACTGAGATTTATCACGGATTTATATATACCAAAGACAGTGCAGGCGCAGCTTAGGTACCCTGTATATGTACATACGTATATTGTATAAGAGGACTTCCTTTCTCGTAAACACCACACTTGCTCCTACATATATGTATGTATTCGGTCGCAAATACATATACACGGCAGTTACTCGAGCGTGAGACCACCATGAGTTTCGGTGTGCGAAACTCCCGTACACATTTATACGTATACGTATACGCAGCAAATCGGCGTTTTACGCAGACACGGTCGATTGTGTTGCGCGGGATGCGTACCGAGGCATGCGAAATATACAGATGTGTGTGCGTTTATATCTGTATATGCGTGCGTACGCAACACAGTCGAACTGTATGCGTGCCGCCCCGTTTGGGTGTTCACCGTCGGCACTGCGGGGGAGGGTGCTCAATTTTCACCCTTTGTTTAATCGCCGGCTACGGAGTCGACTACATTAATTTAATACCCACGCGTGCGCGCCGCGCTCGAGTCTAAAAGGGGGAGATTTTGGAGAGATTGGCGTCTTACGTCTATCGAACGTGAGCGACACGTGCGGAGAAACAAGCGAGAATATAAATACCTGACTGATACTCTTTTATAAGGGGAACTTGGTTCGTGCGACGAGTCGAAAGCCTCTCCGATTAACCAGTCGAATGAGAAAGCATCCGCTGAGGCTACTGAAATAAAAATAAGTGCTATTTAAATAGGTATGCAGTTGAAGTATTTGCAATATAAATTTCTTTTCTCGCTTGTACAGGAATGTATTATGCGATATATGTATGTGTGAAATTAATATTAATACTTGAGCGGCAAAAAGTTTGAAAAAATGTTTACAATATTTTATATTTACATTTCCCAAATGGATATTTCCATTCATTACAAGATTAAATAAAACAATTATGTCGTTGTTTTCAAGATTCATATTTTTTTCCAAATAAATACACATGTAAAATAATTATATATATATATTTTTTATAGAAAATTTGCGCGTTATTTGGTATACGTCCGTTTTAAAAACAAATGCCTGTTTTGTTTGAATCGTATATAAAATTTTTAAAAATCATAAAATATAAATGTTTAAAGAGTATTTGTCATAAATATAATATATGGGGTATATTAAAAGCATTTATCATAAATTCTGATAATGTTGAAAAGCAACAAAATAATTTTCTTAGAAATATCAACCGCAATCCTAAACTGGCGCTAAGAGCTGAGAATCTATTTCGAAATCTATGCAATTTACAGACGCGGTTGTTAATAACGCGATTGTAGTCGCGAAATCCTACTTTTTCGTTACGGGGGGAAAATCGAGTCGATTGCGTTTAAAATAAGACTAGTCATCTGCGCTCGCGGAGACCTCTAAACCGGGTGCGCGTAATAGAAGAGCCTGGGAGGGTAAAATGTCTCGCTCTCGTCAGCAACAGCGGGACTGCGATCGCTTAGAGAGAGGCCAAAGGACGATTCAATTAGAATCAAACCAGAGCAATCCTGTACCTGAACCAGTCCCATTGACCAGTCCTCTCGACCCCTCACTATGTAACTGCGCCCGATCAATCTTGTCGAAATCTCTCTTCCTACGATTAAAGCATGTCCCAAAGTTTGTTTCTACGCGTATGTCCTCGAAAAGGCCGACGGAATAAATTTTATCAAACGAAATTTTCCGCGAAAATTACAGCCGCGTAACCCCATAATTACATGGCAATAACGGGAAATTGACCATCTACGGCCACAATGGCAGATAAAAAGCGCGACGTAGCGCGCAGACACCGTTCTTTTGTGCGATAATAATGCTCGTCGATGTAAATTTTTCAACATGTGTTTATATATTCATTCTCGCGAACAATCTGTACTCTTTCGTTCATTGCTCATTACTTGAATATTTTATAGATGGTTTATATTTTATACCGGGGCAAACACGTTTTGAAACGCGCGAGTCATACTGATTAGAAAGTCAATACGGGGATTGTTTTTTACACATTATCCACGTTATTGTGCCTTCGTTATTTTTATTTTCTCGTACACATGGCTTTTCACCCTCATTACGTCAAATTCTAATGGATGGATTCTCTGAAACGCGCATGATTGATTCTTTTTACAAGCTCTGCTTTCGTTGATATCAATTAGCTTTATATATATATATAGCTTACTTAATTAGAATGAAATCTTTCTTCCTTTATAATTTCAAAAACTCGTCAGACTAGATTTATAAAATATTTGAGTGTCGTATTAATTTAACTTTGCTTAAGAAATCACTTTGTAAGAAAAAAAAATCTTGAAGAATGTTCCTCGCGGAACACAAGAAATATATAGACGCGGGTTAAACTCTCGAGGGACATTCCTAAGTGATCCGTCAAAACGATAATAATATCCATATAGATTCCCGTAAAGAGAGGGTGTTCGGGAGAATGAGCGGAACAGGCAATTTCTGCTCGATCGGTTTCAGGGATGATCGCTCGCCACCTTACTGGCCGCATCTCAACGCGTACAGACGGGGTGACATCTCATTAGGGAGACAAATTGCTTCACCTCTCGACTCTACGCGCGCTCTCCCTCTCGCTCGCCCTTTCCCCACCTATATATCGCGCATGTGAGCAGTCTCTATAGAGATAGACGTCAACTGCAGCCCCTTCGTCCTTCTCTCTCTCACTCCTCCGTCTCATCGCGGTTGCACGTGTGCGTGGCGCGCGCCTTCGGCATATGCGTAACACGCGTAAACGCAAAGACGCAATTTGTGCGCGGCCGCAATCATCGTCGACGACGACGACACAAAGTCCTTTATACTATATCCAGATCGCTATAACCGCCTAATATTGTCCAACGGTTGAGAAGCGACGGAACGAAGAGAGAGAAAGGAAGGAAAAAAGAGACGGAAACGCGGCGATTGAACGAAAAAAGGATTAGAGCAAGAGAGCGAACAAACACCGAAAGGAAGGGGAGGAAGAGAAAGAGGATGTGGAGGAAAAGAGAGAGAGAGAGAGGGTTGACAGGCGGACCGAGGGAGAAACGCCTGCGGCTGGTAGTCGCCGCCGGCGTGGAAATGTATTAGGGCTCGCATAGCTAAACTAATTGGTTAAATCTGTTGGGCCGCATAACTGGGAGGCTAATTGGGTGATTTCCTGACAAATTATATCCACCCCGACGACTACGCCTACTCGGTAGCGGGACCGTTTGTCACTTGACACTTTGAAGAGGCGAACGTCCAAGAAGCGCGAGAAAAAGGGGAGGACGCTGGCTGGAGGAAGGAGAGAAAGAGAGAGAGTGAAAAGAGCGTTTGGGTTCCGAGACAGCGAAATAGAGAAAGATCTCTCTTGGCCGAGGATATCTTGTGCCAGAAACGTCCGAGTTTATTCGCGCCAAGCAGAACCGACGCGGACTTATAGACTTGTTCGTTTACATTGCGCGCCGCGTCTTCTCCTCGTTCCTCGTCAAGACACGTCGCAACGAACGATCATATGAGTCGTGAGTGAACGTCCCGAAAAGATCCAGCCAGGGACAGATCTACGCGAAAATTGATCGAGCTTCTGATTGTCCGATTATTATTATCGCGAAATAATCTTGTGTAAAAAAAAATTATTTTTCTAAAGTTGTATGTCGCTTAAAATGCAAAACCTGCGATTTTTTTTCTAATATTCGCAAAAATTATTTGTCAAATTTTCTATTTTTTATCGAATTTTATAAATTATTGTCGAATTGAAAAATAAGATAATGGTCTGCGGGCTTATTTCCTCGTTGGGATTCTCTTCCGAAAGTTTCTTTGCAGAAAGATTAGCTTCTGCTCCAAAACTCAGCATCCGTCCCTGCCATGGATGCAACGAGTCATCTGTGTACAATCTCCCGGCCCCTCTATTTCTCTCCATCTCGCGACGTCGCGATGGAGGAAGAAAATTATTTTTACTAACGAGCCGCGATGAGACACGGCCGTAAGTTTCGCGCGAAACTGCGACCAACCGCGCCGCGGTCTTTAAGAATTCAAACGCCGAGCCATTCTCCGCGATGCGGGGAGATTGCGAACGAAATCGCGAGCGAATCGAAAATTATGAGGTACGCTTTTGCACAAGTAGCGAGGACTCTTTTCGCGACGGCCAACGAAACTGCGCGACGCGACGGGATTTTTCCGACAAGTTGGCGGAGCGCCGTAAATGTGGGATAACGAAATCTTATTTTTCGGTCCATTTCAAGTGGGCCGTGCTTTAAGAGAGGTTTAATCACCCGGAGAGTTAAAAGTGGAAATTTAAAAAAATCATGACCTATGACAGAGCTAATTTATTTTTCTACGGCATGTGCACGGAAAAGTAAATTTATCGAGAAAGCTGTCAAACGGAAAGTGTGCTTTCTTATTACCTTTATAAATTTAGCGTATAAAAGCTCTTCGTGTTTTTCAGAGTATAATTTATCTTGACTTATTTAAAGTTACGCTCGATAGAGCAAAAGAGTAAATAACCCGGATTACTTAAATTAAAAAAAAAACATTATTAAAACACTCATAAATAAGTCATAAAATACATTTGACAGATATACTCTTCGATGCAACTCAATTTAGAAATCAGAATGATGATGTGTACTACGCATAATTGACTCACATCATTTAGCATCTTAATTTTCAATGTTAATCTCCTAAGATTATTCAACGATTCATATAGATGTCAAAAGTCTGGAAAGAGTTAATGCATTCCGGGATTCTCGCCAAAGTGTTAAGAGCATCACATTATTTAGCTGCTACAAAGATGTGACGAATGTGAAGTATGAATTAGCATTATATGCGTGTCTATTGAGCGTAACTCCTCCGTTCAAGAAATTTCGCAATAGTTTCAACTATTAGTCTTCTATCCGCTGCCATAACGAGATGCCCCGTCCGATGTGTGTATTTCACAAGTCGAGCTTAGCCACTTTGCAGCGTTTCCGCCAGAAAGACACGTCTCTGGCACGATGTGTAACGTTTGGCAAAGCCGTATACATTTCACGTGCGAGTTCTTCGCGCAAGCCGCACACGATGTCGTTAAGTATGCGGACAACCGTGAATTTCAGTACCGCACTCGCATCTGCTATTAGACGTATCATTAATCGCAAATTAAACTGCAAATTATTCGCTCTCGTTAGACATCGCGGAATTATTATATGAAATAACTTTTGTCTCGCATATATATGTACGCGCAGTCTATACAGTCAGAGAGAGAGAGAAATTAAATTATAATATCTTTTGACACGCGAAAAGCTAATATATTAATTCGAGAGAAAAATTAAATATTTCCTTCATAAAAAGATTATTTTTCAAAATCATTTATATCGACACGACGAGCTGTCATTCTACAGTCGAATTTGTCTGTTATATTTGTGAAGAAAAAAATCGATGATTGTTCGATCAATTTGCCGCGTAGCCTAGATTTCACGGTTGCCATTAAACGTGCCATTAGTCCCGAATTAAAGTCACTCATCTCACGGGATCGGGCATCTGCGTATTAGACGTTATGAGACACCAGACCAGCCGTGAAAGGCACGCGTGTACGCGCGTGCTAGTAGAAATCTCTACGTAGGTGGCGGTTCCATACGCGGGATACATATATATATACATGTCGCATCCAAGTGGATCAGATCGCAGTTAGGGAACGAAGGCAAAGGAGGGAATCTTTTAATTTGACGCACCATAAAGCACGCCTAGCCGGTTTCCATGGGATCCCCAGTGTTCGGCGATGGTGTGACAGTTGGTACCTACATTGTATATGATATCGCGCCGAGTCCCCATGGGAGGTCACGGTTGACACCATGGCGTGTCGTATCGCTGCAATAATAACGCGTAAGCGATACCCAGACTGCGATCCCCGAGCCTAATGCGACATAATATATATATGTATGTATTCGCGCCCCCTTTCACTCGTTTCGTATGTCTGTATATAATACATACATGTGTGTGTGTGGTCAACGATGTGCATATGGGGCGAATTGGTTCAAGAAACCATATACGAAAAAGAGTGCCTGACATATCTAAAAAATATTCTATATATATATATATATATATACACTTCTGTATATATTTGTATAATCGTGTATTGAAGCTCGATATAGCCGTATAATCACCTCCTTCGGGCCCTATTCGCTTTTTCGCACGCGACTCATCCCCGACATATTTCCACAGCTGTTTGGAAATTATCCTTCCTCTCGACGTTGGATTATCCGAAAAGAAACCCGACTATTATCTTCATTATACATATATTGCGATATATTTATACTTTTCATTTGATTCGATTCGTATAACAAAGACTTTTCTCACTGTATTTATATGGAGAAAACTCATATTTTTTTTTAATATACGAACCGTATAATAAATACGATGGTTTGGTAACAACGCTGAGCAAACATCTTTTGTAGGCCACGAATCGAATACATCGAATCGAATATATAATGCGATAATTTTTTTCCGAGCAGAGCACGCATAATATATTTTTTCCCCATTGTACGTGCAATTCGCAGGCGTTTGTTTCCATCGTGTGCCGTGTAGAATGTAATATACATTTTACATTTCCGCGCGGCGAATAACACACAGCTTCCGCGTAAAAGTGCGAAATACACTCATTCGCACATCTGGGCCCCCTCTAGTGCGCTAACGTAGCTCGAAACATTCGACGTTTAAACACGAGAGAAATTGCACTTAATAATTTACATTAATCGATGCTCAATAGCCTATAGGAAATGCTAATTGCGGGCGGGTAATCGCTAACAATTAACGTTCACGCGATTACACAGTCGACGTCATTGTGTTGCTCCTATGCGTATATACTCAGCGGCGGCGCCAAGAGGAAAACTACAATTGTAAATGAGAGAATATATACTCGCACGAATAAATAAAAACACGTGTCGTGTAAGGCGCCTTCCTTTCCCCGATTTACGTGAATCACGTAAAGGCGTGTCTGCGACTTTCTAAAAAAAAAAAAAAAAACCGCGAATTGCATTTATACAAATGGATACGTCGATTTTACATTGTTCATCTCTCTCTCTCTTTCTCTCATCTGTTCTTTAATTTTAATGAGAATTTCTGAATTTCATGTTGATTTTTCATCGGACGAAATTTCGAGAAAAACAATTTTCCAATATTTAATATAATAAACGTTTTAATAAAATTTCAAGTTAATATTAAAAAAAAAAAAAAAAAAAACAATTGACTTAAATGCAAGCTAAAAGTGACAATTTAATTTTTAATTATAAAATTAAATCTTAATAAACTTTTCAATTTCAGCGACTTATAACTAAAAATTGATATTTTAATAAAGTCGGCAATAATTATAAGATAGTGAAAATACCTGTCGTTACGAAATTAAATATTTGCGGGGCACCCCGTATGTGTTCTCATTTAAATCCATTTAATGCCGCTAGGAGCTCGTTAGTGGCGCGGTTTTGCCGGGATGCTGTGCTTTTCACGATGAAATATAGATCGTAAGCGATAACGCGGCAATGCCAATTGCCGTCATAATTAGCGTTATTACTGCGAGATAGAGACATTAAGATTTTCTGAAATAGAGCTGTCACTGGACATAGTTACACCGCTGTCGCTAACGTTACTAAACCATAATGGCCATATATCATCCTGTTCTTCATAAACCTAATTTCCGCTCGTGTCACGCGTAATTTCCTCTACTTTTTTAAAAGCTTCCCGATCTCTAATTAGGGGTAAACGATCAATCATTCGGTCGCGAAGTAAATTAGAAAAGGAGCTCCTTAATGAGATATGTATCACGAACTTGTTTATTGACTCGACTTTCGTAATGTAATCCTTTTACTTAATTATTTTTTTCACTTTAATCGTAATGTATGTAAAAATTCTTCGAATTTTGTATAATATATTCTTCAATATTAAACAAAATCATAGAGAATTTTCGATCACAAAATGAAGAAATAAATCTTATCTTAAAAATGATATTTACATCTCATTTTGACAATTCCATAATCGCACCCCTCATTAATCAGTTCTTTTAATCTCTTACAAAACACATAATTCAGCCCTAAAATCGACAAGCTTTTTATTAATATAATCGTGTGTGAAAAAAAAATGTCCAAGACATCCAACGCGTTAATATCTACCATTGATATACTCAAATTGATCTATCTCGTTAAATGTCGCGACTAAACGCGGCACTAAGAAGTGTTCCAGTCATGCGTCTCGGGGTTAAGGAAAGGGCGTGCTGTCCGCATTGATTTACGCGGAGGAGGATAGTAAACGAGAGAACGAGAGGAGAGCCGCGCCGGGGATCGCGCTGCGAGAGACGAGGAGAGAAGGGATGAGGGAGGAAAGACCAGGAGGACCACACCGTAGAATCCGAAGCCACGTGATCGGAATAGTCGATTCCATCCTCCGCCTTTCGGAGGAACCTTTCCGCCGCCGCGACTCCCACCCCCGATTCTCACTCTCTCTCTCTCTCTCTCTTCCATCGCCATTCGTCGTCGCCACCCACGCCCGGTCGCGTGGATACGTGGTCGAACCGCCGCGAGGACACCGTATAATTATCGGATGGCAGGTAACTCGAACGCTCTCGCTCGGTTTTAATTGGCCAATTATCGTGGCGCGAATAGATGGTGCCGCCGGTCCAGATAGGCGTGAAACTTTTGGGGTGGCCTGCTCACCGAGCGACACAACGCGACTTTCTGTGACGAATATCTCTTGGCAGGAGGGTGCCGACGTGCGCGCGGATCAGGAAGAGAGAGAGAGACCATGCATGGGCATCGAGAAGAGAAGATCGAGGGCCGCTCGCGTGTGTGCACGCCACAACGAGTATACACACTCTCACCCTCGTACGTGTGCATCCGTGTATCGGACGGGGTAGAATCGGGATCAGAATCGGGAGCACGAACGGGCGCAAATTGGTCACGGCTGGTCTGTCCGATCTCCCCCACCTTCGACGGATCCATCCCTTCCTTCCTTCTCTCATCCCTCGCTCGCCCACTCGATCGCTCTATCAACCCCCTCTCGTCGTCGCGCTCGCCTCGTCGTGCTTCACGTCTATCTCGCCAACTAGCTTAACCTCCCGACTCGCGTACCGTTTCGGAACTATTAGGGACTCCCCGCCTGAACCCACTCGTGTCACTTTGGCAGGTAGAGTAATCCACCGGAGCACGAAGCTCACCTGCGCTCACCCCGTATAATGACACCGCTTCATCCCGGTCCTCGATGATCAACAATAGGATCTTCATTGAGGACGCTTAATCAATACGCGAGATTCAGCCACGGTGGTTTTGTATGTTACGTTTATCGCCTCGGACATATAGAGACGCGTTTCGAGAGTACCTGGGTGGCGTGCACTGGTGCGCGTTACATTAGCGTCCTGAATTATTAATTAAGTTTCGGCGTACTACAAATCGAGTGGCAAACAGTGCATGCATACGGAATGCACCGCAAATGACCCCGATTCATCGTACGTGATGCCGGCCAAGTACATTAATTTTTTATCTTCCACGGTAATTAAAATATTGATTCGCAGTAATGTTCGCGCTACTAGAACATCGAGTTCTCTCGTTAAAGACGTTTAACAACGTTTCGTTTCTTTAAATCAAAATTATTCGTTATCAAAATTGGGAGAAGCTGTTTCTCCGATTAGCGTTAATCGCGGCAAATGTCTTGTCCGATGAACATTTGGGAACATTAAGGAGAGGAGACGAACAAAGAGTTGGTGATTGACCGACGTCGACTAAATGTCGACCCTAAGTGACATGAGTAAAACCATGCTCATTTGTTCGCGGATAATTGACATTAAGTTTAAAATGACGTTTCCAAGAACGCGAAGGCGATATTTTTGTAGACGGAGGGAGCTGTGAATTTATTACGTTCGTCCGTTCATGTGACAAGATGGAACGAGGAGCGCGTACTTGTACGATTACCTTCTCTCGACTCGAGAGTGCAAAGGGTGTTCCAAAATTGTCTCGGGTTTTTTCCAGCTGAGGAATTTGATTTAAAGTCATCGTAAATTCTCGTATCAAAAATTTCGAGTTAATTGGCTCGGATGAATTAATATTCAAACAATAATTTTTAAAAATTTTGCCTCGATATAATCTTCACTTTTGAGAATAACATTTTCTCGAATTATTTTTAATACTAAACTATCGTGAGGGAAAAAATATTTTTTCTTTCTTGAAAAAAAAAAATTACTTTAAATCTAAAATTTCAAGAATACATACATAAATGAGAAAAGTGTAATAGCTGTTCTGAAAACACCCGTATGTGCACAGGACAAGCTGCGGTGCATTATATAATATACGCGGCTAACAAAACGGTTGGACTTGATGAATAAAAGGTCTATTATCGCATTAACTACGGCGCCCGCGATAATTAGTTTTCGCGAAACACGATAACACACTGCGAATACCTTCTCGCGCGGCTCAGCTACCGCGCCGTTACCTCGCTCGAGCGCTAACCAAATAATGAGGTGGTACAATTGAGGATTAGTCGAGCCACGCTTAATCCAATTTGTCATCTAATGCGATCATCGTTACGGTTATAATTTCACAGAACAAAGTATTCGCGTCTGTGCGAGTAAGTGCGCGCGCACGCAACACGTATTAATTCCTCGTCATCTAGAAAACTATTTTAATCGCATTTGTATATTAATTACTCCGATAAAATTTAGTCACTTCCGCTCGCTAGAAGCTCCGCGTGTCACGTCAATCGGTCATTTAATCTTTAAATACAGCACCGAACAATACACGCAATGACAATCAAAATTGTCAAAACACTCCACAATCTTTTGGCAAAAAACGTATGTATCTTTCCAATATCTCGCCAATTTCCTGGAAAGAATCGATCACTGCTACACAATAGCGGTATCAGTTTCGCCAAACAATTGGTCTCCCGAGTTAAATCGATGATGATCGGGAAATCGGCGGGGAAAAGAGGAAGAGGAAAGAGATAAAGGGAGAGGGGTGTCGGAGTCAAACTAGGAGAACCGAAGATGATGGAGAAACCCATGTTGTTCATAACAAGAGAGAAAGAGAGAGATCAGTATTGCAGACGCATCAGCCGGTTACGTTCGATTGGCTGGCAGGGCGGTAGGCCAGCAATTACCTAAATGGTCGGGTAAACAATATCCGTACGCCGAGTTAAGAGCGGAGCAGCAATATCAGAGCACCAGCATCAGCTCTCGTATCAGTCTGTCCGTCGGTCGGTCGGTCGTCCGGCCGTTGTGTTGGTTCTGATTTGATCGCCAGTACCATCACCACCTCACTCCCGGTTCGCGAGAGAGAGAAAATACTTGTGTGTGTATAAGTATATATATATATATGTATATGCGCGCCCCTGTGTCGCGTATACCCACCACGATTATACCTCTCCATCCTCTATGTACAGGGAGAGAGATCGCTATACACAAACCCCGTTGAAGAGGCCGCGATGCGCCGCCCTTCACCGCCGACACCACCACCGACGATCATCGCCAAACCCACCGAGCGTTTTGCGATCGCGTATATACATGCGTCGAGCATGCAATTCCTCTACACGCGTTTTCCTTCCTTCCTACCTACCTCGGAAACGATATCGCGGACACGGAAGGAGAGACGTCTCTCTCTTTCTCTCTGTAGTGGTTAAATCAAAGACAAACCACTTTAGCCGGTCCGATCGCGGAAGAGGGCGGGGAGTCGCAGGGGGATGACGAGGGGGATGATAGCGGAAGTCGGCGTACCCGCGTGTACATATCCGAGTATCTGGCGAAAGCTCCGCACGCGGCACGTCCGCGTGTTCGTGCCTCGTCCATTCAGGCCGCGGCAGTCAGTCCTGTGTGTACGTTAACCGTCTCGGGGTTGTGTGCGGATATCTATATATATATATATATATGCATGCGTGCACGTTTACGCGCGCGGAACCAACACAGAGACGCGCTTTCTGCCGCGATGCGGTTACGAAGCGTGTTTAAAGCACGTGTGTGCGCGCAACCCTCGACGGGGAGAGTCATCCGGTACGCCCATTGGCGGCCGAAGGCAGCTTCGAGCGGGGGTTAACCACGCCTAGCCGAGGCGGAACAAACCCCCTCGCTTTTGCCGTTCCACTCGGACTCACGGTGCCACCGCTCTCTTCCTCGGCGCTAATAATACGCCGATATACCACCGATTCTGCCACCATGGCTCTACGCGAGACTCCCGAGAGTAGCTGCCACGGTACGCGCGCCGCGACCAAAGACCAAAGACATTGCTAATCGCCCGCCCATGCCGCGAAGGATAATTCGAAATCCGCTGTTCGACGCGAGGCCTCGACCGGGAGTTCGAGCTTAGTCGTGAGAAAAGTGCGGGTGCGACATCGATAGTGTCGAACGTGTCACGTCAAAACAGTGACATTCGGGAAAGGGAAGTGTTAACGCGATGGATCTGCATTGACGCGAAAGCGATCGGAAACGATATCCCAGAGGGTCTTGAGAAAACAATCGCTTCTGCGAGCGAGGATGAAGAGGCGCGGGATCAGGTAAAGGAAGAGCTCGCCCTCTTACTAGCGGGTAATGTGGAGAATGCAGGAAGGCAGGACCGTGTCGCCTCTAGGACCGGTCGTCCTGTCGCGGGAGGAGGCCGACATGCGTGCGAGTCTATCACTGCCGCCGCAGCAGAGGAAGCCCGTCCTACTCGTGCATACCGGCGAGTCCTTCCCGAGATACGACGGCATGCGACAGCAACAACAGTCACCGCCGAGCTCGCCGATCCTGCGATCCGTCGACAAGGATCAGTACCACGAACTGGAGCAAGGTATTAGGGAAAAGAGGCCAAACGATATCGAGGAGACGGAGGAGCAGGAGGACGAGGAGGAGGACGACGTCGAGGACGAGCGAAACACCCCGGCCGGAAGAAACGTCATCGTGGACGACGAGGACGACGAGGACCAGGACGAGGAGGAGGAGGAGGAAGAGGAGGAGGACGATCGTCGATCCGAGAGACATCGAAACGGCAACTACCACGAAGACGGTGACATCGAGGTCGACGTGTGTCGAGAGGACGTCGACGAGAGCAACCCCAGTAGTCCGGTGGATCTCACGGCGCCTTCGTCGAGAGGCGTCGCGTCCGAGCAGTTCGTACATCCGTTCGCCAATCGTGGGGTGCATCCTTTCACTTGTGTGCAAAGTGGTGGTGGGCCCGCCGGCCACGGAACGTCAGTGTATATATCCGGACATACCGCTACCGGCTCGACCGTCATGACGGTGTGCACTTCCGGTAACGTGGCGCGCACCACCACCGGCACGTCGACAGGTAGCAGCATCACCACGACCGCCACCAGCACGGTGCAGACCAACAACAAGCGGTGCCTCGCATTCTCCGTCGAGAATATCCTCGACCCGAACAAGTTTACCGGTGGCCGCGTCGTCCATAATCGCGTCCAGCATCGCCGTCACCGACGCGCCGGCAGCGTCCACGAAGGTGAATAAACAAATTATCTCTCTCTCTCGTCTTTCAAGAGGCTAATTTACGTTCTCGCGATTAGGAAGATCGGACAAATGGTCGCGGTTATCTCGGCGGATGAACTAAGAATAACGCCTGACGTTTTGTATCAACATTTCAGGATTTAATTGGCCGAACCGGAAGAGTCGCAAACTCGAAATCGTTCTTTCGGTCGAAAATTTATATCTCTTGGAATTTAACTGCAAAATTTATCGCGACCTCACATATTACGTACTGCCACGGGTATTTATATTTTTGCAAATTAAAAATATGTTATTGTTTTTGATATTTACATATAGCTCCTCATCTTTCTCATTATAATCGACATGATCGCGAAAATTTATTACATAATAGAAAAAAATAATTTTGAATATAGATGCGAGGAGATAAAATTATATAAATTGAAATTTTTATATTATTATCGTTGAAAAGAATTTCGTTTCTCCGAGCTCGTTATACTTGACACGTAATCGCGAATTAACCAGTTTACAATTTAAGACGAATGTTTACAGTACCTGGTGATATCCATTTAGTTGTTTACAGCCGAGGAAAGATCGATATATAATATTTCCCGCGCTGCTGTCGTCTTCTTTAAAGTTCCACTATATCTCGAGCGATATTTTTTCACGTCCGGCGTTCGTCCGACCGCATCTCAGTTCCCTTCATGCTTCGGTAGTCCTCTCTCTCTCTTCTTCCTCGTTCTAATTTTAGACGCTAGAAGGAGGACTTCTTCTCCGACGATCGTGCAATTTTGGGAGCTGTCGGGCTATTTGTGTGTACGACGATACACGAGGATTCCTGCAAAAGTGACAACGTAGGAATATTTTAACAACGATGTGAGAATGAAACTCTTCCAACGTCTCATTAATGTCATTTTGAATAACGCTAATACAATTACGAAACGACACGCGCACGAGCTATGGGATCATTTGCATATGAGAAAACTTAAGTACCTATAATAGTTATCAAAATAAATGCTATAGGTGCATATTTTTTTTACAAAATATTTATAAATTTTATATTATTAATATAGAAAAACGAATATAAAATAATATTTTGCAAAGACTTGATATTTTGGAAAAAGCTACAACTTTATCCCAGAATAGATTGAAAATCGCAGCAAATCTTCATACACATCTTCATATTTCACTTACACAGAACGATCAATCCAAGAAATTACTGGATCATCGGATTGCCGATACATATAAACAATGAAATCAATCCAAATTCCCGTCTTTTCGAACGTACCTTGAAAACGATAACGACGAAGACAATTTCTCGGTGGTGGATCGCGCGAGTTCGGTGACCGTTCGGATCCCAATTTCACAGCTGACTTTCGAATTTAATGGAGTCTGGCGGACAGACGCGGGAGAAGTGGTCCCGCAGACCGATAAGGGACGGAAGAAGCATCCCCGAAGAAGGGGTGAAGCGAGGCAGAAGCGGACGGTATTCGACGACGGTACGAGACGGGGGTGGGAGGGAGGGGGTGGACAAGGGAAGCGACCGGGCGGCGGCCTGTCGGAGCGTGACAAATTGCTCCGCTAATCTGCGTTAACCAGTCCTTGAACCCCGTCATCGTCGTCCCTTTATCCCGGTACGGGACACCGAGCGCTTGCGAAATCAGCGGATGGTCCGGTCGTCGGTTTTCCATCGGCGAGGACATTTTTACCGTCGATCGTGAGGAACGGGGCGACAAAGAGGGAGAGAGAGAGAGAGAGAGAAGGACGCGATGGATCGATCGCAGCCGTCGAAATCGAGATTACACGATTGTCGGCTCATCCATCTTACCAGGATGGTCGCTGCTTCCCATTAAAAGTGCATCAGGCCCGAGCCAATCCGTTTCGACTGCCGCCACCGGGATCACCCTCCCCTTCCACCCCCGCCGGCTCGGATCCGTCGACGGAATAATATCGTCGGTTGTTATGATAATCGCGCAGCATCGCGCCGTATCGCACCGCATCGCGCCAAGCCGCCCAGAAAATTGGCTCTTCTGCATCACAATGACTTCTCTCTCTCTCTCTCGCTCGCTCGCTCTCTCTCTCTCTTTTCCTCGTTGTCGCAGAACCCACGAAAGTCACCCCACCGAGTGTTCGTGATCCAGGCTCTTCCGCTAGATTTCGGCGAAATTTATAATTATCTTACATACGCCTCGGAAAAGCTCGAGATATCGCAGCTGCTACAGTTTCATTATCGAGAATGAAAGAATCTCTGTTTGGGTATAATGAACTTTGCACGAGCGGAATTAATTCTCCGCTTCTCCATAATTCTAATTTTAATCGGTAACCATTACTAATCTTGTCTTTGCGCTTATTTGATATTCCTATTATTATGCGTATACCGTTAGCTATAATTATATCCGTACAATTCAAGCGTCAGCTTGAGAGGATTATAAATACTATCATTAAGAATTTCCGTCGAGATAAATTGCGAACCCGCGATCCAGGAACGGTTAGGGACTTTGTTTATTGCGTATTTCCCGATTGTACACCACTTGTCGTTAAACACTGTCATTGTGTTTAATGAGGAAAAGCAAAACGAGATAAGTATTCCCGTGTCTGCTGCTTTGTCGCAGCACACCGCGATCGACTTTCCCCCCTTGTGTGCCCTTAACGTATCCCTCAGGGATACTCTCGACATGTATCCCCGATCGCTTCTCTCGCACAAAACCCGCCTGATCGTGGTTAATGAAGAAGATCTAAACGATACGAATGATCCTTCCGTCGCCTATAAAAACGCAATGACAGAAACGCGATCTGCAGTCGTTAATTTTCCGATGAGCTCAATTAATTTCACAGCTGTCACGCTAGGCGACGAAATGACATTGATAACGCTTCCCTTGAAAAAAAAAAATGAGTCGATTACTCTTTGGATAAACTTGAGATGAAGTATTTTGCAATTATAATATTTAATATTTTTTTTTATCAAAAATAGCTTTTGTAATCATTTGACTAAAATTATTATCTCAAAGTCAATCCCAACATGATTAATTTCCATCTCTTGTTAAATGTACGGATATAATAATTTTTGAATTATATTCAAGTTACTTGTTACGAGAAAAATTGAAATTCTATATCTCACGCTAAATGTAAAATATATATTGACATTAAGAACAAAAAGGGTAGAAAAAAAGAGATTTTACTTTCGTAAAGTAACATTATTCAATACGTCTGACTTCATTAAAGACCGCGCAATCCTCTCTAAAGCGCGCGGACGAATGAAGAAGGAGGAACAATATAAATTACGCAATTCAATTGAACGCAATCAATCGGCATCGGCCAGGTATGTATATCTCGATGCGGAGACCGCGGCGTTATATGAGAACGTATAGAAGAAGTCCAGGCCAAACCGGTGGAATGGGAAGGAGAGATAGAGAGATGGGAAAGATAGCCGTTTGGCGGCCTGTACGACGGGGCAAGAACGATCGCGCGTTAACGAGATACAAATCCCATTACGGCGTAAACCTTCTCGATCCGTCGCCCCCTACGGACTTCCAACCCCCAAGCACTATGCTAGGCTGCTGCAGGCTATGGGCCACGAGCCACGCCAATTCGGATAAAGTCCCACTGTCTCCCTCTCGCTTTCTCTGTCTTGCCGACTCTCTCTCTCTCTCCAACCCCTTCTTTCTCTCTCGCTCTTACTCGCCTTCGGCGTCGACATATACGATCGCTTTTCGTTCTATATCTCTCTCTCTCTCTCTCTCTGGTTTTATTCGGCAAGCTATCCCCACTCGCGGTTCCCAGGGGCACCCCAACCCCCACGGACGAGAGAGCCAGGGAATATCTGTCCCCGGGACATCTGCGTGCTGATTGAATCTCCAATCTCCTCTCTCATTGAGCGAACGATTGGCCGTTCTTTCTCTCTTTCTCCGGTTCTCTCTCGCTCTGTCCCTCTCCGATTCACACCAGGATCGTTTCGTTCGCAGACACGATCGCTCGATCGGCCGCTATGCAACTCGACTCTCTTTCTCTCTCTCTCGCTCTTGCGAAAAGAGATAGCTCTTCTCGCGGTAAATCGTCTCGATCAAACGAAAATTTAGCCGAGTGTAGTTTGACAAATTAGTTTATGCAGTCATTAAACACGCGAATCCTTAACTCATTACTAGTAATTAACATTCGTTCCGCATAATTAAAACGTTCGACAATATACAATTATATGCAAATTCTATTTCTCGGTAGAGGCTTGCGATATGAAAATATTATATTACCTATGTGCTTTATTATCGTAATTTTTCTTACAGCTACATCCATTCGAGCGTTTGTGCGTAAAAAGTTTTTGGATTTTATTCTAAATTCAATTCTAGAAATACAGATTAAAGAAATGATTTCATGTATTATATGAATGAAACGAATCTCCAGTTCTGAAATTATACGGTGAAATCGCCTCGCGCGATGAGAAACACGACATCCAAGCCATAATTTTGTCCCCCGTATAATCAATCCTCGTCACCCGACACTGCGATCCCGTATCACCGCCTTCTCCCTCTTGGTGGTTTTGCCTTCCATCACAAAAGTGATCTCGTGATTATTATTTTCAGACGGCGACTCGCGGGGCGAATTCGCCTGCGGCAGCGGGCAAGAAGATGAGGAAGGTACACCGGACACCGTCATGGAAGAAATGGAAGAGGACATTGAGGAGGAGGACGAAGACGAGGACATCGAGATGCGGGTGGTGGATCAGGACTCCGAGAGCGTCGGACGGGAAAACGCAAGCGGCGGCGGCGGCGGAGCCAATACAACCACGACGAACTGCAAGAAGCGACAATCCTCGTCGTCGTCCACCTCGTCGAGCGGTGTCCAGGTACAAAATTGCCAAAACCAGAATCAAAGCAGTCAAAACGGCACCGGAGGTGGCGGCGGCGGCGGCGGCAGCAGCAACGCCAGCGGAAAACCCAGAAGAGCGCGAACGGCCTTCACGTACGAGCAGCTGGTCAGGTTGGAGAACAAGTTCAAGACTACGAGATACCTGTCCGTGTGCGAGCGGCTGAATCTGGCGCTCGAACTCCAGCTGACCGAGACCCAGGTGAAGATCTGGTTCCAGAATCGACGGACCAAGTGGAAGAAGCAGAACCCAGGCCTGGACGTGAACAGTCCCACGGTGCCGACGACGCCGCCGCATCCGTCGCCGTACGCGCCCGCCTTCCTCTTCGCCGCGCATCCGCATCAGCACCCGTTGCCGCACTCGCACACGCACCCGCACCCGCACGCCCACGTACACCACCCGCCGCCGGTGCCGCCGCCGCCGCCCGGCTACTACCATCCGGCGGCCCCACCTTACCCGCCGACCGGACCGACCTTCTTCGGCCATCATCTGTCAGCGACTCCTGCTGCGACTGCGTCGGGACCGCCGCCGACCTCTACGCCTTCCTCCACCGGGTTGACCCTCGCGTCTCATCCGCATCCGCACACGCACCCGCACGCGTAGCGAACTCGCGGGCGACGATAGCTTGCGTCAGCGTCCTCGCCTTCGTAGTCCACGGCAGGGAAACGGCGGATATTCGTGTGAGTACTTCCGGCGAAAAGTACTAGGGAAGGAAGAAGGGTAGATATCGTTGCGCTTCACTTCCCGCTTTGTTGTTCCTCGGCAGTTGTTGGTTTTTTTTTTTTAATCTTTAGAGGGTCGGACTATAGCAGTCGGAAACAAACTTGGAAATTTTACAGAGGATATGTGTGTAAAAATTTTTAATTTCAATGGAAAAATGCCGGCCCTCTAAAGGTTAATTAGTAAGAAGTAATGATCGTTCCCATGTGCGATGGACGAAAAAAAATTAGTTGGTTTAAAAATAATGGAAAATAACACAAGTCCATAATTCGACGACTGATTGGATATATTAATTTGGATATATTAAGACGGAAAAATACGCTTATTTAAATTTCATTCCTCTCGAAAAAACAATATTCATAAAAACAAATTCGTAGAAAAATAACGTACTTAGCATCTATTATTACGTACTATTAAATAATTTTAATTCAGAGGCTTGTGTTATTTTTCAGACGCAAACGATATACTATGATGACGATAAACAACGCACTGAAATTTTTTTGTTCGATGTTTAAAAATGCTGAAAACTAATTAAGTATCGAATCGGATGATGGGTGTAATGTTTTCGTTTGTCGGATCGGCAGCGCGTAGGCAGCCGCGATGTTATATTTTGCCTTCCCGTTGCGCACGTGAAACGACTCGATAGCATAATCGGTTTACGTAGGGTGACGTTCAAAAAACGAGCGCGTATCATTCCGGCACGATATACTGGCCAAACATTTAAATTCCATGCGTATTTTTCTCTCCCAACGTCGATCTTTAGACAATAGCGAAGAAGGAAAGACGGTTCTTTTTTTTTGCAAACGAACGCGCACTCGTCATCTGATAGATAACTCGACACTTGACGTAAAACGGAATGACATTATAATAGAATAAAGGGCACAGACAGAGTTTCATGAAAAAGTTTCGATTGCTCCTCTAATTTGCGCTTTTGCTCCTCGTTGCGAGCTTCGGGCGCGTCGTAAAAAAGATTGAACAGAGTCATAAACTATCGTAATACCTAGCCCGAAACCGGCGAGAAACGGTCCTTCGCCCAATAAAACGAGAATCTCGGTACTTTTCTCCATGTAAAAAGTGACACGAACACCCCGAGTCCTTGTCGTTTTCTCACCTTTGTAACATATTCCGTTCGTCGCCGCGTTTAAGCGACGGCGGAAACTCGTCTTAAAGGGAAGTAGATTTTATCAGAAAAAAAACGCTCTTAGCAAGTAAGGATGTATGTGTGCACGGATGGATGATGCGTTGTGAGAGATTGCGATTGTGGTGAAAAATTAGCGAGTAATGTTTCGTGTGCTGATCGCGCAAAAAACGATGATGCACACCCGGAACGTAGCGATCGTTCCTGTGTAAAATAAAAAAATCATACGTTACGCTCATAAAAAAAAAAAAAAAAAAAAAAAAAACACCTCCATCCAGTGTATATAGATACAATTAATCCCCGCTACACGCACACGTGCGACAAGAATAAAGATCGATTTTGCTTACCACACTCGAACTCGTCGTGTTGACGATATACAACAATATCTCGTATTGTTCCCCTTTCAGCGTTTGGTCGCGAGACAATTCGCTGCCGGGTGACATTACAAATTTCATTCCATCGGCTGTCTAATACTGTAATACCATTACGAGAAGTATTATTTAAGTATTGAAACCGGTGCGATGGTGTGAGTTTAATTTTGCTGTGTAAATACAAGAAATATACTTTACACGACACAGTTCTTACTAATCTTTCATTGCATTTCATACACAAAGAAAGCAAATGCAAAAATATATTTTTAGCGAATAAAAATATATTTTATTTTCGTATATGTATACAGGCTGTCCCAGAATTACCGTATCACACGTTAATGGGAGATTCTTGAGGCGATTTGGAGACGATTTTTCCTCAGCGAAAATGTCGAGAAAGATCATCATTTTTTTAATGTTCCCAATTTTTGAAATCACGTATCTTTGTAACTAAGCCTTAAATTAAAATTCTATTAAAGTAAACTTTACCTGAAATTAACTAAAAAATGTAGTTTTGTTAATAATTTATTTTTACAAGATTTAGTTTACAAAATAGCTTTTATTTTCAATCATTTATAACTCGAAAATTATTGGTGCCTGGACATTTTCGTTGAGAAAAAATCGTCTCCAAATAGCCTCAGGAATTTCCCATTAACGTGTGATACGGTAATTCTAGGACACCCTGTATATAGAATCGAAAATTAATCTCATCTCCGATTTCGGTTTCAAATATTCTCGATCTCAATGTTTCATCACTATATATATATATATATATATATCGAATCAAAATCGATCTATCAGTCGCACAATTTTTCATTTCGCAATATTTTGATTCTTCCAATTTTTTTTAACTCAACGGGGAAAAGAGCCACAAGTTCAATCAAGTTCAACGCTGAAAGCCAATTGCCCCGTGTAACTCGAAAAATCTCGGAATCGGTGTCGTAATTGCTTTCTTTCCTACCTTCCCTTCGACTCACGGCGAGCTTACGTTTTTTCTTTATCAGGCTTTAATGAGCGGCGATCGCTCGTCTGTCGCCCTCGATAGTACGGCCCGTTTGATTTCGGGCATGAGAAAAAAATGACTGTCGTTTTTGCGAGAAGACAAGGGAGGGAAGAGGCCACGAAGAAAAGAGAGCAAGAAGACGCGCTAAGTGAACTGAGCCATTAGACGTTCGCTCTCTCTCTCTCTCTCTCTTTGAGAGACGCAGGCAGCCTTCGCAAAACCAGCACCTACAGTCTTCTCCACGCGTAATTCCGACCGCATAGTGCCGCCTTGTTCCCGACTTCCAAAGGCAGCCACGTTCAATTGATGGAAAATTGCTCGCGCCTTGCTTTGATGCTTAAATTAGAAACTATCCGGCACAAGCTGCGCGACACGCGTCGTCGGCGATCTGACCGCGCGTCTATGCGTGCCTTAATTATGAATTGAAGGTAAAAGTAGCTCTTCGCATTAACGGAACAAACGGCTTTTAAACTTGCTAAATGCTGTTTAAATGCTCAAGCTAATCGCTGCCTCGACCAAAGGACGACTGGGACGAGTCTTTTTACAGAAATAGGTTTCCGTCTCTTATTATAATCAAGAAGGTAAGTACGCGCTTTTCATCATTGATATTCATTAAAAATTAAAAAAAAAATAATAATAACACTTGGTGATAAAAATGACTACTTTTGTTCGCACAAAAAAAAAGAATACTGTTACAAAAGGAACGCGTTAACTGCTCAACAACAAGAAACAAGTCTTATCCAGAGGGACAGAAAAGAATTTGTTCGTTCTTTGCTGTCTCCTTATCTCGACTCTTCTGACGGATCTTTCGTTGAAAATGACGGTGTTATCGAAGCAGGAGTCAGGAGAAAGTTAAATCGACGCGAACGGGAATACGAAAGGAGAGCTACGAGATAAAAAAAGGATCCGTGGGGAGAGAAGATGATCCGAGGGCGCTCGAAAAGGTAGGAGTGGCTGTCGGTCGGTCGCCGGACGATTCTCTCGAATTAATTCTTAGGGGTGGATTTCGGAAAGGGGCCGCCGCCGCCTCTGAGGGGGTGTGAGTAGAACGAGTGGACCGTGAAATAACCAACCCCCGCGCGACACTCGCAACCCCCCACGTTTCGAGCATCGACAGTGGCGTAACTTCGTTATTAAGCTTCTGCGTGCTGTTGCGAGAGATTCTTTTTCCGAGAAACTCTCTCTCTTTCTCACTCCCCCTGTTTCCCCTTCTTCCTCGCCACCGCAGGCGCAGGTGACGTAAGAAGCGCTTAATTAATTATAAACATCGCGCTCGTTACGTCGCCGAGCGTTATGGCTTCTAAATAGCTACGTCTGGCAAATTTATTTCCACCGCTTGTACGTCGTCGCGAAAATGATCTTAATCGGTCCTAATCTAACTATTAATTAACTCCGCTCTATGTTCAGTTTACGGAGATCTCTTAATTGTTGCTGCACAATTATTTCGAAATACTTGTGGAATGTCGCGCGGATAATCGCACAGTCGTATCTCGTACAATATGTAAAGTGTTGTCAACATCTGTATCGACTTTGCTATTTTCTTGATCTTCTAGATACATTGATATTTTTCGCAAAATTAAAATATCCTACAATATTTTTCGTACGTATAAATGCGACGCGGTATTTTTCCATCAAAAATAATTTAAAAATAATGTGAAAAACTTTTGTTATTCATATTGTCACAATTTCTAAAATATTCTACAAGAAATATATTTGTAAAAATTATAGATGTTAATATTTAGCAGATATTAGAATTCAATAGGTCGCGCAACATGATCGCGTCGCGAAGGAATAATTTGGCTCGAGCTGAGTAGTACGAACGTTGACGGGTTAAACAGAGCTATACGCGCTATGTTCTCGGGTTCGTGTAGGGATTACCCGCTTGAGGTCATGACGCCGCACGCACTGAGAGCAGCAAGGCACGCCACTGCAGTCACTCCGTTCCGGTTAAGCGTGTAATAGTTCAATAGCTGTCGCAGCCGTGTCTGCGAATACGCCGAGACACACTACTGCCGTTTCCCGCGCTCGTATAAGCGCGCATTTATGTGAGCCGTTTAATCGCGCATTACGCTCTGCGGATTTCTCCATACATCTCGTTTCCCCCTTGTCACCGTTAAAGCGAGGAATATCATCGCGCGAGATTAATTCCGATTTTTTTAGAAGCCGGATTACGCTAACCGACACTCGCACAGCATCGATAAATATTCAGGGGTATATTTTCAATATCGAAACTTGTGTCTTAATTTATGTCTTCTCCCGTATTAATCATTCCGTAATTTAATCCCGTGATAATTCTTGATTTTAATGGTTCTTCGTGGTTTTTCGTTCAACGTGTCTTATAGAAATGTCAAATTTGACAGCTACGTGTATATTCACGTGTTCTCTGTAATCAACGTTGTGCTTAGATGATTTAAAAATTATCTAGATAAAGGTGAGATGAAAATATGTACATTCATCTTAAATAAGATGAAGATAATTTTGAATTTAAATATATCTAGATAAAAAGATAAAATTATATAGCGATTCATCTAGGTAATTTCCATAACATTATTTTTAAAACCGCTTATGTAAATACAGTTATAAAAAAATGTAAATTATAAAAAGGATATAAAAATATATTTATACTTTTTTTTGTAAGTTTGTACCGCTAAATTCTACTACTTAAATATTTTTACGACTCTAAAGCAAATTATCTGAATATTATTCTAGATAATTTAATAAAGATAACACTTTATATATACATTCCATTATCTATATAAAGATAGAATGACGTCAAAATTTCATCTAGATGATCATCTATATAATTTTATTTAGATAACAGCAAACACTGTCTGTAATATATAAAAAAATTGTAATGTCTATACTTTTTAATTATAAAATTCTGGAAATAATGCGAAATAATCCCATTTGAAGAAAAATTATTAAAATCTTAATACAATAATTTTTATATAATATTTATACACACGCATCTAAAATACACACACTTCTCTTAAGATCACCCTCCCTTTCGATTTTCACGCCGCGTTCATGCACTTTAGCTTAACCGGGAGATAAAAGCCGCTTCTTACCGGAACGCCTCGATACGTTTCCTTCCACAAGTATCCATAGTTAAATCGGATAGCGGGTCTCGTAAACGAACAAAAGCCTCGGCGGATCGATCGATCGGCTGTGAGCCGTTATCTTTCACGTCCGCGCTTCTCTCTTTCCTTGTTCAGTCCCTGTCAACTCTGTTTTCTGCCATCGCTACGTCGGAACGTCTCGATTGTTCTAGGTATTACGGTTACAATGTATGTATGCGCGCCAGGGGAGACCGACGATTATGAGCTCGCCAACTCGCTTTTTCGCGCGCCGTTAGTTTCCCTCGATCGATGAATGCGTCAATTTGCGATTCGATTTCGTCACGGTTACCGTATTAAATAGAACGTAGAGTTTAAACAAAATTTAAGCCTTATTTTTATATCAAAAAATATTTAGTCGATAAATAAAACGATGTCGCGATAAAAAAAAAGGTTTGTTGAAAAAAATCGGCTTTAAAATTCTCCAAAACAATTTATAATATCTCAAGAGAAGGAAATAAATATAATTTGAAAAAATATATAACAAAATCGCGAATTCTCATATTTTCACGACAGTTATCGCTTTATTTAGAAAATTAGCATTTGATACGAGAAGGAAAGCTCTCTAAACATTCGGTATCATCCAAGTTTGTACGAGAAATATTGAAGCGACGATTCACTCAATTGTATTTCCAGCTTATTTTAATTATTCTTAACATTAATTATGCAATATCAATTAGCGCACGTCATTATCTGATTTTTTCCTTCATTATTTTCATTATATATCTATTATAATATTGATAAACGTAAAGTAAAAAAGGATACGCTATCTAAAATCGCTCGATCAGCTGTCAACATTACGAACGTTTCTAACGAGGGGTCCAAGTCGATCCGATCCGACGTATAAAATACAACAAGTAATTATGATAATTAACGCGTCCAAGTGCACATATATTAGTCCGCTTTATTTGGCCGAGAGTAGACGAGCGAGAATTGCGCGTATATTATCTCGTCAGCACGTACGACGCCGATGCGTGCTTGTGTAGGTGCAGGCAGGAACGGAATTCGGTTCGACCTCAACAGTGCAAACAGAGGCATTGATTTCACCGCTTTCAAACACCCCCTAGCAAAGCGTCAGTCGCTCGGGGTGGTCCCTGCACGCATACGTGTATGTGTGTGTGTCCCCGTGTACGTGAGAGACCTGCGCGTTCAGACGAACCTGCGGATGGCTGTGTGGACGAGAAGAACGACAAGGATAGCGACGAGGACGATGACGACGACGACGTCGACGACATCCAGCGTTCCTTGTCGACGACGCGGCCCTAATAATAATGCTAATTGAAATCAGCACTGCCACGAAAATCGCTAGCGCAACCCTCCGAGAGAGCTTCCACGCTCGAGTGGATTGCGCTCCAAATCGGATAGCGACCTTCGCGCGTCTCCACGAGCGATTAAATTTCAACGATTCCGCACGGCAATTTAAAATATCAAATTATGTTTTCTCGCTGGTGTTTATGTAATAGTCGCGTCACGTTGCCGGATATATTCAATGCCGCTCATTTATATTCGCAGAATGTAGTAAATCCATAAATAAACAGGTATACTCGTACGATTCGATCAAAATGTGCGATTTAAATAAATGTAGATGGAGAAAAATTCTTATTATAAGTCTAAAAAAATCGCATTAAAAAAGAACATTTATTGAAGTTAATAATTCTTCAAGATTCTTATTTCACTTGATTTTAAACTGATACTAAATAACGTTTCTCATCATTTTTTTTTTTCGCTCTCTGCAAAACGGATCGAATATCTCATTACGTTCATCTTATCCATCAGAATCGAATTTGAATCACATTATGCACTACTGTACAGCCAAAACAATATTGTCTTCTACTTCGCGTACAATTAATCGAGCGTCAATGATAATCTCGCATTTCTTAATGACCCTACCCCTAGCGGCGGAGGATAACCAGCTTAACACAGTCTCGAATATGCGTCGTCCCCGAGAGAGAAACGTCGTGGACGATCTCGACGAAGCTCACCCCTTAGAACAATGGCGCGGATCGTGCGATCGGTCAACCTGCTCTCCCTCGTCGCTTCCGTGAATCCGCCAAGAAGAGAGCAGTCACGGGGTGGCAGCAACCCGGCCGTGCGGGTTCGGAACGTAGAATAGGTGGGTGGCACGCGGCGGAGAGTAGAACGCGGTGTCGGCTGGGGGGTGTAGCGTAGGACGAAAGGGTGGGCACGGAGGGGGAAGGAGGGGGGCGGGAGGGCGGCGAAGCGAACGTTTAATAAAAGATGCGCAGAGATAGCGCCATTACCCCGGCCTGCATTATTTACCGGTGCGAGGCAACTCTCTGGCCGCGTTCCGCCGCAGTCGCCGCGTTTCACGTAGGTGTGTTGCGTGCGCGTGTAGCGCGCACACGCGCGGGCAACACTTTCGTGTCTAACCGCATCTTCTAACCCAGAGCCGAGCCTCTCGTCGTCTTGGACGGAACCGGATGAATCGAAGATTCATCCCCCTATCTCTCTCTCTCGCGCGCGCGCCAAACAATAAGATCCTAAGACGCTCGCACTCTCGAGATCCGTGGATACTTTTGTCGCGATCGAGCTTTGGGAACTGAGCCCTCTGCGCGCGAGTAAATCTTTATCCACCAAGGCATACTTTAGATAAGGTACACTCGCAGACAAAAGAGCGTGGGACGCACCCTTACTTTATGGAAATAAGCTCTCTCTTTATTTTTATTTAAATAACATGTGGTTCTACTGACATTTTAGGAAGCTAGAACCATGCATTTTGAATCTCCTAATATAATTCAATATCTATGCAAACGTAAAATTCAAATGGTATTAAAAACATTAGAAACAATAGAACCAGACGGTTGAATTACTCAAACATTTTTCCATTTAAAAGTCTCTCTTATCAATTTGGTTTAATTATAAAGGACAAGAGCTTTAGATTAGATGACATAATATATAGGGAGCTATTTTAAATAAAAATCACTCCGTAGCTACCTGATCGTTCCACACGATTGAGAAACCTTTTACATTGTAGGAATGAAGAACAGATTCAAACGCTGTTGAATTCTGGCGCAATCGAAGAAAGTCCGTCTCCTTGCTCTGCAAACTTCTCTCTTTGACCGCCCTATGTGCTCTACGAGCGGGAACCGTCGTAACGAGGAACATTACTCCGGGGGATGGAAAACACCGTTAATTACCTCCCGCAGGGCCGTTCGTTATCCGCTGGACCTTCCCCCGGTCGGTGGTGTGCGGTTCGCCCAAATTGCCTTCTCACTTCCTGGGCGAAGATCGGCGCGATTACGCTTCAGGTCGGGGCGTTGTTTCTCCTCTTGTACTTCGTTTGTTATTTCGCACTGACGAGAGACAGGGAGGAAGAGGAGGACATGGACAATAACACAAGAGAAAGAGAAATATTCAGGGAGGGGACTTTGGAACGATAGAAATGGATATGGTCGAAAGAGGGAAGTCGAAATTGCGAGCCAGTGGAAAGATGGGGGAGGCTGGAAGTAGAGATCTCGGAAAATACGGGACAAAGGAGAGACGAGAGTCGGAAGAAAGGAGCGAGTGGAGGAGAAGATACAGTCGCGTCGAGGGATAACGAAAGAGACAGTTTCTCCCTCGGTGACGAAAGGCGAGAGAGTGGGGCGAAGAGAAAACTCGGCGGAGAGGCGGAAAGCCGAAAGGCGAACTTGACATTTATATCGGGGATTCTCGGCTTTGCACCAAGAAGAACCCTTTCCAAAGGAGGATTGCGACCGCGTCGAAGAGGGTGGTTGTGTCAACCGAGAGTAGGTATACATAAACTTTTCCGAATTTTTCGTTCGAAGAAGACCCCTTTTTTTCTCCTCTCTAGGTACAACTCGGAAATTTATGTTCAAACACAATTTTGTTCCGGCAAAACTTTCAATCAAATTCCATACTAATTATATTGGTAATTATTATATTGCAATGTCGCGTAATCATTCATTATCTATTTATGTAAAAAGGGGTAGCTTTTTTATTCATTCATACTATTTTCTCAGTATCAATTAACATTTTAAATTTTACCTATTGTTATAATTTAATTACACACACATATATACAATATATATATATATGTCCTATTAAAACAATATAAAAAAAATACTATAAAAGAAAGTTTATAAATAAAACTTGGAATAAAATTAATTAATATTAATAAAACAATCAGATTTCCTTATCAAATATTATCCAAAATAAATCTTTCGTCATCTACATATGTCTTTAGAATTTTTGTATCTTTAGTCCGATGGGTATATTTTTTATTAATGTATAAATTTAGTAATTGCATTTTAATCAATAGAATATGCAATTTAATATCAAAATTAGCAATTTCGAAATAAATAATATTTTATGATATTTAATATCGTCAAATTAAATTGAGATGTTTTATTAACATAATATTAAACCAATCGTTTAAAATAGCATCTATTTATACAATAAAACTACAAATCGATAAATGCGTCGAGTGAAAAATTTAAGTAGATACCGCTACTTATCGCATGATAACTTTGACTTTCCGTATCGCTAGATAGCTCGATCGAGCTAGAACAATTTGGCAATTATCGCGAGTGGAATCGACCTGTGATAGACGAAACAGAAAAGATATTTAGTTACAGATGGTTGCATCATTGAAGGAAACGATATTCGCAATAATTGGTAATGATGCTTTCAAATTTACTGTGTAAAGTAAAATAAAACTTTACTTCATAATGGTAAAGCAAACTTTCAGAGTTACCAATTGTAGACATTCACCCTCCAAAGCGCAACGCTATGGTTGGTGCTGCCTCCACTCCAAGGGTATCATCCCTTACACTTTGTTCATCCCTAGCATATATCTCACGATATATTCCGTTAGTCGGCAACGAAACTCGAATGATAATGAATATGTGCAATTATTTTTCTAATTAAATATTATAATATAGGACAAGTGTCGTCATCATTTCTATAAATATTGCACAAAAGATCTTTATTAATTATGCGTTTTCAATTATTTATCTCATTGCCAATATTACATAAACTTGACAAGATAAAACTCTTAAACTTTTGTATTAAAAATTATTTGTTTAATGAAGAATTATGCAAATACGTAATGCGTACGTCTAAAAATATATAAAAAAATGTTTAATGTAAATGTTATATATAGTTTATCTTTAAAAAAATGTGCACAAACAAAAATACATATTCTGAAATATTTTTTAACTCTTTTTTATTAACTGAGAATAAAAATCAATCGCGTATAAAGAAATTGTTCAAAAAAATTATCACACGTATCCATACAATCTATTGCTGTAAACACAAAATAGATTTTCGTTAATTAAATCGCATTTTTAACAATCTTCAATATTTTTAGATAGCATAGAGATAAAAATAAGAGAAAACTATGTTTATAAAGTTACATACATGAATCTTGTTCATCTTTTCGCTACGTAGAACATATGTCACGTTCTTAATTCTGTCATTTAAACACTTATCACTAATTTAACATTATTCAAGAAATCATGGGTCTTAAAAAAAATAATTGTGAAATCTATTTATCATTTATATATATATATTTTCTTTTAATTTCTCAAGTTTCTAAAACTCTCGGAATACTTTTAACAATAGCGAATATAGTTGGCTTCAATATTATTATATACCGTCCATTGTGGAAAAGTTTACATCTGTTACGTTAGACGTCTTGAGAACCGGTAATCTTTCACGATCAAAGAACAGGAGAGAGTTTCATAGGCGTAAGGGCTCAATATTGCGGAAAATCGCGAATAAAGTAGCAAACGCATTTGCCGCGTCTCTCCTAATGAGGTCGTTTAGCACGGCTTCTCACGAGTCTCCAGAGATCCGCGTTAATGAATCGGAGCTGAAATTGGTGCAACGTGCCGCTAATAGTGCACCGCGAATGTGCATTGAGATTTCGATGTCTGAACGTGCAATTAGCTGTTGTATCGATGACAAATTGATACAACGTACGAGAAAAGAGAAACGATCTTTATCGCGTTCTTTCAATATCAATTAATACAAAAAAAAAAGATGTAACGTGCGCATACGATTTACCTCGACAAATATATTGACGCAAATTGTATAATTTCCGATATTTCATTCGAGTGTTTCAAACATCGAAACATACATTATCGTCTTTATCCACTTGTGTCTACAATTACAAGAGCAATTTATAATTTTTCTTTATCGAAAATGATGCTACATTAATTACCGATTATTTCACGAGAATCGTTTTCGATTTTCAAGTCATCATCGAAAAAGTTTGCAACGTTCATTTTTATCTCATTCAATTTCGAATCCAGCAAGAGGAATATGATTAAAAAGGAGAGAGAGAGAGAGAGAGAGACATTATACCATTCGTCTTCGTCCGAATGGAATATTTATGAATGATTAGGAATATAACCAACGGGACGTCAGCAAGGATAATCCTACAACTATTTCCTACCGGGAATTCAATGTAAATGCTGATGTGCGCAAAGAGGGGTCGCGTTATTTCGAAGTTCGATAAGAAGACTCAGCGGTGGCGAGCGTGATCCCCGGCAAGATGGCGGGCGAAATTCATAAGAATCCCGGTAAGCCAGGGGATACACCCACGCCACGCGGAGCGGTAGACGAAAGCTCGTCGCGCGACGATTTCCCCCTTCGTTCCTTCCAATCCCCTTCTTCCCGTATCAGCATCCCGCCGAGCGGTAACGGGAATAGGAGTCCTTCCGAAGAGCGTATCTGTCGCGGGAGCCATATCGGCGGCGGTAAACCGACAGATTGGAGCTTGCCGCCTTAATGCGCGCGTAGGCGGGAGAGAGAGAGAGTTGGGGTGGGTGACAGGGCAAACAAATTTATAGGTCTCTCTTATCCGAAAGATACACGGGATTATCCCTCGGGTCGCGCGCGCCGCGCAGGTCGCGAGGGACGGAAAAAGAGACGGAGTGAGAAGAAAGAGTGGGAGGCGACTCTCGAGAGGCAGAGCTCGAAAAATCGTAAAAACTTTATATAAAACTCGGCTGAAGGAAGATATTCAGAGCACCTGGACGATGGGGAGAGAGAGGGTGGAAATGGCGAGATTCGATGAAGGGCGGTGAAACGCGAAAGAGGAAAGCGGAAGGAATTGGAGTCTCGAAGGAGGCACGAAGGGGTGGTTTTGTGCGTGGGCGATGGCGAAGCGTTTCAGCAACTACAGGAAGGAAAAATCGAGAGGCATCCGTTATGTGCGAGAAGAACATCCGGCAGGATGGGTTGGAAGAGGGAGTACCAGGTCGAATAAACGAGGGAGGCGGAATGGAGAAGGAAGATGCTGGAGAGAAGGACAAGGGCAGGCGAGGGTCGATTCATTCTAATTCGGTTGTGAAGGCTACAGCTTGTCCAACAGCTCGCCGGTATCTGTGGGGTGGCTTTCTGGGTTGCTAGTGTCGCTGCCGATGTGACTCTGCGTTCCTCCGCCTTCCTTCTCTCGTTGTCCTCTTTTTCTGCTCCACCTCCACCTTCTACTCTCTGCGTAGATCAGTCCCGCTGATCCGACACTGTGATTCTACCTCCTCCGAGGAAAAGAACATTTTTCAAGCGGCTCCTCTTGGACACACGTTGTCAGGGTGACAAGTATAGAGTCTGCATAGGGATGGGGAGGGTTGCGAACGAACGCAACCCTCCTCACGACGAAGATGACGCGATAGCTGCTGGTTCCAGAACGCTGTCGCGCGAAGTGAAATGAACCGTTGTTTTCAGCTTTATCAAGCTGACAGACTAATAACGAAATATTCGTATTAGCTAATTATTTCACTGTTTAGGTGTATGTACGTGAAACTATTGTGCATTTTTTATCATCCGTGTAAGATGTCTTAGAGAAAAGCAAATATAGCCATATATATCAATCGTCTATTGCAATTTTTTCAATGTTAGAAAAATATCAATAGAAATTGAATCTTAATTGAAATATAAATGTCATTGACATTATTCCACATCTTTAATTACATATTATATCACAAACGTATTGATCTAAAGTAAGCTTAATATTTAGCGGATTGTCAGAGATTTTCAAGATAATCTTATGTAATATTCACAAGATTGAAACTAATCCGATCGATTTCGATGAAATATCAAGTGGCACGGGCATTTGTTGGCATCATTATTATACAATTCCAGACAGTTACAGCACATGTAATAATATTTTTTTCATCGCAATTTTCTTGCAGATTTTGACATCTCTTTGTCTTCGCATCAATTTTTTTGCGTTTTCTTCTCCCGAAGATTTTCATGTTCCCGAGAATGTGTAAACGAATATATGTTATCTCTTATTCTTCTCGTTCCGCGCGAAACCATAGCAGGCGAAATTTCACAGCGACGAAATCCACTGCGGTGACAAGTAGCGCCATAAATAGGCCCGATACGACGGATACGTCGCATTCTCGTTCGTTCTGCCACGCTACCTCGATACCTTTTCGTACTTTATTTCGATCCCGTTTCTCTCGGAGGAAGATCCGGAGCCATCAACGAGTAGATTCTACACCATCCCCGTGCATGCTCGAATCAGGCAGTTGTATCGTTGTAGTAAAAAAAAAAAAAAAATAAAACGCGTTTCCTCATAGATTTTCCCGAATGCATTTCTCAAACAAGATTTTGTCTTTACCGTTATCATATAATTTAACAATTCATCATTTTTTCATTCCTTCGTCCCTCTTAAAAATTATTTGACATCTTATTGTTTCTCTGTATATATGTATATCGTCTGTTATTTCTATTTACTCGAATATTAAAAATTGAAAGAATAATTTAAGAAATATTCGAAAAGTTGTACTTGCGTTATAATAAGATATGATATCAAACGTGAAGCTATATTCGCTTTTAAAAAACTTGAGAATTATCATAATTATTTTTTAATGACAATTATTTATAGTAAATTATATCCTATGCATGGCTGATATAAATATATATGAGTCAAATTATTAATGTGATGTATAATCAATATGTGCGACCTATATATTCATTCGTCAAATGGTTTGATGATACAATTCTCGAATGGTATTTTTTTTCCGTGAAATACTGTATGGCGATTTTATTATCGACGATTGGTTTCAGGCGTTAAACTGGCCAACGTCCAACAATTATTGTACAGCATTGCGTAGTGAAAAATCTCACACCAGTTACACGATAGACCGGCAATGCCATGCGTGCCCAATGACAAGATATATTTTACACTTTTTATTATTGTTCAGCTTCTCATCGGCCGCTCATTTATTCATCTTACTAATTACTATGTATTTCTATAAAATATTGATTAAAAATATAAATCGAATTTTAATCACTCGAATAAAAAATCAGCATGCCATAAAGTAAATGATTCAGAAATACAATATACGTAATACACAATAATATATACGCCATAACTAATTTAATATTACGAATAAAAAACTAAATAAAATTTTATCGCTATATAGTCAGTCACATATTGGCACAAATATTCTGAAATGCAGCATAACTTGTCGACATTTAAAGTATTAAAACATAACATAAATTGCAGTTGTACGGAACAATTTTAGAGTATAATAAAAAGAGATTTTCGAAAATTTTGTAATTTACCTGAGTAACCTTCTCTCTCTCTCTTACACTGACCTGTTATTGCAATATCATGTATTGAATAATCATTATACTGCTTTTACAGCGGTTAAAAATAAATCTCGCTCTATAAATTCCCATTTCAGAGAAATGTGCTGTTTTGATCGCATCCTATTCGCGAACATATCATCTAATAATCATACTATAAATTTAGCAGTACTATATATGCGTAAAAATTAATAAGATTTGTCTTCCCACCCGATACGTTTGCGGATAAGTTCCTGTGCGCACACTGAAGAAAAATTATTAAATTAATAAATGCCCATTTATTTCAATACTGCCTATAATAAATTCTTTATTTGAAACAAATCTGTTTTGAAAAGGTTTTTCTTATATCAAATCAATATGCTTAGTTTCAAAAAAAAAAAAAAAAAAAAAAAGATGTATTAGACAGTGTTAAAATAAATATTTATTCGAATTGAATAAATTTGTGTTCAGTGCACAAAATCAAAGACATTCGGAACGTTCACAAGTTAATTGATGACAAATGCCTTCGTCCCTCGGCCCCGGCGCTCCGCTATTTCAGAGCGATACATTTCTAGCGCGTTCGATCGGGGCGCGAGTTGCACTCCCGCCTCGCCGACGTTAACGACGACATGTGGGCTCACCGAAGCAAAACCACCGAGGAGTGCCGCGGGTGTCGTAGGTGCGACAGCGTCCATCCATCTATCCCGCACGGCCGCGACCTATTCGGGAGAGCAAAGCCCGGGCGCGCGCACAATATCCCTTCTGGGACATCTTTCGCCCTTTTAATGGCCCGGCCCACCGAAGAGGGTGGATTCATTCGCTGGAAGAAGAGAGATCGCATCTCTCTCGCTCTCCCGTCCGATCATCATCGATCGGTGATGCCTTCGCACTGACATCCCATCGATCTTATCGATCATAGCGACAAAGCGATGATGGTCCCCCTTTTCACCCATCCACCATCCGGGACGTGTTTTGATTTTTTGGTGAATGAGTTGTCAAAATCGTGCAACGCGATGTGACGCGCCGAAATTAAAGAGGGCTCTCTCTCGCTCGCTCGCTCGCTCGCTCGCTCGTTTCACCTGCGCGATTGGTTTCGTGGCAATCATCGTATGGGATATATGGCGGAATCGATGCACCGGCGATTGCATTCTCTCGCAGTTGTAACGATATTACGCTCGATTTTAACCACTCGCGCATCCCGGAGAGAGTATGTATCTATATTCGCCCGAACATGTTGCGACTCGCCGCAACTCGGGATTTGAGCGAAATGGTACACGGTGAGTTATAAAAGGGATTTTTTGCTTCAACTAAATCGCTATATCATCTTTGGCATTTGTGGGATTAATTAAATACATCGCTTGCATGCCAAGATATGTATATATATATATATATATATATATTCAATCATTTCCAGTCAAGATATATATATATAAATGATTGAATACCTCCACACACACACGCACCACAATTTCCATATCGCTAATATTAATTAAAAATTGCGAAATAAGATAAAAGGATACGTAATTGATGAAGAAAATATTCAGTGATCAAAATTATCGTTCTCTCGTATTAAATTAAGCGAGGCAAACAATCGTCCAGAAATAAAAGCCCTTCCGTTGTGTTACACTGATTAAATTCACAAAAGAAAAAAAAAAGGAAACATTCAGACAATCGGACGAATATATGCGCAGCGGTGAAAGTCTGCAGGAAAATATACGCACGTTCCTCTCGTGCAAAAGATTAAATTAACGAACGGATTCGCATCTTGTTTATTGTTGTCGGGAGGTAGATAGTTGAATTACCGTCGAAAGTCAACAAACCTATTAGACGAGATCGTCCGGCAAATTTTATGATAACGCCCGCTAGTGGCTTACAAATTATCGGTTAAGTGATACTAACTGCAGCCCTCCCCGCGCGATAATGCGCGCGAGATCTGCTCTACAGATGTTTCATAATGACGTTAAATGTTTCAAGAGCTTACAGGATTTCGCTTCAATATCGTTTAAGCCGTCCTGCCCGTATTAAAGTGCAGTTTACCGCAGCAGTCGACTATGTATGTAGAGAGGTCAGTTTCACGCTAAAGCGAACCACGCTCGCGCACACCGTCGTATCTTCTCTAACAGTCACCGTATGTATATAGCTTTAGGGGCAGCCCCGTGTTTTGTGCACTCTTCGCGGAATAAATGGCATAAATTTTAACGTTCGTCTTTCAACGCGAACTTTTTTCGGAGGAAAACGCGCGCGCGTTTGATTCTCGAAAAAAAAAAAAAAAAAAAAAAAAAAACCATTTGACTCAAAAATATACCGAAAATTGCCTCGAGAGGGGATGGAGAACGTCGCTTGCATCCAACGTTCACCAGCCACGAGGACTAGAGGACGCGAAATAAAACAACGTTGATGCGAAACGAGCCGCGTCGCGCGCTCGTCGACGAATTGCAAACACGGAAACGCGAACCGTATTTGCGGAACGTCGAGATATTTTACCGGTGCTCTCCGCCCGAATTATAAAAAAAAATTCATTTTACGAGCGCGCGAGTATGAAACAGAGTTAATTTAACGCGATTCCGCCCGACCGTTGTAAAAATTAATCGGGCGGCATTCGAGGCTGCCCGTTATTACCTCGATTTATATGTAACGATATACGCATAATCCGGGGATATAATATTAGCGTTGATAAAATTACCGTCTTCTCGTAAAAAACGAGAATGGAGATATACCCCCGAGTACAGAGACGCTGTCTTGTTTTTTATGTACATTGCCTCTACTAAAAGTGTAACATATCTCAATGAGCTCTTTCAAAAGTCAAAGTTTCTCATGTCAATTGCAAAAAATAATGAGAAGGGGCGGATAGTAGGAGAAATGATATATAGAAATCGTGTGTTATGCATAAACGTAAACACTGAACAATTATTGCCAAATTGGTAATCAGGGTGTTGTTGTCGCGCGTACAACGGGATAAAACGCGCTTATAATATAAAATATATCCGACATAAATAAATCTTTCCATTAAACGCATAAAAACATTTCGCTACCGTCTTCTTCGGATAATCGGCTTATAACCACTCGATGCTATTACAGCTCTCTTCGGTTGCCTGTATATATCTTTTTTTCCTTCATCATTGTATTCCGCCGCGGTAAAAGAATAACAATTGCTTCGCCGTATATATTTCGCGTAGAGAATAGGTATATATATTGATAAAATCGCGCTTTTGTAATTAAATCTATATAATTTTAACGGATTAATTTTTCTTCGGCTTAATTTTAAATCAATTGTATATTAATATAATTTTAAGATGCAATTTAATTCGATCAAAAACTGGCTATTCATTTATTGAAAATAAGTATACACATTTCAATAAATGAATAGCCAGTTTTTGGTCGAATTTAAATTGCATCTTATTATTTGTTAAAATTTTATCACCGGCGATCAACAATTAATTGTAAAGATTCAATATAATTTTACCTTAAGGGAGATTTTTTCACAATATTATATTTATTCTCAATTATTAGAAAAAAAAATTGTTAAACACGTTCGATCAAATTTTGAATGAACAAATTAAAACGTCAACGTATAAGACGTAGAAATAACATCGTAACAATAGTGGAATCTATTCGATATTCGCTAGCTCCGACAATCGGACAGCGAGAATTAAATTAAATTAGCCTCGTCTCCCGCCCTAATTGAAGAGAATTTTCCCGGTGAATTCGAACGATCAAAGTCGCGCGATTTTCCGAAAACGTGTCGTCGCGAGCGGATCTGCGAGATAAGCTCTATCGGCGAAGCAAGCGTAATTCATTCATTCGTTAGCAAAAGGAGCGATTGTTCCGCCGGCGGTGAGAGTTCCCGATCAGGGGATGGTTTACGGGAATGGTCGAGAGCAATCTCTCGAGCGACGCACAAAGTAAGGAACGATAATAGCGCGAAAGTAGATGCGTGTGTGCACGTGTCTCTCTCTCTCTCTCTCTCTGATCCAATTCCATCCCTTTCCTCGCGCCTTTCTCTTTCTCTCCCGCGTGTCTCGTGATGCGGAAACGCGAAAGGCGATGAGGAGAGAAGACGAGTGCCCGGGGCGGTGGTCGTTTCCCGGGCAAGTAGCCGGAGTGGATGGATAACTTGGCCATTGTAACGAAGCGATGGCCTCCAGCGAGAGTAAATGATTGCCGGGGAAGCGGATACGGAGCGCTCGCGGAGGCTGGTCTTTGTTGTTTAGAATAACCGAAGGGTTCCTCGACGGTGCCCATCGAAACCACCCCCTCCCAACCACCCTCCCGCACCTCTTCCCCTCCATCAGCCCTATAGGTTCTAGGTCCGACCGTCCTCCCTCCGCACCTTCCTTTCCCTTCCATCCACCCTTTCCCACCCTCCGTCATCATCGTTCGTTCTCTCGCGAGCCCCCTCGCTTCGCTTTCCGACTGTTATCGGTAATTAGAGGTACGCTCGTGGCCACGCGACCATTTTCGCTCGGTCGAGGGTGTCCACTCCCGGATGAAATGCGCGCACATCCCCGGGACACCGCCGGGAAGGTCGCTAATTCGTTCGCAACCCTCGATACAAATATTTATATACGTCGGTAATCGTATAGCGGAAAAACTTTTCTCGCTTAAAACAGATTGCATTAATATCTATTCGAGTTTTTAACGCAATATCTTTTTCAAGAGAGCTATCTGTTAATTTGAAAAACACACACACGCGTATGGGATGGTTTTTGTTAAAGAGAAATACGATTTTTGTTACTACGCTGAAACAGAATTTTTGTTAACTTGACTAAACTTTTCAACTAAATATTATTTTCTTAATTGAACGTATATAAATATTTAAATTAAATTTAACGTATTAAATCTAACAAATCGTATATTTGACTAAGATATGTTCGATTAACGAAATAGTAGTTTGGTTGAAAGGTTTAGTCAAGTTTTTTTTTTTTTTCAGTGTACCTTTTTCAGAAGTATTCAATTTTTTCATGGAAATTTAAATCCGTATTAGTTGTGATTGGCACCTACTTTAAGTTATATAATTTAATTTTATATCGTTGAAAAAAATAAATCGCCTTCGATAGGAATAATAAATTAGCTTTTCGTATAATAAAAAAATTGATTAAAAAGAATATTAATTTGAGCTCTAGAAAATTTTAAGACGCGATTTTCTTCTGTGTTTGTAATATGTACTTGAAATCCAAGCAGCATTAAAAGTTTGACGCCCGAGGCGGCTGCATCATCGTTTCTCCCCTAGCTATGAGCCTGATTAGGATCAATTAACATCTGCACGCGGCAAGTTTCTGCGCGATAAAAGATTAACATCACCTTTTAATAAAGAAAATGAAATTAGGCCAAATGAAGAGAGAGAGAGAGACATTGTATAATCACTTAATCCTTTAACTTTGACAATACGTCTTGTCAAAAATATATTCTAATTTTTCACACGCATACTTTATATTCCTTTCAATTTTCTCATTACATTCATATATCTCTCTTATCAAATCTCCACATCACGTCTATAATATTTTCCGAAACTTTATCATAATTTTTTTATATACATCTTTAATTTGTTTATAATGATTTTAATATTTTTGTTAAGATTATTGTCGTAAATTGCGTCACAAATAAAAGAGACAACCCGCGCAGTATCTTTCCGTCAGATACTTTTATTAATTAACTAAGTGCGACGAATATCCGTTCCATCGCGAGAATTATTTCGCGCGCGCAAAAAATAGAAGGAGAGAGAGAGAGAGAGGGAGAGATACGCTCTCTCGTTCGACGGTCCAATATTTAGATATATCGCAATCGCGTATTGAACATACCGAGAACAATATACTCGTCGCTACACCGCATCGCACGCACACATATACATATACATATACGCACTCACGCATAATCACAGCGGAGAATTTCCACGTTTCATTGTAACGCTCGTCTACTCGCTGCGTTTTTCTGGCCGCATACGCCGCGCTCGATGAGTTATGTTATCTCTATTATCAGAGCAGAGAGTACCTGGCGCAAAGGCCAGATATACCTTCAGCCGCATTCGTCGGTCTTTGATCAGAATCTATTAAAAGGATCAGTTGCTCCATTGTGGGCCGCGTTCCCGCATCGATATTACCTTTTCCCCACTATATACGCGTTCTCTACCCCGAAATATATATATCAGAGTCTCTGCCCCTGTTACGAATAATATCTCGCGAGAGAAAGAGAGAAGGATGCACGACGGCCAATCTCTGTAATAGATCTTGGAAAAAGTTTTCATTCACATGGTCCATCGTTGTTAGCTTAACGATACACTGCCGATACCTTTATCCTTTTTGTACGGCGATATATTCGGCGAAGAGGAATAATAATCCGTGCGAGAGCAAATACTCAGCTTTTAACATATGGATATATACATATCTCGCCGACCTTACTAATTAGAAACAAAAAGTATTGCATCGGACTCGTTTACCGCATCGTAAACTTCGCCATTGCGATGGATGCGAGAGATATTTCACCCTTGAGCGTAATTACCTTGCGATAGCCGAGTTTATGGGAATACATTTATTCATAAGCGTTGAGGGATGAACGAGAGTAATATCGGTCATACATTGGTAAGAAGATGGAGGGGTAAGTTTCGTTTTTTTTTTTTTTTTTTCAAACCACTGTATTCTTTATCCGCGAAATTCTCCACTTGGTAGATAGATATTATTTCTAGAATTTTCTGTTGGCGAGAAATAGTATATTGTGTATCAAGTGCGGAAAGTTGACAATTGGTCACGAGTGCGGGGACAATTGGTCACATACTATTTTGTATTACAAGTGCAGGTAAAGTGGCTTTGTGCGCGTTTTCTGTGCGCGAGGTGGCCGATCGCACGCCGCCGTCTTGCGGCGGCGTGGGAAATCGGCCGCTTTCCGCACAGAAAACACGCACACAAAGTGCCACTTTGCCTGCACGTGTAATACAAAAAAATCTTAATTTCTGACACCGAACATTGTTTCAAATATCATTCTTCCGATTGGAAAAAAAGACAAAAAATTATCTTTGTGCTCCACCAAGATTTTTACATATATTTTCTCTCTTCTTCATACAATACATATTTAAACAATATATTTAACGTCGTCCAAGTATGTTTAACTGCGCATTTCCAGTTGATTCATTTAAACTCCACCTCGATGCGTAAAAAAAAAAAAAAAAAAACAGGCGACTTTGTCGAAGGTGAAACGAGAAATTGCAACTCGTAGACGAACCGCGGCGGCTAGCCTAGCGGCCCAGCTTCGACGCCAGGTAGCAACGACGCTCGGTATACGCTTGTGCATATTTATCAAGCGTGCGGTATCAAACGAGATATGCGTACTCGGGGCCAAAAGGTAAGCGAAGACGACGATGACGGCGACGGCGCGCGGTGTCGGGCGTATCCGCCAGCGAGAGAACAAGCCCGCCCCCGGTCGCCTCGGATACATATCCACCCCCGTTTATGTAAAAGCCGCGCGTACGGGTAACCCGCGGCTTAATAAAAGGACGGGGGAAACAGGGGGTGGAGGGAGAGCGAAGGGGGTGGAAAAACGAGAGACGGGTGGAGACGCGAACGTGCGGACGGGAATGCGGATCGCGCGACGGAAAACGTGTAGAGAGAGTGAGAGGGAAGGTGGTGTGCAAGAATCGAAACTCGGGGACTTTGAGTTCCAGTCGATAAAGCTATTAGCATTTAGACGAGCTGTCGTCGTTGTCGTCGTCGCCGTCGCTTTTTCCCTCTCGCCGCATCCCCCGACTCTTTTTCCCCCGCGTTGCCTCCCGCCTCGAACGGCAGCTTTGCTGAAATACATACCGATGTATCTCCATCCCCCGTCATCCCCCGTCTCTCTTATCCCTGCCCTTCTACCGCGATTTCTCTCGCGCATACACCCCGCGAATACACGTACACGCATGCGAGAGCGCGCGCTTTCAGCGGTGCACACAGAGCCGAACGCAGAGAGAGCGCGCATCGTGACTCCACCACCTTCTATCGCCGACAGACCGAGCGGGCAAATAGTAGAAAAGGAGAGAGGTGGCCAGACGACGCGGTGAAAACCGCGGTAAAGGGAGAGAGAAGGTTGCCGATATTGGAAAAGAGAGACCGCTTACGAGGGTGGACGCAACCACCTCTACACCATCCCCTATCCTTTCCATCCCGTGGAAAGGTGCTGCGCTTTCTCGATACGTTACGTCCGCTTACGAGAAAGCGCGTATATAGAATGGCGCGTTAATAGCGCTGGTCTAAAGAGACCGTGTAATCTGTTTAAATATGTAACAATAACAATTTTCCATGCGTTCCAACACGCATCCTCTGCGAGGAGTGGATCTCGATTAATTGGTATAGAATCCCTTAGAAAAATAATAGAAAATTCGAATGATTTTCTATAAATATAATGAACCACACATTCAACTGTAATTTTTCCCAAGTTGAAAATCACCGAGGACGCATTTTTGACGAAAAATCCGTAAGCGAGGAAGATCATTATTGCATGCGACAGGATATACACGTAGTTACCGCGAGTTAGGGGCGCGGGCGCACCGTCATACAAACACGTATACGGGGAAACGTTTACGTGTAAGCTAGCGGGTCCATCTCCACCAAAGAGATACCTATTAAAGGCATCTCTCCCGCGAGCACTGCCGTTGCCGTGGTAACCGTGTGGCTCGGCCACACGCGTGTGCACACGTGCGCGTCTCCTCGCGCGCACGTGTGTACTTGGCGTACATACATATACATATATATATGTATGTATACGCGCGCTTACCGGCAGAAACCGCACACTCCCTTCGAATCGCGAATGCGCGCTCGTGTACGCGATCTCACACGTCGAGAAAGAGGAATGGAGTAGGTGGAGGAGAGACGACGACAACCACGACGAGGACGATGAGGCACACGTATATATATATATATATACGTCTACGCTACTGCTGTACCATGCGGTGTTTCACCGAGGGGTGAAACAACCCTCTAATAGCCGGGGCGGCGCCTATAGCCAACCCTAATAGCCCTATCTCACCCTCGCCTCTCGCTGCGTCTCGCCTCAACTACGAGCAGGCAGCTTATCTCCTCTCTACGTTCCTCTCGCGCGAAACCGAGATCCCTCTCTCTCTCTCTCTCTCTCTTTTCCTCGGTTTCGACATCTCTCAGCCGCGTTCTCTTGATCTCTCTTACTCGTCCTATTTCCGTCCGTCTCCCTTCTCGACTACCACATCCAGGCTGCGACTTGTCTCGCACTCTATCTACTTTCGCTATCTCCCTTTGTCCCTAATTCCCTTCTTTCTCGCTCCATTCCAACCCCCTCTATCTTTTTCTCCGTCTCTTTCCCTCCCGATCCGCGCCACCCGGTGTTTGTTTATTTGATGCCTTTTCACTCTCTATTAGTCTCCCGCGCTCCTACATTTTCTGATTAGCCGGATGTCGCGCGTATACAAGCTTTACCTACCTACCTACCTACCGCGCCCGTCCGATTCCGCGCGCCGGCTTTTCTTTGAACCGGAGGCAACGAGAGCCACCCGATCGATCGTGCCATCCCGCACCCTCCCTCTCGCCCCTCTCCTCCCCCGTTTCCTCCCCGCTGCCGCCGTTGCCTGCACCACTCTCTTCGTGCGTGCGGACTCCGCCGCGTGTTTGTGCTCGTGCGTGTTTAACGATTCGAGTTTTCGTTTCCGCGATGAACGCTCTTTCACTGACGGTCAACCGCGTTGCGCGCTCCACAGAGAGGAAATAAGAGAATGGCCTCCTCTCTCTCTCTCTCTCTCTCTCGCGTGCCGTGTAAAAACGACGATTTTCCCCGAATTTCTTTATTTCCAATCATCACCACATCGCTTCTCGAGGCGATTTTTTCGCCATTTCCGAAGAAATCGTGGTGTATCGATTTATCGTTATTGTTGATACGCGCGATATTTTTTTATTCAAAATTGTACATTGTTTCTTTCCGAATTTCCTAGGCGTATGTACGTGTAATATATTTATATTCGATGCAATTTTTCATACAAGATATAGCTTTCAATTTGAAAACTTCCGTCTATAACCAATTGTCAAATTATGTACATATTTATGTACAATTATGTACAAATTATGTACAATATTTCAATATATGTACATGTACAAAATTCCATTTAAGATTTACCGTCAGCTTTCGAATATCTAGAACCGCGACACAATGCACACGATTCTTTCCCGTAACGACGGGGAACGGAGCGGAAAGTGATAACATATGAAAATGCTAAGATCCATTACACAGGTTCGCAGTTCTGGAGTTAAACGCGGAGAACAGAGAGTAGAGCTCTCTTTTCCAAATGTCGTCATCGGGAGAACGAAACGTGGTGCATCACGATATTACTTTCCCGACGCGCTCGTAGCATTTTTCGAAATTAAATGGAAAACATCATTGAGCCGGCGTGCGGCTGGCGAGAGACGGAGGAAGAGAGAGAAAGAGAGGATCGATCGCGTTGTAGGCGTCGAGGCGCCTCTTGCACCTCTTTCTCGTCAGTTTTTTTCACGTGCGGTTTCATTTAGCCAGCCGGCAATATCGCGCGGACCGGAATATATATATCTCTTCCCTCCCGATTTTCCATTTTACCCTCTTAAAACGTACCATATACATATACATATACCACGAAAAATCCTTCTGTCTTTTATGCTCTTTCAAAGATCCTTTGTTCAGCCTTTTTATTTCTTTCGCGCGTATATAATCATCGCGAGACTCACCATTTCGGTCCTTTCGGGGAAGTGAAAAGATATCACTTCCCCCAACCAACCATCTTCCTTTCGTTCCCTGTTCCTTGCGAGGTTCGACAAAAATGTGACGACGACACGCGAATCCAACGGGATATGCTATTGCTTGTAAAAGCTCGATCTACCGCGTCTCGATTGCACGCAAAGTCGAAACTGCGACTTTGCATGCTCTCTCTCTCTGTCTCTCTCTGGTTGGCCCTGGTCTCGCGACAGAATTTTTTGGGTTTCCTTCACAGAGGATCTCGAAATCCGAAACGCAAAAAGGGGATGAGAGAAGAGCGGACGAAAACGGGGTAAACGGAATATTCGCGCGGAGAAAATACGCCGGGTGAGCGGAAAACCGCGAGAGAAGAACGGTAACCAAATTAACCGTGCATAATTCACGTGATACATTTAGCGGAGTGTAACATTAATGGCGATGGAAAGCGATAAAAAATTATGCGCCAAGCATCCATCGCGCTTCCCTTTGCGGCGAATGGATCCGAAATATACAATGCATTATTTAGGAATATATGATTAAAAAAACGTCCGATCGAATGCTTTCTATCAAAACGAATAATTGCGCGCTACCAATCCGAGAATTTAATCTACCGATTCTATTATTTCCATCGGAATTGATTTTTACTTGGCAAAAATATCAATGATTCAAAATAGCAATATTCGTAATTATCAGTTATTTATCAGAAACTTTAAGCAGTTAGAAAGAAAAAAGCTCACGAAAATCTTACGAGTTAACAAAAGTGCAATCAAATCCGGGGTGTGTTTTATTTTAATAGAATTATAATTAAAAACTTTCTTCTAAAGACAAAAACTAAAAAATTAAAATTCTGTTTGGAAAAGAAGCTTATGGTCTGATATTCTATATAGAGATAAAAACATATATTTCTTTTATATAATACTCGTACTAATATCTTGTTGAGAAATCATATGATATCATCCAATGAAGTTTACATTTCAAAAGAGCACTAAATTATGCAAATAAATTTTATATATAAAAAGTAATGGATGTGTCGCGCGATACCATATTTTACGATACATTTTAACTCGAGAAGGGAGTTAAAAATTTACTCATACGTAATACAATGCGATATACGCTCCTATATAGTTTACTGTTTAATTAATCATACATTAAAATAAATGCATACATGTATTTTTAATTGTGCGCTTAATAATTCGATATCTGTCCGCATTTTACTCCGTATTTATGAAAGTCATTATGAAATATTTTGTATTTTGCAGAAATAATGATGTATTAATTTTTCCATACACAACTATCGCATATCATTAAATATTAAATACATAATTAAAGTTATGGATAATATTTTATTAATATGCGAAAATAGCAATCGGTACAAATTTTTAATGCAAACCTTTACCGGTCTTTTTTTTAATCTTGATTATTATTATTCTTAAATCTTAACAATATAACTTTTATATTTCATGTTAAAGAGATATTTCATTAGCGACTCAAAAAATAAAGATTTAAATTAAATAGTTGAAAATAATGTCAAATCTATATTTATTTTATTATTTACCTTCGTAATAATTGGAAAATATAGTCGTGTAGAAAATTATTATGATATTGCAGTAACGATGTAAGTAATAAACGGATTATTACATATTTTTTTTTTTTTTCAGGAGCATAAAATAACTATTGCATATGATTTATTACGTGAGTAATATTTAGAGATAAATAATTGTGTTTTTTTCGTTCTAAAGGATTTTTTATTCCACGAATGAATGAGCGAGATGAGTTCAGAAACGCCTCAACACTTCGCATTTCCTGCTCTGGGCAGAAAACCACACCGAGGCTATTCACGAAAGTTGCCTAATTTGACCGCTACGATTGTCCTTAGGGGATATACCCACCCTCGTCCATTAACACAACCCCCACTATACTTCACCTCAAAGTGTAGATCGTAGCCCCTTCTCTGTTAGTCGAAACGTGAAAACGCCATTATTAAGCGCAATATCGCGTTATCTCCCGCCGCGATATTGTCATATGTGCGCAACTTATTCCCAACGACATATCTTTTTACTGAAAGAGAGAAGTAACTTTTGTGATATCATCTATGCAAATGTACGAAAAGTTTAGCGTCGAAGCCACGTTGCGAAATAAAAGGTGAGGTTTAAACGACGAGGCAACAAGGAAGAGAGAGAGAGAGAGAGGAAAAGTTTTCATTATTCTAATAATTTGACAAATTTACAAAATTGCACTAAAGGATATATTTTCTACAAAAAAAGAAAAAAAAACACGTAGGTAGCAACACGACAGAGCGCATGCTTTTATAATGGATATAGTTTTAAAAGTCTCGCAATTTATTTATCATTGAGCGATTTTGACGTTTCGAGTATCTTAAGACATATAATATCGCAGAACTTTGTAAATTTTTTATATTAAAAAAATATATATATATATACAAATTCCCAGATATTTTTATTCGGATTTGATATCTAGATAAAATGAAGAATTTATGCGAAGAAAAATGCGCAAGTCAAACTCGCGCGTTAACGTTGATATCCTTCCTCATTACTTTTGATCGCGCGGACATTTCATAGCGCGGAAAGCATTTTGCGGCTTGGGGGCCCCTTGAAAATAAAGTTTACTTGAAAACAAACCCCGGTACAGCTCCTTTTAATTCGCGTTTACTGTGAACGGCGTCACGTAATTAGTCGCCCGTTCCCCAAGCTTAATGTAAGGTATTAAAGCCAGCACCGCGGAGTCAGCCAGCATGCCCACCTTTTCTCCTTGGCGCCTCCTACGACTTTCAGACTTCTCGTTTATCCTTCCCGTCGCCATTGTGTCCCTCCTCCTTTTTCCCTCTATCTACTTCCTGCCTTTTAAACCGTAGCTGTCGTTAATCGCTCGTTATCTGTAAGTATATCGCGCGCGCATTTCCGCTCCTTATACAATACTCTCCCTCCCTTTCTGCCTAGCATAAGTAATTCAATTTTCTCATCCCTCCCCCACCCCCTCGCGACGAAAATGATTTCACTTCATCGTTACAAATTCGCGATCAATGGTACGCTCAATGACGTGCGTTTCCGATTAAAATATCACGACCCTAAAATAAAATCGTATGTCATGCAAATAATTGAATGATGTTCTTTGACTAAAGATAAATTAATTATATGTATGTAATGCATCACTCCGGAACCGTATTGCTTACAGAAATCACGATATATCCAATGTTTTAAGCATGATACACTTTCTTTTGATGAAATTTTAATAAAAATGTCAGAACATCGCAACAGCTTTATGTGATTGAAATTGAAAAAAATTGTTCACGAAGGAGAAGAGAAAAGAGAGAGAAAGAGAATTAAAATTTCAGGTATAATAAATAATAAATAATCAAATATTTTTTTGTTTAATTGTAAGTGAACTTAATATTATCCCAGGTATACACCTCGACACCTTTGTGTCTAGATCGAATGTATGCACTCGATCTTTATACGTAGCATAAGAGTTTTATGTAAATATTTACCAAAATATTCAATATTAAATGAAATATAAAAGCTTTCCGGACAAAACTGTTATTGAACCGAAATTTTCGATAGAAAAAAAAAAAACAGATGTTAATACTAGCAAAAAATCTATAGTCGAGAAGAGAGGTATACATACATGCGATATTCGGAACATCTTGTACCTATAATCTCTTTATACATATAATAACTTGTGGGGAAAAGCACGGTCTAATTACTTGGCAAAATAAAATTCTCGTGGCAGGATGAAAGAAATCCCGAACGATAACACAAATCGGGCGTGCTAAAATGCGGAGGCTGCGATCATTGTTGCGGTGCACGGTAACAGTATAAATTTCACAGCAGGTCGACGGCTCCCGATTTGCCGACAACCGATCGAGAGGGACCAGGACGGAGATACGAGAAAAAGAAGGAAAAAGAAAAAGGGCACGAGACATAGGGACGAAGAAAGCGAAGCGACGATATAAAGAGAGGGAAACATCGAGTGGTTCGAGGGAAAAAAAAAAAAAGGAAAATTGTGACCGAACGCTTCCCAGCCACCGAAGGGAGATAACGAGAGAGAGAGAGAGAGACGCAGAAAAGGTGCAGACGGAAGAAAAGTGAAAGGAGGGTAGTCTCTGTAACCAGTAGCAGGACTGGTCGCAATTCTACGTCGGGGCTGTCTCGCGCGGCTCGCGAGAGAGTAGTTCGGTCCGAAGTATAATGGAGACCCCCCGCGGTAGCTTACCTGCATCATCGACTAATCACATCGGATAATAGGGAACAAAGGCGCCCCTGTGAAAAGTGAAGCATACCCACCACTTACCTCCTCTCTTTCACCCCCTGCCCTTTTCACTCTCTCTCTCTCTCTCTCTTTCTCTCTCGTCATCCCGGGTCCCGGGAGAGAAAAAAGAGAAAGAGAGACGGAACGAAGACAGCACCCCCTCCCTCTCTCTCGAGAGAGAAGAAAAGAGAGAGGATATAATCCTCTTACGCACCAAGCACAAAGTAAAATACAGGCGGCACTCGACCGTGGACCGTCCCTAGTATTACGCATCGGCACGAATGAGGAAGAGGGAAAAGAGAGAGAGAGAGAGAAAAAAGGAAAGACGAAATGTGAGGAAGGTAGAGCAAGGAAGGGGCGCCTCTGTATAGGGGATGCATGCAGCAGAGGTGCCGGTCGCATTATGCACACAGCCTCTACACCCGCCCGTCCGCGAAATCTCTTAAGCGGCTGCCAATTTGAACCGAATCTCGAAACTTCAATCGCCAGCATCAACTCCCGAACTCTCTCTCTCTCTCTCTCTGTCCCCATCCCTCCCTTCTCTCGAAACCGCTTCTGAAATATGAGCTGCTCTTTGAGAAAGCTCTCGATGTAACCTCGTTATAGCGACTCGTCCTTGCCTTGTCGTCTTTTTATTCCACAGTCTATTTATATAATATGTATGTGTGTATATATTTAGCACTTTGTCAATGGCTGTCTTCTATTGATATTGATATTAAATGGAAACATCCCTTATTCGAGAAATAAGACTCGAATTCAAAAGACCGCATTTATACAGGATGTCCGGTAACTATAACGGACCAATAATTAAGGGCGGATTTTTCTTAGCAAAAATGTTGAGAAGTCAATAATTTTCGAGTTATAAGCGATTGAAAAAAATGGGTTTTTTGAAAACTAAACGTTTTGGAGTTAAAAGTCTAACATAATTACATTCTTCGGTTAATTTCAGGTAGAGTTTACTATAATAAAATTTTAATTCGAGGACTTAGTTATAAAGATACATAATGACAAATATTGGAAAGTTGTAAAAAATGATGACCTTTTTCGACATTTTCGCTGAGGAAAAATCGTTCCCAAATTGGTCAAAGAATCCATTTGTAATCGTTGGTCCGTTAGTTACCGGACACTCTGTATAATTAAATGTATAAGTACCACGAAGATTCTCACCCCTAATCTTACGTTGATTAACACAATACACGTTTCTCTATTATTTAAATATAAATATTGAAAATAAAGATAATTAAAGAAAGAATTAAAAGAAGATTTTATCAGTAAAATTCTGAATCGTGCACTTGTGGTAGAGAAGAAAAACTTTACGCGCGCGAATTCACGCGAAATACGTTCCGTATATAACGATATGCGCGATAATAGGATTTCGCCATTCGCAACGATTGCGACTCTATCGGCTACACGCATATTCCAAAACATTCGAGCGCCTCTGCATTTTCGATGCAATGGACGCGAGTCCGATTCTACAAAGCGCCAGTGCACTTTGGCCAGACGGTCTAATACTCTTCCTATAATGCATTTTTCTATTTCCGATAGGCTATTCGACTATTCGAGACGATACTAAGGATTACTTTGCCCGCGACTAAAATAAAAATTAAAAATACACAAACACGGCATACCGCTCACTTTTCGTTAATAGTTATATACTTTTTGCTAATGTAAAAACCGTAATGCAATGATTTTTATTCAAGTCATATTAGTATATGAAAATTTTATAAAGTTTTATATAAGTGTGCCATTTTTCCAAGAATATTATCGTTGAGCATTTATTTGTGATAATACGCACGCACATCATCGTTCTATATAATACGAAATCTTTTTATATATTCGATATATTTTATTTTTATAAATTTATATGGAATCATAAAAAAATTATTATATCATTTTTCTACGCGCGCATGCACACATATACACGCGAATGCGTATTGTAATCAATTAATTGTATTAAATTACTTTTGAATTATTTTATTATTTTTTTTTTTAATTCATTGATTGATCACGCTGATAAGTTTCATAAAATATATTGCGTGTTAGTATTAAAATCTGTAAGTAATAATGATAAACTCGTGTATGCGATGTACGCGATGTTTTTAAAAAATTGCCATTACATGGAATCATATCGTGACTTGAACGCGGTCGCAACTTGTACAGCGCTATTCAAACGCATTAAAGGATATTTAACCGAATCATGATCGTATTGTGAATGGAATATGACCATCCGTCATAACGTGAATCGAGTGTGCGCATAGAAATATATACCGATTTACGCGAAGCCCTACACACACAGCGATATGTACATTTACATCAAATTCTATTAGATACAACATAAATGATCGTACAATATCGACATGAAAATCGTACTTTATATTAATGCGTTAATATTTAATTTTTTGACAAATTCACGAGAGACGTTTACCAACAATTTTCTTGAATTGCTCGTGCCAGTATATATTCACGTTAATATTAATATAAACTATTTTGAAAAATTTGTGTGTAAGAATATAAAATTATATAAATATTTTTACACTCTTTGCCTCACACACAGTTTCGTAAAATATAAAATAAAATTTTATTATATTTTCCCACCTTTTTATCTTCATTTATCCCAGCTCATAATTGCAACATATTTATTATTATACAAAGGACTCTTCAGTTTATCGAACACGTTATCTTTTTCAGATTCACGCACATTAATAGAGCTAAAGAGCCACGAGCATCCACATAGGAGAGGGCAAGAGGAGACATTAGCCCTCAAACCCTGCAATTTATTTGCATACCTATATTAAAAAATTGAAAATATATAACAAAATAATAAAATTAAATGAAGAAAAAACTGAAGAACAAAAAAAGGGGGAACCACGAAACGTACAAGTAAGTTTATGCATTTTACTGCATGCTGCAAAGGCATCGTTGAGACGCTGATGATAATTTCTTTATTTTCTCAGAGACGTGCAAGAACGTTCCCTCTTCTATCTTCTTGGCCGCAAGCAGGGAGCGAACTATCCGAAGCTCGGAGCGGTCAGGTTGCGGCTTTCCGTGCGAATCGCGCGGTCGCTTTCTCGCCGAGGCGAGCGTTTTCCGCGCGAGGTGTGGCTATCTCGTGGCGTGCGCGCCGCTCGTTTGCATTCCGACTTGGAACGCCGCGAACAGCGCTCTGCCTCTTTGCGTTTTTACAATCTTGTTATGTCCCGCGTATTAATTATCCCCGGTCGCGAAGGAAAGGGGATGGTTCTTTTTTAGACGCTGTTTTTATCGGCGGCATCGAACCGGTTGAACTTAAATGGGATTAAGTAACGTTCTTCTCTCTAATTAGCTTCGCGAATTGTAGAAGGAAAAAGTTGACGGAATGGATTTAAGAGATGGAACGCTGCGGCGTGATTGCACGGGGAAAATATATATATCCCGTTTGGAGAATTATCGCTTCTCGAAAAAAATTGGAGTAATTATCCGCAATGTTCCAAGTTATATCAATGGAAGAATAAATAAAGATTGATTTTTGACAGATATATCCTCTTGAGGAGAAAAGAAACCTAATTATAATATTACAAGTTGTTTTATATCAAAGATATATTTCTCGAAAAATATAATACGTCGAATATAAAGTAAAGAAATTGATGAAAAACAGAAAAAGTATTTTCCATGCAAATTTATCTCGATACAATAACGATGATACAATATATTACGCATCTTTAGCTTGGCTTCTAAAAGCAATGTATTTTATTGGCAAATTATTATAGTAATTACGCGCTTTAGATATCGAACAGTATTTCAAATAATCGAGTAATAAATACTTAACGCGATTCATCAGCGGAATATAGTGACCGTGAATGACTGTTATTATTTCACAGATATAGAGCTCAAGAGAGAGAGAGAGAGTCCGAGAAAGCATCCTCCAATCGATAAACCTGACGCGTAGCCCGCTAGGAAAGCAAGCGACGATTTGGCGTATCTCGCGATCCGAATCGCCCGCGTGGTCCACTCTTAATTTGCGTCGCCTTGACGCTTATTTACAACCCCACGCGCGAATACTCGCAATCCACCTGGACGACTGAGAGAGAGAGAGCGCATATGTGTGTTTAATGTCTCTGCACACGCGAGTGCATTGGGTTGATACACCAATGCGCATAATGCATGTAGGTACATATAACGAAAAGGCACAAAGGAGGGAGAAATAGAGATTCTCAGAAAGTGAGAGAGAAAGAGAAGAGGAGGATGAAGAGAGCCGGTAGATTAGGTGGGTATATCTATCGTGCGGTTGTGGACGAGGATGTTGGTATATGTATATACATATATACATATATATACATATATATATATATATATATATATATATAGGTACACCAACGACGCGGCTACCATCGCTTGCCACGAGTAGGAAGAGACTCGACGAGGCGAGCTGGAAAGGAGAAGGGTTGGCGGAAAGCGGGAGGGTAGGCTATAAAGGCTAATTGGTTAAAAGCTCACCACTGGCTGCAGGCTTAAATCAAGATCTTGGAGTGTTATAATGGATAAGTAACACGGCGTGGCACGGCCACCGCCACCGGGTTGTGTGTTACCCCCACACGTTCATCTCTCTCTCTCTCTCTCTCTCTCACCTCGTCGTCTCGCGTATAACCACCCCGTCGCCGTGGGTTCGCGTTTCGAGCGCGAAACGTCGAGGGCGAGTATCTTCCGAGTTAAGGACGGCGCGACCGACGCGATTGGTCCGCGGCGAGGGTTACCCCAACGGGTAGCCGTGTCATCGATCGCATCTCCGTCCTATGAGGAGTCCGGAAAACCAACCCCTGGCAAGCTGTAGGCTCCGCCCCGCCACCTACCTACCTACCTACCTATCCCAACCGCACCGACACCCCTTCCGACAACTTGCAGCTTAGCCGTCCGTTCCGCGCCCCATCTCTCTCTCTCTCTCTCTCTCTCTGCTTTCCACCCCTTCTTCTCCCTCGACGTGTTCCCTTCGTTTCGTCTCCCTCCGACACCCTCTAATTTATCCACTCGCCCCGTTCCAGCGAACGGGTCGCTCATCCCCTCCCTCTCGCACCCTACAGTCTAGCTATCGCGCGGCGCGCAATAACTACCCCGTGACTCTCGAAGCGTGACTCCGAAGCGCTCTTTCCTCTCTCTCTGTCTTATCTATCTCCCCGCCGCCGACGTTCTCCCTCCCTCTCGTCGTCGTCGCGTACTCTACACCCCGCGCGCGTTCCTCCTACCCTCTCGCACAAATCCCGAGGATGTGTGTGTATACGTGCGAGAACGAGCCTCTCCTCATCCGTGTGACCTGCGGTTTCTCCGGCGTTTTCCTACCCTTAATAGCGCGAGCACACACAGTGCGCCCATCCGCCGCGGCTCGTCACTCCGCGCCGCGAAGCGTATCGCAGGACACGAGGGTGCCCGCGCACTGCTCTCTTTCTAGCGCGGTCCGAAACGCTTGTCAGCGCGCGCCGACGCTCTGAACGTTACGTCGCGCGGACCCGAAATTCCGACGCGTCGCGAGCGGATCCAACGCGACGACTTTTCTTACCCGCAACAACCGAACGTATATAAAGCTGCTGCTGCTGCTGCTGCTTCGTCGTCGTCGATCGTTTTGGAACGGACGCGTCGCGACGATGACGGGACGATGCAACAACGTCGCCGGTATGCGACGAGTATGCGATCAGTGGTAGTGACTCAGGGAAGGTGACAGCACTGATAGTGTACCTTGGCCTCGGTGTTACACGCGCGAGAAACGCTTTGCGCGCCGCGGGTGAACGAAAGAAGGAGAGGAGAAGTTAGGTATCAGGTTGGAGCTCTTGATAGGAGTGGTGGTGAAGAAGGAGAGAGAGAGAGAGAGGGTGGTGAAGATAGAGAGAAGGGGGTGTGATAGGTGGCGGAAGGACGATAGGGAGAGAGGAACGAAGGGTGGGCCCTCCAAGTGTCTTGTCTCCTATCATCCTGTCGTCCAGGGTATCGCTTACGAATGTCGCGCGATCGAGCGATCCGTCTGCGCGATCCACGACGACGACGCGCGAGAACGTCCTGGCGACGGCCGCGCATCATCGACTACTAACGAGCGGCAGTCTCGTCATCTGAGCCACGATCAACGCGCCGTACGTACCTGTGTGTGTGTGTGTGTGTCTGTGTGTGTGTATGTGTACGCGCGTGTGGGTGTCTCGTCCTGATATGCGATCATCCAAGAGGGACAGCCGAGTCGCGTCGCGCGAGACGTCGGATTCCGTTTAACCGTCGGGATCGGCTCGCTACGAGAATACGAGTATCTCCAAGTCTCGTCGAACCAACCTTGTTTATTCGAAACGTCGCGTATCGTTCGGGCTAGCTGGGCTAGCCCGCGGAAGAACTGCCGCAGCAGGAGATCTCCCCGAGTGGACAGGTGGCACGCAGGATGTCCGGCGAGACCGAGATCGAGGTTTCGGTGGTCTCGGAGGAGGATCTGGAATTGGAAGGTTCCAGGAGCAGTTCGACGCCGGCGGAACTGCTACTGCAGGAGAAGAACGGCAAGTCCGGTTGCGGCCTGAACAATCATCACCACTCGTTTAGCTTCGACTCGGTCAGCAAGCCGGCGCTCAGGCCGGCCTGCAATCCGCAGTACACGTCCTTTAGTATCTCCAGTATTCTGGGCAGACCGGAATCGCCGCCCGTCGATTCGACAACGTCCACGGGTTCCGGGGAGAGACAGTCGTCGGACGTCGACAGGACCTCGCCGTTACCGCAGACCAACTCGCAAAACTCGCAGAGGATCCCGCCGTCCTGCGGCAGCCCCGGTAGAGTCCTGTCCTCGCCGACGTCACTCAGGCTGTCCGGCGGCCAGCGCGGGATCTCCGCGACCGGTCACCCCGCCTTGGAACCCAGGGCCAATTCCGCGGGTATCGGTATCGGATGTGCTACCAGTGCTACCAGTCCGGCCGCGACCTTCTCGCCGCCCGGCGACGCTTCCGCCAATCCGCTGCTGGGACACCAGGCCTCGGCAGATCTCGCGATGCTATCAAGGTACGTGGCCTTGGACTCGATCTTCTACCTTCGTGAGTTCTCTTAGCGACAGCTGAGGAACGTAACGAGTTGGTCTCGTCGCACTAGCGCTCTTTTCATACATTCAGACGATATGTATCTCGGTCTCTACATCTTTGAAGATAAGCGAACATTTTTAAATAATGAGATCACACAATCGTGAAAGTAAATGGTATATAAAGACTTCTTAAGAGCTCTTAAGATTTCGTTATTCGATAAATACATTTCTATCACGATCATTGCTTTATGTCAAATTTTATGAAAAATATCTTGCACAAGTAGCTCTTTGTTATTTCAACGCATCGCGTCAACAAACAAAAACGATAGATAACGGATATTGATATTATTATTGACGCGCGCGATTGTATATTTTCAAATATTGTGATAATTTCTGTAGATCATTAAACGTCAACTCATCAACTTCCATTATCCGCAAGTTATAAGTTGGTCATCGTATAGATTTACCAGATATTATATAATGGGTCTACCAAAGTATAAAGAACTGACACAACATGAATATCATTTGTGTCAAACTGAACACAAGAGTTAGCTGACGCGTAAATGAATTTTACATGTCTCGTTTTGAAAAATAAGATACGTATAGCGACGATATGTAGAACGAATATGTAACTGATGTCATGCACTTTCACTCGAGAATGTAGCTTTTTCTAAAGTCTATTTTCCATAACAAAAAAAAAATGGAAAATTTCATCTCCCTTTTTTTCCGCTTCAATTTTACATTGCTTAGCTTGATAATTCTATATCATTAAAATTGCCGAAGCAAAGTGCACTTCGAATGAGTCAAACAATAAACTCTTTCTCCCATATTTGCATACCCTCTTCATTTTTTCCGATTCTTTATCATTTTTAACCGATTATTAAAACACGAGAGAACCTACGATCAGCTGTTCTTTTTATTATTTTGACTTTACACGTCTCACGCGAAGAAGGTTTGCAAAATCTGTGACATTTCTAAGTAAGGTGCGTGTGATATAATCACGCGATACGATCACTCGACGAGGAAACCGTGAAAGTGAAGCTTCGTGTTTCTAAATTCGGTCTTAAAAACGATTAGTTGTATATTATAGAAGCATCGCGTTTCATTTCCACGGAAAACAAGCGCCGCGTGTTACGAAAAAAAAAAAAAAAAATGAAACGGCATGCATAACAACGATTTTATAATAACGCTTTTTAGCAACACCGCGAGAGCACTTTGCGTCGCAAACACGTGTATCGCGCGCGCGTCGTTTATTCGCGTACAACGTACACAATACCTTTATATTAAACTCAGTTGATGCGGCAATGTGACCTTCGGTTTTATTGGTTGATGGCGTCGAAATAACTGGCCGAAATTCGAACCTTTATACTGATTGGCGATCGTCATTCATTTCCCGTAGAACGATATGTCTGTCAGCGTCGAGTAAAATACGTAGAGCCAACGTCGATATTAGTTTATTATTTATAACATGCAGCTTCGCGCGTAAAACATCTCTTCAAGAGGCATTTTTTTTTTTTAATAAAATAGAGATCAAATAAAAATAAAAGAAAGAAATAATGTGTATTTCTGCATAATTCAATAATTAAACGCCATCGTTTAAAGGCTAATTCGATGGTCATCGTTATTTAATATTAATGCAAAAGTGTCGGCAAATGGAGTTGCTAATACTTACTAATGATTAATTAATTCGTAACAACGTCGTTATTCATATTCGCCGCTCGCGTAATTGGCAGAATTGTTGAATAAATTAAGACCGCACCCTCTCTCCCAGGCAATTAGAAACTCTGCCACGCGCTAATGTTTTAACGATAAAAATACGCATTCGCGAAACTTTGACACCCGAGAGATTCGACAATACCATTGCGACGGATTAATATCCGTTGCTTCACTATCGCTGTTGGCATAATTTTACACGCACACGTGCACTGCAAATGCACAGAGTGCCTCTCTTTCTCTCTCTCTCTCTCTCTCCGTTTCGCATTAGAAATGCAAACTGCATTAACTGAATTATATCGAGCAATATCGCGATACTGGAGGAAATTTTAATTCTTGCGATATGTAATGTTATGCCCGTTGTATTTTCGAAATAGATTGAAGAAGATATATCTGTATGCTTGTTCAGAAAGATCGTTCTCTTTTTTTCTTTCAGTTTTGATCAATTCAAACTTGATTTTATTTAATTAAGTAAAGTTATTTAATAAATACACCAATTAATATTTTAAGAGAAATAACAAAATTCCTTTTTCGAATAATTTTGCAACATTCTTGTGTTTTAAGGCTTGATTGCTCAAGAAATTCAAAAACTAATGACCCTTATTTTCTCGACATTTTCGCGAAAAGGAAACTTAACTTTCGTTGAAAAAGCCTGAAATATTTGGACTCGGTTGACATTCTGTTTCCGCGCACGTCAACCCGGATTACGGGTAGAAAGGAATATGTATTGGGAGCAGTTTTTCGCGCGAGCCGTTCGGAGACCAAAGATTTTCGTAGGCGTGAGTTCACTTCGGATCAAGATATACACGACATATATCGGGGGCTGGCGAGACGTTAAGGGACAGCGGCAACGAGCGAGCGCGTGCGGTGAGGATTATATTATGTGGGAATGGACCGGCAAGAAGGGGTCCGTAATGGGCCTATTAGGCTGTCTCATTTAATAACAACCGTAGTAACAACCCACCCTCTTACATTACTTACGTTACTTAGGAGAGCCCCCGCGTCTGCTATCGGATATATCTACGAGGAGAATCCGAGCGCGGCAAAGGGGCAAGAGAGACTCGAGGGTTCGAGATGATTTTATCAGATTTACACCCCCTCCCGATTGACGGGTCTGTCTTCTCCCTTCCTCTCTTTCTCCCTCCACCCTCCGAATCGTCGCCCTTTCGCCACGTCCTCGCCATGCTTGGCTCTACGACGTTATTGCTTGTTTTCCACCCGTTTACCATTTGATTAAGTTCCACTCGTATGCACCGTTGGGGCACACTTCAGTCAACGAGAAAAGCTTCATCGAATGGAACCCTTCGCGCAAACAAACTTACCGCGACTGATAAATGGTAACCATAAACAGATTTTCGTCCGGGGCGTATATAGCTAATTTTATTTTGGCCGAAAAATGAGATTTTTTTGACACTCGCACCGGATTATGGCAAAAAAAGCATCATTATGTCCACGAAATTCTCCCTCGCAAAATTATTTATGCGCGAGTGTTTAAACATTTTTTTGTCTTCATACCAGGTCTATAAAAATTTATAAATCGTCAAATAATAATTTTTTTTTAACTATTAGATTGTTTGACACTCGCACTAGATTATAGAACAAGCATCTTTTATATTTATGAAATTCTCCCTCTCAAAATTATTTACAAGTGTCTAAACATCTTCGTCTTCATCTCAAGTCTATAAAAATTTATAAATTATATCAAGTATTAATTTTTTTAAACTAAATTAGTGAAAAGGATGCTTATTATATAAATACATCGACGATGCAATACCGTACCTCGAATAATATAATTGACTGTTTTCTTTTTCCTAACAGCGTCGAGAAAAGCATATCGAGTCACTCGTAAATGCAACTTAACGTAAAATAAATATAGTGATTTAGTGATCGACACGGATTTTCATTTCCGCGATTGCATAACAAAGAGACGCGTCTCGCTTGTAACAACTGCGCCACGCCATAAAATTACAAATTTTATATATATATATTCTATTCGGATCCATTTGCGCATTTAAATACAATTCGACAAAAATTCGCTCGGCGGCGTAGAATTACGCAACGATTGCGCGTTCACGCAATATATACGCCTATATATATGTATGTGTTCCGAGCACATTTCGCAAGCACGCTAATTAACATTGCCAGCGACTGCCAACACAAAATTCCCTGTAATTCGCGTCGGACGACCGAAACACGCGCGTCAAGATACCGATAGGAGATATCCACCGTAAGAGGAGGGTAGGGGTAAAAAATCAATTAGGCATCGAGTGCATAATGGATGCGGATGAAACACCGTGCGCCGGTATAGTCCAAGGTTAAGGAGCCTAAGATTCCCTCGAGAAACGAGCACCTACCTATCCCGCGGCCCATTTAGCCCGAAAAGCCAGGCGGCAGCCCTTACGTCTCTCTCTTCCGGGAGGAAGCGCGCAAGTTCTAAACCCGATTTATTATTAAATCGCCGCTCTACGCTCCAGCCTCTGAGATTCTCGCTCGCCAAGGTCGTGGGGAGAGGAACGAGGCGCCATGCGATCTCGGCAGCCTCCATCCTTCTACTTATGACTGATCAAATAATAATATTTCTCCGCAGGAATAAGTACGCACGCAAAGATTTACGCGCAGGAGAGAGATACGCCCGATATATATATATATATATGTGCGCGCTTTATGAAATCGTAACAATCGCATCTCCGAGAATCTCCTTAAAGTGCGACTCGAGCCGGAAAAATGTTGCTCGAGAGTTGATGCGCATATATAGATGATGTACCGAATACATATATTTTATTACGAATGTACGTTTAGAGATTCCATCGCGAGTTGATCCAAAACAATTGTAAAAATTAAAAAGATTTCGAGCTCTCTTTCGTATTTTAATGGAAATATCATGAACGTCCGCAGAGGAGAGCAAGAGAGGGCATTTGCCCTCCCTTGGAACCAGTAAAAAAATTAAACATTTGCATTCCCTTTGAATAAACACAAATTTATTTGCATATTTAATAGAAAAAAATTAAAATAAAATAACTAAAAAAATTTTTAATTAAAAACAAAAAATAAAAAAACATACAAAAAATTAATTATGTCCCCTTCTAGAAACAATTCTGCGGACGCTCATGAATATCATACTACATATGTATATTTGTCTGAAAAATTATTGAATTATTGAATTATATACTGAATTGTACATTTACGAATTAATAATTGCACGCGTCTTGTCGCGTTTTCAATTCCTGCGCTTTCGGATTCGTTCGCGTCGGTTCGCAAGATCAGCAAACCATTGAATCTCGGGGAATACGGAGTATCGCGAAAATATTTTTTGCTCGTCGAGATTTTGCGAGAGCTTATATTCAGAAACGTTACCGCGGGCGCGATGGAACGCCGGGAACGGAAGAATCCGTCTGATAATCCGCGATAGAGACTGCCTCGTTAATTACAGTGCTGATGAATGATTCGTTAATTAGGGTGGAATCGCGCTACAAGTTTCAAAGGAAGATACGATAAAGCCTATTGTGTATGATCGCCTATTCGCGAACGATATGGATGTTTCGACGTTGGGAACAAATGCGGGATATGAGCGACGACGGCGGTCGTATGGACCGCGGATCGTAATTGCAGCGAGATACAATTCCCTCCGTTTCATCCGACACTGATTCGTCCACACAAAATGGTCTCTCGATTAAAAAAAAATTGTACAGGAAGACGCGACTGATACGAGTCGAAATATAATTTCGTACCTATATATTATTCAAATTCGCATCGGCTCTTTATAAATCGATTTTCAACATAATTTGCGTCATTAAAAATGGTAACTATTCCTCTGCATAAGTAATTTGTTGACAAAGAAAATTTGCATTAGCAGATGATAAAGTTTTCTTTAGAAAAAATACATCAGATTTAAATAGTCTCTGACAAGCTAGAACGTAATGAAGCCAACTAGTAGATTTAGTTCGAACGGCTTTGAAAGCCAATAAATAGTTGTTGGATCATCTCGATGGCGCTTCATAAGACGGTGTGTAACGATAAAGTGTGTCATGTAACACGACATGCAATTATAAAAGAATAAAAGAAAGAAAATAATTAGATTAAAAATAAATACATAAATAAAATATGGTTATTCATAAATTTATCATTCATCTAGTTCTTTTCTCTTTTCTTTTTCTCTTTTCTTTTTCTCTTTATTTGTTTCTCGTTAATATATTCCAATAATCTACTTTTTTCTGCCATTTCTTTGCTTTTATTCCTTTTTCTCTAAGGCACAGAGTGATGATTGCATGTTGAGCATACAGATTGCAAACCGCTTTGGGCGCACTTTCGCTAGTAAACGCGCGCGCGATCGACTTCTCTTTCTTCGCTACGCTCTTAACTACCCCTAGTGTAACGATACACGACGAAACGTATCGTGTTACGAGCGATCGTTAACGGCATAAAGAGTTTATATTTGAGAATGGCACTTACTCACTGAACGCAAGCAGAAGCAGAATAATAATCAATACAAGCAAGCGGTATAACACGTTATTGAAGACACGGAGGGAAAACTTTAACGGAAATTTTCAATGAAAGCATATTGCTCGTATCAAAATAGGTATGTACCAATTAAAAAAAATTAAGTGCCAACGCGAAATTAAAAAATGTCGTTAACATCGTGTCAGATTAAGTTACAAATTAATTATATATATATATATATACCTATCGAATTATAAAATATATCTCTTATAGGGTATATCTTTAAAATGAATTTTTCTCAGCAAAACATTTTAAAAGTAAGTATTTTAATTGCGTTGAATTTTAGAAAATAAAATTGGTTTCAAAGTCGTAGAAAAAGTAGCATAAAACAAATAAAAAAAAAATATATTCTTTAATTAATTCAAGTAACTCTTACTTTCACAGAAAGTAGTCTTTGTATTTTTATCACTAAAGTATCTAAGAGATTTAAAAAATACGATATTTATAAAAAGGGGCTATTATCATTTCTCTTTTGAGATTTTTCTCCAACTTGCAAATGGCAAAATCATTGTCATTAAATTTATATTCAAGTAAAAAAAATATTAAAAGATATTATTACAAAGCTAAGAGATATAAGGAAGAAATTAATATATCAGCTAGAAATTAAACGCGCGAATATAATTGTTGGCGAGAGAAGAGGAATAGAAATCAGAAGCGAGACGTGAGTCAAGTGCATGCTCGATGACCTGAATCAAGAGAGCTCATTCAAGAGAGGTATCGCTGAAGAGTACCTCAAGTACCTACATACGGAAAAAGAACTCGTAAACCGTCTAGTCGCCGAGTGCTTCTGCTCGTCCAGGATGTAAGTCCTGTGAAATTAGACGGTAAAAGGTGAAAGATCTCTCCGCCGAGAGAGATCCGAGTGTTTAGTGTTTATACCTGCTCCTTCAGGGAAGGGTCTCTGAATGCTTACAAACAGGCGGTTGTCAGATTTCCTTTATCTTTTACGCGGCATTTGTGTGCCCCAGATCGGTCTCTTCTCTCCCGTTAGCCATGCGAAGCCCTCTCGAGGACCTCGATATCTCGTTCCGATGCCGAGGAAATCGGAGAGGGAGGAAGAGCTGCGCCGAAGATCGCGTGTCGCTGAGGAATTCTCTTAGGGACGGTCTCTCAATTCTTTCTCTGTTTCGGTCCCGAGCAGTCTCGTTATCGTGGTGTTGTTGTTATTGTATTATATCTATCGCCCGGAATGACACCCTCATCTCAATGATAAACAAGTGTTGCATATATACATTGCTAATTCTTTAATACAAAGAAATTATTTCTTGAAAGAGAAATCAACGTTCGATCAATTTATCCAATAAAAAATGCATTTTATATTAAGTCTATCTCTTAACAAAAAATAAAATTATTATCTCGAAAGGCTCTTGAGCCAATTAAATTAAATAATATTTGTATTGCAGATTTAATTGGCTCAAGAGCCTTTTGAAATAATAAAGAAATTACGCTGAAATCTAAGAAAAGCAATAATACTTCTTTTAATTTTGTAACGCGATAACAAATCATAAGATTTTTTAAATTATGCAACATTAGATTGCAGATGTCATTAATATAATTTTATGAAAATTTAAAAACTATTACATCGTTTCAAGATGAATGAAGACTAAATAAATTGCTAGATTCCGAAATCAATTGAATCAAGAGCGGGCAATTAAACCGGCATCGCTGTAATAAAACATTAAAGCGAACAAATTGTTGAACCTATCTATTAGTGCAGAAACAGGACCTATATTGTAGGCTAAGCGATACTAGGTGCAAAGTGCTCGCTAACAATGTTGAATACGCTTTTGCAAGACGAGCACGTATCGAAACGAGATCAGATCGCTCGTTGCAGACAGACTGCCGGGGAAGTGCTAGGGCTTCCGAAGCCTCCTCGGCCCAACCAGCCGGCCCTGCCGGTTGCGATCCTCTGCCTATATTTCTACCCGAATCGTCACCGCAAATCGGTGTTACTTGCATTAAGTTTCTACGACGCGTGCAGCTGCGACGGCGCTTAGCGCTTAGCCGGAAGTAACAATTCAGGGAAAAACGAGAGTGTTCTCGTTAAGCGACCGAATCGTTAAGAGCCGGAGAACAACTGACCGTGAAAAGACCCAGTGACGGATTTGTCGATAAACGATCTAGGAAGGCCCTGCGACTACCCGGTTCACGAATTTCACGAAACGTTTTCGTCGCTTTTGCTTTGGTTATCGTGTCATATTATCGGGATGGAATGCACATTTTTCAAGATTTGTATGTGGAAATTGCTCATACAATTATAAAAGAATCGTTTCAATTAAAATCTCTATGAATAAGGGATCTCTCTACTAGATTCGCTACTGGAAGGGCTCCTGCTCGTGATGCAGGTATAATACCCTCTGGTCAGGGCGACGATCTCTTCGAGAGCTTCTTGCTCTAAGCGGATTTTTAATCTTAATAGCCAGTCGAGCGTTTATTCGTAGCACGTCTGGCTATTGTTGCGACGCAAACACCGTATCCAAATATTCCGACAATGGAAAATTTTGCTTTCTCCCGAGCGGTTGAGTAAATCCGAAGTTGTAATGGCCGCCGAAACGACTACGAACGATGGTACTTATACACGTATAACGAACACGTATTCAAATTACCACAATTTTGACAGACAGACAGATCTCTTAATTATAACGATAATTGTATTCGTGATTTTTCGGAAATAAATTTTCCGAAATTCGTGTATTCATTATTATTTTCTATATGAAGCTTAAAGGACTTCGCCACATATAGTTATCTAATATTAATTTACTCTTGTCAATTAATTACTTACCATTATTCTTGACGTAATGACGTTATTCTTCGCGTTCATGTCATGTTAAAATATCATCTTCTAATATAATAACGCGAATGTTATATTCTATTAAATATTAAATGTGACATTTAATTTTAAGTCTCTGCAATTGATTATATTATATTATAATTTCACAAAACTATCTGCAGAGTATATTCTAAAAATCCCGATCAACATGTTAATAATTCGATTGTTTTTTTTTACTCAAAGAATTTCTAATATTCAACATTACGTTATCTCAATAGCAAAAAAACTCTTCAAATTAAAATTCTGAAGAAAATAAAGTCTTCTTGCATATTTAAACGAATAAGAACATTTGTTTTGACGTTTCGATATTCTTTACTTAATTCAAGAAAGCAAAGATCCTTAACTTTGTCAAAGCCTATTTACGTATCAACGTCTTAAACTATACATCTCTCCTAAACATCTCTTATTAGAGACCAAATCATTTCTCGGATCATCAATCCGAATAAAGCTGGACGATTCAACAAAAATTCTCTCTATTTGAAACCTTCACCAACCTTTACGAAGAATCTCCGCCTCCCGTTGACTCTTTCAGTTGCTCATGGATCCTCCGTACTGTGTAGCAGTAAACATCAATGCGTTATCTTGTCGTAGATTGATAGCGAGTCGATATCCGGTCGGCATCGGCGGCCTGTTCTACCCGTCGACGCTGCAGCATCTCCATCAGCATCAGCAGCAGCAGCAGCATCAGCACCATTCGCGACTGGCCGCAGCGGCGTCGTCCGCTCTCAGCAACGCCGTGCAAGTTGCTGGCCAGTCGCCGGACATCGTCGACGCCGACGGTATTCGCGGAGTTTTGCTCGGCGGCGCCGGCTGGCCGTTTCCGTGGAGGCCAACGCACAGCCTGCAAACGCTCGAGCATCCCTCGCCGAGCGACGTGGTCGGCACCCTCAGCCGTGTCAGCCCTGCGTCCGCGTCTTTCCCGCAGCGAGGTAAGTTTAAGGTCCTTCTTAGTCACCCTTATGCGTACCTGTAAGCAGATCGAGACGACTTATTTAGGATTAAGGACTTGGAATAATCTGGAAGAAAATAGGGAACGGAAATGTGTTAACATTGTTTCGCACAAAATGCGGTGCTCCAATAAAGCATCAAAGTATTGTATACTATGAAACGTATCTCTGCTTGAATCTCTTTGATTAAGCGAAAGATAGAAAAATGTGAGAGTTAAACTCCTGGTCTAAGTCTCTGTACAATCGGTGGTACCATTATCTTAATCATTAAAAGAAACTAATATTAAATGTATTAAATTTAAAAAATATTAAATGAAATATTTAAAATTATATTTAATATTTTCTATGCATAATAAAATGTGTTTAATATCAAAATAAATAATTAATATATCGCATTTTGAAGAGAGATTAAAGAATAAAGATTATGTGCCACAATTTACGGAGAGCCGCGAAATCGCAAAGGAAAGCTTAAAAGAAATAAAAGAAACGAAAGTTAACGCGAGACCTCTCATAGATATACAGATATACATATATTGTCTATACATATATGTATAGAGATCGACGCGCGCGCGTCTATATCTATCTGTATCTCTTTGCGTATACAAATACGCGTAAGGCTTCCACGGCTTCCACCACGACAAACCAACGTCGATCGCCTTACCCAGCAATCGTTTTGCTTCTGCCACCTTGCCTAAGCACTTAGATAGTTACTATCCGCATCTACAAATGCTGAATTCTTCTTTCCACTTGATAGCGCGTTCCCGCATCATAACGTTAAATTCTTTAACGATATAGTAATAATAATTGTTTCATTACTGTCATGTATTATTTTTATCATGATTTCTCAGAGATTGCTAAAAATTTAATTTCTTCAAAATAAATAGATATAATCTAAAATATAAAATATGAAAAGTATAGAACAAATAGAAACAATACTTTAAAATCTACGAATTCAAAAGATCAGGAGTTTTTCTTAACATATATTGTTTTAATAGTATATAATAGTAATGATGTGCTCTCTCACTCAACGAATAAGAAAAACTGGAAAACGTATTTTTAAAAATATGCGTTTCCCCTCGATTATATGTATATTTCTCCTAACAAATATCAAATTATTGATTATAAAAAAGAATTGTATCTAGTTTCGTTTCAGAGCCGATTTTTTTTATCTACGCTATAACGATTATTTGTAGAGAAAAAGAATTAAATTCACCAATATACATACCATTAATGACATTTACACTAATAGAAAAATAATTATTTATCCGTATTGCAAATGTCGTTATATTTTATATTATTATTACCGAAAATATATATTCCATTGACAGGATTATTACAATATTTCAGAAAAATTTAACTACCGAGTGACAGAAATGATTAGAGAAAGATTAATGAATTATTCAAATAAGATCGTAAAGTATTGTATGCCAATTTGAAAAGGCATATATGTAAAAAAGTGTAAAAAATATTTATAAAGGGAAAATGAATAAAATTGTTATACATTCCTTTTGTCATATACTTTAAAAGGAGACGCGACGGCGGAATTTTATACCCAAATATATGCATATGTCACACAAATAATGTCGTCGGATGATGTATCTTCGTTTACACACGCAATTTAATACACAGCAATTATGTCAAAATGGATTAATAGAATATTAATTAGTGTTCTATTAATTGATTAAATATTCAATACGGATAGAGAAATTATATAATGGCGATCTATCGGAGTGCGCGTGAGGGAATTTGTAAATCCAAGGCGTTCTCGCTGAATTGATTGATGCATGCGGATGCATTTAAAAAGAAGGGCGATTAACGCGTTTACCTTTCTCTCATTAACTATTTGATTATATACGATCAATACATATATAATGTATGCCTTATGCATATATTTAACTACTAAATATCTCATTATATGATACAACACAATTATAATATTATACATCAATCAAACTATTAATCGAACTGGTTTCACTAATCGTTAAGAACAATCCCAGTTAAAAAGATAGAAAAAAATTCTTACAAACAAAAAGATATTTGATTTTTAGAATATAACTGGTGCAAAAAAATTAACGCAGAAAAATGTTACAAGTAACGATCGGTTTCGGGTAAAGTGTTTAATTGCAACTAAAAATAAATACGCTGAAAAAGAAAAGAAATTATTATAAATATAATTTCCGATAAAATCAGATGAAAACTCGGAATAAATCGGAATTTCTGAAAGAAAATTCGTGTTTATCGATAAACGTTCGATGCAACTTATTAATAGTTAAGTGAAGAGTGATTCGAAGAAGGATATGCATACAAGACAGATACATTGAAAAAGAAGAGAAATAATTATAAATATAATTTGCGATAAAATTAGATGAAAAATTGAAATCGATAAAAATTCCTGAAAGAAAATTCATATTTATCGATAAGCGTTCGATGCAATTGATAAAATAGTTAAGCGAGGGATGGTTCGAATAAGGACACGCGAAATGCGAGATAAATACGCGTTGAAAAAAAAAAATACATACGGAAAACAACGATGGAGTTTAAGACGCGTATATTTTTCTATGCACAGACGAGCTCGACGACGACAACGGCGACGATCGTCTGCACCGTGCGAGGAGTCCGTCGAGTGGCGACGAGGTTCACGACGACCTCGGCGAAGGGGATGATTGCGCGGACGCCGACGGCGAGGGCGAATCCACCTCGACGAGTCTTCACGGTACTTCGGCGAGCGGCGGTGGCGGTGGTGGCAATAACAATAACAACAACAGCGGCCAGAACAACGTGCAAGTCGGCGTGGACGGTCGCGAATCGAACAGCATAAAGCGCAAGAAGAAGACCAGGACGGTATTTTCCAGGTCGCAAGTGTTCCAGTTGGAGAGCACGTTCGACATGAAACGCTACCTCTCGTCGTCGGAGCGAGCGGGCCTCGCCGCCTCGCTCAGGCTCACCGAGACCCAGGTGAAGATCTGGTTCCAAAATCGGCGGAACAAGTGGAAGCGGCAGCTGGCCGCCGAGCTGGAGGCCGCGAATATGGCACACGCCACTCAGAGGCTGGTAAGGGTGCCGATTCTATATCACGAGGCGTCAGCTGGCACCGCGACGTCCGGCGGCGTCTCCGTCTCGGTGTCGGCACCCGGACCCCCGGGTCCACCGCCGCCGTCGTCGGTCGGCGTCACCTCCGCCTTGTCGCATTCGGTCGGCGTCGGCGTCGGCGTGGGCGTCGGCGTCGGCGTTGGCACCTCGTGCGCGCCTACCACGGCGCAGCCCATCTTCTACTCCCATCACCATCAACACCACCATCATCATCCGGCGGCGGCCCACGTGCAGGCGCACAGTCTCCTGTCCCACCAGGTGCACCCTCAGCCGCCACCCCCGCCCCCGCCCCCGCCCAACGGCCAACCACCCCGGACGTCCTCGCAATAACACCGTCCGACTTACGAGGGTAGCCTGCGTCTGCTGAGGGAGACGACGGTGATGAGCGACGCGACGACGACGCCTTCTTGCCTGGGTCGCGCCATCAGGCTGATCGACGTAGACGAGTAGAATGCAATCGTACGGGTCCTCGCGATCGTCCTAAGACATCCTTTAACCCGACATCGCGGATCACACACGGCGCAGCTGTCCCCTCGGCGGTAATCGAGACCGATATTGGAACTCGAATGGTTTTCTAGTGCGGACTATTGGGCGACTAATTGGCGTGGATAAATGTGAGTATAAGCGGGAAATGTAGAGTTTTCTCACGACTATAGAAGATTCAATTTGAGAAAATTCCATGAAACCTACTGTATTTTTTGAGATTAAAACAAGAGTTTTATATCATCCTGATGATGATGATTTTACTTTCTTCTCCTGCAGCGCATCTCGTGGCGGTAAATAAAATATTTTGTCGGAATACAAACGCGATAAGTGGAAACTCTACATTTTCTAAGCACAAGCTTATACTCATATCTCTATTCATATTCTTTATCTTCTATTGTTACCTAGAAAAATATATAATCTTTTGCAAATTATTCAATAAAATTATTTTGGCGCTTGATAAAGAGGCATTAAGTCGCAAAACGCAATATTATTTGTCTTGAAAAAAATAATGATAATAAATGTACTAAATTAATAATACAAATATTTTATTGATAATTAAGAATTGGATAATATTTCGTTTTGTAATTAAATTATCTTTTTCCACGGAAAACCAAGACATTTCAAGATTTAGGCCTTTTTTTCATATCAAGCGCCAAAAATATTATACTAGTCCGCGCAATTGTGCAGAGAATTGAACTGTGATTATAATGATTTTAAACTCCCTTTCCTCTCGAGCCACGGACGACGAAAGTTGGCCGCGATCTCATACGGTTTCTCTTTCCGGTTTGTCGCCGATGTAATAATATCGCGCCGTATAAGTTGTCGCTTCCAGAGTTTGTTTGCGTATATAGGTATGTATAAACTGTGCAGCACGGGATGCAAAATTTTACGACGATACACCGCGAAATCGGAATTAGATTTTACTTGCATTCGATTTAACTTGAATATATTTGGGATCTCTGTAGATAGAATAATAATTAGAGCGATAGAGCGACTTCTAATTGTGCCGATATGCGCGTTGCGAGAGAAACAATTCGCGCGGATGCGAGGATGAAATTTTCGAACCGTCCCGCGCGCGATGATTGTACGACACCCGATATTTTAATTGTTGTTCGAATCGTGCTCGTTTCTCTAATCGTTTCCTCCCTCCCACCCCTCTGTAAATAGTCTTTGCGCAAAATGTATAATTCGCGTTTAATTGTAATTTTGAGCGCCGAGGGAGACCGAGCTACGAGAGCCCGTGATCGGGAGCTGCGTTAATGTAATCCAGGGATTAGAATGTCGGTGCAACTTCGGCGAGTTCGATTTTCGATGCAAAAGAAATATCAAGTAAAAAATTACGCGCGCGTTTCCGCACTGTCGCGCGTATATAAACACGGGAGATTGTTTTCGCGTGTCTATAGAAATTTGAACTCGCTGAAATTACATTGGTTCAAATACCTGATGTATAAAACGGGATTCGCTGTGGTTGTAAAATTGGACACATATTCACGTACACGCAAAAAACACACATACATACATATTACAGACACACACATGTTAAGACACAGGCAGGGTTCCTACGATATATTCCACATGTTGTGATAAGTATCTAAACGAATAATTTTATTAAACAGAACGGTAGAGCTACGAAATATCGCCTCTCTCACATTGTATATCACCTATCTATAGACGTCAATTAAGATGAAGGTTCGCCATACCGTGTTTTATACGGATATTTGTGATCCGGGATCTCAAATTATTGTACAGCCGATCGTTTCGTAATCGCTAAATAATGATCGTTGAACCATAACAATACACGTCATTCGTATTTCCTCTTCTCAGGATCGATATTGAGCTGCTATTCGTCGCGATCTCGTTTGCGAAGTAATACTTTTCGTAAATTCGACATTCGCCTATAGAATCGACGAACAATATCGAATAAAAAAAATACGAATATCGCTTAAATTGCACTTTTGCTGTGGCGCTCGCAAAAAGATAATGGAACAATGGTATACGCGCCGATGGAACGTTCACAAAAATCCCGAATCCAAATTAATCCCGAGTTAAAATTAATTGTGTTGTGCGCGGCTTTATAAGGGGTCGTGTCGTAACTAAACAAATTGACACAGAACAAAATTGCAACGTTCCATTTTCAAAATAAAATCGACGGGCGATTCATTGATGGAGTCGCGAGAACGTATCAAAAAGTGCATCGGTTAATCAAACCTATTGATTCATATTTACATCTATGTTGTCTACACTGAATACGATCACGTAATATCGATAAACTTGTGAAGCAAAAAAAATTTATCACCGAAAAAGGATTTTTGCGATATATCGTGCAATTTCTAAACTTTTCACAAATAACAGTGAGAAAGAAAAATATAAAATAATCAATTCTCCCGAAATTTAAAATTAAAAATTTTCAAATCTTCTCTATCAGAATTTATATGAAAGAATAATATACTTCAAAGTCTAATCATTCAATTCCTATAGAAGAATATGACAGTCATTAATTTATATAATCAACTTGTAAAATGTCTTTTCTTTAAGCAGTGAATCAACAAAATTATGAATAATAATAATATAATTCACGAAGCAATATTTGAGGATAAATTTTAAATCAAACAATGCACATAAATTCCGATTCGATTAATTTCAAAAAATCTTAATTTTGGAATTATCAGCTACAAATGCAATAATCAGAAATTAATATAACAACAAGATTTCGATGCATCTCGTAAAAGATATGCATGGCACAGATTTCTGATGAATATATATTAGGTACTTGAATATTTATTATCCAATATCCAATTCTCTCGCAATTCATAGGCGTTTCACGCATATAATATTAATTGTATTCTTTTTACCAAAAATAATAACGAACTTTTCTCGCGTACAGTGATTTTATATGTTCAGATAAAAAATGACGTATATATTTGTTGGATATCTGTGACTTGTGACTGCATAATCAAAAACGTAGCATAACAATTACGCGTGTGTATGTGCGATTTTCCACGAGCTCTTTTCACTCTTGGCAAGAGTGGAGCATCAAGCATTCCGGAGCACGAACATCACGCATTCATGCTCGTCGAAACAGCGAAACTGGCGAACGCGACCACGAAGGAGGACCGACGACAATGCATCTGCATCGCCTGCATTCCGCATCCGTTGCACACGTATGATGCGGTGGCAGCGTATCCGAGTAAGTATATGCGTAAGTACGCGCACTTCAATCAACACTTCTCGCGCCATCGCACCTTCGGGTGTCTCTTTGCTGGCCTCTGATCTCTCTGATCTACCTTTATGAACTCTCTCTTTTTTTCTCTATCTTTATCTCTCTCTATTCATCTGCCTTTTTGTCTCTCGCGCAGCATTTACAGCTTTATCGACTTCTTCTTCTAAATGTCCCGCTCGCAACATACCCGCACGCAGTAATCTTTCATGAACCAGAGGGAATTGTTAGTATCGAGGATATTGTCTAGCGTCTCGCGTTTATGTATCTGTTACCGACCGCGATTGTTTTATGCGTGGGTTCTATACAATTGCGTTTACACTGTAAAATCACTGGAGATAAATATTTGGGAAATATTCATGGGATATATCCCTTGAATATTGAATGAATAAATACATATATTGCGTAATCTAGATATCTAGTAAATATCCTAGATATTATAAAATGTATTATACCGATGGGAATATATTTATATAATAGTATGCATTAAAAGTGACAAATTCGCTTTAAAACAATAAAATATAAATTTATTTAAAAATTAATTTCTTTATGTGAATAAAAATTTTACTTTGATAATACTGCTTTCAGATGTATATCTTTATTATTTTTATACGTAAACAAAAATATTTTATTTCGATGTAAAAATCTTTAATAATGTATTATATATTAGCTTGAAAAAGAGCAACGAAAACTCCTTTAAGTAACGAGATTTTCAAAGTTTGTTACATCGTGTAAGTCCGATCCATTTCCAAGAGTGCGTCAAATCTAATGGCTGCGCACGAAGATGACCGTATACAAAAATATATTTCGACAGGGAGACTATTCGCAAAACATTTTCGCAAGACCTTTTGTTGTTCGTAAAACGGAGAGCCGATAGCGAAAAACTATACATACGTATACTCACGCATCGTGTTGTAAAAATAAAAAAAAGGGGGAACGAATGTCTCGTTATAGAAACATATCGAAACTGCCTACATGCAGAGAAAAGGATATATATAAAATTCGAAGATCAATTATTATTTAATTTTTCAAAGTGCTGAACGTTGATTAAATAAGTATAAGTAACTTTTACCATATATTCAATCAGCAATATTGTTTAATGATTGATGAGCGGCGCGACTCAATTTCCAAAGTAAATTGATCTAAAATTTTATACCCGCAAAACTATTAAAGAATATATTTTAATAATTGATATGAATTTTCATATATAAAATTGTAATATTAGAAATATGATTAATATAAAAATAATATAAGCCACCAGAAAAGATAATAAAATAATAATGGATTAATTATCAATTTATCGATAGAAATTATATGAAAGTAAAATAATTTTGCTTAACAAGTATATTGATATTTTATATATCTATATTATATATAAATAAGCAGGATAAAAATTAGACGATTTAACATATTAAAACAATTCAAAATTACTAGAAAAAAATTGTAAAACAATTATAACTTGCATTTAAAAACAACTTGAATTAACTTAACAACAACAATTTAAAATGCCCCCATAAAAAAATGCTCCAATCTTTCTCAATTTATCTAAAGCTTATTATCTAAAGCTGCATTTTTGAAACGGGACGTGTATGCACCGATTAGCTTGACCCTCGTCGTATTACTTCCTTTGAAGAGAAATTTTCCGGTTTTTAAAAGCATATCGAAATTGTGTTTGTCGAGGATCGAAAGTTTACCAGCTCATTGTCGCCGGCAATCCGGAGTCGAGTTGCTGCCCTCTCGCGCCATCACGCCTTCCCTCTCCTATTTTCCTATCGTATCGTGTCCCAAAGTAATTTAACACGTAAGGGGATGACAACAGACTCAAAACTCGCGTCCTTTTAAGAGCCCGTAAGTGACGATCATATTACATTGCTGAATTCACAAAATTTCCCGGAACCGATGAGTTTTTCTTTTTTTTTGTATTCTTAAATCGCGTTTGCCTCTAATTAATAGCAATAATAAGAACTCACATTTTTAAACAAAATGCATTATGCAGCATTCCAAATCTATTTTTATGATTATAATTGATATCGATGTCTCTTTCAAATATAGACAACTTTTTCATCTTAAAATTTAACAAAAGTAAAGATAAATATATATATGAAACAGTGAAATTATTATTTCCAATTTAAAGTTTCAAAGAAATTAATTTTAATTATACCTATCTAAAAGTCATTAGAATCGATGAAAAATAATTCCTGCGTTTCTTTATGCAAATCATCAATATTACAGAAACCTTACACTATCTTGAAGATGTCCATCTTCATGTCCAACTTAAATTACCCCAACGAGAGATGCGGAGCGATAAGAAATTAATTGTCGCGCCTACCGCAGAGAGAGAGAGAAAAAAAAGTCGTTTAATTTGCTCGCAACCTCGTCGATCGGCTAATCGAGTTAATTACCGTGAAGGGGGGATAACGCGGCGATGACTTTGCGACAACAGCTGTAGCGACACGAAACGACGCGAATGACCACCGCAGATGACGTCTCTCGGAACGAGAGGGTGAGCGCACGGTCGATTTATCGCGGCCCATTATCGCCCCCGCGATCGTTCCGTGACCATTATTACCCGTCCATATATAAAGAAGACTCGAGGCCGGATAATTACTCTAATGGAATAATTTTTTGGAAAAATCTATCGTTGATGCCGCGGGTGTGCACGACAAAACGCACGGCAGCGCAAGCCACACCCCGAAGAAACCGGCCTTCGCGATCTGGAGCTCGTTAACCGCACGCACACACACACACGATCCTCCGTAAAAGGAAACGATAAACGTAGAAATGAATGAATAAATGCAACGAGCTCTCGATTAACATCGCGTTACTAATCCCTGGAGAACGCGACGAAATTGCAGTCCGGAGATCTCGATAAGATAGGTTTTGTTTCCTTACTATATTTGATCTCGTGGATAGATAGCAGATAAATGTGTATCATTTTTGAAGATTCGCAATTATTTTGATAGCTTTATTTAAATATTTTTATATCTGATGAAATTCTTCTATTATATATATTTAATATTTTAATTATATTCGTTTATTATATATACATAAAAATATAATATCTTTATAAATGGACGTTTGCAGAGGGTGGCAAGAGAGAGCAAAGCATTTGCTCTCCTTTCGAAAACATTGGAATTTATTTGCATATTTAATATAAAAAAATGAAATTTAAAAAAATTAAGAATGAACAAAAAATTGTAATTATACCCCCTTCTGGAAAAAATCCTGCGAGCGCCCATGTCTTACAATTAATGTATGGTATATACATATAATAAAACAGAGATTATCATTTCGACAAGAAATTTGCTAAAAATGATGCGTTTTGCAAAAATCGCAATTTGTTTTTACTGTTTCCGCGGATCGTAAACTTTACTGCGGTAAATTTTTGAGAGCAACATTTTTATACGCGTGCAGTAACAGGAGAACCAATGTCAAAGTACGTTTTGTACTCCATTGGGACTTCCTCCAAGGGTTATATTAATATTTATGATACTCCATAAAAATGTATTCATGTTGGAAAAGAAACTTTTGTCCGTGTATCCCTAATCATCCCTCGCGATCTTATGTTTAACTTTTTCACGGCATTCTTTATGCGAAATGTGTAATATTTTGACATCATATCAAACTTCTTGGAAATCCCAATATCTCGTTAGAGACGCTAGAAAGATTTCCCTCGTTTGTACGAGTCTAAATTTCGATATGCAAAATACGAACGCACATTTCCACAATGCGAAGAAAAAAAAATCAACATATCTTTAAAAAATGATTATTGTATCGATTGTTATCTTCCCGGTATTCTAATTTCTAGCATCAAGTTAAACACACACGCGTGGTTTTCAACATCTACGTTCGGGGTCGAAGTAGTTCTCGAAGCGAACGATAGAATTCGTCTCGGGGGTAGCGAATGCGAGGTCTGACGCGGCGACAAAGAGGGCAAAAGAAAAGGGAGGAAGGGAGAAAAAGAGGAAAAGAGAGAAAGAGAGAGAGAGAGAGTCAATGGGTATAAGCACTAAGCACGTAACTATAAAAGGAGCCGGGGGTTGCGAATCGTCGCTAGATTAAAAAGAGGCTCCCTTTTTCGCTTGCTCTTTTATGCCGGTGCGCGCCGCGCCCTACACGCGCGGTTCGGTCTCGTCCTCGCCTATAACATAACGTTAACGTTACGCTTACATGTGCGCACATACGTGTATACACATACATACGTGGGTAGATAGGTGGTGGTACGTACGAAGTATTCGTACATTCACGCGCATTCGATATCTCGCGACCGTCCGTCCGCTGGAAAAGCAATTCGATCTGGCAGCGCCAGAGTACGGTGGGGTACGAACCACCCTCTCTATCTCCCTCTCTCTCTCTTGCCCCTTTTTATCTCTCTCCAGACCTGCTCAAGCGTCGGATTTCCCGATGCTGAATTCGACTTCGCGAGTGTGCGCCCACTCTTGCGCTTATCGGAAATGCAAATTGCGGCAAACGCGAGCGTGACTACTGATTTTCCTCGATTATATCGTCAAAGACACCACTATACGTATCTTGAACGCGACTTAATTACGTAAATCGTATCAAAGCTAAAGATATTCTCTTAATCTCGACACATCCATTCGTGATAATTAATAATTTCCTTATTTCTATCTCTCTACTTATTTGTGACAGTAAAATTTACTTCAAGTAGATCTTTATAAAATAAACAATTTTCTTCACACTTAGATATTTTGTAACATTTGTGTCGTAAACTCCGATTAAAAAATTGTTAGTATATATGTAAATGAAAGTATTAATGATTTAATGTGACTAAATATTTAAAAATAAAATATTAAATTATCTTAATAATAATTGTAAATTTAACATGTTTAATTATTTTTACGAGATATGTTAAATTCATAAAAAAAACAGTAATTATCCGAAACGTAAATTAACTCCAAGCTTAATCTATTCAATACACGCAAGTACTTGTATTTTTTTCTTTGCGTGCACATGCAAATTACATTTAAATGTAATAATCCTGTATCATAGAGCACAAATACTTGAAAAACAGTAATTATCAAGATAAATGCCTAACATCGTAACAAGCACATAATACCTCCACATAATACCTGCAATGCACAATGCTTGTCTATCCGCTTCTATTGCATACGCAAGGCCTATAATGCTCATATTACAATAATTAAGTATCATGACTGATCATATTACCATTCACAATACAGAATAGAAGGATAAAAATGAATAAATAATCGGACTGAATAACAAAATCAGCTGTTCGAATAAATTTTGCAATCCATAGAATTTTTAAATTAAACATGTTTAATTAGTTTTACGAGATATATTACAAGTCGCTGATTATCTTCTTAAATGAATGTGTACATACATGTTACAAAAAAAATGTTAGCTATGTAATTTTTTTAAATCTTTTTATTAATTTATAAATAAAATTTTCGGATAAATATATTTTTCCTACAGAAAAAAATTAATTTGATCAGATTAGAAGAATGCAAAAAAAGATTATCTCGAAATATTTGCTGTTGCATTCAGCCCAATTTTCACTTCATCTTTGTATCATCTTATTATGCTTGCCAAACCATTATGCTCAAATCACTTAATACTTGATCGTTTAATTCTCGATTTCGGACATCTTTATCTCGAAAACGAGAGAGATATCCGGGGAAAGAATGAGAAAGGAAGCGTCTGTACACTCGCGGAGGCCCATCGGTAAATGGATGGATGAATCTGGGCGAAAAAGGGTGCCTTTGAGCTGCCGAGTCCGTTGCTGCCAGATTAATTAACGAAGCACTCGCCCGGGGACCGGAGGAGGATCAGGCAGCAACTCCGTTATCAGGGTGGAGAGCTATAGACAGATACCCCTGCCTACTTATCTATCAGTCCACCTCTCGATCAACCACCTTCTCATCGAATGGCGAATACCGCTTCCACTCGCGTCAATCGTTAACTAATCGCTCACGTTACGACAATTATCTCAATTCACAAACTGCTATTTTTATTTAAATATTCTTTCATTTTCCGCGATAACAATTTAATTTAAAAAATGTAATTTATTTCTTTTCTCCGTGCTCTTAATATAAACTTTAAAAAAATGTGTTCTGCTTAATATTTAAGAGAATAGAATTAATATACGTGCATATATGATAAGTATGAAAAAATAGTTTGATAATTTTTTGCCATCCGAATAATTAAATGGTTCATAAAACCTACTTATTTTTTTCATTTTTCTTCTTTCAGAATTAAATGTTTTTTTTTTTTTTTTTTAATACTAAAAACTTCTGATTAAAAAATAATTATGCGTTTGTCTTAAGTTTCCTAAGATAATAAGAAATAAGGGGTTTAAATGGGTCGCGAGCACACACAATTTTACACGTATCTCAAACTGAGAGTCCGTTTTCACATTAATTTTTTTAATTATTCTGTAACAACTTTTCTGCATATATATTCTGACAGTAATGATTCACTTACCTCTGAATACTGCGAATTTAAAACTCTCGCGGGGTCAGATCGGGTCATCGGGTCTCGTAGCGTTGAGGAAGAGTTTAAATATAATCGCCACGTTGGAGAATCGTCGGCCGTTTGTTTTCACGTTACAGATCCGCCAAAGATCTCGAAGCGTCCATCTAAGTAATTACTGAAGTTTAGGAGCGTCGTCGGGGTTGGGACCAGCCCGATGATGATTAAATGTGAGAGATAAGATACAACCGCTCCACCTCTCCGTGCGGTACTTTTTTTCGTGTTAAACCGAGTCCCTTAATTGAAGTAGCAGCCTTTTGAATATTCTAAACGACTATCTGAAACAGAAATATAACATAGAGCGGTCAATAATGATTCTCGAACACGCATTAAGCTTCGTGATATAAATTTAAACACAATTTTTTAATTACAATTTTCATCTCTTCATTAATTGATATTAATTCTTTTTTTACTATTTATATTATTTTATTTTTATTTTTATATTACTTATTATATATTACTATTTAATTAATATATTAATATTATATTAATATATTATTTACAATATACACGTTTATAAGAAATATCAAAAAACATATATCAAAAATGCAAAAGGAAATAAAAGAGTTAGGGCAGCCTGTACATATTTCTTCAATAGTCAAATTTTAATTCTCTAAAGAACACATAATGACATACGCAAATGTGAGGCCTTTCTTTGCGCTAATAGACTCGTCTGCTCTCTTGCGCTTTCGCTTTCTAAAGCACAACGTTGACCCCGGCGTTCTGGGGATAATCGACTGAAAATAACCCCAAGAGACGAGCACCGGGGCCCCCCCTGGATCCCTGATAGAGTCGTCCTTCAATACAGCTTGGTGCATCTGTTCCTTTTGAAGAGGACGAATGACTCCGACAATTAGAGAAGCAGCAGCAGCAAAAATCCTATCGAGAGACCACGCGCTGCACGACCTGCGTCTTATTTCTCGCTTACAATGATTGGGATCGCCGAGATTACGCGATCGTACATCTGCAGGGATATTATCCGAGAGACGTAATAGAGATCGCATCAATCTCAGTTAACCCTTAGGAGCACGAGCAAGTGAATGGAGTAAGCGCGATAGAGAGCTATAAATCTACAAAAAAAATAAATAAAACAAATACGAAATATTTTATTTAAAAAATTGAATTTTATATACCTACATAAGGAGAATTTTCTCTTAGAATTTACCCTGAAAATCGTGGGATAATATAGTATTGGGAGAATTTTATAAGAGTTTCTCTGATTAAATATTGACACCACAATAAAAATATTATTAATATCTACCCATTAAATATAAAATATGTTTGATTAATTTTACTATGTACATGTTAATATTTTTTATTGTGATAAATATTAATCAGAGAAACTCTTATAAAATTCTTCCAATACCATATATTGTCTCATGATTAATTACCATGATTTTCAGAGTAAATTCTAATTGTAAAAGAAATTTATCTCCGTGATATGTAAAATATTTCAAAATAATTTAATAAAAGCTTTATAAATTTGAAATAAAAGAAGCTTTTCAAAATCTTAATAAAAGTCATACAGTAAGCGAGAAATAAGTTATACGATACAAATAATATCAGAGATGAGCACCTATTTGACTTCATTATAATGCGGTTAAAGGTCAACGTTAGTGTACAGTAAGATATAATTGACTTTTGTGCTTATATAGAATTTCTTACAATTACAGCATTTGCATAACACAATGGCGTGTCGGGAGTATCTTTTCATCAAATTGATGAGCAACCAGCGCGATGCCGTGTATTATATACACAAGGTGATAGATTGTCGGGGACAGTCACGCTAGGGGTTTGTTCGTTTAATACTCATCCCCAATTAAATATATATATTCACAATACAAACACGATATACAGGAGTGACTGCGCTCGTTTGCATTCAAATTATATATAATAAGAGCTGGTAAATGTATTTTTTCTTTCTTCTCTTTTCAAATCGTTTCAAGTAAGTAAGTCTCTTAAATAAACTGGAATATAAAAGAGATAAATAAAAGTGTTTGCCTCGTCATAAAGTAAATTTGCTTGTTTCACGCAAATTATTCTAAGCACACGTTTCACATCTTTTCCTGCAATGCAAATTCTCAAAATATATATAACATGCGGTTAAGAATAAATCGAACATGAAATCGTGTAGGAATGCTGTAAAGCTGCAGAAATTATCTCGAAAAAAAAAAAAAAACTAACAAGTACTTTATCGCTACCTATGTATCATGAGGGTTGGCTCGACTGAAAGACGCCTTACAAAAACGAAATGCCCGGTTTTAAATCCCAGGTGATTGCAAGTTGCCGAGCAGCGTTGTGATTACTAAAGCGCAGTCTGTGCGATCGGCGGTGGTTCGCGGTTGAACGAAAGTGCTAAACGACCAATAAGGAAGTAATAGCAATACACAAAAAGACAAAGGGAGAAAAGGAGAGAGAAAGAAGGGGGTTGGAAAGAGAGGCAAAACCCTGGCGGTGGACCGGCGAAGGGGTGGCTCCGCGCGCAATTACGGATTTTGAGTGACAGATGCTCGCCCAGTCGGCAGTCGGAAGATTAAAACAAGTAATCAAAGTCCCAGTAGCCACCCCGGGATGGATATGGATGGATGCACGCCTCCGGCCCCCTCTCTCTCTCCCTCGTCCCGTTTCACCCTGCTGTCATCCCGTGCATCCTCTTTTGGTTCCTCCCTCCCCTTCCCCATCCGTTTTCCCTTCCTTTCGTCGTGTCTTCTCGCTTCAAAACCCTCATACCCCACGAGTTTTGCTCCTCCTTTACTTATCTTACTCCCTCCTGGAAGTAGCAAACCACCAAGAGGGTAAGCCCCGCTACTATAATATCCACCTATAGCCGTCATCAAGGCGCGCCTTGAATGCTCCTTTAAGAAAATGTTCCTTTCGCGAGCAGTCGTGTAGGAAGATTATTAGGCGTCTTGAAGAGAGAGACGGGTAAGGGCGGAAGGGAACTGGAAATGAGTTATATTCAAACGACGCGAACTCCCTATCCTGCTTAAAGCGCTGAAGATGTATCCGATGCGTCAATAATAAAGATTCTTTGAAGGTAAAAGATCAATCATGAGAATCATTATCGCTATAATGACAATTTACCATGTCAAATTTTACTATGAATATATGAGAGCTGAAAATAATATATACACATGCTTTATCCCTATATCAGCAATTTAGTAATTGAATATTAATCTAATCTAAATGTTATGGATACCAGTTTCTGGTATGCAAGGCCTTAAGAGATCATCGGATTTCAATAAATTTGATTTGCCGTTGTGATTACAATTTTTGATAAAATAAAAATTAGAGAGCACTTGCCAAGATCGTAGGGGCGCAGGCACAATTAGGACCCGAAACCTTACTGTTACACGCTCGACTGTCCCACAATAGAAGGACCGTAAACCGAGGGCGGTGGACAAGAAATCCCTCGATTAGACTTTGCAATATAATACCGATATAATCTGACCACTTAATCGGCAAAATATAATAGTGAATCGGACAATTATATGGTCGCAATTTCTCTTATCCCATGACTGTACAGAGTACAAAGCGAATTATTTCGGAAAACTACGGATTATATTGCCCTTGATTCGAAATGTATTTTCGATGTATATTGATCTAACTATTAATGAAATGAAAAAATTAAGTAATAAAATAAGTAATAAAAATATAAATGAAAAATTACATTTACGCGCTTCTACATTACTTCCCTTATTCTGTATATCTGTCAAGAGATTTTTTGGTATCGCTTATGTATAAAAATATAATTTCCAAAATGACGAGGACAAATATGTATACGCGCGAGAGTAAAAAGAACTTCCATTTTTCATTTTGGCCAAAGTAACTCCTGTATCTCTGTATCAGCAGTAATTCCTCTTCCTCCTATTTTACGCTTTGCGACGATAATGAAGCCGCGTCGCTGCGACATACAACTTGTCGGCGGTACCGCGAGACGCGAACACGCTACACGGTGACGCGAATATGATTAGTCTCGAGATTTTCATGCTCGCGCGGGGGTTGCCGTACCAGGATTGGATTTGGCGCGGGCGCAAGGGATGGAGGGATGAGCCGTTTATCTCAGGCGTCGCTTTTCAGCAGTTTTTCTCCCTCTCGCGATCTCCCGTTGTGCGATGCGCCCCGGTCCTCGGCTCTCTTTGCTTCCCGAGGCTCTCATCTCTGGTTACTTTATCCCTTCCTCCCGGGGCGTTCCCCGGGAGCCGTCGTGGTGCCCCGAGACACGACGCGTGTATATCCTCTCTCCTTCTCGCGAAATAATAAGCTCGCTCTACTAAATTTATCATGAGCAGCTTTTAGAAGCGGCAGCCTGTGCCAACAGCGCACCTGCCAGCTTACCTGCCTACTGACATTGTAACGGCTTTTAATTCCGTCATTTACGTTCTCCCGCGCTATGTTCTAATTATCTTATGGCATCCACGCGTATACATCTCGCTCTCGTATTGCAACGTAATTTTAGCAACTACATATGCTAATTGGTCATATTTCACGCTTTCATATTTTGCCGTGAATTGAACTATTCGCTGAGAAATAATTTATATAAAAATTAATACAAATGTTTGTTGAACATTTTATATACATATATTATAAAAATAAAATTACTTCTTCATGCAAGATTGAAATTGCAGGATGCCATATGAGAGATTCAAATATACTTTATCTATTATCTATGTATTAATATGGTGGACATACGTATGTACATGTATAAAAATTAAGTTATAATTGGGACATTATATTTTGTAGTCTTGATTTAAAAATATAATTTAATATTATGTTGAAATTTAAGTTGTTTATACATCATAAAAATGAAAATTAATTTTATCAATATATACAATATTAAAGTGTATGTACACACAAACACATTTCAGCATAATATTAGCTTTTTCCTTATACTATCATAATCACACATAAAGTATAATATTCCAATTATAATTCAAAATTTGTATGCTAAGTGAAAAAAAAAATGAATTTATTATAATTCTAATAAAATTTAAATAAAATCATTTTTAGGTATAGAAAATTTTGTCCTAATTATTAATTTCATTTAAAATTATTATATGATTTTTCTCCAAATAGATCAAAATATTAAATTAATCTAAATAAAAAATGTAAATGACAGTCTTCTAAGAATGTATTTACAATTTACGTATTTATCAATTGTAATCACGAACGGGAAAAAATCCAACGTAAAACATTTTAGAATCCATAAAAAATGAAATTAAACAATTTAATTAATTAATTAAATAATTAAGAAAATTGCTCTTTTTTTGCACTCGACATCTATTCTTAAGTTACTGTGTTATCTAAGCATGAGATTTCTCTTAAGTACTTCACAAATAAGTTTACGCAAAAGGATGAACATAACATGTACGTGAAAGGAGCATATAAATATGGTATTATATGGATTATTTTGATATATGTTTTTAGATTTTGTTCATTTTGTAAGTAATGAAAATATTAACCTATTATACACATTACTGTTTATCATATATATATATATTAAATTCAATATCATATATTAAATTTAATATAATCTATTTATATATTCTACATATGCCTAACTTTTAAAGAAATCATTAAATGCATTACCTAAATTAATGAACTGATTCAAAGTACTCTTTACTGTCTTTTGGGTTTGGTTTGATAGTCTTCGAATCTGGCTGCCAATTTGCGGGACACACTTCTCCATGCTTCTCAACAAATTGGAAAGCTTTGATTAATCTCAATGTTTCCTCGACGCTTCTACCAACCGGAAGATCATTGATACAAAATTGTCGAAGAATTCCCTCCTTATCTATGATGAAGAGACCTCTGAGTGCAATTCCAGAGTCTTGTAACAGAACGTTGTATTTGCTTGATGTTTCTTTATTAAAATCACTTAAAAGAGGATAACCCAAGTCTCCTCCAAGGCCACCTTGTTTTCTAGGAGTATTAATCCATGCTAAATGGCTAAAATGCGAATCTGTCGATACTCCAATTACTTGTGTATTTAACGCTTCAAATTCTGAGACTTTTTCACTAAATGCAATAATTTCCGTTGGACAAACAAATGTGCTACAAATAAGATACAAAAAGATTACATATTGTAAATATATTATGGAAATAATAAATAGCAATTTAAATTGAATTACTTACAAGTCTAATGGATAAAAGAAGAGAACGACATATTTTCCCTTATAGTCGCTTAATTTAATTTCCTTAAAGTCACCTTTAACTACTGCGGTACCAGAAAATTCTGGCGCAGGTTTCTGAATTTGTGGCCAATTGCTCAGCAACTTTGCACTCACTGTAAAATTGCGAATAGATTCTCTCATCAGGATATTGTTTGTTTTTGCCAATGATCCAGTTGCAGTGACAAGCTGTAAATATATTAAAAATAAAATTAATATTAATCATATTAAAAACTAGAATTATAATTAAATTCGCTTTAGACGATTCGTGATCAAATTCAATTTTTTTTTATAATTTTACATTCTAACACATCTTAATATGAATGTGTGTGTGTATATATGTATGTATGCATATATGTGAATGTGTTTATTTTGTGTGTTTATGTGCATATTTTTTACTTCTTCAAATGTTTCTTCTATTATATGACACATACAATTATAAATAAAGCATTCTATCTCAAATATTGTTATGAATCAACACTTGGAACACCTAGAGAACGGACTTTACACTTATATCGAGACATATTGCTTGTAATATAACCATATTCGCATGCGATGAATCGGCAAATGCATAAATATATATATATATATAATGGATTTAAACGTTTACCAATTTTTTGCCTTGTAGATATAATGGTGCAAGTGATCGAAACATTGTAAAAATAGAGAAAATAACTATTTATAAAACGTATAGACTTATAGAATCGCAGAGAGATTCGAAGAGAGATCTTGTATTGTAAATACAGTCAGTTTTGCCAACTTTATTCAGTCTTTTCCTTTAACACGCGTATTGCGCAATCAACAGTTCCGCGTAAATTTAAAAAATTATGAAATATTTTGAAATGTAAAAATATAGACATTCCACAAATAAATATATTATATCCGTTAACATGTTAAATGTTAATATTTAAATATACGAAATATTTATGATTGTGAACATAAAAGTAATTATAAAATTAAAAAGGCAAAAGTTGACAACACTATATTTTTAAGTAAAACAGAATTAGTTTAAATTTAAATTTGAGAAATATGCTTTTTAAAGAAAAATAATGTATGTGTGTGCATTATTATTAATATTTGATAAGAATAATTAACATATTTATACATTAATTATTCTTAATTAATGTATAAATATGTTAATTATTCTTATTAAATATTAATTATGTATATAATCATTTATTAATATATGCATATATAAAATTCTTAATTATATATATTTATATTTGTCAGGATATCATAAACGTTTTAAGTGTTATTTAAATGAAGAAAAATTTTGAATAATTTTTACTTAACCTACGATAAATGGACTTCAAAGTAAAAATTTAGGATTGACGAAAGAATGAAGGAATTATTTGTCGTTTATGATATAGGAATAAAACAAATACAACAGTTAAGAACTTTAATAACAATTTCGTGTTAGAATACCTTATGAAATATCAGCTCTTAATTCAGCAACGTCTATTAAGAAGACGAATGATCACAATGTGCGTTATTTAATAAACAATATCTTTATATAGCGCACAAAACAATATCTTTATATAGCTCTCATATATCTTATAATTTGAACAAGTTTTAATTGGAAGCCGTGGCAGTCGCACTCGGTGTAGGAGTGGATGCTGCTGTGGATTCCTCCGTTACAATGCGTCGATTTTTTTTTATCCTTTTCCATTCACCATTAGTATAATTCATTTGGAAGTGGGTTTCGACTAACATCGGAACGGTTGTTCCGTCCGATTGTGTCACTTCCTCTATGTTTTCTGATAACATCACCGTAACTATATTGCCCAATTTTGGACAAGGATTATCTACAAAATCAATATTATTAACACAAATTGTAAAAAAAAAATATATAATCTATATAGAAAAAAATAGACATACCCCTAGATCCGGCCATAAAACCTAAAATGAGAGCCTTTTCTGGACGCGTCACTTTGTTTGCAGTTCTAAACATTTCTTGTGCCTCCAACATTTGCTCTCGCTATAATTTAAAAATAAAAAATCTCATTATTTCAAACAATATCATTAATTTAAACCATTAATCTAAATTATTAATTTAAACAATATATAAATAAATGAAAAAACAAACTCAAGATGAACAATGAAATGAATAAAATTTAAAACTTACCGTAAGAGACAGATTTTTTCTTGTGTTAGCTGCTGCATTAGGTTGTGCAGTAGTCTGTATACGTATCTGGGTGACAGTTTGGGCTGGTCTAACTGTTTGCACAGCGACAGGTGTACTTTCCACAGGTGCTATTATCATCGATGAAACTACTGGTAATACAGTTGCGGACGTTGTAGGAGTAGTTAATGTGGTAGCTGTATACATAAAATGCTCTATAAAAATCCAAACAAAACTAGCATAATCTCCAAAAATTGTGATGTTGGTCTTACGTGTTTGTGGTGCAGTCGTAACTGAAATGCTGCTTGGCGTACTAGGCGCAACATAAGATTGCGCTGTAACCACTGTTGGAGCAACTGGTGTAGCGGGTGGATTTATCGAGGCCAGTCCTTGCGCGTATTCCGGAGTCGCTGGAGTTTCCGCGACTGACGTAACCACTGAAGCTGCCGCCGCCGCAGCGGCCGCTTGCGCCTCCGCGACCTTCTTCTGCTGCTCTTCCAACTCCAGCATCCTTTTCCTCTTTTTCGCTTGAGCATATCCGAGAGGCTGTTCATTTATGTCAAGCAATTTAATACCACCATCTTTTCGAATTCTACTACTAATTGATGTTCTGTTGGACATAGAAGTGCTCGTAAGTGAAGGAGATCGAAAACCACTCGTTGGCACTCTGCTTGGAATCCCTTTCAAAGGTGCTGAAAAGGTTGAATACAATCATATATACTGCAACAATATCAATCAACAATATAATATGAATTTATAACTTTATATGTATAACTTTAATTGTACAAATTTAACTGTATAATGTTAACACTTACTTGTATCAGTCATTTTTCTTGGCATTCCTCTGCTTCTTACTGGTACAGTGGGAGCAGTACTCTTTTTGAGATTATTAGCAGCATCTGTGCTTTTTTGAACCAATTCTGCTCTCAAAACTGCACTTTTGGGTTTTCGCTTAAGAGTAAAATGTTTGACCGGTGTAGGTTGTTGACCTACCACCGAAACCAATGCAGTCTTGTTAAGATAATGACATTCTAAGGGAAGCATAGCAGGGTCATTTTGTTTTTTCAAAAGTTTCCGAAGATCGTTGACCAATTCGCCAAAGATAGGTCTATGTTCATCTAGATCAGTGATATCTGTGTTCAGAGAACCAGTTGATGGAAAAGTTTTCATCGCTTCGGATAGCATTGATACCCATAGTTCACTGTCCAAAGACGCAACCTCAATAATTTCCTCCAGCTCAACACGCCACTGTTATCCGCAAAGATACAAACAATAAAAATTTTAGTCAAAGATTTCACACAAGAAAAGTAAAATAGATTCTATATTTGTCCATTATAAGTGTTGTCCAGAAATGTTTAAAGAAATCAAATAATATAATATATTTCATATAGCAATTACATTATTTATTCGATTTATATCGAATTAAAGAATGGTAGTTTATTGCCTTACATAGACACTCTCTGTATGTACTAAGCGTCTCAAAAACATCGCACCATTAAAAACAATCAAACAGATAGCGGGTAAATAATAAAACGAAACTGAAAAACTTGCGTTAATCATTAATTTTTCTGATTCTTATTGTTAGAAAGGAGTTTCCTTCGAGAAAGCGATATTATCGATAAAAAGATAAAGAGAAAAAGAAAGAGAAGAAGAGAGATAAATAGAAAATATCAGAAAATAGAAAATATCTGATGAAAGCAAACGCGTGCTTACCTCTTCCACATTGCGTCTGGGTATGTGGAAGAACGACAGGAGCAACTTGAGCTTGACCTGCGTTTGTAGGTCGGGAAAACAATCCTTGATATTCCGCAATACCTCGGCATTGAGCTGCGAGCAGATCGAGCTGCCGGTCCAGCTATCGTTTGATGTACCGAGCTTGTTATGTAGCCACAACGACGTATCACTATCTCTCACATTCGCCATATTGGAGTCGTTTACTTCCAGCGGGGGCCATACCTTGCCGTGGGGTCGCCACATATGGTTCCCGCCACAATGCAACGCGCATGTGCAGATATCGGGACACTTATGTGTGCGTCTCATTATACCATAAACTAATATATATTTGTAAAAATATGTGTTTTAAATATATATTTTTAAAAATATATTTTAAATATATATTTTTAAAAAATCATTTACATATGTTTATTTATTTGTATACAGTTCTATTAATTGAACCATAATATATAATATATATCACGCAAAATTGCAATCTCTACTTTGTATTGAACCGTACATATAATATACACCTTTGATACACTCAGAATGCCATGTAGAAATCTTTATGCTTTCGAAATATTTACGAAAGAATTTTTCCAATTTTACTGTTTACTTACATATTGGAAACAATTTCACTCCACATAAAGAAGTTACAAATAATTAGTTTCGTGAATCCTTCAATTCTTTAGTCGAGACAAAAAAGTGAGAATTTATTGTCCTACGTGATCGAATGCTTTGAATAAAGTAAATGCATAGATTGTCAATAAACCGCGAAAATTGAGAGAAATATATTTATTGGATTGATCGACCAATCAAAGCAGAGAAATATTTACACCTTTTATTCCTATTGATCGATCAAGCTTTTCACAGAATTCATCAAGACAATAAGGCAAATTAGATGAAACAGGAACTCACGAAAAGAGATATATGTGTGTGCAAACTTTGTAACATCGATATTGATCATTTATTTTGCGAAGATGCATTACACACACATATATATGTATAAACAGATAATGTATTCTTTAGAAAGAAATGCCATATAACAATAGGATCGCCACACACACAGTTAAAAATATACCACGAGATGTTTCGCTGCACACGCGAAACACTTTTTCTTGCTTACGAGTCGTTATATTACTTTGATCAAAGTATTCTACGCGATGCGCTTTATAATTACGTTTTACATGCTTCAATGCGTTTAATGTTACCGCACAACACTGCTTTAATTAAAGAATTTTTCGTACAATACCTAATTATCCTAGCGAGAGAGAGAGAGAGAGAGAGAGAGCACATCTTGATGCGTGCGACTTTGAATCGACATTGACCGCTAGCCGGCGCTGGTATGCGGCGCGTCACGTGTCACGTGACGGGCGCGAAGTGGGGGGAGTGCGTCACGCGTCACGTGACGCGCCCGGAGTGGGGGAACAGCTGCGCATTCCAATCCCCCCACCATCGTCCCCCATTGCGCAGCACGGTGAAGCGAGAGAGAAAGAGCATATATCTTATTTCTCTCTCTTTAATATTTTCGAAAAATCGTTTTCTTATCAAGAATATATATGTCATAGTGTGAAAATATTTTAATAATAATATATATACATATATATATATGTATATATTATATATTATTATAAATTCAAGAAAAAATCATGTGCAACTGAGCAGTGATTTTATCGATAATCGAAAACAAGATTTGTCATTTTAGTTTGCGAACTGGATGTGTGTGTATAGATGTCATTCGTGGTCATACAAGATTTGCGTGTGCTTCTCAAATCTTGAAAAAGAAACAAAGGATTTGAGTTGGCAACCAGTGAATGGCGGACATTTCTAGACATTTCTCTTGATCTTTAAACTATGTAATCTATTGTTCTTCAAATACGAGATATCAATTTTCAAAATAGAAATTTAAATAGAAATAAACATGACTAACGCAAATGTTATGTCAGATTCACAAGAGTCTGCATTGATGGATGATGAAACGTACAAGGCTATAGAACAGCAGCTGTATGTATAATTTTTATTAAAATTCTTGGCCGGCTTTCGGCTATTGTGTATCACGTTGTTATAATCTTTCTCAATTTTATATTCACATATTTTTAAAATAGTGCATACCATAATATCTATTAAAATTTTTTTGTTCTCATTGTTCTTAAAGAGGAGGCACCCTGCCACTAGAAACAATAAACGAGGAACTGCTGCTCCCAGAAGAAAAAGTTGACACGTACAATAAAGTTTTGCAATATACTACATTAGAATCTGTGGGAAAATGCAAAATATTGAAAGAGGAAGAGGAAGATACATATTTTCCAGCACCAGAGCTATTCTCTACGATGCTTACTGACGATATTTTCACTGGACAATTGAATTTTCAATGCAGTTTAGGAACTGGTGGTACTGGTCAGGATTGGTTGGTAAGTACCTTAATCAATCTTGTATATTATGTACAAACCCATTAAATTATATAACTCATAAAATTGTTATATAATTTGATGTATGGAAAGATTTAATACTTGTATATTTCGTGAGTTAGGCTGAGGTCCATTAGGAAATAACATATACCTACTTGCAGATAAATTCTGCCTCTTGATGATAAATTGATTAATTTTTAATCCTGGTTATATAATTTTTATATGGAATATTTTATGACCTATGAAAACTGCTTCTTGAGTATTATTTTACAACACTCACAAAACTGTGAGAGGATATTGAAAGTAAGATATTTTGTTTGGAGGTTTTTATGCTCTTTAGTGTCCAGATTAATTGAAATATAGATCTGCTTAAATTTAATCATAATAATTAAACTTGTAAAAAAATTATGATACACTATATGCATTTATAATAAACTCATGTATAAGTAGATTTATAATAAACTCATGTATAAGTAGATTTATAATAAAGTCATATATAAGTAGATTTTATATGCAAGTTTAAGAGCTTTTTGTGTAGTAGACAGATTAATTATGAATGTGTTGAATATGCATGATAACATTATTCTTAATAATAATGTCTTATATTTGATATTTTGTAAATTAGAATTTTTGTGATTTTCTAATTTTTGATAGAGATTTTATAATAATAACTATAAAATAACTATTGGTTATTTTTTGGATATAGTACTCTGAGACACTGGAGAAAGTCTTTATCAAAATGGAGAAAGTTTTACCTATGCGGTTTACATGGGAACCACCAATGTCAGGTTTGTACTTACGCACATCAATGGTATTTATGTTGGAGCAATATAGAAGCGAGCCAGTAAAAAGATGTCACAATCATATGGCACCAACCAATCCCATTAATCAAAATATGGAGCCACAAAAGATTAAACATGTGGTTCATTGTGTTAATCATGCTTCAAGCACTTATCAAGAGAGAAATGAACATCTTTCTGTTTTAACACCGCTTTGCACACCTGAGCCTGGGGCACAATATATGCCAGTGTCTTTCAAGTTTCTTTGCAAAAATAGTTGCGCCTCTGGTTTAAATCGTAGACCAACAGAGCTAGTGTTTACATTAGAAGATCATGCAGGAAGAATATTAGGTCGTCGAAAATTATTAATTAGAGTCTGCAGTTGTCCCAAACGAGATTTAACAAAAGAGGAAAGGGATCACATATCCCCGATGCCTAAACGAAAGCTTTGTAATGTACTACCTAATGCTAAAAAAATACTACTATCATCATGTGATACACACGTTTATAATGTAGATTTAAATATTGTTGGTAAAGAGAATTATTTAGCAGTTCTTAAGTTTGCGTTTGATGTTATGGCCGGTCAAGCAGCAAGAAATGGCCAACATGAATTATTTAAGCCATATATGGATGAGATATTGCGCAAAATGCCATATAATTAAGAGAGCTGTGTTTTTTTATTTCATGGCATTTTTACATTTCGTGGAAAAAGATGTTTTACTATAAGTTTTAAGCTCGTTTTTCTTTGTTTTATTTCTTATTTTTTTGTTTTAAAAGTAATATCTGCATAATTATGATTATATGTGATTTTATCTTATTATTATGCGTGATTTTATCATATATAATTGAAAATTGATATTCATGAAATATAGCAACTTTTAGCTTTTAAACTGCAGAAATTAAATAACGTATTATTGGTGATAATTTTTTTAACAAAAAAAAACATTCTTGTGAGATAAAAGTGTATTAAACATTATTATGGAAAGTAATGCAAGTATATCAGAAATGCAAATATATATCATGAATATCAATTATTTTAAGTAAATTAAATCATTATTGCATATTAAATATCTATAATATTGAGGTTTTCTTCTTCGATATATTTCGTTTACCCTGCATGCGTTTATCTAAGACAATTTGATGTTACACTTTAATAATTGTAATTATTAATGCATATTAGTTTTTAAGTTAGTTATTAGTGCCTATATATAATTTTAAGTTGTCATTATTGCATGTTAAATATCATATATTAACATTGATGTTTTCTTTTTTGATCGATTACTCTTAAGGTACATTGCTTATGTAAAACAATTTGATATTACATTACAATAAGTATAATTTTAAAATCTATTTTATATTCAAAATAATACACAATTACGATGTGTTCTTCACTTGTTAAACTGGCACATCAATAAGAAATAAACGATTTTATCTTTTTTCGAAATTTTTGAAATATACATTTTAATATTAATTGCCAATGAGATAAATATGATGAAGAAAGAATGCTTTAGCCTTTTCATACATAAAATTTGTCATGAACTCGATGCTCTAATATTTTTATATTAATAATCTTCAACAATAATGCGGTTGGTATTGATGCGATATGTTGTGAAGATAATGTTAAAGGATCTTCGAGGCTCGCGACATGTCTTCGTAATTGCACTTCTGTACCATCATCGCCCCAAGCGTGTAATGTCCATTCCCACGTATTGTTTATTGTGTATCCTGTCACCTTAGCAGGGCATGTCATCCATGCTGTTTCATCTCTGCACTGCAATCATAAAAAATTATAATTTTTATCTAATCTTCCCTCATTTTATTTTAATTTGATCGAGTTTCTCATTATTTTTTTAATATTTTTTTAATCATATATTTTTTTATTATTTTTATATTGTACATAAACATTCTTATTGCATGCATTCTCTCTTATATTGACAATTATATAACAGAGTTTTGTGCGAAAGAAAATAGAACAAATTTTCAGAACATAAGAACATTTAATATATGTATACATAAACAGTTTTTATCTGATTCTATCAGATTTTCTAAAAATATCAGGATATAATCAAAATGACTAATCATCTTGAAAGTATCGCAAAGAATTTATAATATATATTATCTCTTTTATAGAACAAAATATTTGAATGTAAAAATATATCCTCTTGTCAAATTATTTTTTTTTCAATATAAGCGAGAATGCATAAATGATATATACACATAATCAAATTTTATCTCATGTTTAATATATTCTTTATCTTTTCTTATTTCATTTTTGCATACAACTTATTATTAAATGAACGAATATTTCAAAGAAGTTTTTCAGATAAATATTTAATTATTTATCTGATAAACAATTTAAAAACTAATAAACACACTAATAAGTATTATGTTTTTTACACCAACAGGAACATTAATCCGATTGTGAGTGGAATGATATGATCTTCGAATTTGTTTCTATCGCCTTTAAACAGAGGAGTTGATCACAAAGCTTAAAAGATTGTTCACACACAAATGCAAAGAGAAATTACTTGCTACATTGGAAAAGCAAAAGCATTACAAAAGTATACCTGAAAGAAGAATATGTTACTTCCGTGATGAAATATATAAAAAGCATCGTGTCCAAAAGGAAGCGGTAGCGGGATCCTTGCACTTCCGGAATAGAAATGAATCTGTGGTAGCGGATGTGTCCTGATGTGCTCCAGTAACGAGTCAGCCGTCACTAGTTCTCTGCAAGATTGCGAAAGGGGACATGTTAATTGTACACAAGACATAGAATCCGTGGAGCCACCCCAAATTGGCGTTTGCGGCAAACTCAACGACTGTCGACTGTCTGTGTTCGTCGCTGATGATTCTTCAATTCGAGAAGACGAATCATTGATGCAAACTTCGCTATCCCTCGATAACTCGCCGGTACTGGCTGATTTGGTACGATCGTTCAAGGACAATCGTAAACTGTTGGAGTCTGTCGTTTCATTGAGACTCGCCGTTGCTCCTTCCGAAATTCCAGATACTCTGGTAAGATTATCCGCGGAGACGGCTTTTTCCCTGCTTCCGAATAACAATCTGGCCAACAAGAATTGCCTCGGTTTCAACATAGTACAATTATTTTTCGAGCGACTTAGGCTCGGGGTTTCTCGCTTTTTACTATTTTTACCGAACAGTTGCTCGCGTAAATTACAATGCTCGGATGCGATAGACGTATTGTTTAATGTCTCGTCATTATTCACGTTAAAAGCATCGCGAAGCACTGCGTGCAATTTATCTGCGAGGAGACATCGGCCTTGGCCCAAACGGACTCTGCAAATCGGGCAACGAGACGTCTTCGGTCTGCAAATAACGCACAGGATGTGACCGTGGACACATTGCGAGACTGGAGGCGCAGCACTTTCCAAGCAAATCGGACATTCTAAGGCACGAACCTAAAAAATATAAAAAACGTGAATAATTTTCTTTTTGTTTAAAGTTTATTATTCTTTAATGAAAGAAAGAAGATCACATTTTTGTATAACTGTTTGGAATTTAACATTGGATTAATCTTCTAGACTAATAATTAATTATAATATTAATCTCTAACAGATGAGTAATCTCATACAAATGAGAACAAACGGGGAAAAGTTAATACATACCGTTCCTGATAAGGCATTTGCAAGATTTCTAGCCACATCCGGAAGTGGACCCTTCAATGCTAATCCAATATCATGTTCCTCTTTTTGATGCGGATATCGCCAGATGGAAAAATTTACATCGTGTATACCTTCCTCGTTACAAATCAAAGTAGCGATATCTTTGACTTTTAGTCCTAATAAATCAATGTCGTCAACGGCCAGTAGACAATCGCCGGTTCTGATAAAACATAGCAAATAAATTGTATGTATTTTGAATCACACAAATTAAATTATTTATATAATTTCTCAATATAAAATTTAATATTTACTGTAATTATAAATTATATAACGTTTGGCCTTTCAATTATTGTCAATGATATGTCCAAATACTTAAAGCAATTAATTATTTTTATTCTTAATAATTATTTTTATGCTGCTCTCTCTAATAATTTTTAAAACACAGGTAAAACTCACCTCAATCCTGCTAGATCAGCGAGACTATTCTTTTCGACGTAACCGATCCACGGATAGGGATCCCATTTCGATTTGGTCAGATGGAATCCGCAAGATTTCCCATGCACGTCCGATGCTGCATTTATTTTTCGCATTTTAAGAACTATCCTTCCTGACGGAAAAAAATCCGCATCTTCTTCAGGCAGAGATGTTACGATCTTCACACCTGCAGCTTCTGCCAAAACTTCAGGATAAGAAATGCGCGGCATGCTCCAGAATTATTATTTACATGGACAAAAATTACTTCACATTCTTTTACAATATAAATCGTGTTTTAACAACGCAGAAAAATTAATCAATATATTTTCAAACTCTTAGACATACACAAATCACAAATTTAATATTAAAAAAATATAAACTTTATCACACGATACGCGTAATGTTTCTCTTTGATTTTTAAAGTACCTTGAGCAAGACACTACTTTGAAACTGAATCACGTCTGATCTCTCAACGAGAGAGAAAAGTCACTCGTTTACCTTCACCTATTTACACGCTCTTGACATTGGATCTTACATCATACTATGATGAACGCACTCGTATCATTTCTTTTTTCCCTTTTACTTTAATATTTTTTTAGAAATAAAATATTTTCAACGAAAATGTCAATTTATTTATAGCTATAAATAAAAAATTATAATATGCTAAATTTAGATCTATATTTAAAAGACAACAATTCTTTTTTAATATACTTTTTTTAAGAATTTTTTAAAAATTTATATATATTTTTTAAATGAATATGGTATGATGATATATCTTATATTATATATTTGAATTTCATCTCCCTTGATATCCTCTATAACAAATCAAGTCTTATTAAAGCAAAGGAAAAAAGAATGTTATAATTATTTTGCAGAATAGAAAATTTAGAATACGCGTGTACATGCTTGTACAAAGCCTTAACAGATTTATTATATGTTTTAGAACAATCTATACTGTTAAATAATATTTTACATTTTTATTTGTACATTTTTAACTTGGAAGAACATACACCAAGATTGTCATTGACTGAGCCGTTATCAAAAGCAATATAATTTTTCAATGCATTAATAACAAAAGATAAAAAATCAAATCATATATAATAAAATTATAGGAAATAAAAAAATATTTATATTTATCTATATATTATGATGATTTAATATATGTATAATCTTTTAAAAAGTTTACTATATTACAATTTGATAGAATAAATTAAAAATAACTTTAATACCTTCATATTTGTTAAATCGAATTGGTGTAACAGTTATTAATATGTAGTATTTTTCTCTATATAAGATGTAAAAAATATGTAAATCAGTTTTTCGTAAAAATTAAATGAAGAAAAAATTACTTATAATGTTGATCTTGATGTTGATATAACGATCAAGAGATATTTATATTGCTTTTAATAAATTATATAGGAAAAAATTGGCCCAATAATCATAAATAAGTAAACAATAGTAATAAATCAAAGTTTAAAATAAAATATATATGAACTCTTTGTAATGGGAAGATAATCTATCATGTATGTGTATTTCTATAGGTATAAAAAATGTTAATATCAATAGATAAGCATAAAAAATATATATATATGATTAATTTGTTACTGATATAATATATTCAGACACTGGCTCAGTGTATGCAAGGTAGTATGTGCCATAGCTTTGAGAACTAAGAGATCTGTATCTAGATGCAAATCCGAGTTCTCAATGGATTGTGCCAGAGCAAGATTATGTTTCTCCACTTTTCTCAATTGCTCCTGACAGTTGGCAAAAGCGTCCAGCACTTCCAGTTTAACGACAGGATTTCTGCTCGAATTCCCAGAATGTTCTCTAGGTGGTAACGGAGGATGACTGCTGGCTATAGCCCTGGTATACATCTCCGTAACTGCTCGCAGCTTATCCACCCATTCCTGACGTGCTCTGGCATCAGTGGCCCGTAGTTTAATCATGTCACCTAGACGAGGACAGGTATCAGAAATTTAAAAGCTAAAATCTTCATGTCAACATTTATCTTTATGCAAAATAATATGAAAAAGAAAAATAGTGAACTTGCAATATTTACCTGTAGCAGAATTGACAGTGAACGTGTTTGAATCTTCATCACTGGGGGCTATCACAGCACCTGCTAAATATATCGAACACCGTGGCCTTTGATTTTTCTCAGATTCGCTGAGGAAGTAATGCAGTTCACCGGTCTCGGGACTCAGGATGAACCAACGATACTGCCAGCCTTTCATAGCATTAGTGTACTTGTGCAGTAAACCCTCGTAGGGATGCCTTGTCTGTACGTTCATCGTTTCGCTTTCGTTGTTTTTATTTCTTGGAAGCCTTTTATTTTGCGAACGCGGCGGGGTTTCTTCGGGAGATATGTCATCTAAACTGACGCGATATCGCATTCAAGTGACACATTCAGGAAGGTTAGGATAGAATTGCTGTAAGATAGGTTAGAAGAAATCGCGACATAGCTTTATTTAGTTTGTCATGGAAGATTGTAAAAATTTATTTTTCAATAAATTGCAAAACTCTCATTACTTAACCAAGTAGTTCTAAAACTAAAAAATACTAAACTGTAAAATAAATTGTTGTATTAAAGTTAACATGATTAAATGTAGGAAAATAAAACAATTTCTTATTTAAAAACACAGAACACATGATGATAAACTAGATATAAAATAAAAAGAGTAACGTATAATACTCATGTAACATCAGTGTATATAAATGTGTTTACAGTTTAAAATAGATAAGAAATGTCAATGGAATTGTATCAATATAATGTTTTAAAATAAAAAAATAAAATCTTAATCTTCACACAAGATGACATCATCCTTATTAATCTTTATGAAAGTGAAAATTAAAACCTTATGAAGGCGGAATAAGACCTTCTTCTATTAATTTATTTTTTATCTCGACTAATTCTATATTATATTCTCCAGATTGTTGAGAAATGACTTCCACAATTTTGATTTTCACAATCAGTTCCTTATTCTTTGGTATTAACTCTGCCAATCTTCGTTTTATAGCAGGTGAATAATTTCCTGTATTGTCGACAGGTGCCAAATCTATAATAAATGATACATAAGAGTTTGAATAGAAAAATTATTGTTGTATAATTATGTGCACTTCATATTTACTGATAATACTCACTGACAACTTTACACATATTTGCCATTGCCGAGGGTGTAAGAAAGTCTTTAGGTATTAATCTTATATTCTTATGTTCCACTGACTCCTGGTTACCATAATCAATATATATAACTTCAGCTGTGGTTTGTGATTGGTTTGGATTAATGCATATTGCACGGTACCATGTACCTTGATACAATGCTAAGCATAATTCATTTTGTCTGGGTATATAATGTTCTGTCTTTTCACAGTATTCCATTAGCTGCAACAAAATAAAATATTATTCCTTGTGTATTGTACAAAATACAAAAAAAAAAAATGTAAATATTTTTTAACACAATTATTTACCATATTGGGCAATACTTCAGTAATATAAGCGTACAGTTCAATATCATAAGGACTCATATAATATAGCGAGCCACCTTCTTCCTGTACATGTAGCACAAGTGCATTTATTGTTTTACCCACCTCTCCTAAATTAGCAACTTCTACATGGTTCAAGTTATAGCAAGTTTTATCTATATATATATAAAAAATAAATTTATAACTCTTATTTCGAAAAGCAAATTTTTAATATATGGTTGCATAAAAATGTTGTGTGTGCGTGTGTGTAAAACAAAAATAAAAAGCAAAGCTAGTTAAAAGAAAAGAATATATACTTTTCTCGACCAATTTTGTTAAATAGTGTTTTGCATAGTGGAATTAAAATCATATTGGAAAATAGTGTATTAGATAACAAAATAATATATTAAAAATCTTCATAAAAAAAAAAAAAAAAAAAAAAAAAAAAAAAAAAAAAAAAAAAAAAAAAAAGTTACTTCTAAGCATATCTCATAATTATAATTAATTACCATCGTGACAATTGTTCCGCTTCCAATTTGGTATTAATAACTTGTTTATCTCATCATTTATACTTTGTTTTGTAGATATTGCAGTCAAATAAACTCCATTTAGATCACCCTCGTGTACACACGTTAGGGGTGTTTCATCGCCTGCTAACTTGCGCAGGAAAAGGTCTACTTCTGCATTCTCAGAAATATCGGAAGGAACATCTTTCAAAATTAACTTTGCTGAACAACTTCGTTGCTATAAATGTATAGACAAAAAAATTAATTGATATATCCAACGAAATATTACAACTCTTCTCTCATATTAATGTATCACAGTAATGCAAGAATGTCACTAACTAGTGCCAAGTTTTCCGGTAAGATTTGAAGTTCTTTTATGTTAACTTCGTCGACATTTCCAAAGTCTGTATATACTACTTGAGCTTTATCATTCTGCGTTTTTACGACCATTGCACGATAACTATTTCCATCAGAGTATGGCGCGATGACTGACTGCCTATTATTTGGAAGCTCCTTTAAATACGGTGCTGCAATAAAACAACTTGTCAACATAAAACATTTCATAATTATCATCATCCTATCATGTTATTTAATTAGTTATTTTACCCGTTCGTGCACATTGTGCAACACATTGCATAATATTGTTATAATATTCTACTGCCTCTTCATCCAGAGAACGTACGAACACTGTAGAAGGATTTCGATAAGAGGTAATACATATCTGAAATAATCAAATAAAAACGATGGAATCAACTTCAATTTACTTCAATGATATATATAAACTAAAGTTGAATAAGCAAACAGATTACATCTCTCACATTGCTCATCATATACATTTATTTCTTTCTATGTACATAACAAATAAAAATCCACATGGTATTAGTTATTAAACAATTTATATTTCCATAGATGTGTCTGTTTATCTTTGCCATCTTACTACGACTTTTAAAGCATTATATTTAAAGATTAATTATTTTAAAATTAAACTAATATTTTAAGTGCAAAATCAAACCTTAGATCCATTTTTTATTTCGGAAAGTGCGGGAAGTGGCTTTGAGTTTTTTGGTATAATAGATTTCCAGGATTTTACCACAGCTTCACATACAAATTCGGAGTCTTTACTTATTTTTAATGTAATATTTTCTTGCTTACAATTTTGTTCATTCTCGACTGCTCTGAACTCATATATATCCTCCTTGTAACATTCAATAATAAAAATTAAACTTAAATAACACAACATAAATTATACAATCTATTTTACAATTATTATATTTTTTAGAATAAATTCTTTCTAAATTTCTTTATAATATTTAGAAATTATATTTTAGCGCGTATTTTCTTTTTTTTTTAACAAACATCTTTATAATAATCTACTTAAAACAAATTTCAGAATATTTTAACATGTATGCACATATAATATTTTAATATACATGTAAACGTATACGCGCGCGTGAGCAATATATTATAATATGTAAAGTATTTAAAGACTTACAACATTCAATTTGTCTGGATGTTTTACTTCACATATTACTCCAAAAACACAGATGTCTTGTAACTCTTTAGGACATGGTACAATTTTGGTTACTGTCATAATTCTACCTTCATCTATTGCGATCATACGTAAATCGGATGACGTCGAAGATTGTATTATGTATCCTCTGACCCAGTTATTATTTCTTTCACCGCAAATCAACTCGTTTACTCTAAAAATAAAAATATTTCTATTTATTCCAACTATCTATACTTATATAATATTTTAAATGTAATATATAATAAATGTATTTACAAATCTTTAATATTAATTAATGTAGAATATTTAAATATAATTTGTTTACACATGCTTACTTGGGCGCACATTCTTGCATTTTCAAGTTATCCTCTTTTAAATTACTGAAAAGCCTTTCTAATTCCAGAGTAGATTGAAACAAAGTTGCACCATATCTATTCTCTTGTATACATTCATTAATTATTATAAAGCCCTCGAGATGTTTGGTATCCGCTTTCTGAGTTAACAAATTAGCCAAAATATCTAAAGTATTAGGCCTCTCAATCGTGGAAAGGTTTATACTTTCATTTGATGCTTTTAAGTTTTCTTGTCGTACAAATTCTTCTTTCACATTATTCATATTTGGAGAACTTTTCACATGTGGAAATATATTTTTTGATTGCTCTTTGATATCTACTATTATCGTTTTCTCAGCATCTATGGATAACATTCTAACTAAGATTTTATCATTATATTTAAAATTCTTGTATTGTTCACTTGAGGTTGATGACAAGCGAATTTTTCTAGCAAAATTAGGGACTTTAGTCAAACTTTCTGGTATCTCTCTGATTTCGGCATCTTTTTGTAACATTTCATCGTTACCATAATCAATAAAATGAACCTTTGTAGGATTTAAGGATATTATCATAGCTCTCTGCCAAGCAGTTTCGAAAAGTACAGCATAAATACCACCAACAATCGGCTGTACGTTGTGAGATTTTCTTGCAACATCGAGTAACTTAATCATTAAACGCTCACGCGCTTCTGTATCCGTCGTTTTGCATATCCAATATTCACCATTGCTCAATGATATTGAAATTTCTACTTCTGTAAATTCTGTTTCTGACAAATACATATCATTATAAAAAGTTATATTGTCATTCATCAAATTATTGTTCGAACTGTTATTTCCTTCTCTATTGGCATTTTCTCTATTACAAGCAGTAAATTTTCTGTTATTCTGCGATTCGTTCCTTTGATAAGATTGATTTTTATCACTATTATAATTTCTATCTCTTAAATTACTATTATTAGTGAATCTCTCTTGGTCCCTAGGACTAGTCTTCTTTATAGCACCGTTTTGATGACTACTACGATTTTGGTTCTTATAATTAGATGTCGCCGAAGAATATTCATCACTTCTTCGTAACTTCTCAGTATCCCCTTTACTATTATTATATCTGTGTGACTGATGTTGTTTAGAAAAATCTATGGTATTCGTTGTATTTAATATTGGTTGATCTGCTGTTTTAATGCAAGATGCATTAGTATTATTATCATGCCGAGTAGACAAATGCATATCCTGATTATTGGTCCCATTATCAATAGAAGAGTTCATATCCATATTACTCTTTTGCTGCATATTAGGACTTGCATTTGTGCTGTTTGAATTTTCCATTTGCATTGTATTAGATGCATTAGGTCGCCGTAATTTCACCTCAGGTGCAATCGTTTTACCTGTTAAATTTAGTTTTGATATCTTTGTTTGATTTTCATCTTTGCTAATTTGCAGCAATGACATATCATTAACTGTTTCTTCCACTAATTTTCTGTAAAGAGAAAATAGTTTGCTATATAATTAAAATTTTTAAATGTATAACAAACGTGAATAATAATATAGAATGTAATGAACAAATATATTACAATTTCTTAATATTACAATTAGTTTATATTATTTGATAGCTAATATCACTGATAATAAAAAGATCTCATCCACAAGTAATATTTTTATCTCAAAATAAAAAGCTTATAAAAATAATATAAATAAGAGTACACATTTGCAATTAAATATGATTTTTAATTGTTACATATCACAATTTGCCACACATTAAACTTATTTATTAATTAATGTATATAAATATAATTACGGTATGCATTCACACTCGACTCTATGTCGAGGCCAATCACGTCTTTGACATAATTCACTGCAATAGTATGTGTTACATTTTTCACACTTTCTAGTCGTTTTAATAAAACAGATAAAGCACTTGCGTATTTCAAGTTTGTCCTCTCCATGTTCATATAACCCCTGTATAAAATAAAAAATATAAAATAATTAATCTTGTAATTTCTATAAGACAAATTATCAGTTACATCACTAAGTATTAGACCAATAAATAATAAACAATATTGATTTTTTCTCGGCTATTTCTTTACATGAGGGGAGGGGGGGGAGGTTAAAAGAGAAATACGCGGGAATTTAGAGATCTCAACCATAAGATACATTCCCAATTAATTTTTCGCAATAACATCGCGTTTGGCTCTATTGACTGATATATATAAAATATTGATTTAATAATAATAGTAAACAATTCTTTTCAGTAATATGTTAATATTTTTATATAAAAATAATTTTTTATACTTTTATATAATTTTATCTCCTTGTGTATAATTGCAACATACCATGTGCCGTTTTTCATATACTTTTGCAATGTATTCCTCAAGTTTAGGCTCAGGTGCTGGATATTCATATCGAGTATAACCACGTCCAAGTGCTACATGTCTCCGTCCATCTGGTGTAACAGTTACAACACCTCTGAAATAAGATATAAAATACAATAACCATACTAAATACAATAAATACATAATCATTATAATATATTTATTTAATCACAAAATATAATAACCTCGACCATAATCTATTTGTATTCAAAGGTTCCTCCAAACCATAAGCATTAAGTCCTTGTAAAGATCCATGCAAAGAAGATAATGAGGATCCATTCTCTTGCCTACAGGAATTTAGTATTTGGCCACGACCTACACCCTTTTGACTACAATTTCATATATATATATATATATATATGTATGTGTATGTGTGTGTGTGTATATAATATATATGTATATACACATATATATATTATTATTTATATCGTACTTTTGCATTAAAAATATAAAACAAAAATTGTCATATATTGTCAAGTTAAAATTGTTGTATATTCTCAATTTATGTATTTTTTAGTCTTTTTTAACTTTAAATGCTCACATCTTAAATATTTCTACAATACTATAATCTATATACATTTAAAGAATCAGTACATGTGTAAGATATATATTATGATTTAAAAACTTTGCATTATTGTTTTGTAATAACATCTCAATAATAACTAATATAAAATATATAATTGATAATACTGTTTTATATCACTGCAAGTAGACAAAAGTGTTTCTGCAATAGAGTCTCTTGCGTTTGAGCTTCCTTCAAAAGTTTTTGGTACATATGATTTTTGTGATTCCTCCTTTTTTATAACAGATCTTCCTTTCGCAAGTGCAACTTTTAAATATAATGGTTTCTTTTCATTGAGTTCACGTATAGCAAGTTCAGCTTCACGATATGATTTATATGTAATATAAGCCCATGTGGCATTATTAGGATACATCATTTCCGTAATTAGACCATACTGACTAAAAACTTGTCTAATAGCAACCTTAAATGTTATCACAATTCATATTAATGAATATCTCATAATCAATTAAAAATAAATAATATAAGGCATGTATAAGCAATATATAATTAAAAATTGTCAATAATTGTAAAAATCAAAAAAAGTCAATAAAGATATATATATATATATATATATATATATATATATAGACAAAACTTTTCAATAATTAAATTAAAATGAGCAAAATATACCTTATCTAATTCTGGTGGCAAATTATTCACATATATTGTATACTCTGGCTCTGCCCTGTAAAAAGTGATTTATGCAAATTAAAATTAATACAAAGTAAAATATTAACATAAAAAATACATAAAACACATATATAAGAAATATATATAAATATATTTAATATATTGTGCAAATGTTATATCAAAGTTATGATAACACTATAAAAAGTATATAAATGTGACAAAAATCATATATAAATAATAAATATATTTATATATTATGAGATCATATATATATATATATATATGTGTGTGTGTGTGTGTGTGTGTGTGTGTGTATATGTATATTATGTATATTATATATATATTATATATATATATATATATATTATAAAGCACAAATTTAATGTTACATTTCTAAAGTTGTACATAAAAAAGTATAAAAAGAACTATATTTTTCATAAATATCTATAAAATTAAAATAAAATTCTTGATTAAATCATAAAAATTTCAACAATATTGATTTTATTGTTCTCACCCATCAAAGTCAGATTCCATATCGGCATCGTAATGCGCCATATCGTCTGTCTTCTTTCTCCCGTGTGAATGCAAAACTTTATTTCACCTTTAAAAATTGAATATTATAGCAAAAGAAATCAATTTTCTTTGTACATTCAAAGCGATGCTAAATGATACCGGCGGGAGAGCAAAAACGTGATCTCACGCATAAACAACAAAGGATACTAGTTGATTCGTGGAACGAAACCATAGACCTTAGATAGGTACATCGTTACGCAGAAGTATATGCATGGGGAAAAAAAAGAGCACATAATTCATACAAATTATATCTATGAGATAGAATGAAAACGAAAAGCAACAATTTATCTTAACTGCACTTTTTGCATTACAAATAAAGCAAATATAAAAAAAATATTGGATAAAGAAAATCCAATAAATACCTAACAAACGGATTCTTTTCTTTTTTCCCTCTATCAACGTGTTCATCGAAATGTATACATTTTTCAGATTCTTTATTAATTTTTCAAATTTTTTATTAGTTCCTCAGATTTTTGCTAATTCTCATAACTTATACCGAACATATCTTTATGTATATTATCATTCAACTTACCTGAAAGAATAAAATATTTTTAATTCTACTTGAGATGTTCAATAGACTTTCTACGGACAAAGAGTGACGAGTGTTCTTAATCCTTCGCCTGTTGGAAGAACGTGAAGAATGCGATAAATAAAGTGCTCAACGCTTCCTGCACTTTTTCCTCCTGTGACCTACTTTTTCAGAGTAGCGCCGCACTTTTATATCTATGTCTATCCCTCTCCCTCTCAACTTTGATTTCCTTTATTTAAAATACAGCGGTTCGAAAATAAAATGTAAAAAAGAATACATTTCGAGAAAGTCACAGAAGTTATATAAAAATGATGAAATTCATTCTTGTTCGATTTGGAATGCGATTTTATTCGATTATTTTTAAATAAACTCGGCTGTATTTTTCTTTCTTTTTATTCTTCGTTCTTATTGGCCAAAATAAAGGCTACATATTTGTGATTGGTGGATAAGATACACCACAAATTCGCCCCTCATCTGTACATTTTATTTTTTTCTAATGCAATTATGCATTCGTGTCTTTTTCACACGAATTATCAAAATAATTAAAAAAACAAAATAAATAAATAATTCGCAGTCACGACAATCTATATACAGAATAATCCATGGTACGATCGACCAATCGCGTTCGAGGATCTATTCGTCACTTTGTCCATCTAAAAACAGTCGTGCCAACTTGATAAAAAACTAGTACTAGATAGATTAAAAAAAAAACAGAAAATAGAAAGACAAAAAGTGCAAAGCAAAAAAGACACGAGGATGCTCCATATGTTGTGGAAATGTAAATAATCCGCTAGAATCTCGAGTCTCATTTGCAAGAAGCAGAAGAAGAAGAGGAGAAGGAGGATAGGAATTTCGCCATGAATCACGCATAGAGGAGGATCATCGGGTGATCGCGTCCTTGAGATCCGACGAGTCCTCGGCGACTTTTACCCGCGCGAAAGTGCGTGTATGTACGAGGCAGTAATATTAGAATGAAAATTCTCGCCAAGTTACATCGGGCGCAAAGAGAAAAAGAGAAGAAAAAAAAACGCGCGGACCGCGCACAGCGGAATGACGGGCCACGATTGGCCGGCGTAATTTCGCGACGATGTGTCATGTGACCCTTTCCTCTATTTATGCAAACATCACCGATCACTTGGCCTCGCAGTCTCGTGGCAAAACAATAACAAACAACACACGTCGTAGCTTCTCGCGTTTCTCGCCAATTTCACGAACCCGTTTGCGCGATCTCGATTTCGTCATCCGGGGGTTCCACGCCTGGAACAGCGCGATCGGTCCCGGAGTCAGGATCCACGCGGACCTCGTTGGGGAAAAAGTGAAATCCAATCTGGGCTACTCGTCGCGATGTTGTCGGCCGCGGAAATGGCCCGCTGACGAGAATCCGTGATGCGTGTGTGCTACGAACGCGCGTGGACCAATATGTGATTTCGACGTGAGTGTTGCTATTTTTCCCGATTTTTCAGATCAGCTCGGTCGAATTTCGGCAAAAAAAGGCGCGAGCGAGCGAGAAAGAATAGAGAAGGAAGAAGAAGAGAGGGAGGGAGAGAGAGAGAGAGAGAGAGAAAGAGCGAGAGAATTGTTCTCCAATTGTTCCCTCGTGCATCGCTGGGTTGCAAAATCGATCGAGTCACGGACGAGTCAAAATCCAAGTGGGCCGCGTGCATTTTCCTATTCTATTCGCCATTTTTTGCTGCTAAATCCTACTTGCTAAGGAATTTTAAGGACAATTGTTACAGTCGCGTGCACGTGCATTTTTTCTCTCGACTCGTATCAACGTTAGAAGTAGGATCGATCGAGAGCCTTGGATTGATGTTTTCTCTTATTTAGAGCGAATTTTTTTTTTATACAACCACCTTGCAGAGTTTTAGAGGATACAAGAAGCTTTTCAGCTCTCCACGTTTCTGGTTGAAGCACGTGTCGCTAATGGACGATTCTAAGTACAGCGAATTTTCTCTAGCCAACACAATGGACAGCATAGTGAAGCAGGAACCTGCCCAGGAGATGAACTCGGCGTCAGCATCTGTCCCGATACCAGGAGGACACAGAGGGACCACGCGAGGAGCGTACGATCAGTTCTCTCCGTCACCCTTGGCTCTCTCCTCTGGATGGGATATGAGGAGCGAACAGATGGAATGTCCCTTCAAAATGGATCCGGATCAGTTGGACATTTCGCTTAAGATGGACGAGGATGATATATTCCAAGTAGACAAGGCTGCTCTGATCCAGGGCCCGACTCTCGCCGAGTTAAACGCCAACGATGATACCCTATTGGGAGATCTAAATTTCGATGATCTGTTGTTGCCCGAAGAGAGGGTACAGCCGATGAAAATAGAGAGTGCAGCTCCATCGTCCGGCTCTTTATTCAGCAGTGGAATAGGATTCGCACCTAGTAGTTTTCCTCAATCCGGATTAACTTATCGAAGCTGTCCTACATATACAAATACATTTACTTTTAATAGAAATTCAATTGTCACAGATAATGCAGAAGCTGTGAGTCCTACTACATTTCCTAGTCCAGGCACTAGCAACATTGCAGGTATGCATAAATATATATTTTAGATATAAAAGCATATTAAATAAAACATTTAATAATTTAAATATGTAAAAATAATCAGATTTTTTATAATATAAAACATTTGTAATTGATTAATAAAAATGAAAATGTTATTGTAATTCATACAGGTAGTTCCACAGCGAGTTCATCAACTTCACCACATCCTCCAGGACGACTTGGATCATCTACTTTACATGAACTACTTTTGAGAAGAGGTGAAAATCCTCTTAATCCAGTATCCAGTCAAACGGATAATACCTCTACATTAGGTGGTAAATCTAAAGTTTCGAGACTCTCTATGTCTGCACCAACGCAGGCAATGGGACATCTGGACCAGATTTGGGCTCATAGAGAACCACGTCAACATCTGTTAAGTACTGGTAGTTTGGTAGAGGCAGGATCGACAAGTAGTCTGAGTACTGGAGGTGCATTGAGTCCAGATCCACTCTGTGTCGATCCTCTTAGCCATGATGAAGGCTATGAAGACAGTGATGAAGATAGCGATCATGATGATGACTACAGCAGTGATAATGGTATTTACATATTATATTATACTTAATAATAATATACAAAATATAAGATAGTATCATTAATATTAAATATAATTTATTATACTGGAATTATTTTACAATCTCTTACAAAAGTTAATCTATTTTATATTTTTATTTTTTTATTTTATTTTATATTTTTATAGAATTAAATAAAATCTTAAATTAATTATAAATTAAGTAATATTATGAAATATAACTAAACTGCTATTTACTAAATACTTTATTTACTAGATACAGGTGGAAGTGATGGTGAAGATCAGAGTAACAACAGAATAGGAACTACAGAATTGGGGAAAGAACACAGACATAAGAAAGAGAGATTTTTCTGGCAATATAATGTTCAAGCGAAGGGACCAAAAGGACAGCGATTGATCGCTCGAGCACGCTTAGAAGACCCGCATGTTTTGAACGAAGCAACCGATCCAGTATTTAGTCCTCATTGCGCTCTCAGAGGAATCAAACATAGCGGAAAAGCACGAAAAGGCGATGGAAATGATCTTACGCCGAATCCTCGTAAACTTCATAATATTGGACGAGAATTAGACAAACTCAATCGTATTATAAATGATATGACACCTGTTTCGGAATTACCTTTCCCAGCAAGACCAAAGACTCGCAAAGAAAAGAATAAATTAGCTTCGCGAGCATGTCGCTTGAAGAAAAAGGCTCAACATGAAGCTAATAAGATAAAGTTGCATGGACTCGAAGTAGAACACAGTTGAGTAAACGTCGAAATAGAAAAATCTTTTTCTTAATGAGATGTCAAAAGTATAACAGATTAAAAAACTAAAATAATTTTTTTACAGGACGTCTTATACAAGGTATATCGCAAGCTAAACATACACTTGCTGCTAAATTAGCTGAATCCAATCCTGAAAATCAAGAAGAGCTTACCCGACAAATGGAGAAATGTTGCAAACTGGCTACCAGTGAGTAATAGCTTAATATAATTTTTTTTAACATATATAATAAACATAAATGATCATATTATTCTAATGTGAATTTACTATGTTACAGAAATGCGAATAGCAAATCATTCGACAGAATTTGTAAACAAGGTATTGGATAATATTAGAGCTGGTATAACTGATGGTGGCATCGATAATTTTTAATATTATAGAAAATTGTTTTCCTATAAATCTTGTGTCTACATATGTATATAATATTAGAAAAATTAGAATATGCTACATATATATATATAGAATAATGCTTTCTATCTAAACTTCATTGCTATTTCAGAAAACAGATTTATAGTTGATGCATTAATTAACAGATTCCATATATATATATAAGCATTGTTTCAGAAAATATTTATCAATGTGATTGAGAAACGAAACCTTGATATATTGATTTAACTTCTAAAAATCTATAAATCATTAATTTTTTTTTATAAAACTATATTTTTGCACATATATATTGTCAAACTGTACATACTATTTCTCATGCATCACGTGCTGTAGCTTCAATATCGTTTTTTTTTATTTTTTATTTTTTTTATATAAGAACAAAAAATTGATTTTTTTTACAATTATATTATATATCTTTTGCCTTGAGAAAATATAATACAATTATATATCCTGATAAAAGTGCAAAATAAAAAGTGCCGAATGTCACTTAAGAATTATGATAGACCATTAGATATCATCAATGTCCATTATCGTTGAATGTTGCAAATATTGTGGCTTTAATTTTAATTCTTAACTTATAATATAAATGCATCAGCAAAGTGTTTTGCCCCACTTACGAACAATTACGAAAATAACAAATAAGATTAATAATTATATACATATATATATATATATATATATATATATATATATAAAATTAAATCTTATAATTTACATATGTTAAATTTAATCGTATTAATTGCTAAGTTGTTGCCGAATTCGGAATACAGTTCCGATGATTCTCTTCGCACTCTGATATAGTCAATTGTTGAGCAATTATTAACGATCAAGGTTTCGAAATTATTGTGGTTGTGTATAATGCAACAATAAGATAAAAATTGACATTGATGATTTTTTTTTTAATATTCTGACAATGATGTAGTTTTAAACGTAATAGTAACAGATCTAGAATGTGCATATATAAGTTGCACTTAGGAACGAGCTTTGAATTATATAGTTGTTTGCTGTTTGCTGACTCGATCTACCTCAGAACGAAACGCTATACCTACATGTATGTATGTGTGTGTGTGTGCGTGCGTGTGCGTATATACATATACATATATATTTACATACATACATACATATATATATATAATATATACATATTCAATCAAATATGTATATATATTGTATATATGGGTTTAAGATGAAATAACGATTTATTGAAAGATAGTAATCGTGGCGTAACGATATATTGTTGCTTTAGAATTTTAGAAGAGAGGATGGATGTAGTGCTGATGTAATATACATCCCCTTTGTTCTCAATGTTATAACGATTGTACGCCGCGATTAAAATTACAATTCTATTTTGCTAATTACTAATATACATACATATATTTTAAATATACGCTGTTAATCCATATTATATTCGTACTAATATTTTTTTAATCAATTTTTGTATGTAAAGTTGCGCAAATTATAGTGTTTATGAAAAAGTGTGAATATAGTCATATGATTATATATACAGATATAAATACAGATGTTGTATAATCCTTATCAAATCGTTATGCAGTCTAATTTATTGTTATGCGAGTTACCGTAAGAGTTTTATTTGCTGTATGTTTAATGTCGGCAAGAGTTATTTAGTGTAAAACCAATGTAGCACGAAACGTCATTCCGATATCATCGTAGTCACAAAAAAGTGTGCAAGAATTGCGTGTAATAAAAATTTTTTTTCAGGGTGTGCAATATACGTTCTCGTACGAAATGTCATTTTGTTATGTCAACGAATTTTTTTTATGATAATGATGTACTTGCGTATGTTTGCGTTTATGCACTCGATGCTTTGATTGCGGTTGCATCAATGAATCGTTACTGAAAGAATAGACGCGTTACTTTTTTTTGTTATTAAGGGTCGTTGAATATGTGAGATGTAAAATTGCATTTGGCGTGTAAACGTATTCCGGCATTAATCATGTTAATCGAGTTACTATGGCAAACGATCCGACGATAAATTTCATCAGAATGTAAAGGCAAAGTTGAATTGTCATTTTTATTCTAATAAAAAAACCATGTGGACAGCAAAAACGAACTTTTCAGTTAATAATAATTCATTAACATATGTAAAAAAGATTAAGATAAATCCTGAGTCAAGCCTTTTTTCGCGAGCTTCTATAAAAATAAGATGATATGACACTGTTCATATGTATATCCATCATTAGTCATCTCTCTGTCATCCGATCAGTCATGTTTATTCAATTAGATCTAATGTGGCTTTTTCGTTAAATCATTCGATTTCCGCATATTTTCTATTGAGGATGCGTAAGTTTTATTTAATACTAATACTTAAATTGAAACAATTTATAAAACACAAAATGAATTAAAATAAAACGTTTTTTAATACTATAATAATTATACAATCTAATTATCGTAATTATATTATCTATAATTAAAGTAATATTATTAATACTATGATTTTTTTATTTCATGAAAATAATATTGAAATATTGATATAAACACGCATATAAAATTAAAATAATAAAATAATTGATCCTAAATTAATTAATTTATAATAATCAATAATTAATTAATTTAATGCATTAATTATTTATGACAAATATAATTAAATAAAAAAAGATGAAATTAATTTGAAGCTATTTTAGTACATATGGTTGTTGTAAATCGTACTTGGTCTTAAAATTAAAATATTTTTTATTTCTATACTGACAGACAAATACACGTATAATATAAAATTTATATTATTATACACTATTTTTAATAGAAAAAAATGCATTTATAAAAAACGCATTGATAAAAAATGCATTTAAAAAATGCATTTATAAAAAACGCATTGATAAAAAATGCATTTAAAAAATGCATTTATAAAAATGCATTGCAGAAACTACATTATCGACCTTCTGTCGATAAATTAGGACATCTTCTAAGACTGCAGAGTTTTTCGTGACCGCGATCATATGATTCTATTGGCACACCTGACAGCGGCCGACAGACAGAGATGGTTTACTTTTGCACCTATTTCGCGTCGAGATCATCGCATCGTATGACGATTCCGTACGGCACGTGAACACCTGCATGCTCGCAGTTATGTGCTTCCATTGTGAAAATACAAGTGCTTTATGGTGATAATATGTCAAAACCAAACATAAGGAAGATAACGGCTGACCCTACGAAATGTAATACAGACTCTTCACGACGGCCGAGTGTGTTTGAGAGGTTGGGCACCAAACCAGCGATCGCTGCCACCGCCGCTCAAAATACATCGGATTATTGCAGAAATTGGGCCCTTAACGGCAATTGTTCCTACGGCAAGAATTGCAAGTGAGTGGAGACTATTTCAAAATAAAAATGAAAAATATCCGTGTATATACAGGGTGTCTGACATGAGGTGTCACGCCGAAAATATGCAAGTAGATCTTGTTATTTTCCTTAGCAAAAATATTGAGGCATCAATCATTTTCCGAGTTATAAGCGATTGAAAATGAAGGGTTTTTCGCAAACTAAGCCTTGTGGAAATGAAATATTAACAAAATCATATTCTTCAATTAATTTCAAGTAGAGTTTACTTCAATAAAATTTTAATTTAAGGTTTAGTTATAAAGATACATGATGGCAAAAATTGGGAACATCCAAAAAAATGATGGCCTACCTTGACATTTTTGCTGAGGAAAAATTGTCTCCAAATAACGAGATCTACTTGTATATTTTGTATGTGATACTTTATGGCAGACATCCTGTATACATTAGTCTTCGCGACTAATCAATTATTTTGGATTTTACTTTTATATACAAAAGAGTGCTCGAATTAGAATAATAAGGTAGACTAATAATGGAGAATGAAGAGAAATTTTTACAATATATGACTAATTACAACTTATTCTTAGAGGAAAAGTTAAAAGTAAAAAAATTAATTATTTAAATTTACTTAAGTATTCTAAACAAATGTATTTAGGGCTTAATAATCAAACTGATTTGTTCTTTTTATATCAACAATATGAGACTGAATCAGATGTATTTTATAAATAAATTTTCTGTTTCTCTTATTTAATCAGATACGCAAATACACATACATTGATAAGCCCATCCAAACGTGCTAAGAAGGATAATGCGATCGCAAGCACATCTGGGGTAAGCACATCACATTTTTGTTTATAATAATATTATATAATATTTATGTGATACACAGCATTTAAACATTAATCAAAGTTGAAATAAATAACAGACTAGTTGAGAAAGCAAAGAGTTTTCAATTTTAATTTTTTCAATATTATAGCACATTGACGATCCTTTCAAACGGCTTACGTCAAAAATCGTGAAAAAAGCATCGCATAGTCCAGACTTGAATATAGAAGAGTGGAATCAAACGGATCTCGAGTACGAGGACGAGAAGGTATTGGAGAGACGGCGGCAATTGTTACAACGAGAACTGGAATTACAAATGAAGAAAGATAAAGAAGTACATGGCAAGGATAAAGTAAGACAGAAAAAAAAGGCTATGAGCTCCTCTTCTAGTTCACGCACTTCCAGTACATCTAGCAGTAGTAGCAGCTCCAGCAGCGAAGACTCATCTTCCACTTCAACGTCAGATTCAAGAAAGAAAGTCAAGAAGATCAAAACAAAGAGACATCACAGCGCTTCTACTGATTACGACGAAGATAAAGAGAAAAAAAGAAAGTAAGTATATATGTAATATTTAATACATGTAATATTCTTAATACTTAATATATAATATTATTTAAAGTTAATAAGCTATTATATTATATTTCAACATTAGTTATAGAAAAATATGTTACTTTATTAATCAAATTTGTTTTTTATCCATTAATCAAATTTGTTTTTATGAACTTTACAGATTGAAGCTTAAGAGATTGGGAGCGAAAAACGACAAAGCCGTCAGCAAGAAGAAACGCAAACTCGAGAGCAACTCCACGAAGAAAGATCTTACCACGAGATCTGTCAAGAAGCATGCTCCATTACCTGCATCTAGAAAACATTCTAACTTATTACGCGCTAGGTCACCTGCAATACAACAAGGATCTACGAGTGGAATTACATCTACATCAGCCGTAGTATTGGGCTCGTCGGTTTCTGTGGCGCATCACGCGTCATCGTCTGGCAAAATACGAGAAAGAAACAGAAGCGAATCGCCGAAAGCGATGAAGAGTAACAGGGAGATTGACAAGGAAGACGGCAGGAATTACAAGAAAGTACGTGACGTAGAGGAATGTCTGTCTAAGGATACGTCAAAGTGCAAGTCGTTTGATAAGATCAAGGAACCACAGGATAAGGAGAAGAGTCGCGCGACTGATGAAAAGATCAAGTCGGATGACCGGTTGAGATCGAAGTGCAAGGATAAGGACGTGCGTTCGCGTACACCACCGCCTCCTCTATCGTCAGATCGATCGACCAAGCATCAACATATGAAGGAAAACGCGTCCTCAAAGACGCGACGCAGCCGAACACCTGATAAGACACCGTCAAGAGCGAGGCGCGATCTCAGCCCGGTGAAAAATCCGGAGAAACAAGGCGGCTCGTCGAGTCGTGCGAGAGACGCGGAGAAGAAGGAGCGCGACTCGCACAAGAGAGACAAGAGCAAAGAGCGAGAGGACGCGAAAAAGAGCGAGCAGACCTCGAGTAATAAACCGAAGCAGACGAGTCAGGACGAGAACTATCGCAGGAATAACGCGAGCAAGGACAATTTCGACGAGAAGACCTACGGTGGTGACAAGACGCGACAGAAGAGTCGCGAGCGTCAGCGCGAGAAAGACCTGAGAGAGGAGCGTCACTCCAGGTTGGCTCGCGATCAACGCCAGGAACCTCCGCGCGACAAGGATAAGGATGAATCTCAGGAACGTTGTCGCAGTGAGAGGCAGCGAGAGCGAGATCGCGATCGGGATCGCGAGAGGGAACGTGAGCGCGACAGGGACAGGGATCGCGATCGAGAACGAGAGCGCGAGCGCGATCGCGAACGAGAGAGAGATCGAGAGACCCGCGAGCGCGGAGATCGCGATCGAGACAGAGAGAGAGAGAAGACTATGAAGTCGCGAGAGAGGGACGTATCCGCAGTGGTTTCCTCCACGACGTTGAATCTTCCCGCGGACAAGAGCTCGCGTTACAGCAGCAGCAGCAGGCTCAAGGAACGACCCTTGAGCAAGGACGTGTCGTTCGAGAAGAGCAGCGGAGTTCGCGAGCGAAGTAGAAGCGAACGCGATCGGGAGAGACCAGAGACGAAGGCACTCGCCGAGAGGGACCGGAATTCGACGCAGTCGCGTCTAGATGCGAGGTATGACAGAGGTGGCGCCATTGAGAAGGACGCATCATCCTTAGGTCGCGGTAAGGTGAGTGTAAATTCACCGCGGGATCGCATGGACCGGTTCCGAGAGGCGTCCTTGGACCGTGCGGCCTTGCACGACAAAGGCGGGCATTCTGTAACATCATCGAGCATTCAGTCGACGGCGCCGCTACCGCTGGTGCCTACGACCGCATCCTCGGCGATCGCGACATCCGCTCCGCCGTCGTCTCGTGATCATCTGATGGACATGGATAGTCACTACGATAGGGATAGGCACGGCAGAAGATTCGGCATGAGATACGAGCGGGGACACGCATCGGAACACAACAGCAGGAAGGATCAGGCGCGAATCGAACCTAATCGTCTTCCGAGCAAGATCGATCGGATAGTGGATCGTCGGGACATGACTAGTCCGAGACGCGCCGTGGAAGTGGACAGGAATTTCGGTAGGAATTACGGTAGAATGCCGGAGCATTGGGACGAGCAGGAAGAGTCGACTCTTCACGTGGAATATCGCGATCACACTCATATTCACGATGACGATAGGAGGAAAACCATTGAGGGTAGACGGTATGACAGTCCTTTTGAGGAGAGACGCGTCGCTCGCGAGGACAGAACCAAGGAGTCGAGGTACATGATCCAGACTGCAGAGCGAACGTCCTTTGATGATCACCGTCATCATCATCACCATCATCGGCATCCTCTTTATACTGGCGATAAACTGAGAAGTAGTGGAGCTGGAATTAGGTAATAATTATTGCACTTTTATCTTTTCATCGTTCATTTTTTAAAATTTATATATATATATATATATATATATATATAAACTTAAAAAAATAGTGTATAGTCAAGTATATATTACTCATTCTGTTTCTCTCTATCTTTATCAATTAGGGATGAGACTGTTCCAAACGACGATTGGGAAGGACATCATCGCGACGTGGAGCACGGCCGAGATCGAAGTTATCCGACCGCGGAATGGGAGGAGAGAGAATGGCGCACGAGAACGTTATGGGAAGGCAGGGACAGTCTTCCTCGTTCAGAGATACACGACGACGAGTGGAACACTTCCCGATACGACAATTCAATGGCTGACTGGAAGTCCAACGATGCGCGGAAGTGGGATAATCAGAACGTGCATGTTCGATCGCATTACAGAAACGAACGTTCGAAGGACTTGGAACTCGGAGAATCTACGCAACATATGTAAGCATAGACGGGGTGTATACTCCTGAGAAGAACCTTGAAAACTTGGTATTCTCAGGAAATTTTGTTCTACCTTAAAAAATAAGAGAATTCTCATGGAATTTAATTGGCACTCAAGAAATTTTTAAAATATTTCATAATCTTATTCTTATTTAACATTTGAGAAACATATGTCTAACACATCTTTGCAATATTTAAGTTTTTCTTAAAATTTTATGTGATTTTTTTTATTAACAATATAAGATCTTATATAAGTTTATAGAAAATTGTTTAATTTTTAATAGGTAATATTTAAATAAATTGGTACTTCTTATTTATTTAATAAATTAAATAAATTAGTTCTTATTTATTTAATAAAATAATTAAGTAAACTAGTATTTCTTAAAGGAGTTTATAATAAATTATTTTTGTTTTATATTTGTACATATATTTTTAGCGTTTAGATATGGTGATATAGCTTCATTATTGTCCAAATTAATTTTATAATTAAATAAATCAATATTAAATGCTAGGAAACCTGCAATCTTGATAACTTTGCATTCGTATGTATATAGAAAATGTTAAAAAGAAACTTATTTAAAAAATCTGCATTTACAAATTTTTTTAATTTACTTGGAATTTAAAAAATCAGGGAAATCTCAGGGAATTTTTTTGAATAAAATTTGAGTAGATACCAAAATTTGATATAACGTAGTCTCTCGTATATAAGAGAAGATTAAAGTATAAAATGTAATATTATATATATATATATATATATATATATATATATATATATATAATATTCTCTATTAATCAATTTTTTTTAGCAAAAGACGATCATATAATGCACCGGAAGCGAGAGAAGAGCCGACAATTCATCCTTCTGCTAAACAGGCCGCTATTTATGGCAGTATGAAAGAAGAACCTATCAACAAAAAACTGATGGAACTTGCTGAAGGCAAATTGTCTACAACTACTACGAGAGAAAAATCCACGGACAGTTTCCAAAAGAAAAATTCACAGAAGGATAAGCCAGAAATCAAGGAACCCGTTGTTATAGAACCAAAACGTCCCATAGTCGAGGATTCATTGCAAACTCTTCACACTGAGAGCGATTTGAGTGATATTAGCGACGATCCTGATGATATACTGAATATGGAGGAAGATACTACGGTATATGCGTTGTATATATATATATATATATATATATATATATATATATATATATTGCAAGATAAGACTTACGAGTTTATGTAATTTTTCAGGATATGGAAAATAATAAAACGCGGACAAACAAGAAAGTATCGGATGTTGCACACCGCGACGCACAATCAACCGCACAGGAGCCGGCTCAGTTATCTCCGAAAGAACCTGTAGAGGAAACAATTTTCAGTTCAAAATCTAAAGATAACACTGATACAGTGTCACTGAAGTAAGATATGGATGATTATAAAATATAATCAGAATGAAACTTTTTTATAACAATTATTTAAAATTTTATTTAATATATAATATAATAATATAATTTTATATAATGTAATAAATTTTATATGTATAATATAACATTTTTATGTTAATAGAAACATGGAAGACGAAAATATGGAAACTATGGACTTTGAAGAAATTTCTGATGGTGAGTTAGAAGAGGACATCAAAACGAGCGGCAAAGGACTGGGCGATGCTTTAGGTGTCGATTGGGAATCTCTCGTGAAAGAAACGCAAGCGAAAAGGATTGTCTCGTCGAATCAAGATTCTACGGAAAATCGATGGCAGTGCAAAGCTATATTCTACAGAATCGGTATATCTAAGAAGTATGCGAGCGAAGATTTCATAAAATACTTACGAAAAAAATACGAGAATGGTGAGTATTTCTCAGTGTAACTAAAGTCAGAAAGTTTATGAAATAATATTTTTCAAATCTTATTTTTATGAATCGTAAAGAATTCTTGCTTGCTGATATCGCGTTGATGCACACTGCGCTTGCGCGAAATCGGTTACTGCAGGACCTGGATAATGGTGCGATGTCCGCTGTAGATGATTCTTTATACAGGTGAGTATCAAGTCGTATTAAATTACGTTAATTAAGAACACAAATAGTGAAATTTTTTGTACATTTTTAAAATTAAGATTTATAGAATATTGTTTGTCAATATATTTTTTTGTAAACTCTTGTGTTATAATGTAATGAAATTTAATTGCAGAAATAACAATGCGAGTTATGACGAAGATGTGAATTACGATTTGGAAACACTAAAGCCAAGTGCTGCTTTGTATGAGGAAGCAAAATGCTTATTACAGCAAGTAGTATGAAAAAGTGACAAAATTTACGTATAAAATTGTGAATAACTATTAATTCTGTTTTATATTGATTGTACAAGATATATATGTACACTGCCGTGTGTGTATGTTGTGTGTGTATGTTTGTGTCTGTGAGAATCTATTTCACGCTATAACAGGTCGTATCATAACTTCTAATTGACATGAAATTATGACTTAATTATCGATTGAACATAATTTTTGTCTGAGCATTTTGCATCTTTCATAAAAATCAAGTGAATATTCGCATATTTGAAACGTAATGTTTTAAATTTAATCTCTATCAAATACGTACTTTTAACCAGAATATAATAATCGCTTACACTTTTTTATCGTAATAACTATATTTATATATATTTCCAAATCTTTCTTGTATCATAAGCTGAATGTCGCGTGAAAAAAATACGAAACCAGACGATTAGATTATAAAAGTCGTAATATACATAGCAGTATATGATGCATTATTTATTTCAATGCTCATACACATATGTATATCCATCCCAGACATCGAATAATTCAATAAATACAACTTTAGAATCGGTGTCTTTTCGCGTTAATCACTTTTACGAATAGAGGCTGCGCCGACATCGTTTTGCAATATATCCATTGCCTGCCGTAAGAGGCATTTATTATCCTCGTTATCCTATATAAAAAAATGATTTAAGCCAATAATTCAGACATGTATAATTAACGTAATTATATTTCTTTACTATTTATTATTCTTCGAATACCTTTATGCACGGATATGTTTGTTCTTCCGAAATCTGGCGCTTAGACAATTCAAGATTCGTACGATACAGTTCGTATAAAACAAGGCCTAGAAAATATATTACAAGAAGATTTAAAAAAATTATTTATTTATTTCCATAGGGGGGTTAAGGGGTTTTTGAAATTAAATCTCAAGTATGAGATTATTTCAAACTTTAAAAATCTTGGTAGTATACTGAGAATAACACGTGCCTTATGCACGGTTTATTTTCCAACGAAAACTTTGTTTTGTTGGAAATGTGCGCAGTAACAACCGCGTATAGCTCTTTACGCCTTTCTAGTGATTTAGATTTATAAAAAAATTATATTTTCAATTTCTTAAAATTATAAAATCATATAAGTTGGAGAAAAATTCTAATATAAAATATACGCTAAGATTTCTTGAAATTCACATTTTATTTTGATATTAATTAGTGCAAATATTTAATATCAAAATAATTACTAGAGCTTATGTAGAAGATATAATTTCCAATTCAACTGTTTTTATTCTGTGTTTATTTTTGACGAAAATAAGAGGAAAAAGTTGATAAAAATCTTAATATATGTATATACAAGAGGAAAGAGTGATTATGTTACCTCTTTTAATAGAATCTCCAGAATCCAAAATATCCAAAGTAGAAAGTATGTCGTTACAATACATTTTCTTGATTCTAAGTTCTTTATCCGTAAGATCTGCAATAACACAAATTACGTTTTGTTTTTTTAAGGTAGAAAATATCACACACACACATATACTATATATATGTATCTTACCTTTCCATTTAAGATCCGGCACTCTGCCAAAGTAAGAGATTATACGATACTTGGCATCTAACATAATGTAATTAGTGGCAGGAATCAATTTCGATAATATCGTTTCTATAAATTTGAGAATCTTTCGCGGAGTCTTATACATTGCGTCAAAAACAAGCGTATTCAATACCGAATGAATGCATTCAATCTGTAAATTGATTAATGTCATATTAATGGAATATACTACGATAGAAAATCCAGACAGACTATGAAGATGACTTTTTAATCAATTAGGTAATTATATAAATACTGTAATAAATATGCAAACATATTATATTAATACGCAAATAAATAACTTCTCAAAATTAATAATTGTAGAGAAGATATTTATATTCAGAAAGAGTAGTCAAAAAGTGTAGAATAATTATTAAAGCATTATTTCAACTTCTAGATATCACCTGTCTGCGATTCACGCTGATCTGGCACTTGTCGCAGATCCAGGGAGATTCAAGACTGAGAGGATTGCGTGGTAGCAAATGACCCGGACAATCATCCTTTGCGCAGAGAAGCGCCCCGAGTTGGGACCCGAATTCCTGGAGGAAGAGAAAAAACGTCTCGCGTAAGTTCGTTACGACTTTTTTTTCATCCACGTACCGAGGGATCGCAGCATCTACTGCAGTCGCAGGAGAAGTGTTTGGTGACTCTCAGGAACTGCCTCCTGCTCGACGTATCCCACAGTAGGTCGGTGTAGGACATGGTGAGCTCTTCGCCAGCGGCGATCGGCAGCGCGGCGCTCACGTGGAGTCGTTGCTGATCATCGAAATGGTGTCTGGTGTTCGGCACGCAGCAATGATTTTGCAACGCACCTAAGGGATAAAGACCGCGTAGACTCGTGGTGCAGTCTTCGTTTCTCGCGATCACGACTTCGAAGGAATTCGTGTTGAAGACCTCGCAGATGCGCCTCATAAACTCCATTTGTTCCTCGCTGGGAAGGTTGTTGACGCTTCTTTTCAGCAGATCGATCTTGAAGTTTATGATATTTTATATAGACAAGATAATATTTTTTATTTAATATATATTATTATATCGCATATTTTTTCTCGTTCTTCTAGGGGGAAAAATATTAAGGATGATAGAAATGATAGACACTATATATAAATCTACGAAAGAGTCCATATAAAAATGAATTTTTATGGAAATTATATAAAAAGTGAAGAAAAACAAAATATGAATCATATTAATTATACCATTTAGATAATCTTGCGTGTGTATTTCTATGTTTGCTATAGAAATAAAAAACTTAGGGAATATGTGCAAAAGAAAAATAAATTGAATTAATACCTCGTGATTATGGGTAAGATTCGAATGGCATTCGAAGGCGTACAAGAGTTCTCGCTGCTCCTTCGACAACGCGAGACCGCGTATCGGTACCACCGCAAGCAGGAGATCCTTGGACCAGGTGGAACCGCAGGTCGGCATCCACTCTCTGAGAGTGCGACACTCCTGAGAGTGCGACATCGAGTTCTCGCATTCCGTCGAACAGATCGGCAAACCGCAATCATGATCGCAGGGGAACAGGGGACAATTGTTCTTGTAACAGACGACACACATCGGCAGGCACTTGCTGTAACATCGCGGCCCCATCAACAACGGGACATCCGTGAAGATCGATTCGCCGACTCGAATGTCTCGTATGGCGAACATTCCGCGACCTTTCATGAGAGAACGCTTGATGGTCCATGACCGGGGTTTATCAAGATTGTTCTCTCGCAGATGCGACACGAGCAATCCCATCATCTCAAGTGGATCCATCTCTCGCGCACTTATGTTTAATTTTTCCTCGGTACTTTGCCTTTCCATGCTTCAATCATCTTCTTTTATACCGCACATTTAAAACGCCTTTTGTATAGGCACCGAGCCAATTTTGTAATGACTTCAGAGATGTTGTTGTTTTCGTTTCTCTGCAAAATTTTCTCCACGGCACAAATATCAATAAATCTTACATTGTTTCAAGCAGAGGTTCTCTACTCAGACTGTAATTTGCAGTGAAATCGATTTATAATCGGTATATAGTGCTAGAGTTTTTATATAATTGTGTGATTTCCAAGAGTTTAACAAACTCTTGGAAAGACTGAGGAAAAAACTGAGTTTGATGGCAAAGTTCTTGGAGAGGCAGAGTTATTTTATAACGCGGGTATATTTATATACACGTCATTTGTCAGATGTTGAGATTATAAGTCGCGATGCCAGAAGAGAGTGTCGTAACAGTCGTGAATCTTGTAAAATAAATGAATTAATTAGCATCGAGATTATATCGCAGAGTCGAAGGACCGTAAAATACGCTCGTGATTAAAGACACGCGAATGACACTGCTCTACGAGCGTCCGCTCAACGCGCGCTTCTTATTATAAATCTCAGCTTAAAATAGAATTATGATTTGGCAGCACGTCGTCATCGAAAAGTAGCTAACTGACCTACCTGTTTATTGTTTACACATTTCGCGAAATTCCAATAGATTGTAAATCAAATATATAACATTGATGACAGAAGAAAACGCGAATTCTCTGATGAATCATGAAACAATAAGTTGCGTATTTTTAATTATATTATTAATTAAATACATATGTCTAGTTAAACTCTTCTTCATTAAACAAATCATTATATTCAGTTAGACTAAGAACGTTTCGCTCGTGTATCGATTTAAGTTTGCTATAAGAACTCGATATTATTGATCTATTACTTTCTTTATTCGCCTGATTGAACGTGCTCGTCATAAATTGATTCCATCCAATATAAGAAATACATTCCGCAAGCATTTGCAATAAGAAAAAAGAAATTTGCTGCTGAAAAAGAATAGTAACATCAATTAAGGAAGTTATCAGGTTTTAAACTCTTCTTTACAAGAGCTGCGTTCTACGATCCTCAAACTAACGTGCGATCTGAGAAATACATCATGTATTTCAGTATATCGACTTGTATTTAATAGCAAAGTTAGGAAGTACTTTTTCTTATTAATATCGACAACTCTGTTTCACGCAAGCGTATCCGGCACGTAACGACTATTTGTATGGTTGCGTGTTGCTAAGACTACGGTAGAGTCGTCGTCGACAGGATATCGTGAGCGGCATCGTCAAGAACAACGTGCCTACAGCGTATATACACGATCTATGCCAAGCTAAAGCGATATATGAGGCATACCGTACTGTGTACAGATCGTCGAAAGTGCCGTGTTCGACGACGCGTCCTCCCTTTTTTTTTCTTGAACAAGAATGGGAAGGTAATGAAAAAAGAGCGACCCCCCGATTTTCTCGGTTCGACGAGTCCTTTTTCGTCCTTTTTTAAAATCCTTTCAGGAATTACCTGTACAATATCCCCTATCGATCAATTGTGTAATTGACTCTCTTTATAGCGTTTTACACCTGATAACGTAATGCCGAAAAATTCGCAAGAAAGGTCACGGATATAAGCGTTATTTGGCACAGTGACGTGACTCGAAGCTATATATTATTGCTCCGGTTTAATTAAGTCTATTTTGTACCGTCGAAAATTACACTAATCTTTAATCTAATTCTTTCATTCAAATTTATATATTTATATATATTTTCTTTTTAAACATATACACCCATAAAGAATTTTAAATATATTTATATTTGATTTATATTGTAATTTTTAATTTTTTTATATTGTGATTTTTAAATATTCTCTTTATTATTCTTCTTATTAATCACATATATTGCGTACAGATTTTCTTCTTCTGACTAATGAATTTAATGAAACTATAAATATTGTCCATTAAATATGATTGATTCTTGAAATGTCATGAAATTATATGTTGAGTCTGTAAGATTATTGTATTATTTAATATGAGACGCGAATAGATTGCTATATATATCCTGTTAGTTACTTTATGTAAATTTTTCAATCGTGTGCGCGTTGTACAATATGTATATACACAAAATACACACGATATCTACATATGCGCACGTGCATACATATCACACCTACACATGACAAACTAATCGACATATGTATATATCATGCTGTAATCATATACTGTAAAGGTATGTAAGGCTACTTAGATTGGCTTATAAGTGGAGTTATTGCCTGCCATCCGCGAGGACCACCACGTGTCAAAGTATTCTTATTCTGATAGTACTGTCGACTACGATAACAGTGTTTGCATTAGAATCGAATTGTAGCGAGGACCCTTGCATGTATGGAATCTGTTTGGACAACGAGAACAGGTACATACACACTTGCGCTTGTTAAGCACGCATATTGATATATAATTTCATAAGAGTTGCATATATAATTTATATAGTTTGATCATATACAGATACAACGGATATAAGCGAAGAAAATTATATATACTCATATATGTATGATTTCTTTGTAATATATTCTAGAAATACCTTAGACGAAAAATATAATAGAAAATAAATAGACAATAAATATAATAGACAATAAGCTAATTTAGATTAAAATTTTGTAATTAATATTTGTAAGAAATTTGTGTAGTTTCAAATTTTCTTAACTTAAATATTTTCTATTAAGATTTTAAAGAAAAATACAAAATAAAAGCGTATAAAGATTTAACTCTTATTTAATATCATTATATAAGTAATTAAGAAATACAAATGCGATAAAATATAGCGATAAAAGTATTAGTGTCTTATTTCTGGTTTGTAAATTTTCATGGACGACGTAGCACCTATTCTTGTTATTGCATCGACGGTTATACGGGGATTAATTGCGAAATTAATTGGGACGAATGCTGGTCGGATCCTTGTTTGAATGGTGGCACGTGCAACGACGGCGTCGCTGCATATAATTGCACTTGCGTCGATGGTTTTGTAGGTACGTCTCTTTCTTCATTTATTTGTCTATAAAATATAAAAGAAAATTAATAAGAATATAAATAATATATTTTAAATGTCAATTAAGGTGTAAATTGCGAGCAAAGATATAGCGAATGTTCGAATCATCCGTGCCTAAACAATGGCACCTGCATCGATTACGATGGCATCACTTGTCAGTGTCCGGAGGGATATTCAGGTGTGACCTGTGATGATAAATTTATCTGATATTTATCAGATCAATATGGAAATTTTTCCATAATTGTTAATTTTGTTGTCTTCTATAGGAGATTATTGCGAGATTGACGTTTCTGTTTGCAACGAGACAATATGCAAAAATTCCGGCGAATGCGTCGAAGGTCCCGGAATGTCATTTTATTGCCGCTGTCATGAAGGTATAACTTGTGTAAAATTGTTACATATATATAAATAATATTTTGCTTTTAAAAAAATATATTTTCTCTTCATGGTATCTTCTTCTTTACGATTTGAAGGGTGGACCGGTACTTTCTGTGAAATGGACGTCGACGAGTGTTTGAAGTCACCATGTAAAAACGGTGGTCTCTGTATCAATGTTCCAGCTTCCTATACTTGTGCATGTTTATTTGGTGAGTGGTTCACAAATCGCAGATTTTTCATTCAGGAAAGGGAAAGAATGAAGTCAAAGTTTCATTCATAAAATTGAAACTTTATAAAGACTGTGTTTAAATTTAAAAATAATAGTACATATATTCTCTACTTCTATATTTTTCTCATTTAGCTTGAATTCATAATTAATAATAAAATATTTTTTTCGTGTAATTACATTGTTTATCATATATCTATTTTCATATCAGGTTTCACCGGCAAGGATTGCGACAGGGCAATTGTACCATGTGATGAAAATCCTTGCCAAAACGGAGCAGTTTGCCTGCTGGAGGATGATCATCCAGTTTGTTACTGCGTGCCCGATTATCACGGCGCGCTATGCGATTTAAAGTACGACGATTGCGAGTCGAAATTTGCACAATGCGACAACGGTGGTACTTGCATCGATGGAATCAACAGCTTCACTTGCTCCTGTCTACCGAATTACAGTGGTCCCATGTGCGAATACAGTTTCTCTTCGACAACCATCGCTGCAGAAGCTGAGGAGACATCCGAGCAGGGAACAAGTGCGATTAAAACTACAACTGCCATTGTTTCGCCTAGAGGATCAACTTCAGTAGCGGAAACGTCTGTGTCTTTGTCATCAACATCTGAATCTGCAATGTATTCGACGTCTTCGAGAACAACTAGCTCGCTTTACACGAAGAGCTACACGATTATGGAGAAGACGACCTCAGGATACGAGGACGGAGCTTCTCCTAGTGTTAGCAGCGAGAGTGGTATCTCTCTTACTGAAATTCCATCAACGGGTTTCACGATTAGTAAAGACACAACTCGAAATGATGTCGTGACATCGGAGGTCGCAACAATGTCATCCGCTGCTACCGAAGATTTCTCCCACGTAACTGAAACAGAAGGCGTTGAAGTTTATTCTCCAACCGGAAGATCGATTCATGATGGTAAAGTTACTAAGGATGTTGATCAAGCAACATCACCGACTTCCAAAACAGTGGATGAAGACTTAACGCGTGTAACGGAGTACATGACAACTTTTAGGTAAATGAAGAAATAGCATAATGCTTGTTTGGAATATTGATATTTTTATTGTAACAAATTAATGCATCTTGTTTTAATCTCTCATACGAATATATTTGATTTTGTTTGAATATAACAATTATTTTCATAATAATTTTATAATAACGCTAGACTCCATCTCCATTTAGTCATCGACCAACAATGCTAGATACTGATGAAGGTCAGATAGAAAAGACTACAGCAACAAGCGCTATTTTGGATCACGGTGCAACCGATGCAACACTTCCTGTTAATGCGACATTCCGATACACGACGGAATCGTTACAGAACAGAAGCTTCGAACTCGGAACTACGGTCGTGGAACCGCCTGGAACTGTTCTACCTCTAACTACCTCGTCGACACTGCCATCAGTATTAACTTCGACTGTGAGATTCGAGACTCCTACGGTATCTTCCCCGTTAACGTCCACCAGCGTGTCCTCATTAAGTCACGCTACTAGTATCGAAGTCAGCACCACGGAAATCGGTGCTTGCCGCGGGAATCAATGTTCCACAAGTACTACCACATTAACTTCGCGTAATGTTACCGAGGTAAGCAGTTATATTAATTTTATAATTAAATATTTAGATTTTGAAATAATTTTTTTTTAATAAAAAGATGTGAGTTATTCTTTTAAGTTACGATATTAATACGTTTATATTACGTTTATAATACGTTTATATTTTAATGATTATTTAGTATGCTGACGGCTGCAAGACAGATTCGACCATTACGCAAGCGGCTTTTAATGGCAAATCTTTTGTCAGACAACGCGTGGAAGTAATTATCTCTGATAATAAGAGTGCAACGCTCCGAATTTTTGTTAAGCTTAAAACGGCATTTAAGAACGGAATAATATTGCACGTTTACTTCGACAACGAGAGATATTCTTTAGTGTATTTGGAACTTGGATCATTGAAGTTTCAATTTTCTTGCGGTCTGGAAACTATGTTACTCGGTGAAATCGATGCCATTATCGATAATGGATTCGAAGTGGGTATTGATATGAGGTACGCAAATTATAAATAATGATTCTATTAGTTTTAAATATAAATTTCTGTTATATTAAATCATTTAAAAATTTATTGTATAAAAAATTAATTAGTTAAATCGTTTTTTTTATATATGTATCTAAAAATCTTTATATATCTTATGTATTAAATATTTTTATATATCTAATAATCTTATATATTAAATATCTTTTTTATATAAAAATTATATAAAAAAATAATTTTTTTCTTCTAGCTTTCAATATGTTGCCAATGATGAAAACGAGAAATGTTTTGCCAAATTGCTGGTCAACGGCACTATGGCCGTAACCGGCGAACAAATACTGCCACAACGAGGAAAATTGATTCCAAAATACGCCAATTTATATATAGGAGGCATTCCATTAACGTTCTCGCATTACTTCCCTCACGTAGCTATGGGATTCATTGGTTGCATGGATTCCCTGAAAGTAAAATATTATTCAGAGTTGAATTAAAAAAAATATTCATGTTTTATATCAAGTTTTCTCTTTGCACAGAGTTATTTATAATAAAAATTGTATTGCAGGTGAATGGTATTTCGCGACATTTTATTCACGACTCCACAGAAACGTTTCAGATTGAAGAATGCACGTCGTTCTTATGTTTGTCCAATCCTTGTCAGAATTTCGGAGCGTGTGAAGAAAACGAGGGTCGAATTCGCTGCAAATGTATAGCTGGGTAAATATTCTTTATCTGTTAATTAAAGAAATCAGCAATTTTTTTGTTTTTCTAATATATATTACATCCAATATCTTTATATATTTAATAAAAAAAAATGAGACATAAAAAAAAAATTACAAAACAATTATAATTAATTTTTAACTTCCGAATTTTAGCTTTGATCTATATATGAATATATGGGGCGCAATAGATTCTTAAAAGCACAATGATAACTACCACAAATTATTTATAGATACACCGGACCTTTGTGCGAACATTCGGCGTGTAACGATAATCCTTGTGCGATGGGTGCGACGTGTGTAAGTTCGCCAGGAACTGGTTTCATTTGTGTTTGTCCGCTCGGCAGCCACGGGCTTTTTTGCGAAGAAGGTAAATTATATTATATGCATAATAATAAGCTAAGGAAATATTTAATAAATATTTGATATAGAGCGACGATGCAATAAGATTGCAGTATGAAGTTATTTAGGATAAATTTTCTTCTCTTCCAGATGCTATCCTAGTGCGGCCAGCCTTCTCGGTCCTCGTTCCCGGTTTCGCGTCATACATCGCTTATGGTGTGTCGACTCCGATAAAAAACACAATGGAACTGAAGCTGCGACTCATCCCGCGCACATTCGATCAAATCTCCTTGATAGCTTATCTCGGACAGAGAGGGTCGCGCCGTGATGTTTCGGATCACCTCTCAATAACATTCGTGCGTGGCTACATTATGCTCACGTGGGATTTGGGTTCCGGTAAATCATGAATTCTTATCTCTATATTCGAAATTATCCATATTTTAAATATATAATAAATTGCAAGTATAGATTAATTATAAAATGATATTTAGAAAATCTATACAATGATATATACATTTTTTGATGTCTATAGAGTAAAACTTTTTTTTGGAAGAATATTAAAATCAGTTAAGAATATTAAAATTGGTTATTGCTTGAATTACATACTTGTGTTCTAACTTTCAATAGGAGTGCGAAGAATCTTCACCAGCGATTCGTTAAACTCGCTAACCGTGGCAGGATCGGCTGGTAAAAGTAAAACGTACACTCTCAGAATTGGAAGGAGAGGCAAGGAGGCATGGCTTGCAGTAGAAGGTCTCAGCAACGTGACCGGTCAGGCGGTAGGATCGATGACACAACTTGATGTATCACCCGTTCTTTATATTGGTACGTCACAGAAAAAGAGCGGCTTGATATTTGGCATCGTGTCAGCAGAATTTCATCTTTCATCATATATTTTACGTTACATAAGGCTATTAAATTCTCATCTCTTGTATCTGACATTGAAACGTTAAAGATATCTTGACATCAAAGACAAGTAAAAGTCAAAATGAAGATGACATTTAATGTTTTAAATATAGTTAAATGGATAAAAATAGACAGAAAAGATACTTTTTCGTAGGTGGTTACAAGTCGAAAAACTTCGAGACGTTGCCGCATGATCTACCTCTCCACACCGGCTTTTCCGGATGTATATTTGACGTCGAATTGCGCACAGATACCTCGATTCTTCCTTTGACCGGTTCTAGTCCTGCTACTGGCCGTGGCGTGGGCGAATGCAATCGCAACGAATGCATTCGCCATTCGTGCAAGAATGGTGCGGTGTGCTTGCATCATGGAGCATCGTATAGGTAATGTATAAGAAATCTATAATAATTCCATTTTTACGCGAAAAAAGGATGAAAGGATCTAGAACATTCTATATAAAAACCACATAATGTTACATAATATTATGTAAGTAATTATTCATCGATTTTTCAGTTGTATTTGTACAAAAGAGTGGGTCGGACCTGATTGTTCCATTCCTGTCTGATTTATCGCTAGAAGTAATCCTTGATGGATATAGCAGATTCCTCCCAGCTCTTATTAATTAGCACCAAGGGAGTAATCAATTGGTATCGATGTTACAATGTTATATTGCAGCAAACACGTTGTTCTTACAAATTTTATATCTATTGACGTAGTGATTCTTTAATGATCGAAATAGGATTAGCTTACATTAGGGGCGTCGTTTTTGAGTCGCGAAGTAGCGGAATGAGAGTTTAAGTATACAAATAACATTGCCGCCGATAGACGCGCTTGTAAGTCATGTTTGCTATACTCGTGATGCCATTCTACATTACCCCAATGAGAGATCTGTGCAAATATATAAGGCTAATATATAACGAAAACATGAAATCATGATAAATAAGAAGCAATTTCTATTGACATTTTTATCATAGATAAAATCAAAGTGTTTTATATCTATACCTGATATTCTTCTTCTAGTCGTGAAAGATTTACAGCTTCCAAGACGTTAATTACTCTTGCAACTGTCGCAAGAGTCAGGATAACCGATTTTAATCCATCTACTGCATACACAACACCTATATGCATAAATAATACTTAATATATGAATAAAAAATACTCTCATCTCTTCATAAATTAGCATTACATACCATAAATACTATTAAAATTATAGGACAATAAATGCTTTGTTAAAGCAGTTTTAGTTTCTACAGATACAGTAGGTGCTTCTATACCCTGAGTTCTTGCAATGTCCACATCGTAGTTTTCACAAAACCAACGAAATATAGGCTCCCACTTTTCAATTTGTAACTGATATAATTCATCCACATCCTAAAAATAGTCACAAATCATTATAATGGAAATGTCACATTGTTATATGGGGGAAAAAGCATTGACGATTTGTACAAACACTTTCTTACACTTGAATAAAATAAAATTGTATCCATTTCTAAACAGTTCACTATATGATTGACCAGATCTATCTTGGTATAATTATGTGGATTGTCCAATACGGTATTGCATAAGGATGTCTGCAAATACATTAACACATGTAACACATTAGAGAATATAAATAAAATCTGAATAGATTGAATTGGCAGTGCATAAGCATGTGTAACATAACAAGATTTTATATTATATATACATATATTAAATGCAATTAAATAAATAAAACAACACTGAATATTTTCATTTAGATTAAACATTTTTTTAACAAATATATATTAAATGCACTTTTCATTATTTTTGAAGAATATTCTTTTCCATAAATTGTGTTCACAAAAGTCTTATCGCGTTTCTTTACATTAGATACGAAATAATAATGCAAGCTAAGGTAGTTGAACAATCAAACATATAATCATGATTTCGTACCAAATGCATACTTCCTCTGTCAATGATCTCCTTCTGTGCATCCCATTCGGCAGCCACTGCTAAAGCCAGGGGCTTGCTATTTACTTCGAATACCCTACCCTGAGGTGTCTTCAGCTTCCTTTGATCCAATGTAATCTCAAACTTATCCCCACTTGAAAGTATATTTGTTCTTCTATAAAATCGTTTCACTGTAGCTACAAGTGTCAAATTATTTTATATATCCATGTAGTATCATTAATACTCCATTAATTTTTTCATGTTTATTAAATTATATATTTGTATGACAGCATAAAAGCATCAAATAAAAATTTAACCTATACAATAAGGTATTTTAAATAAAAATATCATAATATGATGCTTACCCATATTTCTTACTACCGAGAAAGCTGGCAAAAATTTATTACATCTAAAGTAATGTGTTGTATTGATTAGTTTATTTAATATTTGCGGCATTTTGTTCATTATTACTGTTTTAAAAGCATTTCAAAACACAGAAATAGATGCAACCATCACATGCTCCTAAACATGCCTAAATTAAAACCTCTTCGCATAATCTGTTCTCCACATCACCAGCTGATCTGAGTTAATAGAACAACATGTATGTTGCAAATAGGTATTTATTAGGAGATATTGTGCGAAAGATTTTGAAAAACTCAATATATTAAATTTAGATTGTGCATTTACCGACTGTAAAGTTTCGTCGATAAATTTTTTCTAATAATCATACATGTCTTCAGTTGGTAATGTAGTTTTCAAACAATGTGTACCTTCCGAGAAGTTTTAAAATCACACACGATTTGATTAATCTCTTCGCGCAATAATACATACCTCTTTGCCACATATGTTTTCCTTTAACTTTAACGAGAAATTACACGAAGAACACTTCGCAAAGAGGTGTGCATTGAAAGAGTATATATGGCAAAGAGATTTTAATTCAGGCGTATTTGCGAGCATGGCAAATACATGTCACATTTATCAATATATCGGAAATTTATTTCATGACAAATTATTAAATTTTAACATGTTATAAAAATTAAAATTATAATATATTTTAAATAATATGTTAGAGTACTTTAAATACGACTCATATTTTTGACAGTATCAACTGATTTCTGTCAGAGTATTAATCGCGAGACATATATTATTCACTACATTCACATATTCACTGTTTATTAATATTTTTAATATATTACTATTTTAAAATTTAATTAGCAAATATGCTATTCGAGTTTAAATATCGTTCTTTTTAATATAAAATTAAACGCGCACGTTTGTTATTCTAGATTCTAGTAGATATATATAAAAATGTATAGCAAAGAACAATTTTTGACACTAATTTTTTTTATAAAATTGATTTAAAAATAAAATCCTCTTGGAAAAAATTACTTCTGAATAATGAAAGGAAATGGGTTGTGTAATTGAAAAAACTCGTAAGTGTATAAAATACGAAATATATATATATATGTATATATATATATATATTTGCTTTTTTTATAGCATAACATATATAATTTAGATAAGTATACATACCTCATGGATGTTATACATTATATCATAAGTTTAACGATATAAAAGAAAGATGACAGTTTTACAATTTAATATATACAAAAAACGAGAAGGCTGATCATGTAGTAACACTTCAAAGTTTCTTGTAGTAATCTATATCTGCTAACATAATCGCACTATACACGCACAATGGCTTATATTTGCAAATCATATTACGATTGTCAGAAACGAAATATTGTTATTGTTGTCGTTATTATTATTGTTTATGGGGAAGAGTCGTTTTTGCTCGAAGTAAGCGAAATAAGATATAATATAACAGATTTTGTGTGAACACATGTGTGGAAAAAAATATATCTCAAAAAGCTGATAATTCCATTATAAAATGAGATTTTGTTAAAATACAACTACGAACACACTGCTTACAGAGCCAATTAAAAAAAAAAAGATAAGAAAGCGAAAAAAAGAGAGAAAGCGCCGAAAAAGACGACTCTCGTAAATTTAAAGTCAGCTTCAAATTGATACCAGTTACGCGAGTAAAATATTTAACAAGTCTCTTTATAAATTTATTTTCTCAAATTCTTACACGCAATTTATATCAATGTAACTATTCCCGCGACTGGTCCTCTAACATTTTATAAACTTAAAATATATAAACACGTCACATATCGATAATATCGATAGAAAAGTACATTTCGATTTGGAGAATACATCTGTTAAAATCCATTTACAAGAATAAAACATTCTCCGCTGGTTAAGACGTTATAAAACATATTACAGAAAATGTTACATATATATCGACTGTTGTATCTATTAATGTATTATTAATAGGCAACATCAGATTGTATTCCCACAAAACTTTCTCGATGCGTTTGTAGACAATCTTTTTACAAGGATTATTTACGTAAGAAAAAATTACTCATAGTATCGTCTTGGCGCTAACATTATCCGTTAATCTATTGCTTAGTTAGCTACCTAAATACGCAAATATTAAGTCTATTAATAGTATGAACTAACGCTCGTGGAAGCACCCTGAATCACTGAATAACAGGCCCGGATCCTCGATTTGACACAGTATAGCATTTTAGCCTTCAATATGATCATTTAAACTAAAATATTTTTTTGTCTGTTTATACAAAAAAATTATGTTAAAGCAGAAATTAAATGAAAATCGAATGAAGATGCTGAAAGTACGACGAGAATACGGGCCAAGATCTATCGTCGGCGGTCACAAGTAGACAGCGAATTCCACTTTACTGTCTCACGTGTCGAATTTATTTCATTCGTCTCGTTATTTCTAAGTTTGATCAAAGGAGGACGAAGTTAAGTACTCGTCGCTCTTATAGAAAAATCGCGATAACGCGCTTTCAAACGCCACGACTTTTTCATTGTTCTCGGTACTACGCATGTATGTGTTTCGGTTTTGGACTAGGTTCAGCCGTCGTAGAGCGGGTCCACGACTTAAACATTATACATGTTGAGTGATAAATGATAATGGAAAGGGGAGAGAGGAGGAAGGGAGGGAGTCTTCGATGACGATTGCGAGGTAGCACAGATTTGTCGTTTTCTGTACTCAGACGTAACTCTCATCGTCAACGACGGATCTACCGAATCCTAGATGCCTCGTGGTGATAGGGGCGCGAGGTTGTGGCGGCGGTCGATAGGGAGGTGGTGGCGGCAGAGACCTGGATCTACCGGCCGCTTTGTGCCTGTCCTCGAGGTTCATGTGCACTGGCGGCAAATGCCTGAGCCTCGGCGGCAAAGGCGGCGGTGTATCCGGCCACGACGTCCTTTCCTCCTGTTCGTCTTCACTCAGATTGTCGATCATCACACCCTTGTACGAATCGTTCGTATCCGTAGTCACGTAAACTTCGGTCGATCGACTTCTGTCCTCGCAATAATTAATTTTGCCGTCCGACTCGCCGTTCGAGTCTTTATTGTTACGGTATTTTAGCGCTTTCATGTACATCGCCTTCACTCTCACGTAGTCGTCATACAATTCGCAATCACGGGCTTGTCGACGACGTTCTTTCTCCGTCATCGGTGATTCCAGACTTACATATTGGACCTCCGAGGACTCGACTTTCTTAAACTCGCTGAAGCGCTCTTTCTTCTTAATTAATTCGTAGCGATCGTTGTCCGACCGGAGCGTATCGTTGCCATTTGTCAGATCCTGCTCCGAGTCGTGAATCGATACTCGTTCGGCGCTTCGAATATCCTGCTGCGAGCTCTTACTGTCGTAATCTTCCGATAATATATCGTAGGTTACGTTCAACTGCCTCCGATAAGTCTTACAATTCTCTACGTTTTCCTTCATCGCGTCCTGTCTGAGGTATTCTCTATCGTACATATCTTTATCACCGAATCTTTCTTTTCGATGCTCGTGTTCATCCAGTTTGTTCGTTCTAGGTGTTCTTTTAAGCTGTGCCCGTAGCCAGTCCTGCCGCTGAAAATTGGACGATTGGGGTGGATTGGAGTAACACGCGTTAGCCTTTTCCTCTCGAAAGTTATGTTCCGTGCTATTCGTAACATTATGGCTACTGGACGCGTAACCGTTGAGCCTCTCTTCCCATCCACATCTATACACCGGAACGTAGGATTTACCATTGGACTTTTCCTCCTTCACAAGAGGCTTATCGTAATTATTGGACGATGGAGCGTTCGGAGCAGAGTCTTCCGAGCCTACAGGCGACTCCGGAATAAATAACTGGCAATCCGACAAGGTCAAGCCCGAGTCTCTTGACAGGGACATGGGATCCCTACGCGGTGCTTCCGTTAGATCTAGACTATCCAAGGATATCCCACCTGCTGTACCATAAAAAAATTTGTTAATAATACGAAGATATTTATCAAAATCCATTTTAATTAAATAAGTAATTCAATTAAATCAATATAAAGTATTTTGTAATATTTTAACATTTTAATATTCTCTAACATTATAATATTCTGAGATTTTAATAATAATGTTATAATATTTACAATGAAGGCTATCGGTGCTCTCCTCAGCTCCGCTATCGCTACGTGTGTCTTCTCCGAGGAGTTGCGTGACGCCGGCACCAAATAAATCCTCACAGTGACGAATCAGCATTTCGGTGATTGTCGGAATCGATCTGCTCTGATTCACTGATGGATTCGATGACCAAAGTAAACTCGGACCACAGCAGACGCCAAGATTACTGGCGCACATAAGATTACGTTTTGATCGTCTCGCCACATGATGTAGCACGCAGATTAAATGCGAGAGCAAGGTATAATTCGCCTTCGGGAGCCTGTCTAGAATGCTGCAAATTTTTTTAGTTATAGTTTCACTTTTATATTTTTCAAAAAATCGATATATTTAAATAAATTTTATTGGATATAGCCTTATTATAATACCTTTTAATAGTTTGAACAGGACTCGGTGTGTCCAAACTCTCCATCCAGAGAGGAAACAGATGCGAAGTCAAGAGAGGATCTGGTAGAGATCTTAAAAACTCCTTCAACAAAGCAGCTACAGCTATAATCGGCGCGTCTTCTAGACAGCTGAGATCTCCCGTGGATTCGATTTGATCTCGCAACTCTCGGACAATTCGAACGTTCGCGGATTTGCGGAATATTCCTTGCGTGAACGGGCCCTTCGCGAACAGCTGCTGCAGCATCACCAGAACGGGCTTGGGCAAGCCATTTTCATCCAGCCGTGACAAATTCACGCCAAAGAGACTGGGATTCAACGACAGCGAGCGCCGTAACAGACCGGTTATTTTTGACCGGTTGTTCTTCTTCGCGGGCGTCTTCATCACTGGTCTGAGGATAAAATGACACAGATCGACGCCGCTGTTGTTGATGTGCTCCAGATCGAAACCCTCGTCCGTCGACAGCATGTGTCGTAGACGCGACATCTTCACGGCGAATGGTCGCTCGTGTCCTATCAACGGATACGGCGTCTCGTCCGGGAACGTTCGGGCCCACAACTGGAAGGGTCCTTGAAGATCCCACAACGGCACTGCCATGTTCACGCAGGTCTGCGCCGTCATCTCGGAGCCGACCATGATCGTCTTACACTGTAAAATGCAAAATAGTACGTACGTATATGTATTCTTTTCTCGCCGACAGAGAGAAAGGCTATAAAGAGATGAATAATATGGCATATTACGGCCCCGTTGAGGCTTGTTTACCGGACGATAGACATGGTTTATCTAACGGAAATTCATTTGCGATCCTAGCGGCTTATATCTATACAATGTCAATGAATTATGAACGGTGACTGAAGACGATGCGAGTACAATGCGTGGCCCGATAGTAGATAGGCGGCGACGGTGACTCAAACTCGACTCTGATGTCCGCGATAATAAAAGACAACTCTCTCGGAGAAAAAATACAGGTCGAACGATTCATTCCCGCGGATTCGAGCTATGCGCGAAGAATGGACCGCGCGAAGGCGAGTCTGAAAAGGCAGGCGCACTTACGTAGTCGCTGTTCGTGTCGTTGTCGTGGTATACAATTTGAATATTTGTATGTGGCGGCTCCTTCATACTCTCCTCCCGCACGAGATCATTTAGACGTCCCCACCAAAGATCCCGCGCTGCAGCGGTCCTACAAGTATAAATACAATCGCGATAAAACGATTGTCTGCATGGGTGTCTGCAAGAGGGGTCTCCCTTATCAGGGAAATCAGTAAAAAAAATTAAGCATTTACTCTCCTTTTGAATAACCATTGAAATTGATTTGCAAATTAATATAAGAAAATAAAATAACAAAATAAAAGAAAAATTGTCTTCATCTGTTTGGAGTATTGCACAATTTTGAAAAGTAAAATCAAGTGTTTGCTCACATAAAAGTGGCCACGACGTTTGTAGTAGGCCAGCCGAGAACGAAGCTAGTTTCTGCAGATTTGCTGGTCTCTGCCACGTCCTCTATGTGACCCGATGTAAGCCAGAGTTCGCTCATCCTCACGGTCTGCTTCAGCTTAAAGTTTCCACCACTGCGTGCTTTCGCGATCAGCAGGAGATCGGTGAAGAGGAAGAGATGCCTCTCCTGAGACTGCATGCCCTAATTTTTAGAATAAATTTAAAAATTTATATCTTTAGACTATATAATTGAGCAAAATCTTGAACTGTAATATCGATATAAATAGTAAATTGTTTAAATTTGTTGAAGATTTGAGGAAAAGAATTTTATTTTATTTTATAGTTTTCTCTGAGAAATTCACGAAAATCTATATTTTTTAATATACAAGTGTGATGAGAAGAAAATCTTTTTTACACACCGTGGTAAATTGGACTGGTGTTTCCAAGAGAAAAGTTCTAGTCGGCGATTTTGAAGTTGGAGAACCATCCGGAGAATCTATAGTTTTCTGGGAAAGTCCTCTCGTTAGTCTAGCTGGAGTACCACTACTCCTTTTACGTAACATATTCTTCATTTTCTGAAAACAAAATAACAGCAGAATTAGATAAAAATTTCTATGATTAATAACATGATTAGCTACTTTCGGAAAAAATGACAAAACTTCAGAATAATGTATTGCCATTTAAATATACATTTTTAATGTATTTTTTATCATAGAAAGAGATTGTATATAAGCACATGTAATAAAAATATGAAAAAAATATACTCGAAAATAGAAGATAGGCAAGAAAGAAAAATCTAATTACAAGATTAAAAATCTAATCTCAAGATCTTAGAGAAGATCTTAAGTCCTGCAATGACTCGAGTGGAGAATTTCGCTTAGACTAATTTCGCTATCACATTTAATCGCGTCATGTATGTTACATATGCCACACGTGCTACACGTGCGGAGGATTATCAGTACGCCCAAAAAAATGTCACTACCAAATTTGGTCGGCAAGCGATGATTCTCTCTTTCTCTCTCTAAGATGTGTTAAAGACGAGAGCAAGCTGATTAACATATGCCGGCTTATTAAATTTTCTAACGTGTGTCTCAACATCCTCTATTCTTCGTTCAACTCTTTTCGATTACGAAATCATTTCTGGTGATCCCGCCGGCTATCACCCACCTTCTCTCCCCGATTCATTGTATTGCGTTATTATAACGCGTCAAACCTGGACCAGACACCGTGGCCTAACACATCCAACCCATCAAATAAATTATTCGCTATTCCTTATGACATTACATTGGAAAGTGCATCGTCCAAGAGTTTTAAAAGTTTTGAGAGCGATACTAATATTTTAAATAGGAATAAAAATGCCTAGATGCGATTGCGTGAATATAATAATGCATAAACGTCATAAATAATTTTAGACGTAAAATAATATTATTTTTACCGCATAATAATTTTACGTGTGTAAGTTTACATTATATTGATCTTATAATTTCAATATAAACAAATGAAAAAAATGCTACGTATATTCAGAAAAATAGCAAAAAAAATCATAACTCATTTATTGATCAAAGTAGATCTCTCATCAGTTATTAATTAAATTTATAAAATCTTTCATTTTTTATATAAAATTTTTTTTACAGTACTTACTAACTTTCGTTGTATCCTGGAATTATATGAAAAGAGCACGACGCGCTTTCTACATAATAATATAAATATCATCCTATTGTCGATCCAACCGGGGGGCTTCCATCCAGCCTCTCTCGCGGTGACACAGTTTCTACTCTCAGCCTCTACTTTTTCGCATAGATGCAGAAAGCGAGTGCTCTATTGAACGATCAATTTCACCGTTTCGCAGCAGCCGGCCGAGTTAGAATGGCAGGGAGAAATTATCGGTATGCTTGTACATCCGGATGATATATACGCTAACAAACGTGGGAAGGAAGTGCGTATACATATACGCGTTCTAACTGCCACGTTAGCGACACGCGAGACGATGCACTTTCCACGGGACGCAGAAAAACTAGATGCATCTAAATGACCGTGAGAAAGGTTGAATCGCAACGTTATTGTGCGTAATACCGTTTGTTAGCAGTCTCTGGGTTGTTCGTGTATTTTCTACGAAGGAGAGTGGAATGCCTCTTGCAAATTATAGACCTCGTAGAGAGATGATAATTTTTATCATTATCACGATTTGTAACGAAATTTTGAATCGTTTTTCTCCGACAAAAATTTAGAATTAGAATTCACATTTATATATTTGCCAAATGAATTTTATATAGATACGAATAATAAAATGTATCTCAGGATGTGTCTCATTCAGACAATTACTTTTGTTATATGAGCTTGTAATTAAATAACATGTGGTTTCAAATTATTATATGTATATAACTGAATCATATGGCAATTCCTTTCAATTGTTAAAAATCTAAATTTTATTTATGAATTATCTGTAGAAATATGCAATATTGCGCGATTAATGCGATCGAAATTAGGATAGATTATGAAAAAACAAAAATTAAATTTTTATATTAATAAAAAAGTTTCTTCTTACCATAGTAACGACATCTCGCTCGTGTAACCGTAAATTATCGCCGGGGAACAATTCTTGGATACGATGAAGATCACCTTCTAATTGACCACGGTGTAAAACTGTCCCGCTATCGATGCATTCGTTATCTATCAAACTCCTCGCTTCCTGTCCCAAATACCTCTCGTAGTCAGCAAGCCTCTGCACCTGCGCAAATAAAATATACAATTTGTAAAATTCATGTACAAAATTCATATGCAAAATATGCAAAAACGTGAGCAAGGAAAAGTCGACGCGTTACATATCGATCTCTCTTGGGAAATCTAATGAAATTCAAGGGATAGAATCGTTCGTCTTTCCGCGATTGCATCGCCGGCTTTTGCATAACTCTCCGATAATTTTCGATAAACCGCACTTAAGACGCGGCGTTTCCAAAGCCATTACGAAAGCAGGAAAAGGAAGCGCCGCGACGAAGTCACGCGACTTTTCTTAATATCGATTTTACGCTAGACAGCGCATGCAATATCTTTCCGATGATCGTCGTCAAACGCGGAAATAAACGAAAAGTCAAGACCGGATCGAGCGCGATTTCGGAAATGCACTCGAGCGCGGTAATTGTTATTCATGTGCGTTATATAAATTGTCAATGTGTCATTTGACATACGATTATACTTATATATCTACAGCTGATGATTATATTTACAGCTTTAGCAGATTTGCAATTATAGTATATACATTTATTATATCAATAATAAACACTATTGAATAAGAATAAAAATTAAAAAAGATCCAATCTTTTATCTAGTAATTCTATTTATTTGTGATATTTTTTATTTTGTTTTAATATTTAAGAACAATAAAAAAATATCAAAAATAAAAATATGTACAGAGATTTTTTTTTAGAATTTACCTTGAAAATCATGGTAATCGTGGGAATGATATTGGAAGAATTTTATAAGAGTTTCTCGGATTAATATTTTTGCCACAATCAAAAACATTAATATCTATATCACAATGAGATATAACATACGTTGGATTAATTTTTTATTGTGGTAAATATTAATCAGAGAAACTTTAAAATCCATCCGATATCATATTGTCCTACAATTACCATAATTTTCCAAGTAAATTCTAAAAGAAAATTCTCTCTGTATGAATTTTAATATTTCTGACATAAAATGTTTATATAAAGATATGCAAAATAATATAATTTATCTCGCGTAATTTCTTACAGTGTGTCCTGCAATAACTTAAATAATTCCCTACATTATTAATTTTGACAATCAATCATACTATCGAAATATAATTTTTTTATAGGTATACTGATCTATAAAAAATCTGTTGTTGTTACACGGATTATTAATTTCATAAGATCATTATTACTGCGAATATCTCTTATACGGACAAATTCTAACTTTAATAACCAATCACTGTGCATTCTGATACGACATTCGGTCTGTGAAAATTCGTCGGTGACACTCGATTATCCTGATTGATGGTCGCTCGCCATGAATGGCCGATTCGTTTCTTAATTATCATAACGTGGCATGTAGTTACTGCGCGCTCAAAGAAATGTGCACGAGTAGGCGGCCGTTGATGGCTCTTAAACATGTTCTGAATTAATTCGCAGTTACCGCAAAACATCGCCGCTGGCGAAATTCAAACGCGATCGCCGCCACCGCCGCCGTCTCGTAAAATCACAAGATGACGTTTCTCGAGGATGCGCAGTTATATCCGCGATATTTCGCCTCTGTATATTATGAGCTATTTCCGTATATTAATTTAAGCAACGTGTGACGAAACAACATTTAGCACTAGAACGCGAAATTGGAGAAAGTCGGAGAGAAACCAGAATATAGAAGAGAGTTTGAAAGAGACAAATTTGAAGAGATAATTTTTTGACATATTAATCTAGATTATAATACAATTTCTAGTATTAATAAGAAGAAACTCGCGCGTTTTACTTTACAGAAAATGGAAGGTTGAAAAAGATGATTGTCTCGATCTTGTCGAGAGGGAAATAGAATTTACCGAGTGCACGCCTCTTTATACTTATTGCATTATTGAACACTCTTAGGTGTGATTTTCTGATAAAACGCCACTTCACATTATTCATTATCATCGCGGCGTTTTCTCTTTCACGTGTAATTTTCATAGTTTGACGTTTGGGTGAGGTAGTTGTTATCGACGTTTTCTCTCGCGAACGTGCAACCGTGTGTATATTCGCGGATGGGGAATTTTTGCGTATTTTTTCTCGCCTCTCTCGTTTCCTTTCGTTCCTTTTCCCATCGGCATTGTTTCGAATCCCCGCCACACGTACTTTTACGTGCCGACACCGTTTCCCCTTTTCGCACACTTTCACCACATGTCGCGTCGAGATTATGTTGCTAGCGGAACGTAGGCTCGGCATAGCTTCTAGGCATACTGTAATCGATCATAAATCATCAAAGACAGATTTCGATCGAGTTTTATAGGAAACTTCAAATTGAATTAATTTATTAATTTTGAGAAAGGATTTACATTCGCTGCTTTAATCGTTCAAAAACTTATAAATTTGTGCGATCGCTGTCAACTGTTCAAATTGCAGGAACCGTATATTCCTTGCACGAGAATTTCTATGAGAATTCGAGGAATTTCTCTTTCGAGGGGAAGAAGCGACTTCCACGAAGGGATCTTTATTAATGCCACAGGCGACGAGAGTCGAGATTCCGTTGCGCATATTAAAGGGTTATACAAAAACATTGTATCACAAAATTACTCGAGACAAGGATATAGAAATGTAAGGAAACCGAAACAGATGGGAAGGATAATTCATTCGTTCTGGAAACCACGTAATTTCGGCGATCCAGCCGGAAGCACGGATAACTTTTTTTCTAATATCAGATGCTTCTTCTTCATTCAATGCTATCAATATTTAGATAATTAAGTTAAAGAATGTACTTTTTTCACTCTTATCGATTATTATAGATTAATACTAAATATCCCGACTTTATTTTTTTCGACATCTTATCTCATTTCGAAACAAATAGACATGATTAAATCTGAATGTCATTAAAATTATTCATTCGAAAAACAATGTAGAATACGATAACGCAATGCGTTTTTTTCACCTATATAATCATATTAGCTTCTGTTCAAACTTTCTCCACTCGTCCAAACAAATACATGTTCTCAGAGATATCCAGGTCTTTACGTATGTGTTGAACTTTGAAAAAGCTTTCTATTTGCAAAATACGTATACAGCTCAGATGTAGAGCCAAAGAAAGGTAGGAAGAAGATTTCGTATACGATGAGAATCTTCTCGCGTGAGAAGAAAAAAATATTTAGCATTCACGAATTTAAGAGAACGTTACATACACATCATACGCATATCTCTGTACATATAGTTCACCGAAAAAATTGTATTCTTAGCGCCAAGAAGATCCTCTTAATTTAAGAAATTCCCTAAATTTTAGTATATTTTTTTCTGAAAATAAGAATAAATTAAGAATATCATCTTAAATTAAGAGGATCCTCTTGGCGCCATTTTTCGGTGATTCTTTTAGAGTCGTCAAACTGCTATGATCAATTATATCATACTTCTTATTGAAAATATCTTCCTCCTTTTTTTTCCAAGCTCTCAAAGTCTTCTTCTTATTCGTACACGTATCATAGATCGTCGATTTCTGCCTCTCCTCTCGACAGCAAACACGAAATATTAATTCGTCACCACTTATTATGCCGGCTCGCGGTCGATGGATCTGTCCGGCCGAGTGTATAATCGTTTCTCCGCCAACGATCAATCATTTAATCAGTCATCGAAGGCACGAGAGAGAGCGAGAGGGCGAGAAAGCGTATATCGAATGCGTTGAATAATGACGAAGAGGATCTAAGGATACGCGACCGGCTGCTCCGTCCTTTTTGCTCGCTTTATATACGCGCGACGTCAATGAATGTGTACGCTCCATCGGACGATTTGAATGTCGTCGCAACGCGTATACCCGATTCTATAAATTGTGGCTGGTCATACCTGTATCCGCCTTTTTTCGGACGCATACAGGTATACTTAAAAAAAAAAAAAAAATTATATATATATACCGTTAGCGCTGACGAAGAGCGACCTCGCGAGAAACGACTACCTCGGGCGCGTTATTTACCTCGGCAACAGGGTACGCTATACCTCACGTGTCTGGAATATCGCGCGAAATTTTTCAGAGCTTCCTCGCAGGATTCCCTTGACGCACGTTATATGCACGTGCAACGGTAAATGACGGAACAGAACTCCACTGTGACAGAAGCACGCTATTTTTCTGAACTTAAGAGCTACCACACGTAGAAATGGGGATCCAATAAAGGGCCTCGTACAAAATTCCTAGGAACCGGAAAAATCAATACAAAAGGAAAAGGAACTAGATATTCCTCGCTTCTATTGGTGGATATTTTCCTTTTTTTATTTTTTTTCTCTGTCGCCTGACATTGTGCAAGAGCCTTAAGGTTCTTATGTGATGAAATTTCGGAAAAAAATGTCAAAGAGACATTATACGAAAATTGTATCTTAAGAGCGGATATTTTTTAAAACTTTAACCAATTTTTACAGCGGAAGAATTAATCTAAATTAATCTAGTAATTAAATTAATATCGAGATTTGAAGTACACAAAAATTGACTTACAAATTTTCAATTAAGTTTAAAATACAGTAAATAATAGTACAGCATTTATATTTTATTTATACTGATAATCTTTAAAAAATTTTTTTATGGCAATGACTTAATTCATAATTGAAGCTAATAAAAAATGCAGCATTAAAAAATAATTGTCATCTGATTTTAAAATAAAATCATTGATAAATCTTGATTAATATCAGTATTTAGAGTCGAATGAGTCAGTTTTTCAAAATGCTGTTTTTTTTTACAGGACTTTGATTGGGAACTAAATTATTATTACAAACTGCAAACAAAGTGTTTTTATTTTCTGTATTGAAAACTTACTTTATTAAAAGTAGAGGTTCACATATAGGTTGACGCAAGACTTGCAGAGCACTTGCGGAATGTAACTTTTCCATCGGCATCTCGCTATTACGAGAGCGTGTGCACTGCGATATAGGGTGTCTCGTAACAATTTTTTAACGAAACAAAATCTTATTCCATTGATTCGCATTCTATTCTTGCGTAACGAAAATCGTATGTCCAAAGTTAAGAGTGATCAGCAGAGCAATATCGAAAACCAAGAGGGTATTAAAAAACAACCATATGAAGAAGGAGCAAAAATATTTCTGAAGAGCCGCGTTTATTAGACATAATTCAGAAATGTTGATAAATAGATGCGTCAGATTAAACGCTGCGCCAAGAAAAATAGATTCTCGTGCTGGTCACGAGACACCCCGTATATGCATATATACGCAGGACAAATTGCTGCGGCGTGACGCAACGTCGAGAACACCTGTCTCGACGTTACAAAACCCGCTTCCTGGGGCAGCGTTTCACGCACGTACACGAACAGCGCGCCTAGACGTGGAGCCACGAAGCAAAGGTTCGCCGCTCCGTGGATCGGAATATTGATACGCTCGTCCTGGGAGAAATTGATATATCGGTGCATGCAAATGAACCGAGGCTGAAGTGAAGCGCGAGGTAGAAAAATCGCTGACAAGTCGATGTCGAGAGGAAGCTCGCGTAGTATGCTCGGAAATTTCAGAGATGCCTGATGCTTTTTATTCTTTTAACTTAACAAGCGTCTCGAGTCTGGATTTGTATGAATACAAATAGTCTGTCAAAACATTAGATAACATTCGTCGTAATAAGTTCCAAGGAGATCAGTATATATATCATGAGAGGATATATGTATACATGTAACATACAGAATTAATCTTTTTTTCTTTATTAGAAAATTATGAAGAATAGGATCTTATGGAGAAGATATACCGGTTAGGAAAATCATGTTTCATTCGGAATGAGATTTTTTGAATTGTTCAGATATTTTCTGGACAAATATCATTGCAGGTATTTGCAACACTTTGCAACATTTCAGATATTTTAATTGGACAAAATTTCCACATATTTAATATTCTAATTCAACTCGCTCAAGTCTCATATTTAACTTAAAATTCAACAAGCCTTTAAATATATAATTTGTGCATTGAATGTTATATTTTGGATTATTTTTAGTTATAAATTATTTAAAAAATAAAATATAATGTCTGTTGACTTTTACGAGTCTCGTGACATATGTCTATAGTCCATCAGCATCGCAAACGAAGGGAGAAGAATGCGATATGCGCAGTCTAGCGAAACGGATTACGAAATGAGCATTCGCGGTATTCCGCGATCGATGATAATTCCACGTCTTGTCATCTGCCCACATTCGCCTTTCGCCGTCTTCGCGTGTCATTAGAAAAGTCCCCTCCCTCAATGAATCCTACGGAGCTTCTTTGATGACGCTGAATCGGCTATCGTTTCATCTCGCTGCTTATTGCCCGGAATTATCTCTAAATTGCCACGATTCGGCGTAATTGTATGCGCCGTAGGAGGGATACATCTCTCTTTCTATATATTTAGATTAGCGAACTTTCCTTTTTCGCGCCGCTACGGTGCCAATACATGACGACAGCTGCGATGGCATTATCGGGAAGGCAAACATGACAGTGATAAATCGATCTTCTTTGCGCGATCATTGACAGCCGAAACGACTTCTCGTGCCGAAAGGCGGAAGGCTTCATTATGCTATAGCTAGAAGAAAGTAGCGTAAAGATAATAGCCGTGCGTTTGCAATTTTCGTGTCATTGTGACAGTCATTATATATAGATAATGTAATATGCCGCGATTATTATCGATTCGAAATGCAAATAATTTATCTTGCTCTTGAAAGAGAATTATGACAAAAATGTTCCTATAGTCTATCTCGGGAAAAATTTTTACGAAACATTTTTTGGGAAGATAAAAGTGGATTTTTTTACAGAGTTAATTAGAAAAAGTAAACAGAAATTATTAGTATTACAAATTAATTCTCGATTTAATAAAGAGATAACGAAACGCAATTTTATGTTAATTTACGAAAAGCATTTGTTAGAATATTTTTTAAAATAATTGTCTGTACTTGTGTTACGTCGTTTCTATATGTCTATCATTCGATACGATATTTGAGAAATTCTCGAAGGATACTTGTATCGCGATACGATGGAAATATTCGAAGTAGCGACTTTTTAGTATCGAGCCTTGGCTTAGATTCCATACTTGTCGCGTGCACAAACTTGTGTTCAGTGACGTAGAACGAAAAAGAGACTTGGACTCTACACGATCTCCTTAGTTCATGATATATTCCGATGACAAGATTCGCATACCTGTTAGCTTGTATGACGGACACGAATAGTTTCGCATTCGCGTGTTTAATGAGATACATCGAAATAGGTATCTCTTCAACAATTTAGATAAACTTTCATAGATAGAAGTTATTTATATGCATATGGTATAAATGATATCACAAAATTGAACACTAGCCTTTTTTTGAACATCCAGTTTGATTTAAACAATATAATTTACATATATGTATTATATTAATTATTTATCATTTTTTTTTCGCGATCAATTTTCTGTAATTACTTATTACCAAATTAAACCAAAGAACTCAATAATGAATAAGTAGAATATATTTTGTTAAACGTTCTACATTTAAACGTTTCTATTGAATAATCTATACTGCTTGTTTGTAAACACCAGATAAACAATTTTCAGAATTTTTAAGTTTGCACCTTACGCGAGTATTATGCATGGAAAAAGCTAGACAAGATTAACATTAAGTTCTATATTCGTTCACTCGATTGCGCGTACAAATGGCACGTACGAATTATAATTCCAACTTATTCATGTTATTCAAGCAAGTATTGTGAAATCGTTCTCTCTAAATCGCGCGAGTCAGCATTGCACAGGGATCTGCAAAGAGATTCGTCTCCGTAATCGGAATTCCGTCATCTAGGTGAGCGGAATTGCAATTTCTTGATCGTACACTTCTATTGAAAATTTGCCAAGAAACTTCGCTAAATATCAGAGATGTGCGTAAGATCGGTCAACCGCAAAAAGCGGTTAGGCCATTTGTTTCTTTCAATAGTTTCGGAATGCATTGAGGTTTCGACAGCCTCTGCAACCTGAGAGGTCATTACGGCTGCTCGATTATGTATACGATGCGTACAAAGAAGTGAAATCTGAATAAAAGAATATATTCAACAATTTACCGTTAGCATTTTACGAGATTGTAAAAACAACGATTTAACTTTAGCAATCTCTGCAAGTTATTCTCGTTACATTAAAGGACACATAAAAAATAATAAGTGGTTTATTTTTTCGAGAAAAAATAAATGACAAAATAAAATAAATGATTATATGTAATATAAGTCTTTTCCAAGATTCAATATTTTTTTAACGTGAAGTGAAAAATTGTGGCTATATATTATGCAAATCTTTTATATACATATATCAAGTTTTTTCTGAGGACGCATTTCTTTTTATTGATATCAAAGTAACGTTGTTAAAGACCATCTTTGTCGAGAGGGTTAACGAGACGAGAGAAGGATGTATAAAAGCGCGGAGAAGCCGAGAGGAATCAACGTCGATGAAAGGAAGGAATTTGGTGAATGGGAGTGCCGTGCGACTCGTTTTTCCACTACAATGGCGCACATATGCGGCAATCACGCATATACAAGAGAGAACGAGAATTCCTGAGATCGTGGCCGATAGGCCAATCACGTTTCCAAGGTAATCGAAGGAGATGCATGCCGCGAGGATGCGGCGTTGGCAACTTCGCGTGATTTCGAAATCATTCGACTACGAAGAATTTAGACTTCTTAGTTGAAAAAGTAAACTAAGTTGTTGTATGTATGTCCGAATATAAAATTACATTTTTATCCATACCCATACATTCACATAACAATACATATCTCTCTTTATACAATCTTTCATTTATAGTATTTTGATTTTATTTTATTATTTTATTTGTATTTTCTTTATGGATAGCTTGTATGAGTATTTGATAGAATTTTTTAGTTACTGATATTGTATATTGAATTTTTGCGAACGCACTCTCCTTTTTCTACTGCGAGTGTATTAAAGAGAAAAATTAATCTTGGGACATCTTTAAAAATTTTGCACAGACCGAGATAAATCATTGCCATCGATCGTTGTCCAAAATTGATTTAGAGTGGAATTAAGCGTGCACCGCAGCCTCGTCATCGTATGCGTTATTGGGCGGATACACGCGGAGCGGAGGCGACAAACTTCGACGACAAAACGATATTGTTGAATGCATAATGAGGCTTGACGTCATTGTCCGGAAAGGTACAAGCCTCCCCGATGGGAAGCCAAATATGCCACCCACGGATTTTGATCGCGCACGACAGTTTTCTCTCCCTTGGTGCGTCTTGCTACCTCTAAATTATTTTTGTCGAATAATATGCGTGCACGATACATGAGAAAAATATTTGCTATACGATTCAAAAATATTTGTGTTATTAATCAACTTTCTTGGAAAATAAATATATGCAATTCACAATAAAGTAGATAGCCTTGAAAAAAATTGTTATATATACACTTACTTCAAAAAAAGAGACACGCACTTAAAATTTGGAAAAAAATCAAATTTCAAATGACGATAACATCGTAAATAATAAAGATAGAAAGGTTTATAAAAAATACAAATAAAGCTTGGAATTTCTACTTTAAGGATCTATTCATTTCAATATTGCGAGAGAAATTTATTAAAAATGGCGGATGACAAAACGAGAACATGCAAAATTAGAAAATAATGGTCCGGTTTGCCAAGGCACATGGCGTGAGTCAAATGTCGCAACTGAATGAGATAAAAAGCATATGATAGTACAGAGTTTCCCCTTTAAAATGCTTTTTTATTCATCTCGATACGATGATTTTTCGCCGAGATATTCGCATTTGAATAAAAAGGCAGCTTTTTACTTTAAATGCGAATAGCTCGGCGAAAAATCATCGTAACGAGATGAATAAAAAAGCATTTTAAAGGGGAAACTCTGTACTATCATATGCTTTTTATCCCATTGAGTTGCGACATTTGATTCACGCTATGTGCCATGACAAATCGGATCATTATTTTTCAATTTTGCATGCTTTCGTTTTATCATCTACCATTTTTAATAAATTTATTTCGCAATATTGAAATAAATAGATTCCTAAAATAGAAAGTCCAAGTTTTATTTTCATTTTTTATAAACCTTTCTATCTTTATTACTTACGAAGTTATCGTCATTTAATTTTTCCAAATTTTAAATATAGTGCTTTTTTGGAGTGAGTATATTATGTCATATATTCATGGAATGACTGTGAAGCAGTACCATAACTAAGTTTATACAAAATGTAAACATATTTTTAATATTTTATTTATGCAGAATTATTTCTTCGTTTGATCACATTTTTGACGATTAGCTCGTAACAATCATCGAAAGATATGTTTGTGAAAGACGAGAACCCACACATAAACAGTATCTTTAATCGCCCATACAGTTTAATGCGTAGCTTCGACTTTTTACGACGACGCCCAAGTCTGACTCTTTCTTTCGAGGACCAAAGAATCTCGCAATTAGCACAATCCAGCGAGGAGAGAGTCGAGACGGGGAAAAAAAGAGGCGCACGGTGGTTCGAAGCAAAATTCGAAGTTATCTGGCGCGGATTCGCGATATAGGGAACAAACACGGGGAGAAGAGGAGAGTGGGTGTCCTTGAAACGTGGTAGTTAGCGGCCACACCATCAGCGAGAACGAAACATTACCTATCTCATCGAAGGTGAGGATCCGTACAATCGTTTCCATCGATCGCGAACATGAAAAAAATCGCGATTGGATCAAACGTAACTCTTCATATGCATAGTATATTAAATACATAAATTCTTTATGTATGCTTTTTTTTTAATAAAACAAAATTACAAAATCTTCAAAATTTTTCTAAAGTCTCAATCCAAAGATATATTTAGGATCTCTAAAGTGTCTCATTAAAAATTCGAAAATTTCAATTCCTAGACGTTCAATATTTTTAGATATTTGATACTACACATAGAGAATTTTCTTTTAGAATTTATCTGAAAATCATAATAATCGCGGGACACTACGATATTGGAATTTTATAAGAGTTTCTCTGATTAATATTTACCGCAACAAAAAATATTAATATCTATCATAATAAGATATAACATACGTTCGATTAATTTTACTATAGGTATATTTTTTATTGCGGTAAATATTAATCAGAGAAACTCTTATAAAATTCTTCCAATATTGTCCCACGATTACCATGATTTTCAGGATAAATTCCACGAGAAAATTCGCTCCGTGGATCTATGAAATCTTCAATTTTATTTTTCTGCAAATTATAAAATCAAATCGGTTTCAAATATGGCTGAAGGGTATACAGAAGTGTATGAAATAAAAAAAGAAAAGAAAAATGCAAAGTAATTCGAAGGTCCCTCGGTACACCCACGGGCGAGGACGCGCAATTACGGCGCAACATACGATTTAATTCGTCGTCGTTTTGCCCGGGATTGTTCGCGCGTGCAGGACCAAGTGGCCGAAAACTGGTTAGCGCGTCGCTCGGAGATGCCTTCGAGTCGAGGGGGCCGGAATGCTGGAACTGGACCATGAACATTTAAAGGACCGTATTCACGCTCGCTCGGTGTTGGTTCACGGCTGCATACATCGGCGCGCCGAAAGCACTTTATGCAAATCCTTTATGCGAACGAACTGCGCCCGGTATTGCGCTATAATCGCGGCGATCATATTTCGGCCAAAATATCGCCGGCCGCGCCAGTTCAATTCTATGTTTATACTACTTGCGCGCAATTAAATGTCTCGCTTCACGCGAGTCATTCCCTTTTGTGTTTCGCTCATAACTGCGGGATTGACGTTAAAATATAAATTTGCAACAAAATCTCCTTTTTTTTTTTTTTGGTAACGTCAATGAAATTTTAACACAGCATGAAGATAATTTTGATACAACTTGTCAATAAGGTTTCATGGAACGATATGCCTCGTTACTTTTATTCCAAGTTTCTCTTCTGATATCAATTTGGCACTTACATATTTGCAAAATTTTTTAGCCACTTACAAGTCGCGTATCCTATGCAACATGTAACTAAAGGATAACTGAAGACTCTTTTCCGCATCTTTCTTGTTCCTCGAGAGCGACAGGGCTCTCCTGATTCCTCAGCGAGGACTTTGAAGATCGCCAAGAGCCTTACCAGGAAATGCGTAGAAGGATACCGAAGACAGCTCTTTTCCTTCTCTACCTTCTTGCTCTTATCCCGGCGTTCTTCACACGAGTTTCTCTCTTTCTCTACTCTTATTTCTTCTCTTCTTCTCCTCCCTTCTTTGTCCTATCCGCGTCTCCGGGAATGATTCCTCATTCGTCACGAACAGGTGCGGTTCTTGATATAAACGAAACGTGACTTCTTCGATTGCGGCTTTACGCGGAAATTAGCGTAGGCAAATAAGAATCGCCGTCAGAGGAGTCGCGTGATACGCGCGGCGCGCTTCTTAATCGCGTGCGTATCGAATCTAAGTGGCGAAATTACGACGGAGTGATAGCGTGTCGCCTCTCTCGAAAGAGAGAGAGATGCGGCGATCTCCCTTAGGCGCAAAATCATTCATCATTCTCGCTACCGCATGCGGAAACAATTTTCAGGATATGCAGGAAGGTACCGCCATACATGTCCATACTTATTTCGTTCGCGCGAGGCTATTCCGTCTATCCCGATTATATGCGTGATAACTTCCTCTCGGAAACAGAATTAGTCTACAAAAATTTTTTACATATTCAAAATTAGTTGCGTATATCAATATCTTGTGATAAAAGCAGTTAATGTTTTATTTTTGTTCAAAAAAATTATATAGTTCTTTACATATGTACATCCCTTCCCATTTTCCTTTCTATTATTTTGTTAACGTATATATTTTATTCTTTATTATTCATTGATAGTCTTATTCATTAAAAGTATCAATAGAAAAAATATGCGCTAATAAATAACAAAATAATAAAGGGAAAGAATATGTGTAAAAAACTTTGTGATTTAGATACATTTTTTTAACAAAAAAACATTAACTGCGATAGCTTCCTCTCGAAAACAGAATTATTCTATATAAAATTTTTTTACACATAGTATAAAGTTGCGTATATCAATATCTTGTGATGAACACAGTTAATGTTTTCTTTTTGTTCAAAAAAATTATCTGAATCGCAAAGTTCTTTGCACACATTCCTTCCCATTTTTCTTTATTATTGTATTTTGTTATTTATATTAGCGCATATTTTTTCTTTATTATTCATTGATAGTTTTATTCATTGAAAGTTTATTGATTTTCGCCATGCCTCGTTACACGTCTATACGAGCTTCATTTTCATTTGGGCCTGAATTGCCAATTATCACATTATATATTCCCGTAACAGTTCTGCTCGCAAACGCGCCGGTATACTTAACGCAGCATTTCTTTCTCGCATGCTCACATTGACGAATAATACTCGAGCGAACCTCTATCGTGGATTATCGCGTTAAAGCGCGTTTTATGTGCACGACGACGCTGCCGGGTTTATATGTTCGCGCTCATAAACGCGCGATACAATCGCTGCTGAAAGCAACTGGCGCCTTTAACGAGCGTGCTTTTCACGTCCTTATAAGGGTCCTGTGTAAAGTTTACGAAGGGTCATGACAACGACCTTGCCGACGTCTGTTACGCGGGACAGTCCTTATAGTCATCATCATTTAGGAATGCCGGCTGACGTATATTACGTTTTAACTTCCTATCATGTAAGAACAAATGAAAAAATTAACGCTCTTGTATTTTCAAACAATTTCCGCGTCATCGTTCACTTAGAGAACCTTCTCTACATTTTGCTATTTGTTTCGTAATCAATTATTGCATTTTTTTTATAAACATGAATACACAGCATATAAGAATCGTCACTGAGTTCTGGCGAATGTCATATTTAAGTATGACGTGTCATATGTCAAAATCCGGTTATATTTTTAATCTATTGTTATACAATCTTTAATTATAAGAGATAAAATGAAAATTTTTTTAAACCGTAAAAATTTTAATTTAAAACTAATCGCATAATATATATACACAATATTGAGTCGCTCGAATGTTTCGAAAAATATCATCGGATATTTTTTTAATCTAATCCAGATTAACTCATGGATTTCCGGAAGTTGAGCTGAAGATAGAGTCTGGCATGACCAGTGGACGGTATGCGGAGGAGTATTGCGTTGCAGGTTAATGCACTACACAGTTTTCGAAATAACTACATGTTATGACATACACGGTTTCTGCCTACCTTCCCCTCTATGTCGTCCCTTCGCAGAATCGAGAATATTGTCGGACATTCGCAGACTGTCTTTTGACCAGGCGCCAAATCGCCCACTTTATATTTACGCACCGACATACGAGAATGCGCATAGGGCGATTCTATAAACGTAACATGTGCTCCTTAAATGCGTCCGGTATAAATAAACGTCTCAAGATAAGACTCGGATGCACACTTAGATTCTGAGAATTCGGATGGAATTATAGAGAAATTAAAAATATTGTTAAAGAGTACTTTTTCAATGCTTTTGACAGTTTTTTGTTCGAGTTACTCAATTTTTTAATTGTATAATTGTCCAGAATAATTAAATCGCGAGAATACAAAATCTTAAGTACACTCAGAACATGAATTTTAATAAATTGTGCTATAATAATAAAAAGAACACCAATTCTTTTATATTCTTTTCGTATCGTTTTCCTAAAAATGGCATTTATTTATTATAGTTTTATAAAACTGTACGTACATTCGCTCCAATAAAAAAAATGCACGAGCATCAATTAGCATTGAGTTATTCCCATATTATTTATACATCGTTCACCGATATCTTGCCGAACGCGAATTATAGAAATGCCATGTAGAACGGGTTACGTATCATAGGCGTAACCGATACGAGTCATTTGTCAGGATAGTATACAAATGCATTTCGCATTTCGCTTTTCGCTCGTGCCGCCGTTCTTTGAAGTGCTTGACCAACTTCCGCGTCATAAACGTCATGCGAAGACTACCGACTAAATTTACTGCACATTCCAAAGAAAATTTCCACGTTGGGCGAGTTCGCGCACACGAGCTACTACTTGACTTGAGGTACATCTAACAAGCTCTTCTAGCAAAGGATTCTCCGCAATCCTTCCTCGGTAATATACCATATGAAAAACAAAATGTCAAAAAGCAATATGAAGACGCTTTAATCTGAGAGAAATTGTCGAGAGAATATTACACGAAACAAATAAAATAAATTTACATTATTTTTATTTTTTTTCTTTATTTTTTAAATAAATATATTATTATTAATATATTTATTTATTATATAGTTATTACAAGTACCGCTCAAAATGTTATAATAATAACCGCAAAGTTTTGCAATTGAAAAGGCTAAAATTAATTGAGATTGTTAGTAATATGTATATTAAAATTGATTTCACTTATCCACGCGGTCTATTTATTTTTTATTTGAATTTTCTGTAATAACAAAAATAAGAAATTAACAAAATTTTAAATTCCTCGCACCTTATGACAGTTCCACCATCGCGCGATGTCTCTTTGAACCTCTTTTTGCCTTTGCTGTTCCTCTTTATGGCACTTGCACAACATTCCACTCGCAAAAACACGTTAATTACGATCGCACGCGTACTAATCGTTAGAATACAACATAGCGCGGTACTTTACATAGCATTCCCCATGTTAATCGCGCACTTTATTTCATATTCCGATGAAAAACACGAGGGAAAACAAAAAAATCATGATTATGAAGCTACGATCCGCTCGGCGTTGAAAAATCGTGTAGTCGAATTTGCGCAATGCTATCTCTGTTAAGAAATAATATACGCAGACAATTAATATGAAAATGAGAGAAGTCCATTTAAATCGGCGAAAAAACGCGCTACAATTTATTTCCTTAAGAAAACAATTATATTTTTCATAAATCGCTTGAAATATTTGCTCTAATAAATAATCGATGTTTATAAATTATCGATCGAAAGTTAATCGCGTGGAGATTAAAAGTAAAATGCGTGAGTTTATTATTAATTAGCAATAAACATAGTATTGTATGTATATGTTGAATCAAGCCATGCGATTTTCCAGGGTGGAGCGAATCATAACTTGGTGATAATAACTAGATAATCATGGTTTTCGCGTTCTCTCATTGCTATAAAATAAAGTGCACGATTAACGTCAGGAATGCTATATAAAGTGTCGCGCGATCGTCGTATTCTAGTGATTAGCACGCGCGCAATCGTAATTAACTGTGTTTTCGCGAGTGAGTGCCATAAAGAGCAGCAACATGTAAATAAGAGAGGAAGTTCAAGGGGAACGACTTGTAATTTATAATTTTATTAATTTATAATCGAATATGTATAGAAAATTCTTCAGATTATTTTTATTATGTTATTTATGAATAATTAACTTTTAATTTATTTTAATCACAGGGATTGTATCAATTATTTTCTAACTCTTAAAAGATGAATATATGAATCAATATATAGTGGTGAATCAATTGCAAGATTAATTGTACGTATACATATAAAAAAATTGCATAGATATTTAGAATATAAAATTTAGTGTTTTCAATTAGGATTTTCCTTTTATTTTTACTTACAATTTCTTCCTCGATTAGTCCAAGTAATAGTCCGGATGAATTAATAATATTTGAATTTAACAACAAAGTCCGGATAAAGTTCTTTTCTTTTAGTTTGATATAGACTATCTGAGTGAGAATGTGCCACGACGAAGACATCGCGCACGAAGTCGCATGCCAAAATAGAAACGGGGCAAATGAAACGCGACGACGCCGATGAAGAAACAGAAGGAAACGAAGGAGTCGCATTAGTATAATATAACCAGAGCGTGAAGAAGAAAGAAATAAGAACTTGTGAAAGAAGTCCAAAATAAGAAAAACACTGTCGTTATATTCGAGATGAACGAAACAGTCCTCACAGTGATCGAAAACAAACTCAGCAGGTGATAGGCTTGCCGTTCTATTTATACGAGACTTGAGATAAAATGTTTCTAAGATAAAACAAAAAATTTATCCTCTTAAAAAGGAAAAGTTGATTTTACTCTCACTATAAGATAAAGAAAAAAGCAAAAAAAAGGATAAAAATAAAAGAGTTCGTTTAAAATATTTCCGTGAGTGGAAAGGTAATTACTTCCGTATCTTGTTATTTAAACAATTGCGTGAAACATTATTAAAATATATATTATTATTATCTAAAAACAAATCTATAACATAACAAATATAAAAAAAAAAGTTGTTAAATCTTTCAATTTAATATTAATATGATCACTCGACACAAAACAAACTTAGCGTTGAGTTTAATTATTTATTTATTTATAGGAGCAATCTGTCTGTATAATATAAAAAACAAATTGCAAAAAAATTTTTAATTTACTATTAATTTATAATAACTGATAAAATTTGTTACGTAAACATAAAATGTGTCGAGTCAACAAATTTTCTTTTAATAAATTGTTCACATATTACTATAGTATCTATAAATTATTACTGAAATGTAAATTGATGTTTCATTTAATGTGCATTAAATATTCGTATCGTTCATAGAGAATCCAGTAAGATTTCGAGATTAGCAACGTGGCTCTTGGTTTCTCGAGAATCGCGGATATTAAAGATAGAGATTCGCGGAAAGAGAATGCAACAATAAACTTGCAAGCCAGGAATTTCAAAAGTTCGAGATAAAGTTTGATAAACAAGACTAGATGCAACGATACGATAATGAAGAAGCCCAAGGTGAAAAAATCTAATCATATAAAATTATATAATGAAATGAATTACTGAACACGCGATTCATGATCGCAAGGTGCAGACTTGATTTTCTTTCCATCTCATACGAAATATTATTCATAGAAAATTTTTAGTCACACAGGAATTCTTTAAGTTAACTTTTGATTTTTGAAATCCTGTCAAAGATTATCTAGGCACTACATTGCTATCTAAAAATATATGCAAAAATCTTTTACAATTATATAAAGCAAAAATTGTCTTAAAGTTTCTTCTCTCTAAAAACTATAATAATTTTTCAAATTTTATATGTATAAAAAGACCATTACATCTCATATATGAAAGGGAGTTAATCGATTCTCTGTAGACTATAAAATTGACTTGCAAAACGGGCAATAATCGTAAAATAGCAACATCGATGAAGCGTCGCTTTCCTCGAAGTCGATGCGATGGGACGGAAAGACTCACCAGCTGCTCCAGCTCGAGCTTGTGCACGTCGTAATATCCCTTGTAATACTTGAACCACATCTTTCACTGATCACCGCGCGCCTGGACGAGCATACGCATCGCGCATTACGTTCAACAGGATGATAACCCTCGAGGTTACTCCTTTCCTTTTCTGTCTCTCGAAGTCGCGCGAATAAATCGTTATTACCGTAGCATCGAGAGCATCTCCGAGCGCGACTGGTACTTGGCGTTCTATGAAGAGCGAACTGCTGACTTCCGCGGCTTTCGCGATGCGATGAACGTCGCGCGTTACATCGCGGCCGATCCGATGAAAGAGTTCACTGTTCCGCTCGGCGATCCGCGTCCGTATCGAAGACGAAGATAAATATACGGAATGGGAGATGAACGGAGAGAAAGAAAGTGAAAGAGGGAGAGAAGAGACCGGGCGTGTGGTACGATGCACTCGAGGACCTTTGAGAGACTGTACGCCTCGGCGCCGACCAAGAGGCCAAGTATAGACGAGCTATGCATGTCGTGTAGGTGCGCGTTAATGTGTGTGCGCGCGAGTTTTCATGTCGTGTGTGTATACGCGAGAGAGCTCCGCAGCCCACTAGACTTAATTAGCCGTCTCATCAGCGAAGACCCACCTCCCTTCGTTTCTTTTTCTTCTAGCCACGTGCGATTTCGCCGCGGAGAATTCTTTCTTTGTATATCGCGCGAGAGTCGAGAGTATTCGTAAAAAAAAGCGCGATGAAACGACTTTCCAGACTTGTCACTTGGGAAATGGATCCCTTATGCGCATGCCTCTGCTTTATGAAGGATGCAATGTATGCGATATGTATATGCGCGCGCTCATCGCGATACCTCTTGGCAAATATTCTGGGATTCCTGAGATGAAAGTAGAAAATTGAATTTTTTTTAAAATTAATTAAATTGCGAACATGTGTTAATAATCTGTGGAAAATACACCGATGAAAGCGAAACTTGTCCGCTGATATAATCATCAATCTGGATTATTTGTATTTATATTTTACAGCATTGCACTTGCATATTAAATAGCGATGCAATTGAAGATAAAAACGCTAGGATGAAAATGTGATAAATAATTATCTGAATTATATAAATAAATATATAAATAGTATATAAATAATATATAAATAAAAATATAAAAAAATAAAGTGTAACAAGAATATAAAATTATGCAAGTGCACTAATGTTTTATAAGCTTAGAAAAAAATTAGTATGCATTGAATGACTTCATGGACACGCGAATAAAAATAGCACAGTCTTATTAGCACTATTAACTTATCTATGTAAGCTAAATAGATAATCGAACGATGTATCCGTAAATACATAATGACGATGCTTTGTTAATCAACTTCTAAAGAGTGACACGAATGAACTTCAGCTACAAGGCTATACGGAATCGTGTCGAGGTGAACGACATTCCGAGAGGCGATTTTACGAAACTGTGAGCTGAAAAATTTTTATGCACCGTGCTCATCGTAAAAACTGACAACGTTTCAGTCATGTCGCTCCGAGACATATAACGAGAGATAATCCTGAGGCATGCAGGATTAAACGGTTCGGGAAGTTATATAATACAATGTTCATTTGCTATCCATATAAGCATATAACGTCAACATGTAAATCTGATAATCCCTCTTGAAGATATTACAGCTACATGATGTATACATTACATATACGATGAAAAAAATAAATATTCATATTATTAAATAATAATTTCGAATCGTTCGCGCATATTTTAATTCTGTGTAATTTAATTGTGAAAATAGGCTCACACCTTTGATATTTATTGACACGTGTCGATTTCATTGACGCAAGTTTCTCGATAAAAAAAAATAATCTGGAATATATATTCACATTGTCATGTTATTATGTTACAAACCTTTAATTTTTATCAGTGGAATTTTTTTCCATGAAAAGTGGCAAGAAGTTATGCATATAAATAGCAAATTATAAACACACTCGCGCGAATAAAAGTACAATTCAATGCAACGAACGATAACCTTTGTCATTTCTTCGAGCGCAATATCGCTTTGCATGATTATTGAAGTATATATAAATGAAAGGAATTTACCGATCTATTTCTGACTCACTATCAAAAATTAATATAGAAATTGTGGATGATGACGATCGTAAAAAAGCGAGATATATATACCATTTCTGCATTTCAAATCAAATAATAATGTAAATAAAACATGATGTAAAGTGAAAAGCTTTAATAGTAATTTAAATAATTTAAATTAAATTACCAGAATATATTTATGGGACGAACTCTTTGGACGGAATTTTAAATGAGATATAAGACGCGCGTTCGGGAGATACGCAAATAAATAAAACGAGAAGAATCTCGCTTCTCGCGGCCGTCATATAAATGTGAAGTCAAGTTCATTGTCACGTAAGACGGGTTTTATGGAAGAGCCAGCCCTCTCTTTCTCGCTCAATCGGAATCAAATCGTCCGCATCCACCGACGATTCATTCATTTACCCCTCGTCTTGAAATTTATGAACGAATAGTCGCTACGCCATTAATCATCACGCTCGCATATTCGCGTTCGTTTATTCCAAAAAAGCCGCGCGCGCGCGTATTGATTTATGGGCCGTTCTCGTATCACTTTTAGAACTTGTTCGTCCTTTTCTATATATACGCGCCGCGATGTAGAGAGAGATTCCGCGATTGCATCCGTGCAATTATAGGACTCGGTGCGTTTCAGCAAGGCGCAGATATATACTCGCTCTCTCTCTCGTTTGACGCCCGAATCAATTTCAATGGTCCTCTTAATTGACCGTGTGGTCTCCGCATTCGCACGCCCTCGTTAATCACTGCTGCTCTTAATTTAACAACGAGATCTATACGTGCTCGAAACATGTAAATTGATTTCTTCCATAAGGGCTGCGGACGCTGGAAGAAACGCGAGGATCAAGCTTTGCGAGTGCAGAAACGATACCATCGACGAATCACCTTCTCCGATTTATTCCGAGAATCTTTCTCTTCCGCTTATATTTATGATGCGTATACAATTATCTCGTAATAATCCGCGAGCAGAGAAAGAATTGATATATTTGTATATAATTATTAATAAGAGAGATCGGTTAACTATAAACTATTATATAATAATTGGAAGATAAGCGTTTTATCTGTTATTAATAATTTTTGAATTTACACGAGCTCATTTATTAATTATTATATTTTTGTGTTATAACGTTGTAATGTTAGAAACCTGGTCTCTGCTGAAAAAATATTTTCACTCGAATAAATATCGCTTTAAAAATATTTTCACTTGAATATAAATACTATTTTATATGGTCAATTAGTGCACGAATACTCGCTCTATTCGTCTAACACCTACAATTAATCTATGCGCGAATCGATTTAAAGTTAATTGCCTATTCGCGATGTAACTGCGCGCGACCGTCGCGCTCTCATTAATCAATAAATCTGGTTCTAGACGAAAAATCGGAGTGGATTCGTTTTATGTAAGAAAGCGTGCTTATAATTAGACAAATACAATTTCGTGTCTAACATCGCTCCCGTCCTATCAGGCATTTTCTGATTTACGAGCAATGCGCTCTCACGTGCAGTTTTATAAGATTGTCTATTTTTTTTCTTTCAAATGCTTCGCATTTGTGCAATCGCGATTGCCTCGTGCAAATACGTACGTATATATATATATAATATATATATATACGCGTCCCGGATTACTTAAACAGCCGTATAGCAGCGATGATTGCGCGACGCCACGAATCATTCTGAATCAATGGCGAATACCTATATAGCGTTTTATAACTCGTCGCGAAATTTATGAAACCTGTTCTCATTAATCGATATTACGCTCCGATTCGAGAAATGTGTTACGCTCGCAAACAGATGCTCGCGATTACTGCACACGCGGTTGTAATTAACCGTGGCAAATTGCGAATTTACGACACGCATTCGAATACACTTGGAATAGTCATCGCGAATTATTTTAATTACTCGCGCCAAGTCGAACGTTTAAGCAACTACTCAAAGTATTCCCTGTTCATTTCGCTTTTCTCTTTTTCCATATTAAAATTAAATTTATAGAATCTTCTCCCTTTAAAAAAAAAAAAAAAAAAAAATACAGATACGTATATTCCTACAATTATCATAATGTTTCTCCCTCTTTGTGCACACAGTAGCAAATTAATGATACCATATTTACCGATGCGTTATCAATCGCTCCAACGCCCATCAACGGCCATCTTTCTTCGGCTTCTCTCGTTCTAAGCTCGCGGACTATCGAGCATTGAAATCGCACTGACAACAAATCATCTCGAATCAATCCCCACCTCTCGCGAGGAGCGATTTCATTATCCCTGGGTATTGATACCGTCTCTCGTGCGCGAAACGTAGCGTGCTCTCATTAATCAACAGCGGCTTATAAGCTAGCCGGATCGCGGGACTCCATATTCTTCGTTCAAAAGAAGCCTTGCGCTCGCATAATTGCCCAGCCCGACACGGCATAATTTCGATTTCCATACGGGTGTGGTACAACGACGACGACGACGACGAAGAGGAGAGGACAGGATTATCCCGCACGTCCGGCGATTCCTGATTTATGAGCCGAGCGCGCAGTTTTTAAAACTTATCTATCTCTCCTCCTTCTATTTTCTTTCCTTCTCCTGGCTCTTCTTCTCTCGTATATATAGGTACGCCTTGGCCGCAATTATTGCACCGAGGGATCCATCTTTCCATCTCTCTCTCTCTCTCTCCCTGCGTGTTCAATTGCATCTTTCAACAGGCCGCGCGCATCCAAATGGCTCTTTTCCCCCTAACTTCACTTTTCCGTCGTCGTCTTTTTACCCGCGGTCAGAACGAGCCGGACTCAAGCTAGTTTCCCTTTATCGTTCTTCTAACATCGCTTGATACCAGGCTCGATACCTCCGTAACAACAACGATGCTTAGAGCAGTGAATCTTGATGTGCAGAAAAAAGTGCGCTGCGATATTAATTATTCGAATAAATCATAATTATGTACGGATTATTCTTGCGCGTGTTAATTTAGCCAAATTATAAAAATCGCCTATTTATCGAATATAATGGATTGTATAATTAATTAATTAATTTTATATATGAATCTCCATTGTAATATTATTACTATGTTAATATATAATACACAGAGAGAATTTTCTCTTAGAATTTATCCTGCGAAAATTGTAGTAATCATGGGACAATATTGGAAGAATTTTATGAGTTTCTCTCTGATTAATATTTACCACTATAAAATATAAAATGTGTTCAATTAATTTTGCTATGTACATATTAATATTTTTTATTGCGGTAAATATTAATTAATCAGAGAAACTCTTATAAAATTGCTCCAATATCTCATATTGTCTCACAATTATCATCATTTTCACCAATAAATTCCGAGAGAAAATTATCTCCGTGTTATAATCTTGAAATTATTCGATGCATATATACAGGGTGTCCGGTAACTAACGGACCAACGATTACAAGTGAATTCTTTGGTCAATTTGGGAACGATTTTTCCTCAGCAAAAATGTCGAAAAAGGTCATCATTTTTTACAACTTTCCAATATTTGTCATTATGTATCTTTATAACTAAGCCTCGAATTAAAATTTTATTATAGTAAACTCTACCTGAAATTAATCGAAGAATGTAATTATGTTAGACTTTTAACTTCAAAACGTTTAGTTTTCAAAAAACCCATTTTTTTCAATCGCTTATAACTCGAAAATTATTGACTTCTCAACATTTTTGCTAAGGAAAAATCGTCTCCAAATTGGCCAGAGAATCCGCCCTTAATCATTGGTCCGTTAGTTACACCCTGTATACTTGTATACCATTATTTGTCTTGCATCGCGCAAACGCATAGAAAATCGATGTATAACAAGAAATGTGCGTGTATATACCTTGATATTCGTCCATGTTCTCCAAGGGAGAGCACAGAAGCAATAAATCATTTAATTCCAAATAATGTTACAGATGTAACGAAGCGTGTGCGTGTGTGTGTGTTGCAATACACACGATTAGCAATGCAAATCAGACTCGGATTTGTCGAGGGAAGAGGGCGGGCATTTAATTAATATAAATGGTATAAAATGCGTCGCGACGCGCGCTGCTGGAAGCAACGGAATGACGTGGCAAACGGTTGCTGCAACAGCAGAAGAACCTGCTCCGAGGCGAGCGAGATCGAGGAGAGCGAACACGTTTGCAAAATTAATGGGACGCAAGAAGAGAGAACGAAGTCAATAGCGTCGTTTAGAAAATAACCCCGGGTAGGTGCGCGCGATCGATCGTCAAGTGTATCAATTCCCGCGCTCGATATCAAAGAAATCGGATAATGGTCGATATTTTCCTATTCGCGTCCGATGCCTATTGCATCTCTCGTTACGTAATATCGTGTGTATAAGACTGCCCCTAGGCTTCAAATATATACAAGCGAGATCTAGCGAAGATGTCGGAACGCGTCCGCTAGAATATTCGAATCGGAATTAAAAGTCTCTCCCGAAGTCGTGTTTAACGAATCGAATAAGTTTCTTCATTAATTTGACTGATGCTGAACAATCTGCAAGTTTAAAAACTGGTTTCACTAATTTAAGATCAATAATTTTAATGATACTTTTATCAGTTTTATTTGCACTTTAAGATAAGAAGTATAGCATTAAAATTAATCGATCTGTTGATAAAACAAATCTTCGTGATCAATTAAATGCAGTTCTTTTTAATTGCTTGTCATTATATTAGTAATATATGTAATCCGATTGATCAAGAGATATAATATGCACTTTCGAAATGTATCAAAATTACCAGATTAATTTCTCTTAATTAAATAGCAATTATATTGACATGAATTATAATTTATTCCGAGTTTTATAAAATAATTTTCTATATTAAATTTTTTCAAAATAATAAAAGGGTGATCAAGAGATATAATACACTTTCGAAAAAAAATGTATCAAAATCACCAGATTAATTTCTCTTAATTAAATAGCAATTTATATCGACATGAATTAAATATAATTCATTCCGAGTTTGATAAAATAATGTTCTACATAAATTTTGTTCCAAATAATAAATAATAATACAAAGCACTGAAATAATAAAAGGGTGATATCGCTCGCGGTGTAATTCGCTCTAGGAATCACTTTAACAACGATCGATTTGCGATCACTCTCGATCGACTTCTATTCTTAACTTCTATTCCATCTAATGCGCCATTAAAGCATATGAGGTAACCGAGGATAAGTGCAAGTGTCGGTTGATGCAACGGAGCAACGCTTTGCAAATCGCTTTCGCGATCGAGACGAATACCGCAAAGTGCGCTCTCCTTCTCGTTTTCGATCGACGCGCATCCTGCGCGATCGAGCGCGGTCGGAGGCTAAATCGCAAATCGATGACTAGTCGAAACAGTTTGGATATCCCTCCGGCTGTGCCTGCGTATTTCTCATTTCCTCTCTTTCTTCGGCACTTCGATTTCGATTCGTTAAGCGATTCGGGGAGCCGCGTGAATGCATGACGAGGCGAGACTCCGTCTCGTCTGCATCTTCATACCTCGAGATGAATCACGGGTCAATAAACTGCGAAAGCGTTTCGCCACGATATAGTGACCGATCGATTCCGGCGAATGGCTGACTTGACAAATAAATGCGGGATTGTTTTTCCCCTTTTCGCTTACTTACGTCAATTGTCAATCTTTCTCGGACGTAATAAATTTGCTTTTCAATGATAGTGAAGCTCTTAAATGAATCATGTTCTCGGAATTTGTAAGAGTTCTATATAGCGGCAAGATAACTCTTTCGAACATAGAATTGATTATTTCTTGCATAACTGCGTGCAACTGCGAGCACGCTAAGTTTAGCTCAATTTTCCAGACGCTAGCGATGTACAAACATATCTTTCGGAATCTTTAATGAGTAAGTTTCTTTTTAAAAAATTGTACATAAATATCTTTAATAAGTAGATAATTAAAGCTTAGCAGAATCAGTCTGAGCAAATGAAAGTTATAAACGTTTGAACGCACATGGATGAATTGTATATTTGAGCATCTGTTTTTAGAATCTACAGTTAAAAAATGGAAATTTAGAAAAACAGGAAGTGCTTATAATTCTTCCTTCAAAGAATAACTTTTCAAATCAAGAGCAATAATAATGTAAAAGACTTATAATTTACGAGCACATTTATGAATAAAGCAAATGTAAGAGATAATACTTTTTTAAATAAATAAATATTATTTATAGAAACGTGCGAAATTTTTATTTTTTTACTCACCACCATACGATCGTAATTGATAAAAGACCAGGAGACATACTAAGACCAGGAGCAACAACTTACCTGTAACAATAAAAATAAAACTCATTATTTATAATTCAATTGTCGATTATCGAAATAAATATTCAATTTGTCTGCGCACAGAATTATTAAAATTTTTCGTTAAATCTAACCTAATCTAATCGTTACTTAACATCACAAAAGGATTAGCAAAATGTCGAATTCTATACAATGAATCTTTAAAAGGATATTAATCTAGACGCCTATATGATTTTATGAATTTTCTTTTAACGATAAGATTAAAATATCATGCTATTATCACATCAAATTCTTCGTCGTATTACCTATACCATAATTACAATCATACCACTATACTAAATTTTCTTTAATTATTAATTTAATTTTTCGAGACTTTTTCTCATAAAAATTTTCTATTTTATTATTTTATTAGTCGGTATATTTATATAATTTTCGGCAGTATTGTTGACAATAAAATGAATCCATACATATATGTTTGCGACTTTTCTTACTTCAAACTTTACCGTTCTGAGTGAGATTACATCTTTTGCGTACTAACCAAATCTATGTACTAATATAAACACCCATATAAAATTTTTCGAAAACTTCAAGATTCCTAAGACTCTCGTAAGAGTAGTTTCAAGTCGTCAGGATTGTTTAAATTCTTGAGATATTCCCGAGACTTCCTCGCTTTCATCCGAGACTTTCGTCATACGTACGAAATGATCCGAAACGCTCGTTAACTAGTCAGTAACTTCGTGGCCGACTCGATATATAGACGAGCCCGCGCATCTTTTCGTTAAGCGCGAAAATCACTTCGCGGCGTGTGTAAGACACGTCGGGGATTTCAATAAATAAGACCCGTAGGCATTCCCCGGGTCCGACGTCGGCTGTAAAGAGCCGATAAGATCGGTAGCTAAATAATCACCTTGACTGTTACGGTCGTGATGCACATTTTCATGACGGTGCGTGTGAGTAACACATACGCATCTGTATGCACGGAACGAAGGGCGAGGGATGAGAAAGGGTTAACGAAAAATCGCGGTTTATACACGCTCCATAGCACCGGTCGAGATTTATCTGCCACTTATCGCGACGTACGCCGGAATCACACTGACTTTTTAGATGCCTGACTGTGCTTGCGACATCTGGTAAAGAGGCGAGAGCTCGAGGAGGGATGAGCTCTTACCACGAAGATTGAACCTTTCGAGACTTTTCTCGAGTCAGCCCTTCGTGGGTTCTCATCTCTCGACACATCGTCTGTCAATCTTACTCATACGATTTTGGAAACACACATTATCAAAAGTTATTTTTCGAAATTTTTGAATCATCAAATTTTTAAGTTGAAATTTATTCATTAACGTGACAAAGTTGGTAATTATATGTAGTATTTAATGTACACAATATTTTATTTATAGTTTTAATATTATTATTTTATTATATGTATATTTCTATACTTTTTCCCCCCACAAGCATAATATATTATAATTTTAAAAAAATTCTTACATTACAACCTGAAATTTAGTTATCATGCCTAAATTTTAGCGAACAATTTTTAGCTATAGAATTCTCCGTTAAACTATAACTAAAAATATTAATTATCATACCTAAATTAGCTACATGGTAACTAATATTTTCAGCTATAGTTTAATGGAGAATTTTATAGCTTAACAAATATTAGCTTTCATAGCTAAAATTCACATGTGTAATAATAGGGACAGCTAAAATTTAGCTTATAATAGTTAATTTTTATTTTCCGTGAATATAATAAAATAATGTAAGAAAATATACTGTGTATATATTTAAATGACTGTGAACATAAATTTTATAATCCGAAACAAATATAAATTAGTCGGCCATCAGCTGTATCGATTTAAAGGCTATTGCGTACTTGATACATGCTGAAGTAAATATTTGCCGGACTCGTGTGGGCAAACAGACCCAAATCACAGTGGTCGGTTTGTTCTCGAGCACCCTTTCACGGTTCTCAACCAGAACGGTTCGTCAAAAGTCGCTCGCGGGCGCGATGCAGCCGTTCGCGAAATCCGTATTGCCCGTTTTTGTTGCATTCCGCGAGCGCATAACGGAACGTAACACCGCCAATCGACGGATCACCGTTAAAGCTCAAAGTACATATATACGTTTACGTATGCACGGCGTAATTAGCGATGTCTTTAATCGGGTCAGCTACGCACGTCGTCGCGATGGAATATGTGCAACGTAGCGCGTTTTGCCAACTCAAATTTATTGACGCAGAAATTATTTTACTTCATCGTGGATTGGAGTAAAAATAAATGAAATTAATTTTCACAGTTTTAACGCAATCGCGGCTATTAACAGAAATTTCTCTGCTTTAATTATATTAAATATATCTACTCCTAGATAAATTATGTGAAGCATTGTACGAATATATGATTAGAAACTTTTTTCTAAAATTATTTAAAATAAACTTTTAAAAATTATGTAAAAAATAAATAAATTCTGCACCCTTTGATTGTTTTATTAATAGTAATAAATCTTCAACTTCACCAGTTTGAAATATTTTATTTAACAATCGATGAGAGAACCTCTGAGCTGCTACTTTATACTTGTGACCACCTGGCAAAGCTGAGTATCATACAAGTAGGAAAAATCGACGATTTTCCCATCACTTTACTCACATGTGTAGAGTGTTTAAACAGTTGTTACTGACAGTCATTTATTTCACGCGGCTATTTATCGATTTCTAAATGTGAATTAATTATCTCTCGACTTCCGTGTATTCTCTTTATTTTATGCACCGTATAGTGAATCGTTTCATTCATATGCATATCATTTTTCTTGTTCCTTAAATACTCCACCATTATTAAAATTACGTTACTTATCATAGATTTAAGTGTTTAAATATAGAATAGCTCATACATGCGTCGTATAATTAACGAAGATCGTTAAGCGTAAAATGGTAATGAATATGTATACATAAACTCATTTATAAAAGTTGCATAAGATAATTATTACGTCAAGTAATCTTTTTGTTGTGCAGATTCGACCAATGCATCGCACGCGAGTTGATTTATTTAAAAAAAAAATTAGAAAAACAACATTTTTTAGGCTCGTATGTCACCGCATGACTATTCTGTTTTCAAAAAAGATTAAATTTCTTTTTTCCATAAAGATCCCGGATTCTTGTTACAGGACCGTCGAGTTCTCAGTTTCTTAGTTCTAAAACCAACTGATGCGTGAAGGAGGAGCATAAAGTATGCAACGGATTTTACGACAATTTTTATAGGCTCTTCTGGTGACATCGAGAGCTCACGTTTTGTTCTGCCTCTTCGACTCCTGTGTTTATCATGAGATACGTCTTGTAACGTTATTTCGGATAACGATAGAAAGAAAAAAAAAAGAAAGAGAGAAAGGGAGACGTCCCAGTTCGACAGAATGGAGTTTAAAAGCTTCTCTCTATCCTACCTTTTCTCCCCTGTCTCTAGCTCGTAAAATGCAATACCATCGATTTATATCTGCGGCCATATTACCACCGAATTCTCGGAGCAACATCAATTCGATAGCAAAGAAGTCGTTTGTAAAGCGAGATGGAAACGTTCATTTTAATAGCCACGTTGTAAATTCTTATACGTGTTAAAAACGTTTTGATATTTGGCTTCTGTACTATTAAAAACAAAGAAATGGATTACTTTGACGTTTTGCTACATTGAAGAAAAAATTGCAAGAAACACGTCAAATTACAGTTATGCATTAAACATATAATTTTATTTATTAGTTCCACGTACGTATATTTTCTGCAAGAAATACGCGCCGCGAATTATATATCTTTAATGATTTTTATTTTTAGATTAGGTTATTTCATCATAATGCGAGTTTGATTTGTCAGTACTTTTTTCTACTTCTTTTCTACCCGCATCGCTTAGAATAATAAATCAAAAGAAAACGTCGAATGTTACACGCACAAACTGCTTATGTGATCCCAGTCACGTCATCCGAAGCTTTATAATACTCTACCCGAAAAAAATCCCTCTCGAGGCTCGATCTTCAGCTTCGAAATACGAGACATCGCAGTGAGCCAGTCCATCGAACCCAATTCATCGTCGTACCAGTTTAGATCTCGATGGCAGCAACAAGCACTGATACTTTTAATCCCTCCTGGACCAAACGCCAGGTCAGACGAGACGGATCATCTTCGTGCATTCCAAGATGATTTCTCTCGCGCTGCTATGTGCTTTGGAAAAAGATTGCGTTCGCAGGAAACACGATTTTATTCTCGCCTCTGAGGAATCTGATCGACATAGGAAAAAAGGAAACTAAAGAAAACCCCGAGGATATCGTTATTTCGATGACAGATCTGACGTCGAAGAAAGATTTTTCTTAGTAAATTTAAAAAAACTTTTAAATATATAAGAACAAAAAGCGGCAGAAATAACTTGTAATTCCTCATCATTAAGAAACAACAACATAATTATTGCTGGCATAAAAATGCACATTATAATAATGTGTATATAGAATTACTCTCTAAAAATATCTCGTAGCTACATAATATAATGCAATTAGGAATATAATTATGTAGCATATAATTTCTTTGTGGTTCGGTATAACATTATCTACATGTAAATTAGGATCGGCGAGATAATTTGTTTAGATACCAAATAAAAACTTGCTCGTAATATTAATATAGGGTCACTGTTGCGCTCTCGCCGCCTATTTAAAGAGCGCGCAAGCAAAAAGACGCGACACAACGCACATCTCTCGCACACATATGCATTTACGCACGCATACGAGGAGAGCTTGCAATAGTTTAAATTCATTACTGCACGTCCGTCCCAAGTGGAAATCAGACGGGGTGGTAAGAAGGGGGACACGGAGAGAGGTATCCTATTATCACGGCACGTTATCGTTAAGCAAATTTATGATCCGAGCTTATAATCGTCCGGCTCCATCCGTGCGTCGATTTATCACCTTTAAGTCCGTAATTACAGCTCGATTGTTTCTCTCTCGGACACCCCTTTACCCTTCAATCGGGATGTCTGGTCTCATCTACGCAACGAAGCCGCGATTATGCATCAGTTGCAATGCAATAAAGGGAGAATGATGTGTACAAGAAATTTCGCCACTTTTTCCAAATGTTACTCGTATTATTAATATATTGATCACGATCGATATATAAAAATTTGCTTTTATATATTTTAAATAATGTCGATAGCCCTTGAAAAATGATACATTCCGAAAAGTATTAATAACGAGATGAATTTAAGCGGTGGCAACGCATACACGTTGATCACGATTGATATATAAAAATTTTGCGATAATAATAAATCATCGATTTTATTATAAAAATTTGCTTTTATATATTTTAAATAATGTCGATAGCCCTTGAAAAATGATATATTCCGAAAAGTATTAATAATGAAATGAATTTAAGCGGTGGCAACGCATACTAATGTTACGCCAAGCGATGGGTTTAAGCGGAGCAACCGATGGAGAGGAAGAAAAATGAGGCACAGCGCGCGCACGTTGCATAATGCGGGTGCAACGGCTGTGATAGATAAGCTATGCGGCATGGGTTAATTCGTGGATTCATCACGGAGGATCTGGCGGACAGGGTCCGCCACACCACGCCCGACTAAGGTAGAGAGGATCATCGACGCAGGCACCCGAGGCGAACCTCTCTCGTGCCGTGCCGTGCCTCTAATCTTAATTATTGCGTGAGCCTTGAGCCGTCACGAATACCGAAGTCGTGTATACTACAGTTCTTGAACTAATTTTCGTCAATATATTACCTTAGAACGATAATAATATATTCCGAAAAGTCTTCACGAGAGAGAAAGAAAATTTCTACACTGAAAACCAAATTTGTTAACTTGACTAAATCTTTCACTAAATCACTATTTTGGTAATTAAACATATATATTTAATTTAAATATTTTTATATGTTTAATTAACAAAATAATATTCAGTTGAAGGATTTAGTCAAGTTAACAATTGCATATAATTATAAATATACAATATATGCACTAATATTGAAAAATTATACATATATATGTGCATTTTTATACACATTGTATGTAAAAATGTCTAACTAAAAATACATGAAATACACGGCGATGCTTTATATTATTTTTTATCACTTCCTAGAAAGAAAAGCAAAATTATAAATGAATAAGAATAGGGCGTGTAAGAAGCAATTTATATCGCTCACTACGGTAAATTATGTTACTGCGATACTCTCGAATTAAAGTTCGTTGAATCCGCACGTTAAATTGATAAAGTCGCGAAGAAGTAAGATATGGGCATTTCGCAACGTATCCGAGGGAGAACGCACCATTCCTTCCCGAGGCAAAGCTGCAAGAGAGAATGGCTTTATTCTTAATTATTGTCTGAGCCTTGAGCCGTCACGGCGATACATATGTATGCATCTGATTACCGCACTCTAACATCCACTCGTGGCACATTATGATAATATAATTCAAGAAGGTAAACGACATGAAACATTTCGTATGGGTGAAAGAATCGTTTACCCATTCATAATCTCTCGTCTGAGAGAGAACGAATATATAATAAAATACATCGAACCAAATACATTTTACATTCCACAAAATTTTGTACGCGGAGCTTCAATATTTTATTAACTCGAACCTTTTACTAGTAATAGTTTCTTATATCATTTTACATGCAAATGAAGAACTTACTCTACATTATTTCAATTTACGATCAAAATCTATTAAAGTCTGTATAAATTTCGCATATCTCTATTCCGAATATGGAAGGATTACCATATTACTACCGTGAAAAAAATAGCATCTCGATTAGAATGTGAAAGACCGGATAAGATAGACGCCGAAAGCGTTTATCGTAATTTCCTTAATGCTTATTCGGAGATTTCCGAGCTCGTCACGTAACATCTAAACGAGCTGCGACTCATTCCTTGCACCAAGCGAGCGTGATCTTTTAAAGGAGGATCATCGAAGGAGACACCCGAGGCGCAAGCTATCTCGTGCTGCAGCAGCGGCTCTCGAATACTCTTAATTATTATCCTCGAGCCCTCACGAAAGCACACGCGCGCCAGTCTGCACCCGACATTTAAATATAAATTTGCAACCTAGAGACTCTCGCCGCAGCCTCGCCACTAGCCGTAATATCGTCGCGATGGTGCTCTTATTTGCACAAGTGCTCCATAAACGAGGAGAATAATTTTGCGACGTCAACACTATTACTACTACTAGAAGACCCGAGAGCTCTTGCCAACTTTCGTATCGCGAAATTATTGGTATCGCTTAGAAATAATCATCGCGATATTCGACCTTAAATACGAGCTTCTTTAGAAGGCGCGAAGGGATATAAAAAATAAAATGGAATAATAATTATCTCGAATCTGATGTCAATTAAACATTTTCTATAAATTGCTGTCCGAGTTTTATTCGATCCTTTTATTGAAAATAAAAATCGGCCTGGAAAAAGGAAAGTTTCGTGTCATGCAAATGCAGTTCTCGATATGCGGTAGCACAATTTTAGTTTGACGTCTCGATAGCTGGAACAGTTACAGCAGTATGTCGGGTAACTGACACGGCCACGAGCACATAAAGACTCGTTTTGTATGACTCCGTTGATCGTGTGAGTGCGTCTGCGCTTTCAATAGAGCGCACTGTGTTCCGATTCTCTTTCGGAATGCAGAAATCACTCTGACCCGTAACATCGCTCCTCTCACAGGCGCACACACACTTGTTACAACGAAGAACTCATAACTATAAATAAATACACTTGGCTTTTTTTTTTCAAGATCGTATCAAGATCCTTCGCCCTCGACAAGCATGCGAGATCGAATCAGTATCTGCATATACGAGTACGCAATTTTTAAGTTAATTTATCTTGCGTTCACCTGAATTTTATATAAATTTTCTTATTCATCTTATTATATGATTAATGAATGGAAGAAAAATTTTTCTCTAACCCGCTAACGCATAATACCTACTCGTTATCGAGATAAAAGTAACGATCTGTCATTTGAACAAAAGTGCAGATACAAGAAGTAGTAATTGAAATGCTTTTGTATTCGAGCCATTTTTCCGGTATAGAATCATGACGGAGGAGAAATATATAGGAAACTGTCTTCATTCTTTCACTCGGTCTGATCAATCACGAGCTTGATAGCTCCTCTAATCCGATCGGTCACTTTTCGATTTTAAAGCGTGCTTCCGTCTCCACGGTTGTTTCGCACGAGCGATCGAGCGTTTTGCTCCCTCTCGCTTCGCTCGCAAAACACGAAAGCGAGCGAGCGCCTCTCCTTTTCGCCCTTTTCTCCCGCGGCGAGATTTTCTCGTTACACGCCGGACAAAAAACGGCAACGTCTCTTGAAAACCTGTCTGTGACAGGTATCCATTGACGTACTAATATCACGCCGCTAATACAATGCAATGGTGCGGAGCCGCCGAGCCGCGTCATGACGCTGCAATTATATGCATCCTGCAGTTTTGCGAATGTATTAAATTAATAGAGACCGGCCCCGAATGCCGTTAGCCGGCATACTTTTGTTATGCTAAATTGTTAATCGTACGCGTCTACGCTTCGCGGCTTGTTAGACAACGCAATTAAGCAAACGCATTCAAGCTAGGCGGAATATTACAAAATATCACGCTCCTTAGTCTCTTTATCATGATATCGTTAATGTAACAAAAGTTTCCGAAATAGAGAGAAATTAAATGCCTGAATACATGATAGAGAAATAAATTTAAGAAATTAACTCTTCTTGTGAAATAGACAAAAACGCTAGAACTATAGAAATTTATCAGCGCTATATCGACATAATTTTAAAAAAGCATATATCTTCTGTTGACGTCTAAAATAATATTAGAAAGAAAAAAAACGTGATACGTTTTACGAATAATACTATAATTAATGTATAGGTTCTATTGCGTATTAACCTATGTTTAGTGTAAGTCAAATATTACATAAGTATGCAATGAAATATTTTCAAATCTCAATTAACTGATTATATAATGAGGGCAGTGCTGCGCATTATATTGAAAGAAGATTTGATACGTAGGTCATAAAATAATAGCAACAATTGGTTAAACTAGTTTTGCCGCGATGACAAACACGTTATGTAACTTATTGAGTTAATTCGTAACGTTACATCACGGATGCGTGTATCGGCCTCTCGCAACAAGATGGTCTAGTATAAATTGCGTGATTTTCTTATTGGTGACGGGGATGATTAACCTGTTTCACGAGTGCAGAAACTGGTTGTCGTAATCTCCAGTATGTTACAGATAGAAATATCTGGAAGTATAATTTCGAAATCTGTATACCTATATTATTCTCCGACTTCCTCTTTCAACTAATTTCGAAATAAGTATAGCAAAACAAAACCGATAACAAATTCAATAAATTAAACAAATAATATTATATATACAATAGATAACAAGTAATTATTTTAGAATTTTTTTTAAGAATATATAATTTGCTATCTAAATAAATCCAACTTGTGCGTGTATAAATACTTAACTTTTTATCAAAATATCTGTTTCATTACTCACGTCAAGTCACTGGCAGCAAAATAATGATACTGAATAATGATAGAAAATTATTCTCTCTTTCTCTCCGCCGCTGAAACTGAAGTAAATATGCACGCAAGAACGAGCTAGAAATCGCGAGTTAAAACGTTGAAATATTGAGGCCATATCTTCATGTTTCGCAGTTCTGCTAAGTTGCAGTCCGGACAGGTAGCAGCGAGAGAGGAAGAAAAATGGTAAAAGTACTCGGCGCTGTCAAATAATTCTTCGCCGTTGATCGTTCCTCGCGTGTGTGCACTTGTATAACGCGCTTTTGCTATACTCCGCCGCTTGTGCAATTTTGCCGTTACACCGCCCGTAGTACCGTTTCGCGAGAGCATCGCCCAGGATCGCGTAATTCGCAAGAAATTTACAAGAATATTACATATCCTCGCGAAAAAGAAAATGTGAAGAATCGCGACAGCGTCTTAGAACACGGACGTAAATTTGTGTTATATTCAAACTCTCCCTAAATTCGATTTCTACCTTGTAGAATCTTTAAATATATATGCATGTATTTATCCGAAAGTATAAGATTATTATTATTATTTTTTTTTTAATAAGTACGCGCAAATAAAATGAACGTCGTTATTAATATCAGTTAATCGATTTTTTTTTTGAGATACCGATATGCTCTTGATTATGAGATGCAATATTCGATCTGATCCGATGCGTCATAAATAATGCTGCGAAATCGAAAAAGTTAAGCTAGGAAGCGACTGGGAATGCTTGAAGTTCGTTTTACGATGAAACATTATTCATGTGTTTAGCAATAGCAATTAATTAAATCGGTATGGTATATACGAGCCTGTTGGTGTTTTTATTAAACTCGAAATCGTGTGCAGAAAGACTGGCGTTTATAATCGATAGAAAACGAGCTCTACGCTACATAACATGTAATCGCCCTTGTATCGCGTTCAACGGTAATCGTAGTAATGGCAAATAAATTGTTACGATCGGCGATTACGTTGTCAATTGTCTAAATCAGATTCGAGATACGTGTATGTGTTTACGTAATTTTAGAGTCAATTAAATATTAATTCAATTTAACAAAAAAAAAAATATATATATATATTAATAACGCTAACAAAATTGTAAATAAAGGAAAAAAATATTACGCAGCAACACATGCAAGTATAAAAGCGTGTTTCAACTTATTGAAATTCACTCTGGCATCGTTAGTGCATGAATTATGCATATGCACTTTTCTTCTCTCTACTCTCTCCACTTGAGTAAATCGATTCGTAGCCGAGAAGCGCGACTCATTTCGCCTTTATTCACACATTTCCATCTTCGAGAGAGGACTTTTCGCTCGTTGGTGAAGATTGGTTGGTCTCTTCTGTGTTCTCCATTTCTTCCCGTTTCTTCGTTCGGTCTGTTCTGAACGGCTTTCAGTTCTGCTGCATCGAGACCACGGCTTCTTTCTTCTACCGTCTCTCTTCGAATTCCTCCCATCCCTTCTCTCATCATTCCATCCTTCGGCAAATCTTCTCTTCCGCCTTCTTCTCTGCGCGTTGTCTCGCTCAACTTTGTTACTTCTTACATGCGCGGTGATACGGCACACGATCGCAAACTTCTCTTCCTGGTCTCTTCGTATATATATATTCTTCGTCGGTTCTTTCTTAAATTCTTGCGGCTTGGTATTAAGAGTTGCACGAGGGAAAAGAGACGCGTGATTTGCGCATCGATTCGCAATGACTTGCGGAATTACAGGGGGCGATATTTGGGTTGCGCTTCTCACTGCATTCAAAAGAACGAGCAGAATATGGTTCCCTATAATTCTGATGTGAGTCAGAACTCTCATAATAATGTTCGGCATAAACAACGTAATATCATTATTATCATTCGAAACATTAGTCAATCATATTTATGTTCATTTCCACTTTTATTTCTCTTTGGATTTATTAACCGATCATTTAGATATTGTATTGATGTATTCGCATAAAAAATATATAACAAACGAGAGAGAGAGAATTTTTTGAGCACAAATTTTATAACATTTTTTTAGTACACGAAGAGAATTTTTTTTTTAGAATTTACCCTGAAAATATGGAAGAATTTTATAAGAGTTTCTCTGATTAATATTTACCACAATAAAAAATATTAATATGTACATAGTAAAATTAATATGTGATATTTGATATCTTATTGTGGTAGATATTAATATTTTTTATGGTGGTAAATATATTAATTCCTTAAAATAAAATTCTTCCAATATCATATTGTCCCGCAATTACCATATAATTTTCAGAGAAAATTCTAAGAAAAAATTCTTTCTGTGTACCTCGAAAGTTATAGCGTGACGAAGTGTGACTGGAGTTATTAAACTCCCTCGATACGCATTATTATCACCGTTATAATTCCTACGGGTGTATTATCTGCTTTAGTTCTCGGTATTTTCTTACGCAAGCGTGTCAGAAACTCGAAACGCAGCGATATCAGTCTTATCGAAAAGAACTTTGAGTCGAAGCGGGTGCTTAAACTATAGGTGGTCGAAGATAACGAAAAGAAAGCCGGTGTAAAGTTGCCGAAATGGAAAAAAACTGACAATGAGAAGGCTTCGTGTTCGTTTGACGGACCACCCTGTGCATCCCCGTCGTTATACCAAGAAGCGAACTATAGCTTCGTGTCACTCGACACTCGCACTTGATCTTCGAAGAAGACACCTATTGTCTCGGGTCATGCGAATGTTTGACAAATTAAGCCAGGCAAAGCTTAAATCTGCGTTTTTGTCTTCGATCACGTTCGAGCGCAACCATAGAAAAAGCTGATGTGACTGAAGGTCATGAAATTCTATGAAAGATTAATTTCCAAAAGCAGGTCATTATATACAATAATGGCATTCCAAGAATTTCCACAAATAGAAAATTTAAGAAAAAAAATTTTTTTAGTTCGTTTAAAAAAACGTTTTTCTTGTAAGTTGATAACAATATAGGTTCTATCACGTCGGTTTTATCTTACGACTTTCCTCTCGGCTTCTAATCGCTCTAATGCACGTGGAGGATAATGACGACGAAACACAAATTGCCTCGGCGAAATGCGCACGCGACGAGATGATTTCCAGCTGCGCGCACGATAGAAAATTTACAATCCAATTATTCACTTACGCTTTCCGAGGAACGTGTGCACGCATAAATCGAACGCAGAACATTACCTCCGGTACGTGACTGACCGACCGGTCCGGTGGTTTCCCGATGGGATAACGACAGTGCGTAACCAATGTTCGAAGAATCCTGGCGCGCGCAGAGAGGGATACGCGCTCTCGCTGAGAAAATCAGTGCGGTTCCGGTTGCAACGATCGGCAAGTGCAAGAGTGCACACGTCAGGAAGAAAGAGGAGAAAAGAATCCGGGCCTCTCTCTTTCTCTCGTCCTTCCGGCAATCGTAAAACCTCTCACGGCATTCCCGAGCGAGTGCTTTATCCGCGCGGTCTCGCGAAAAATTCCGTAAAATAGCACGCTCCTTCGCATCGCTACTCTGCTTCCAGCAATCTGAGATGCAAACGACTCGTTCGCGACCAGAGCGATTCTCTGGGAATCGATCCAACTCGAACCCAGAATTAGTTTAGCGATTCTGCGAGATTTAAGATCGCAAATCCGCCGGGCAGCGAGCTTTAGCAAATAGCGGTACTAATTTATGAATTTCACTCTCAACCGAGTTTATACAAACAGACATCAATAGTTATACGAGCAAAATTATATATATAACATCCATTATTCTGATTATTTTTATTCTAAAACAGTTGCGTCTGTATATAAATTATTTATAAGTCAATTGATTTAATGAGCTGCTTGAAAATAGAATTCGAATAAGAAACAAATTTCTTTAAAGATAAATATTTTGATTTTAGTTTTACTGTTTCATTATGTTAATCAGTTTTTCGAAATTTTGAAATTATTGAAATTATCCCTAATTAAGGTTATATAAAATTTTAAGACTGTATACAGTATTTTACGACAACATAATATACTTCTGTTATACTTTTTGGTTCCGCAACGAGACGAAATTACCTCAATTACGAGTCCAACCTAGTTAGCCAATTCTCGTATATATCCAACTTTATCTCGAAAAAAAGAAAACAAGAGAAACCACATCGACTCGCTGCTAACGACGGTGAACAAATGTCGGCAAAATGCCATTGTTACTATTTGCTCTCGTGCTTCTCGGGAAAAGAAGTTTCGTATATAAGGTACACAAGCAGAAGAGAGAAGTGCATACATCTCGCGTGTCTATCTTCGAGAATCACGAATTAGGTAGGGAAATACGTAGTGAGAGGCACATTAAATGCAAATAAAATAAATTCGCAAACAAGTTCGCTGCTGAGAGCAAGACGGAAAACGGCGCTTTAACCTCTTTCTCTCGGACGGATGTGATCTTAAATTCTCTCGTAAAATGCATCCGTGCATGCGGCGCGCCCGGCAGAGAATCGCAATAACAACATTACAATGTGAGCTTCATGCGCCACGCCTATCTGAATTTATTTCGTATTCTACTTTTATTATTAAAATCAAATTTTCATTATAAAAATTAATATTTAGAGTTATTTGTAGTAATAATAATTTGTTCGCTGTCGAATAAAAGACTTATCAGTTCTAAACATATTTTCAAATAATTACTTTTTCAGAATTAAAATGAAACAAAAATACAAAGAAATAAGATGTAGAAAAAAATAATTCAATTAGCTATAAATAAATTCAAGTAAGAATGATAAGAAAGATGATTAGAAGTCGACGAAATTATTATTATTAATACAAACGAAATACTGTTATTTTGTACATTGAAATAAACTTGATCAAAATAATGTGCGTAAGAGTTCATATATAACGTTTATATTCACGCTGCTCTTCTTAACTCGAATTTCGATGCTCCGCTTCTCAGCTCATCGTTGCATGCAAAGAAATAAAGCTTTATTGATATGTGCATATTCTCTTTTGGTACGTTACTTTGCTCTCGATGTATGCAGCACGTGTTCTTACGACAGAGAGAGAAAGAGAGATCCATTGCTGCAGGGTCTCGACCTCGAAGATACAGGAGAAACGGTACAAAAGAATTGCGAGGCTCGCGCGGCGCTAACGATTACCATGTACAAGATTCTTTACGCTCGTATTCATTTAAGTGGCAAAAAAAATAAACTTTATGTTCGTTCTGAGGCTTTAAAGGTTTCTCGAAAATTTTGCACCAAAAAATATTTTTTTTTTTTAAATGGTAGTAATTTAATCAACCAACTCTGGCTATTTAATAATCTTTATTTAATATTCACAATAGTGAATATTAAATAAAGATTATTAAATAGCCAGAGTTGGTTGATTAAATTACTACCATTTTTTAATTATCATCTGGTGACTTCAGAGATTTTTACATCTTATATTTTTTTTTTACGAAAATCTATATTTTGATTCGTGTAAGATATTTAAAAAATTTTTTAAATTGAAAAAAATTAAGTTTTTTCTAGTAATTACTATAATCTACAGTTAAGTCTTTTAACTGACATTTTTTTCTAATTGTGTAAATTCAGATAAATGAGCATTCATTGTTTTTGAAGTTGAATCTCTCAACGCGATCGAGCATATATATTAATATCAATAATTAATATAATAATGAAATTATCATACACTCACAGTACTAATTATGTGATCTAATGTGATTGTGAAATAATAAGAATTAATCTGGGCTCCTCTCATTCCCGAGAATATTCTCAATTATTTCCTGACACTGATATGTCGGTCCGCGGAATTTATGCGAGAATGTACACTTAATTAATCCTTACAATATTTATTAAATTTGTTCGGGTACAATCGATGGAAACGTCGGAGCTATGAAGTGGGCAGTCTCGATGAGTTATGATTAAATCTCGCGGTAATGGACCAGGCATTACGTCTCATTATCATTAACTACGATAATTATGCACTCTGCCATATGTGTGCCTGTGCATGTATTTCGTAAAAGAGTAAATTGTCGATAAAAGGATCGCACGCGAAAATTAAATGCCCGACTATCATCACACGCTGTCACGAATGCGATCTACGTCAGATACATCCCGAAGACGCATGCCGATACATCGTCTTCGGGGATCTTCGCACAGGATCATCCAGGAGCGTGCAACGGTCAGGATGCGTTCGCATAAGCTCGTAACAGCGTGCGTACCGCGGCATATACAGGGTGTCTCAAATATTCAAATCTTTTTTCCACAAATTCTTCGATCGATCCATAGTCGATCTATCCGCAAAAAATTCTTCATAACTTTTGAAGTAAAATTTTAAATATTGTAATGCAGTTGTCAAATTTAAATTCTTAAATTAAAATTTATATATTGAATATATAAAAAATAAAATTGTCATTTAAGCTTCTTATAGCTCTAAATTTTAGTTCATAAAAAATTTACAAATATCTCAACAATGTCATTCTCGTTTTAAATATCTTTGGAATTAAATATCGACAGCGGATTATAAAATTTTTGACGAAGTCAAGTTCACACAATGAAATAACGAAAAATCTATTCTACTAGAAAATTACTATTCATCGACATTTTGATTAAGAGGAAACCAAGTCGGAATTATTGAAGAATTTATAGAAATAAACACCCTGTATACGTGAGAGTGCATCAATGTGCAGCTGTGCGCGAGAAGTTTCGCGTCTACGTGTGCGCGTATGAATATGTACACGCGTGAGTGTGCGTGTCGGGCGTGTATGGAGCAAGGTGGGGTACTGACCGCACATTCCACGAGAAAGGTGACCGCCTCTCTCGTCTCTGCAAGAACCTATATACTACATAGATATCGGTTTAGCCGACGTCTATCGAGGCGCGGTACGTGTGCATAGAATTTCCTGCAAAAAATAGTATGCTCTTATGTGCCGGTTATTAGGAAGTTGTGTCTTCTTCTTTTTTAAACTACGCCTTTGATTGGAATTTGATCCCTGCGGTTTCGACAAAAGTATCGTCGATGAAAAATGCAGAATAAAAGACAGCAGTATAAGAATTATAATTTAATCATCAGTGTATGTGTAATTAGATAATATATGAATTATATCAGCAGATCAAGTAATACATAAATTTTCACTGACGTAAAGAGATAATAAGATGTATTATTTATAGAGAAAAAAATCAGTCTTACTTAATCGAGAATTATTTATATGTGTATTAAGGTTGATTTAAACCTATTTAGTACCATCACTTTGGAACAAATTTCACGCTCGTTGATATTAACAAGCCGGATAATTTCGCATGCAATTCCGTGCCCCGACCGTGACTCGCGAAATCAGATAGATGTGCATGCGAATTGCATTGGGAAGAGGATACACGAAGCTAAAGCTTAAAGTCTGAGAAAGAGAGAGTTTAAGAAAATTTTGATTAATCCCAAGGGCGAGAAATATCCTAGAGAATAGATGGATCGTTGCGCGGAAAGAAGGCGAGTCATTTCGAGAATGATTGCTTTTATCGCGACTGACAGGTCGTGTTATTCATCCACGGAGAGAATTTTCTTTTAAAATGTACACTGAAAATCGTGGTACAATATTGGAAGAATTTTATAAGTGTTTCTCTGATTAATATTCACCACAATAAAAAATAATTTATGTACATAGTAAAATTAATCAGACATTATAATAAGAGAAATTCATAAAATTCTCCCAATATTGTCCCACGATTAACACGATTTTTAGGATAAGTTCTAATAGAAAATTCTCTTTGTGTAGAAGAAAAAAAAATAGTAATCGTGGGACACAATATTGTATAGTATTGGAAGAATTGTATAAAAGTTTCTGTGATTAATATTTACCACACTAAAAATATTGTAAATTTTATCGTAAAATTAATCGAACGTGAGTTATATCTTACTGTGGTAGATATTAATATTTTTTATTATAAAACTCTTATAAAATTCTCCCAATATTGTCCCACGATTACCATGATTTTCAGGATAAATTCTAAGAAAAAAATTCTCTCTGTGCACGAGGAGCCATTAAACGATTACAAAGCGCGAGAGCTACATGGATGACCGCGGCGCGGCTTTAAGCACCTATAAGAGAGAGAGAGAGAGACTCATCGCACATGTATATGTGTATATTATAATGCGATATAATATGTATCCCTCGCAATGAGAATGAACGCGTGCACCACACGCCTTCTCCCATTGATTACAACGTCCGCGACGCTATAACGGCGGCTACAGGCCGAGCTGCAAAGTGTTCCGAGTTACCGAGGGAAACCCCATCACGCGATCGCGCATGGATGTATTATTACTTTACGGCGAAGCTATACTCGCGCGCGGAGAGAAAATCTTCCCTCCCCGGCGAGATACTTAGTCGTATAATCGAGTTTTTGCGCGCTTTTTCGCGACTCGCGATGCTCCTTTTAATGGGATTAATATCAGAGAGGATGATCCACCGGCGCGGTTCGCGTCGGTCGATCAATCGCGCGGAAAACGCGCGTGGAACGCGCGTCTCTCGGTAATCATACCCGGGAAGGAATGAGATAGGAAGCGCTACCCTCTTCCGTTATAATCCCTGATAAGATCGACAGATTAAGTCCCGCGCGAAATCGATCTGAAATTTAAATGCTGCCGTATATCTATCGCTCGCGGAAGAGTCATCGCAGAGTTGATAACAGTCGAGGGTAAACGCGACGATAATCTGAAAACGTTTTATTATATGGTACGTTCCCGAAGACTAACATTTTCATATCGCCTTGTATAAGTTCCAATGTAAAATGTTGTAATTTTATATTCAATTTGCAAAGATATATCGTATCATACAAGCTGTCATTCTTCTTGCTCAAGAAACGTATTGATAATTAAAATATAAAATTAAATTATATTGGAAAAATAAAATGTATATAAGTATATAAGAAATTTTTTGTGTCGATAACATTTTCATATCGCCTTGTATAAGTCCCAATGTAAAATGTTGTAATTTTATATTCAATTTGCAAAGATATATCGTATCATACAAGCTATCATTCTTCTTGTTTAAGAAACGCATTGATAATTAAAATATAAAATAAAATTATATTGGAAAAATAAAATGTATATAAGAAATCTTTTGTGTCGATAAATAATCGAATTAAGGGCGATGCCGACGTTTTATTACACGTTCCCGAAGACTAACACTTTCATATTGCCTTATATAAGTTTCAATGTAAAATGTTGTAATTTTATATTCAATTTGTAAAGATATATCGTATCATACGAGCTGTCATTCTTCTTGTTTAATATTGGAAAATAAAATGTATATAAGAAATCTTTTGTGTCGATAAATAATCGAATTAAGGGCGATGCCGACGTTTTATTACACGTTCCCGAAGACTAACACTTTCATATTGCCTTATATAAGTTTCAATGTAAAATGTTGTAATTTTATATTCAATTTGTAAAGATATATCGTATCATACGAGCTGTCATTCTTCTTGTTTAAGAAACGCATTGATAATTAAAATATAAAATTAAATTATATTGGAAAAATAAAATGTATATAAGAAATCTTTTGTGTCGATAAATAATCAAATTACGGGCAATGTCGACGTTTTATTCCACGTTCCTGAAGACTAACTCTTTCATATCGCCTTATATAAGTCCCAATGTAAAATGTTGTAATTTTATATTCAATTTGCAAAGATATATCGTATCATACGAGCTGTCATTTTTTTTGCTTAAGTTCTTTTTGCTAAAGAACTTAAGAAATTGATAATTAAAATATAAAATAAAATTATATTGGAAAAATAAAATGTATATAAGAAATCTTTTGTGTCGATAAATAATCGAATTAAGGGCGATATCGACGTAATGGAATTTAACTGTAGAGAATAAGCTCTCGCTCTGAGCAGATACGATAGCGATTGAGCATTAGGTGCAATTACTTTGTATCGTGAGGCTTATTAAATTAAGAACCGGGGAAGTAAGAGAGGGATGTTCGATCGATCTAGGAACCGAAGGCGCGCATAAAGGAAAATTAAAGCCGGCGCTCTCTAATCGATAATTCGATCGCGTCTTCAAGCACCATTATATATATACATACATGCGCGCACAGCCGATATCGGCGTGAAAACACCGGTGTACACACCGTACCACGCTGGTAGCACCGGTGTCCGAACACGTGGTAGAGATATATACACACGTATACGTGCCGCGAGTAACGTAAAACGAGCCAGAGTCCACCCACATTCTAACCTACATACGTATCCCATGTACCGTTCAGGTAAGGTACGCCTGTCCTGCACTTATCTCGCTACATATATACGGACGCGTATATGAACGTGTACTTGACTTTTCCCTTTCGCTTGTTTATTATCCTTGAGACATACGTTTGTCTTTCGGCTGTCAAGAGAGAAAAAGATGAAGCGGAAGAAAATACTTCGATATAATATCAATTTTAATTATAAGATCTAAAAAATATATATATATAAAGACGAGTTGTAAGATTAAGAAAGTTAATCTAAAATCTATGGAATTAAAATAAAAATCTAAGGCAAAACATAAAACAAGATTTATAAAAGGTACGATATAAAAAAAAAGTTGCTGCATGGAAAGCATAAAATGCGCTTGAATAATCAAAGACCGTTTTTAAAATATGCAAGATAACAGAGGACAAGAGGTTTATTTTTGGCGCGACAAGATTCGGATTAAGATAAAGAGGGAAAAGAAGCCTGCGGCTGCAGGGCCTCGCCCACACAATACACTCGCCTAGCGGAACATTGTGAATTATGTGATGATAGATCCGAGAGAAAAATGCGAGACGACGAGATAAGAGAGCTATCACTGGTCAAACGCGTGATTATACGCAGCGATTTTAACAACTGACCTCGATCCGCACACGGTATTTCTGTACCATAACATTATGCACAAGTACTTGAAGAAGTTGGAGCAACCAGGCGCGGCCATTTCGTATAGATTAAGTTTCAGGAGCAATAAAAGTAAAATATAATACAAAGTAAGTTGATTGAAAAGGGCAAGAACATATAGGATACAAAAGGAACGATGAGATATTGATAATATCAATCATCTTGAGAAGTTGAATTTGCCGAGATCGAGGTTTTAAAAGCTGGAGTAGCCAAGGGCAAGAAATGCTTTTTAATATATTTAAAAAATATTGTTGCATGATGAGAGTGACATCGAATAAACGCTATCAAGAGTCATTTTTTTATATGACTGTCCAAGAAAGAATAAAAAACGCGAATAAATCAATAATTAAATAAAGAATTTCATAATTTCTCCATCTGTAATATACATCAAAAAATGGTGAGATTCTTCTTTTTAATTTAACATAAAATTTAAAAAATAAAATGTTACTATATATAAAAAAAAATAAAAATTCAGGAAACAATTAAAAATATTTGCAAGGTGTTTCTCGATTAAAAAATTCAGATGCTTTCACACGATGATCGCGTGCGTGTATATATAGGCGTGTGCATACTAAGATTCCTCCTAGCATCTTAAACAAAGCATGTCTTCTCGAAGCCGCTTTGCCGCTCGCGTGATTTTACGCTACTTCGGTTAACTTTTATACGCGTCTTCGAAATAAGTAATAATTTCCGACGGTCGGTTGGGTGTATAATCGTACCAACTCTGAAGAGGAACGTGTAGAGTTATTTCTCGTGGATCGGCGATAATAATTGGTAACGGTACGAAAGGTGGGCAGGTGAAGAAAAATGAGGGTTCGATAGACGGATTCAGAGAGAAAGAAAGAGAGAGAGAGAGAAAGACCACCAGGTTTCCTTCGAAACGATGGAAATTTGAGAGTCTTTCCTCCCAAGGATACTACGGAGTTTGAAATATAACGCTTATCAATCCAACATATATTTAAAATATAATTGATATGCTTCAAGTATTTCGGTACAGCCTAAAATTTTATACCAAGTTTCTAGCCTTCATTTTCCATTGTTTCACTTTTTATTTGTTTAGCGCTTTAAACATGAGTTGTAAGAAATTTACTTTTCGTTTCCTCTTCATAATCCAAGTTAAGAGATGTTAAATATCGTTGAACGTAAGTCTTTCACGAATCTCGAGAATCAGTTTAGCACCTCAAAATACACCTCGAAACATACTGAAATATACATGAAAGAGTAGACAGAAAAGCAACGAGGAGATTAATGACTAAAGAGAACCGCGAGGTATAATCGACACGCGTCTCATTAGCATGGTTCAACAGTTGTACATTATCCGGATGACGCGTTAAAATGCTGGAAAAAAAGAAAGAAAAAAAATAACGTGGTCCAACAGTCCGGAGAAGAAAGTTCCTGGAGCGAAAATAATTCGCGCTTACTCCGGTTACACCTGCGATGCGCCTACTTTCGACAACGTCCGAAACGCTCCTCGCTCGTTTCGCAAATTTATCACCGTGTGACTCCGCCTTTCACGCGACGAACTCGCAAGAGGAAGCGAGATGAGGCGAGCTGCTGATGTAGAGAGAAATAGAGAAGAAGAAGAAGATGAGAGGAGAATCTCCAACAGTTGACTCCGCGCGAGCCGTAATAAACTTTCTCTCCCCGAGGAGAGACTCTCGTCTCTTGCCATTGTCGGCCAATTGAAATAAACGACGAGGACGAATATACGACGCCGCTGTAACGAGCCATGCGCTTCCTGGTGCCTCGTGACTTAACGAACACGGTAAATGGTAGGAATGCGGACGAGACGCGCTCCAGTGCGGTGCGGAACCGTATGATCGTCGTTTCTCGCGGATTATCCGTTAAAGTCGCGTGTTAGAATCGCGTTAAACTCGGCAGTTTGCGATACAATAACTCGTCCATTGCTCTTACACGGAATTTTCTTTTAAAATTTGCCCTGAAAATCATGGCAATCGTGGGGCAGTATGATATCGAGAGAATTTTATAAGAGTTTCTCTGATTAATATTTTTATCGCGATAAAAAATATTAATTTCTACCACAATAAGATATCAAATATGTTCGATTAATTTTACTGTGTAATATTTTTTATTGTGGGAAATATTAATCAGAGAAACTCTTAATTATAATGTCCCACGATTAAATTCTAAAAGAAAATTCTTTTTAAGTATTTTATATGATCAAATCTCTAAATATATTTTCTTGAATTATACATTGAAAATATAACTATATTACGTAAAGTATATGATGAAGGAAATTCGATATGCGTTAGGCTGATATAAATAATATATGTTAATTTCTTTGATTATTGATAAAACTTTAAATGGCAAATAAAAACTCCCCCGGCCATTATCTCTCTTGAAATTATATAATATAATAAAAAACTATCTATATTTTATTTTAATTCTACCCGTGCATATATTATTCTCTAGAGAATAAAATAATCTATTTCATGAATTTCTAAAAATAATGTTTGCCTAAATATATAATTTCTAAAAATACTGACTTTCTTTGTTTTATCAAGATTCCAATGCTTAACGGTAAATTGAGATTGATGTTCGCGATAGCCGGCATAGCCGGCTAAATGATAATCCTGTTATCAGACTGACACACATGGATGGTGGAGAAGCTATAAGCGAATAGCTATATAAAAAGCAACTACTCGAGCGCAAGCAGTGCCCACCTTCTTCTACTTTCCACGGATGCAGTTAGACCATAACTGGGCTATATAAGCACGAGGAAACCTTGAGAAGGTCGCCCCTGTCCTGGTTCGTCGTCCACATTGCTGGAATCGCTGGCTAATAGGGCGATTGTAACCGTGCACGATGCCCGGTGGTTTCTCTCCTGAGAAATGAGAGAGATTCCTGACCACAAAAGCGCCTCCGGGGATGACGAAGGGATAGAAAATGACCTTCCTCCCCCTCGTTCCTCTTCTCGTCATCGGTAATTACCGAGACCGAGAGAGCGTGGCTTAACGACAGACGATGCTCGTGCTCCGAAGCGGCCCGGCGCAACATTCCGGTATTCGAGTACCGCGCCCACAAAACTGGCGATGAAAAAGTTCCGCGAGATTACGAGCCGCGACGACTGATCATAGATCTCTCGCGGCGGGAATAAGTCGCGAATCGTTTGCGGTGAAACTTGCTAATCGAATCTTCAAGCGAAATCTCCTTCGAACGGCGTGACTCGTCCGGATCGAGCGATCCTTTTCTCGCCCGATGCGCGCGCTTTTGCGCTCCGCGATTATCCCATAAGAATGGATGTTGATTTATGAAACGTACTTAATTGCATCGCGCATGATTTAACACGAGTCTAAAGTATAATTCGATGAATGCTTGCGATAATTGGATTACTGATGTGCGAAGCAATCTAAAAGTAGTTTTGCGTCTTCTAAAGTATTATAGTTTGATCAATCTGGGTTTTAATTTAAATTTAAACTGTTTAAATTAAAAGGAGAAATGCAGTGTATTATACAATTTCAGAAATATTTATGAACAAAAAGAAAAAAAAACAAATAATATTTTATTAATATGATATTTGAAAATAATTAAAAAAGAATTTTGATATTTATTTTAAATTAGTATATAAATCTTTTAATTTTTTCTACAAAAATATCTGGTATAACACGATACAAAAAACATTTGTGTATACATGGACTTAAATTCTGAAGATTTTTGTGTCTGAATATTGTGTGTGTGTGTGTGTGTGTGTGTGTTACTCCATCAAATATCACAATAATGAGAAATGATGATAAAATCGAAAAAAGGCCCTTGCCTTCACTCACGAAATAGCATGCTGCATCAGTCTCGCTCGATTAGTCACGGATTTAGTAGAACAATGGCTCGAGGAAGAGGAAGCTCGCGTTACGGGTTTCACGGTAGCCGGCTTTCGACCAGCCACGAAGTCGATATTAGCGCCGGCAAAGAAACGTTCGTTAAGAGGGATCGACGATCCGCCGGATGTTATTCCAGGCAGGAAAGCAAGAATCGTCTCGATTAGACGATCGCAAAAAAAAGCGATGGCGTTTCACGAAACCACCCTTCCGCCAATTTTTTCAAGACTTTAATCTTATGACACACAATCTCTATATAATTTCTCTTTATTTTTCACGTCCAAATAAAAATAACAATTTTTTAATATAAAATATCTTAATCGCCCTGTTGCATCGAAGAATTCAATCTCATCTATCTTAGGATTAATGTCTTAATATAATAAGAAAAATACTCAAAACAGAATATATCATATAGTAGCCAGTCAAAGGTGTCGATACTCTATTAAATCAAAATACCAGCGTGTCATGCAATAGTACTTGTTGAATCTCGATCAAATACAGTTATCGAGTGACCTCATTCGTAGGATGCACGCGACTGATAGATTCCACCGTAGGGAATCCATTAAAGGGGTTAATAAAGCGGTCAGTCTCGAGTGAACCACAAGCACGTCGCTCGTTTCTTCCGTTGTGCATAATTATACGTGTATAAAGCGGATTCTCCTCGATCACGCTCGATTGATTCGGCGGATTGGCTTTTTTCGGGTGCTGTTCTAACCGGTGTGGCGCGACGAATCGCTGTACACGGTGGTTTTCGGTGACCGCGAACACATCCGTTCGACAAAAGTTCCATTAATTCATCTGGGTCAATTCGATTAACTCGCGTAGGACGTTCGGCCGAATAGCTCACGTATATTTTTTTTCTCAACGCGAACGAACCGCACAAGCTTAGTTGATGGATCGACTCTCGACGAATCGACACAGAAAAAGTAGAGATGCTTAACATGCGTGACATGACAGACGATCGACATTTTTTCTTATCAATTGTGTTAATAATGTTGTTAAACATAAAATCAACATTTAATCAATAATAAAAGTAGCATACTATAATTACTGATATATGATAGACTGTTTTAATTTGACTTTTAACAATTAAATATTACATTTTTATTTGTATAATGTCAAAATGTCGATCCTCAATTTTTGTATATCTTGCAAAATTCCAGCATTTTCGCTGATATTTTTTTTAGGTACAGTCAAACAGTAAAGGATTAAAATAATCTTCTTGTCCTCCAAAAATAGCTTTAAAATCCTTCGAAATGTGATGCGTCAGCACGTGACAGTGCAAAATGACAAAAGACAAATTCGTGAAATTGTCGAAAGAATCAGGCCACGCCACTCAAAAATTTATATTCCGCAGATTTGATTAAAAAAGATGTCAGGAGAAGTTAAAAGAATTTGTATACTCGTCAGGATCGGCTTGCTCATTGATGATCCTGGCGTAATAGCAACAGCTATCGGATTCTCTCTTTCTCGTAAATGTTCTCTCTCCCTTTCCTTCTCTCATTCTTACATTGTGTATACGGAATTCGATACGGTCGACGGGCGGGCGACTGCCACGTACGCAGCCGCGCTATGCAAGAACATAATCTCGACGACGGTAATATTGTGCATCTTAGTTTATCACGCGAATAACGGTAGGGCGCAATCTCTGCGTCATGCATTCTGAGAATACAGATATACGTTTATGTCGCGTCGGTATATTACGATAGTATATCGATGTCATTATTGTATGACATAGACGTAGAATTCGATCTCGTCACGTGCGAGCGCAATAGATTTCTTCGGAAATTAAAACAAATAATTTTTGGGCTCGAGAAACCGATCAAGTATAGGATTTAAAGAAAATATTATATCTCTCTTTTCTTGTATTTATTTTGAAAAAAATTTGTATTAAAAATTATAATTATAAAGTAGTTTTTTTGGAGCGTCTAAAATTCAAGTTTGATTAGAGTTCCTCTATGAATCCTATTGGATAAATGTCACTTTTATCTATTTACCGTTAAGATGACAGATAGTGGCGGAATAAATAGCAGAAGAGTAATTGGCACCTACATGTGCTTTCTGTCGCGAGCCAAATTACGATGTGTAAAGTTAGTTGTCACTTGTCATAGAAACTCGTCAAGTTTCTAACTGTACTTATCAGATCGCGTGCAGAGTAATGCATTAACGTCGTTCTGTTATTCGAGAAATATGAGAGAAAAGATACCGCGAATGTCGCTAATTAGTTAATTAATGTATGTCAAACGGCGCGCGTCAAACTCCGATTTCTAATTTGTAAAATCTCGTGATTTACAAGAACGGTGCTTGGAAGATAAATATTTAAAGATTCTAAAATTTTCAAGAATTTCTCTATTTAAAAATAATTCCATTTCTCGATTTAAAAATAATATTTTAAAAAATCTAAAATTAATGTCTGCAAAAATTTTCTTAAGCATTATAAAATTCAAACATACTGAAGATTCTTCTTTAATTTTCGATTTGCATATATTACACCCGAAACTTTAATAAAAAATTAAAATAATATATATAATAATGTATAAATAGAATTTCAGCATAAAAATTACGTAATTTCTCACAAAGTTTTCATACAATAGGGAGCAAGAAACCAATTCCAGTAAAAAGCTACGCTCTACAAAATTTGCATCCGCCGTCGTTCAATGTTCTTTATATACGACTAATGCAACAAACAAGCGACGGTCGTTAAACCTAAGGCATATCTGCGCAGACAACGTTACGACAAGAATTATATACACATTATCCGGTGATTCGCAAGATGTATTTATCCTAATCTCGGAGTTTAAGTCCCTCAGAATCGTGTTTCTGGGTCGACCAGAACTTTTAAAACTGCCGATTATATGCAGTCTCGATGTTTATGGCGCGCGCGTAACAAGATGCAATTTTGTTACTTTTCCAAAAGAAACCAATTTAACGTTCTTGCTCTTTCGGGCTGCTCCTAACAATCGCGGTTCCACGTGCGCTGCGAAGAGGCATATGTGTCGATGCACGTGAGCAGCATCATATGTAGGAAGAAATACGTACAGGACGAACAGGTAGGTAGATAGTGACCTTGACCCAGCCAATCAGGCATCCCCGAGGCTGACCTAACTGCTGGCACACATTCCTCGGATCTATACCGCGCAGCTCCGCTCCTCCTTCACGATCTGCCACGACCTTCAATAGTGACTCAACCTATGACCCGATAGTCACGACGACGAGAGAACGATTCTGATCGAGTGAAACCGCGACAATTTCTGAGCATTTATACTATGATTTTGTACGAACACTCGCGTGATTTGTTTTTAGAAAGTAACGCGATTCGTGATCATTTTCAAGAGAACTGTTGAACATTTTTGACAGTCGAGATCTCTGACTATATATTTCTGATATTATTTTTTTAAACGTTTGTTTATTCATGTGGTAATATTATATAATTGTTGTATGAAAATTGATTAAAACTTTTTGTTCGTCTATTAAATATTTATAATATACATAATTCCAGAGTCAAAAAAGAAATATATATTAGCTCTAGAAATAAATGAATTTTATAATTGAACAACGATAAACGCATAAAACTTCAAGTTTTGGACTTATAAATTTTGAGCTCCAGATTTCAAGTGTCTGTTCTGTATAATTTCTCTATTAACTAAAATGAATCTCGGATCGAGCACCATTAATACTTCATTCGTAAGCGTGATTTCGCCTATTCATCGTGCGAGGCTTCATCACGGGCGGTAAATGTTGGAAAAAGAGGAGAGAAAGAAGGGAGAAGAATGATCTCGCTAGGTCGAGTAGAACGAATCTTCGGTAATTCGATCTGTCCTACCAGAACAATATATTAGGACTGCTTTGATGACGTTTTCGATATCGAACAGGTGCGGCGTGCCACCTCGAATTCATCAAAGCCGCATTATATTAAGAAGGAAGCTTGTGTCCCCGTGAATAGGTCCATAATGTCCTCCGCGTAAGAGCGTAAAGAAAGTGCCATAATCGCGGACTGAAGAGGGACGATCAACCGCGGTCGTCATTAAGAAGAGATTACGTACCGCGAGCATCGAAGTAATCCTTTATCGCGGAGGTTTCCTATCCTCGGAACGAGAATCTACTGTCATTCATTCAGACATAATAATCCTGCGCGTTATATATTTAAATGCCGACGTAAAACGAAAGGGAACATGGAACTCCGATATTTTTTCGAAGCTAAATATTTACGAATAAAAAAATATTATATAATCGCATCTAACGCGATTTAAAACATTTATTCAAAAATGTTCCTATTTTTTTATATTTATTATGTTTCCCTTATTTAAGACTATTTTTTATAAATTTTTTCCGAGATAATTTGCAATTATGTGTACTAAAGTTATAATTCAAGAGTATGCACTTGTTTGCGGTTTAATCATTTTATGTAATTCGTTGATAAATTAAACTGTACTTACAGAGGATGTAAACCAGTTTGTATCCAGAGAACACTTACCTGAAACACAAAAAGGATAACGGTAAGTTAGCTTGAGTCGTCGTGACGATAAAATATGTGGATACTAAAATTTCACGATGTAATATATATTCCCGCATTTAGAAAATAATATATTTCTATATAAAATTTCTGAAACGACAGAAATTTAATAAATCTTTTTTTTTACAAATTGTACTTTAACATTATTTTCAACTGACTAATTTCGGCGCTGATTCTCTTAAATGTAAATTTTACATTTATAATCTTGGAAAGAAAACATCCGTGCAAATTTTTTTGTGTGCACTTGACATATTTGCAAAACTCGGAGACGGAAAATATTTTCAGTCGACCATGGTTTCGCTATTTAGAAACGCTCGAGGCGCTTCAAAAGTGCTGTTTGATTTAGCTAGAACCGAAGGGAAAACACGTAAAGATGTTTTTCCAGACTTCGCGATGGACCGACAGAAAACAAATCCTCGTGTTTGCACACGTGAGAAAACGCGACCGGCGTTAATCACCCATAATATTCCCCATAAGCATACAGTGTTGAACTCGAAAGCGCTCCTCTTTCTTGTATTTCCCATAACTGCACAAAACTACCTACGATCATCTTATCTGCTTGTCTAGACGAATGGTCGTAAAACTGCGAAGGTTTTAAAATTCCACGTATTCTTAACGAAGTCTACAATCTTAAGACGGTGTTTTTAATTTTAAAGTTCGGAAGATTTAATGACGAAAAATAAAAAGTTTACAATCTAAATTCAACTTCTTAGTTTTCAATAAATTTCTGCGATAACCACTGCATCTTGTGTCCGCAACAGTCGAATTAATTAAATTATTAGAATATATATATTTCGTTTCGTTTAGAAAGATTTAATATTCACATTTATGTAATAAATAAGAATAAATAAAAATCCTAAATAAAACAAAAATATATTCTATAATAATACAATTGTTGGAATAATTACAAGAATCTACTATATTAAAATCAAGGATAATTTTAAAAACAGCCGATAAAAAAAAAATAAAAAATTTAAGACTATCTATCAATGCATCTGAAAACGTGCACGTTGAAGAGATATTTTGTCGCTTCCTGACCAAGAGAATCGCATGCCACAGGACTTGTCAGCATTGAAAAATGCAGGCGGGATCCGCACAACCTGAACGGCAAAAGGAAAGATAAACAGCGATGCCGGAGGGAGATGGTCCACGAGAAATCCTCTGGAAGAACGAGCTACGAATTAGAAGAAAAAACAAAGACGGGAAAAGGTAGTTGGAGAGGTTACCCTCTTGTTAGAGCGAATGCGCGATGAAATGAAAAGTGTTGTAAAAACAATAAAGTGTTGCAAATCTCACGCGGAACGACAAGCTTGACAAACTATCCTCAAGAAAGTGAGATTAAAGTCAAGAAGCGGATAAATGTTAATGAGCGATAAAAAAGTGAATTTAAAATGGTTACATGTATTCTGAAAAAATCTATGAGTTAAAATGTAACTTTTTTGCCAACATAAAAAATTCATTTCTTTGTTTTGTTAAATTAACATATATACTGTTTTGACGGCGAAATTATATGTAAAAATTGAAATAATTAATTGTTCTTTTTAATTTGTATTATTGTATATGTAATTGATTCATATTATTGTTGCAATTATTTTTCAAGATGTATATATAAATATATGATTCGCTGTGCCGAGCATCGAGAGTAAAAGTTAAAAGAATTTCACATTTCCTGTAACTTAAATAGCCCTTTCACAACCATAAAAATTTTATTACTAGTTGTAAACATTCGAATTAAAGGGGATCGCCAGTCGAGTGACAGACGCGCTATTTTTCTGTAGAACGAAAAATGTTATTTTCGTATCGGGCCTCCTTTGTTGCACTAAGAATGCATTAAAAAGGATGCATCTGCTAGCGCACCTGGCTTTCAAACTTGTCGTCTTACTTTAAGGCACTCTGTCTACGTAGAAAACGTCGAAATTTTTTACATAAAATTTTTTTGTGAATTTATAAACGTTATAATTAAGCAATTATAAAGTCAATATAATATAAAAATTTACAATGCATGTATATATTTGCAGACTAATTACAAAAATTACCAAATTAAAATAAAAAAAATGAGAGAAATAACTTTATAATTAATTAAAGTCCAATTAATTTAAATAAATCATAAAGTCAATCCAATCTTTTCTTTATACCTATACTTTCGCAAAGATATTAATATAATCTTTAATTATACACTTTAATTATACATTTTTAATCTATGCTTAAAAGGCACATAAAAGATATTAAAAATATTAATTGCTGCAAAATAACGTTCGAAATCAATTATATGCTTCTCTTATCCGTTTTCGCGATAATGATGTTCTGCTGCTACATTTAAAATTTAAGTGCTGTTACTGCAGAAAAGGCCATTACAACACGATCATGGAGTGCCGATGAAATATGTCGACAATAAAGAACGATCATCTAAGCTGATTTGCTGCTAGCGATCAATCGATTTCTGTATGTTCGCAGCATAAATTTTTACGCCCGGCAATGTAAAGCAGGCTAATCGTCGTTCGTCGTTAATTGTGCCATTTGGATTATGCTAAATTTCTTTTGCCACGCGCCGCGAAATACGCGTATACATATATATGCACATGTGCTTCCAAAGAAAAAAAGTCTTAAAACGAAGCATTTTTTCGTTTATATCGAGCGTAAAAATTTATTACGTTGCTTCTTATCGCGCGATTACAAGAGAGAAGTGAAGTCGTGAGATAAGGTAGAAAATCGAACTTGCAACAAAACTTGTGAAGTGGACAGGAAATTTATGTTGCGCAATTATGGCACATTTTAATAAAATTTCCGTATCGAACCCATTTACGAGAGGACGGTTTTAGAGACTGGCAGAAGAGAAAAGGAGGAAGAAAAGGAAGAAAATGGAAAAGAAGTAACTGCGATCGTTTCATGCGAAATGGCGATTCCACTCGACCGGAATCACCCTTAATTTGCGCATCGGGCGAACCGAGGAAAGAGAGCAGAAGATATAGAGAAAGAGAGAAGAGAGAGCGAACGGATAGAAAGAGAGAAATGCATTCGCGTTAGTGCAGTAGACAAATGCACCTGCATTCCGTCCTACTGCATCTCGTCCAATTATCCGCCGCGCTCTTTATAATGACCGAGATAAAATCTGCCGAGGAGAATTTTATATATAATATATATAAATTTATTACGGTAAAATTATTTTACTTTTAATCATACAATATTTATACGTAAACAAAGAAAGAGAAGAAGGAAAATAGAAGAGATCAAAATAAGAAATCGCGAGATTCAGAGAAATATAGAATTATTAAAAACCGAATCGAAACCAGTCGGAAGTGACGAGTGTGATGAATTATTGCGAAGAGAAAGATCGAAGAAAAATCGTGAAAATAAATAGTCGCAAGATTACGGTTTTTTTTTGCGCGCGAATGCATAGAACGCATTAATTCCTCGTTTTCCTGTCAGTTCTCTTTGCATGAAGAGAGAGAAGATTCCGGAATGTCATGCGATTTTTCCGCGACAAGAACCACGCGATTCGACGATTTTTCATAATGCGTCCATCGATTTGTCAACGACGAGGTTGTCGGAATGTTTATTCACCTGGTGATGGCAGATATAATAAAAGGAAGCATCGGTCGATCGATCAATTAACACGCGAGAATATAATTGCGTACTTGTTTGCGCCAAAGTTTTGAAGGTAAAAAGATTACTACAAGTTACACAAACAAAAAGCAGCAAGGAGTTATATTAAAAATAGCCATCGCGTAATTCTAGATACGAGTATCCTCTTCTTTCCTCATATTTCATAATCACCGACACTATATTCTTCTTCCTGTCTCATCATCTTGCGTTAAAAAAAACTATGTAACGATGACTTTTGCTTTTAACCTTTCCGCTTCCAGGTAAGAATTATGCGATTAAGCTGTAGTGCAGTGAATTTAAGTGTATTATCTTTTCATTACGTAACGATCAAAACATGTGTGTGTATTCATATTTTATATAATGGCACATGCATAATGTTAAATGCAGTTACGATATGTATTAATGCATAAAAAAACGTTACCGAAACACAATATTAATAAATAATCTAGAGTATATATTTAAAAATAATGTAGATAGAAAGATAAATAAGTATAAAAAAAGATTGCTCAAAAAAATTATTTTTCCTATTCAAAAAATAAATTGAATATACAGATTGTATTTAATTTATTCATTTTACTAATACTAAAATTTATTATTAATTTCCGGCATATCGTGGCGTATCGTGAAATTTACGAGTTTAGAACCGGTATTGGAAGGGAAGTCGTATAAGTAATAAATACGAAGGTATGCGTGAAGCCAGCGTATCAGTTTATGCAAATTCTTCAATTATTAAGAATCATTCTAACTTTACTTTCAATAATTCTGTAATCTTCGATTTTAAAAGTACACAGACTTTTCATCTCGGTCTATGCTTACAATAACATTTGCTACTTTATTTCAATCAATATGCTTTGCATAATCGTATATCAGTTTTCTTTCGACTTAATAGCCAAAACTATTTGTACATATATAAACTGTCAAAAATTGTACGCAGCATATGTATTATATTGAAAATAGAGATAAAATTCTCTCTGATTAACGAGTTCCCACAGAATGTGATACGATTTCGCACGCTTATAAGGACAATAACATTTGCTACTTTATTTCAATCAATATGCTTTGCATAATCGTATATCAGTTTTCTTTCGACTTAATAGCCAAAACTATTTGTACATATATAAACTGTCAAAAATTGTACGCAGCATATGTATTATATTGAAAATAGAGATAAAATTCTCTCTGATTAACGAGTTCCCACAGAATGTGATACGATTTCGCACGCTTATAAGGACGGATATTAAAATTGGCGCTTAGCAGGATTTGTCGGGCGGAGTCGTCGCAATCTCTCGACGCATCCCCGAGAGCGTCTCGTTACGACCGCATCGCATCGCATCGCATCGCATCGGCGCGGCAAAGAAGCGCTTCTCGTTCCTGTTCCGAACCAGTCCGAGGGCATTTCGCGGCGATGTGCGTACCGATCGTTCTCGGCGTGCAACGGGGAACGAACTCTCTCGCGCGAGCCTCGTACGATGACGAGCGCGAGCGAGTCTCCTCTCCTCTCCAACTTTGCGAGACCAACCAGTTCGAGAGTTGAGTTGAGGTCGAAGAGAGGCAGAGGCGAACGAAGGAAAGAGAGAGAGTGAGGAAGAAGGACGAAGAGAGGCGAAGTATAGCGACTGAAAAATCCCCTACATAATTATTCGCAGTGAAGGCCGTCCTGTGCGTTACGCGATGTGCGTGTGCGTGCGTGCGTGAGTTAAATGCGTGTCTGCTGAACACACGGGTCTCCTCTATCCTGGTGAGAGCGGGAGAGAAAGGAAAAAAAGGGAGAGAAAGAGAGGACAAGCGAGAGGAAGAGGAGAGTAAGGAAATGAGAGAGACGAAGAAAGAAAGAAGGAGGAGGAGGAACTGGTGAGGACCTTGTACGTGTGTATGTGTATGTGTGTGAGTGTGTGTTCCCGATATACTGGTCTTTGCGAAATGCCGCGAGATTCCAGTGTCCTGCGATCTCGATTTTCGCTAGTCGATCCGCCGAGAGCAACATCAGGCGTATCGTTATGTATCTCAAGTTAAATCGCGCCCAAGTCGATGCGATTTAGCGTGTAACCATTTAAATTAACTGTCGTGCGAATCAACTCGAGCATGACGTAAAATGATAACGTTTAAATATTACAGTGCTCGCGATAATTTATAGCGATCGATAGTGTTAAGAGGAACGCTAAGAAAAATTGGATTATGTATTTTCGAGATTAAAGTCAGTTTTAATTTTGAATAATATTTATTATATAAAAATGCGCATTGTTACATAATTGCTCGTATCTATCATTGATACAGATTTCATAAAAAAATTATAGAGAATCTAATTTTTAAGTCGCTGTATCCACAAAAAAATTGTTTCGAAAATTATTAAATAGTCTCTAAGATTGACGTTAAAAATATTTTATACATTTGATATATTAAGTATATGTTATATGTCATATAATAAGGGGAGCTGTAGCAAGGAAACTGCGAGTCACAAACACGAACAAAGCTGTAATAATTCGAGGGCTAATCACATCTAGTAGTCTGACTGTGCAAATGTGACTGGACGTATCGCATGATTCATCGATTTATAGTGCCGCACGAGTGGGAACGATTTGAAAAGTTCAATGAATAAGTGTATGTCGATGCGTTACATCTAATTGCGACATGATGCGCGCAACTGTCGGCATTGATGCAGAACAAACATCATGTAATAGGCTTCATATAATCGTCACGATACTAGATAATTATTCTTAAGCTACTATCAAGCTACATTTTAGCATTTATATCATTTATGAGTATAACATGTTTGTAATTTTTTTTACGGAACAAAATGTCAAGTAAAGATAAATGATCGTTAGATATTCATGTCTAAGTAATTTTTTTTATTCATGACTTACTCGAAACCTTAAATTTTTTCTGCAATTTTATTCCAGAATTTTTTTTACGGTAATAATATCGACGGACGTTTCGATGTGACGAGAAAATGAGGGGAATTTTCGTCATCCCTTCATCGCTGGTACAAGTTACAGTTCAGTCACGAAAAGGGGAGATCGACAACGGGTATAGGTAGGTCGTGAGACCAAGTGTATTGAGATTCTTGACGACAGTGGGAGTCCGAGGAGAGCCAAGGTTACCGAGAGCTGAGATTTCTCCACATATACGCAAACTTGCATTCACGGATGCAGGGTCTCTCGCTTTTGCCGACGAGAATCTGCGTGTGCGCTCGTTCGTGTGTTGTTGTTCGCATCGTCATACAGATATACATATACATAGATATACAGGAGAGTCCGGTGCACTCGAACCGAAGGAGAGACACGGTCATTCAGAGAACCGGCGGGCAGGACAGGCGAAGAAAAAGTCTTATCCTGAATGGTGCTAGGACGGATATAACGCGAGAACTGGAAATAGACGGAGGAAGGAAGAGGCGCGGAGGAAGTGAGAGAGAGGGAGATATATTGTGAAGAGCAGGGCGGCAGAAGAAATTTATCGCGATCCGATGTCGAGGATAGAACGTAGTACCGGCTTGTCCTGTTCGACAATTCTGGCAGAGAGAAAGAGAATATATAGAGTCGGATACCAGAGTCCCTTCAGAGACAGGAATGTATATTCCGCGTGCTCAATCGCAGAGGGGGATAATTTGTAGCGTTGGAATTGCAATTCATCGATCTTTTAACGATTTCCGCAGCAAAGACGGCGAGAACTGGAAAGTGTTTCATATAGAGAAGGACAATCGTAAGATGTTTAAATGTCAAAAGTGATTAACGTTGACAACGTGTCCAGCAGGTTCAATGAAAAAAATTCCCTGAGTTTTTCAGATTTTCCAAAACCAGAAATTAATTTTTTTCCTGACTTTTTAGTATTATCTTTTCCAAATATATAATTTGCATATATCTATATGATAAATCAATTAAATGTTAAATCATGAAATCTTTGAGATATTTTTGTCAACAATGAAAAGGTTCGGAAGTTAAAAAAGCAATTTAAATCAATTATACAATCTGTATTATCTACTATAATCGAAACAAAAAATGTCACTATAAACTCTATATAAATAATCATCTTTTTTATTTATATTATATCAAATTGTTTAGTTTTATCTCTATTAAACACATTGAAATAAAATAACACGACGATGAAACTATAAATTAACGAACACACTGTAGACGAATCAATTTTATACAACACACAAAATTAGCGTGCTGGGAGTCAAGGAAAAGTTGATATTTATTTAACAAAAAATTTCCAATTATTGAAACAAATGTAGAATAATGTAAAAAAAATCCAGATAAATAGTAACATTTCCTGACTGTTCCCTGACAATTCCAGATTTCTAAAATTCCCTGACAATGCCCGGTTTTCTCAGATTTCCCTGACCGCTAGACACCCTGGTGGAGAGAGAGCTTACGTCTTTTAACCTACGTGTTGTACCTATAAATCCTCTGCTATAGGGCGCGTAGGTAGATCATGTGTGCAACGATGTTGTCTCTATGAGGCAACCGGCCGTGTTCTCTCGCGGAGCGCTCTCGGCGTAGCTCTCGCACGAGAGAGAGATCGATGACGGATCGATTTACATACAGGCACGTCTAGGACGGGTATTCAGCATCTGATAAGGTCGGGTAAGTGGACTTGTGAAATATCGCCCGCGCGGTAAAAGTCGCGCGTTTTCCATTCGGCGAGTGCTACCGAGGAGAGGCCATGATTAAACGTTCGCGTTCGATCGGATCTATTAAGCCTTCAAGGCGCGTTGCAATAAAAAAACGTACCCATTTTTTAAGAACCCGCTCTGATCATTTAATCATCCGACTTGTTGCGTGAGATGGCAGGTCACTTATACACCGTATCGTATCATGAAAATTAAATTAATTTAGAAAAATCGAGATTTTTCGATTTTGTTACAAGCATTCTGTAATATTTATAAATATATATCTGTGTTTTGGAATATTAATTTTTTCACATTTATATAAAATTATATTATTATCGTAGATCTATAAAATATCGCCTAGGTGGAGCAATCTCGATCGGCATCGTAAGTAGTAAAATAAATAACGGAAATCGTACTGTGTATCGCGTAACATGTAACTTGTGTAATATATGATAATTGAAATATGCTTGCAATTCTATCTTGAATATCTTAATATTCATTTCTCAATGCGCTCCTAGCCGCGATCTAGGAACGCTTGCATTTTACTAGAAAAAACAAGATTATCGAGGAAAATCTTGATTATGTCATCCTCAACATTACTCGATCCGTTATTCCATACAAATAATTGACTGTTACATGTCTGATATAGAGACTAATCATACAGGGTTTGTCCGGAAAGTAATGCGTCGCATTTTTTTAAAAAAGAATTTATTGATCGCATAGGTAAAACAACTTAAAATTGTTCGAAGTATGACCCTTCTGCGTCAATACATTTTTGCCAACGCGATTTCCATGCGTCATAAGATTTCTGGAACTCCTTGACTGGGATGCTGTTCAGGGAGGCCGTCGAAGTAGCTTGTACGTCGTGTGCCATTCCGCACTCTGCCTCTTTGACTCCGGATCGTACTGAAAGACCCATGACTCATCCCCAGTGATAACGTTGTTCAGGAAATTGGGATTATTTGCACAGAGTTGCTTGAGTTCTTCACAAACTTCCACTCGGTGTTGCTTTTGCGCATCGGTCAACACTCTGGGCACAAGTTTTGCGCAAATCTTCCGCATGGCCAAGTCTTCCGATACAATCTCGTGAACAATCGTTTTCGGCAAGTTCAATAATTCCGACATTAAGCGAACATTCATTCGACGGTCTGAATTCAATAATTGGCGCACACGAGTCACATTGTCGTCCGTTCGCGATGTTGACGGGCGTCCTGCGCGGGCCTCGTCGGCGACCTCCTTCCGACCTTCTCTAAACATCTTGTGCCATCTGTTTGACTGCGATTTGGAAAGGCAATCGTCCCCGAAAACTTTCTTGAGCATTTCAAAAGTTTCCAGCGGCGTCTTGTCCAGCTTCACGCAAAACTTATATCGCATAGCGTTGCTCTATCGTTCTCTCCATCACAAGTTCGACGCGACCACTAAGCAGAGGTTCACAGAATAAGCCGTCCTAACCCTCCAAGCGCATGGAAACAATTGAGCGACCTACCGTTGGAAAGCTAAGGGTACCCCCCTTCCTCCCCAACCGGTCCCATCGCTCTGCGATGTATAGTCGCGTCACAAAAAAATGCGACGCATTACTTTCCGGACAAACCCTGTATACATGGTACAGTCTTTAGAAACAGAACTGGAAGGATGAATTAAAAAAAAAAACATAAGTAGTAATCATTTAAAAAATTCCGGAATAAATTGCTAAAGTTAATTTTCTTGTTGATTGAAACTTTAATACCGAGATATCTTAATAATTAAGTTATGTTAACCTTTGCATCTTTTTTTATTAAATCTCCATCGTTCCTGCGCGGTTGTCAAACCTTTCATTGAAAATTAATTCTATCGGCATTTAATGGGGTGATTTTTTTTTTTAATTACTGATCATAATGTCAAGCGATCGGTAAAGCAATCACGCGCGCACGCGCGTTATGTTGTGTCGTGCACCTGCACAACTGTCGGACAGCTGGGTGCGATGGGATCACATAGCATATAACGGTGTCGCAGACTAGAAGAAACGAGAAAGGAAGAGATAGAGAGAAAGAAAGAGAAATAGGAAGCCTTATAGGAGTGTACAAGGATCAATGCAACACAACAAGTAGAGAAATGGAGGCGTTCCATGCGAGTGCTGCGATCTTTATGACCGATGTTCGTGTCTTTCATTTAACATTAAATCGCGATCGTTTCTGCCTCTCAGACTTATTAGCCTGGCGAGAGTTTTAGTATTACTTAATTGTTTAGAAGAACAGTATGCTTAGCTTTAATTACAGATTAAACTTTAATAAGTAACAAATTTCAAAATTGATTTATATTTTATATTTTAAAAAATAGCGTCTTTTTAAAATTATATTATTATATACTATATTATTATATACGATTATATATATTATTATATACTTTGGAGACCCGATTTAAAAGTGTGTCGACTAAAATTTTGACGTTGCAATAATTTATTTATAAAATGCTGATTTCATGTAATTATCAAGATGGCAAATGACGTGTATCTCGAGCACGAGAAACAATTACGTATCGTTAACGCAGCAGACAAACAGCAAGACGAGCAAAGGACTGTGCGTAATCTGGATATAAATTATTGCATCGCGTGTCCTTTACCGCACGTAATCCTCGCTCTCCTCCCGTGTCTCGTTTCATTCGCGTCCGTCCGTCTGTCTGTCATTCATTCTTTGTTACTTATTTTGTACCGCGAGGCATTTAACGCACCGGAAGTGGAAGGTCTTTATTCATGAGTCAAGATATTCTTCGTGACGAAGCGGCGCATTAGTCACGCTTCCACGAGAGGTAGAAAACACGAAATAATTCGCGTTTAATGTTAAACGACGTTAAGCGCTCCGATAACATCGACGACGACATTCCTGTGTACAGAATTATTTGTCTCTCACGTTGAGTCCAATTAATTCCAATTTCCATTTGAAATTATTACGGTCTCACTTTATACTTGCACAATAAAACATTGTTAACGTATATGTATAACTGATTATTTTACACGGAATCTGTTTATTACCAAAACAAATTTTGTTAACAGGTTTTTAATTGATTATAAGATTGCCTATGGATTTCATTTCTCGAAATATTATATGATTTAACAAGTTAACAACTGCGATCTTCGTATATAAGAATTTAGCTATATCTATTCATCGGAGGAATTTATTGCAAAAGCAATTATGATTAAAAATTGTATCATTATAGATACAGAGCGATAAAAAATACTAATAACATGTGTGCACGCAATGTGCATTTCAGAGTGCATCTTGTATCGCGAGCGCACGCAGACAATACGAAAAAGGAAAGAGAACGAAGGATGGAGAAAGAACGCGCACTACCGTCAAGAGTGCAACAGGTGTATCGTCTTCTACCGTATGTGGGGGTGTATACCGGTTGTGTGGGAAGGGGTGGTTCCGCGAGTGCGGGAGCGTGAACGACGCAAAGTGCGTGTGAGCGGAGAGGTCGCGCATCCGGAAAATCATAAATAAGACATAATTATATTTCTCGCGAGAAGGGAGGAAATAAAGCTAAATTTTAGAAAACTATACAAAGCGATTCGTTAAAATATGTAGTATAGAAAAAAGAGAAAAATTCTATGTGTTTAAACTGAAGAAAATTGATTAAGATTATTAATTAGTTTACGAAAATTTACGATTTATGATATATTTTCACAAATAGCTCACAATCAGATAGACAATCATGAGAAAATTATTTCTTAATCTTTCATCAAGCGTTACGAATGAAGAAAGTTAATTATTATATTAGATGCGATAAATACAAAATAGCATTCCTTATTTTTGTAAGTACACAAAAAATTAAAATTGCGTTATCCAAGTATATATGTATAATATAAAATTTTAGTTAAGTTTATAAATGATAATATTATAGGATACAATACATATAAATTTATATATAGTAATACTTGATAGAGATTTAGCTATATCCAACGATCGCAGATATCCTTTCGCTTGAACATTAATATGAATCGTTGCGTATATCCTTGGAAAAGGAATGCAAGGTCGTAAAAAATTTAACAGTTCCATAATGATATTCATTGAAATCAGTATCGATGGTATCGAGAAACCAGATTCCGATAACAAAGATGCAAAATTGTTCACAAATATATAAATCTTTGGTCGATCAAAAATTTCATATCATATTGAATAATATCACACCTTTATGCTTATCATAAAAATTTCCTTAATAAAAAATTTAATCCTATAATAGAAAAAAAAATTTAATTTATGCAATTAAAGTCATCAATATTATTCTCGGTTCGCGTGGAGGAAATGATGTGTGATATATAAATGGCTCGACCAATGCATGCATGTAGTATGTACAATACGAATGTACGGCATGTAACTGTACGTTATGTAAATAGCACGCAGCGTTTTACACGTGGACGTGGGTGTATCAAGATTTCCGTGGGGTCTCGCGTTACTGACCGCGACGCGATCAAATGAGAGAGAGAAGGAGAAAGAAAGAGAGACGTCAGTAATTCCAATCTTTTTTGCGGATTATTACGTCCGTAATGCGAGAGCCTCGAGATCCGCGATGCTCGCTGTCGCCCCGGAAATTAACGCGACTCTCTCGAAAATATCTCAAGCCGGGCTTCCTCTCGCGATTTCGAGTATTGCCGCGAGCACGTGATTCGCACTCCACGAAATGTATGTAATGATGAGACAAACGATTAAATAAATCGCAAGGTAACATGCCAGGTACTTGTATACGAGATAGTCGGACATGCATATAGAGGTAAATTCCTGGCAGAGATTAAAATAACCCGCCGATGAATAATCTTTTCCATGATACGAGAAGAAAAATCTTCATTCTCGTCAAGTAAATCATTATAAAATGGCACGATAATCATTCGCGTAATTAGTTAATATAATTAAGAATCTCTTAATAATGTATTCATATATAAAAAGTTTTAATCAATAAGATATTTATTTTTTGAAAAAATTACAAGTTACTTGATTACTATTTGACATGCGTAAATTTCTTTTTTTATATTATTTAATATATTGTCAAGGTATACATCCTTACTGTTCGTGTAATTAAATTACGTGCAAATAAATAATTGTAAAAATATTCAAATGTTTCAATGCAATTAAGAAATTGTGATCAAATATGTTTTTTTCAAAGGCTGTTTCCTCTCAAGTCGGATGCATGTTAAAATAGTGCTATCACAAAGTTTATACGCGTACGATTATAAAGGTGGGCAACCACAAGAGAGAGAGAACACATAACGAAAGACATGTGTAAAAGCCCGCCCTACCATAATCGGCGCAGACAAGTTATATGGCCTGGTTGTCTGTATCTGGAGCGGAAACCGCAGAAAAACGTCCGCTGGAATCGCACGCGCGTATAATCTTGTATAATCTCGTCTCTTTTCGATATATACTTTTATATAAAAAAAAAGGAAGAAAAAATTGTATATCTGCACAAAGTGACTCGTATGAATATCATTTGCCGTGTGTTTCAACGGGATGTTAATTTCTTCATCAGTTTGCTCATGATAATATGAGTTAAAATAAACAAATTCATTTCCGCCAGTAAATGCTTATGCGAAATATTTCTGCGAAAATATCAAAAGATCGTATATAACGAGTTTTGCGACATCTAATATTTTTTTACGTTGCGTGTAAAATTACGTTGTAAAATCAAAGTAATTTATGCTCTTTAAATATATTTTTTTATTAATATACGGAATTTCTCTATTTAAGCGTTCGAACGACATTATCACGCAAAACCTAAAAAAATCGTGACGATCAATGACCGGTTCGTCTCTTTGACGACGGTGCGCGAAGTTCAACCCGACCGACGATGACGAAATAATTGACCGTCCGCTCACGTTGGTAATAGGGTTCGGGGATGGCGAGCAAACGGTGACTAATTAACGAGAGAGAAGCGAATACGTGCGCGGATTCCTTTCGGCCATGCGACAAGAAAATGCACACAAACGAGTACACGCAACATCTGTTTGCCGTTCGTTCGACGTCGTGACCTGAGCGCGAAATTTGCGACTTGACGAAGAAACGAAATCCGCGAAAAATCGCCGATCGACGAGCGCCCTAAGCTAACGGTACTCTCTGACGCGAGCCTCCAAATATTTCTTCGGCCGAGAGTCCTCTTGGCGGCTCGTTACCGGTATGCGAGAGTTCGCTCGTTCGCTCGTCGAACTTAACGCGACTCCCGCATGCACGTCGACAATCTCAAAAATGTTTTTTATAAAGCACGGCTGAATTTGGCGAATCATGCAGGGGAATGCCTCACAAAGTACAGTTGACGTATGTATGTATGTATGCGTGTGTCAAATAAATTTTTTATTGCCTTTTTTAAATTCGCTCATAATTAATTATCCTGTAAAAAATAATTAAAATGATGCAAGTACTTTTCTCAGCACCAAGATTATATTGTATTTAAAGAAAGAGTATTTAAATCCTTATATTTAGATTTTTAAATAATTGTGTATGTTTCAAGAATTATTTAGAAATTTTTACATATCAAGTATTCATTTCTCTATCTATCAAACTGTACTAATTAGGAGATGAAAAAATACACTTTTAATAGCGAGCCATGACTAATAAAATATGATTCATCTTCTTCGAATTTGTCATTCTATCCGAAAAATATTTAAGTGACTCACATCGTAAATTCAGAGCGCCATAAAAGTCGAAACAACGCTATCGAGTGTTTCTAAAGCTACGTTTGCGTATTTGCAAATAAAAAAAGTGTGTCCAGATGATTGAGGATATCGGAAGCGAAAGGGTTAAATACGGAATAAATACGAAGTAAATGCACGTACGTCGAGCAAACAGAAGCGCGAGCGGGAAGACGCGTCTAGAACTCACCGTGTCACGTCGCGACCGCAAATCTTTGCCTTTTCTCTTTTTACGGCGAGTTCGTGCACGCCTTACCAGACGCAAGCTTGTGTTGTGCGAGAGACAATGAAGTTTCGATCAACGTTGTACGTCCTCTCCACGCGATCTCGCATAGAAATCGATAAACGTCGCGTACGTCGGTCACGTATCTAACCGGAGAGCTAGACTCTTTTGGAGTGAAGAAATCGCTGCGATTTCCAGCTCAATACTAGACCTCGATACTCGATCTCGAGATCTATGATCGTTCCATCTTTCTCTCTCTCTTTTTTTTCGTCGCCGTTTCTCATCAACAGACTATATAGAGACGAAAAATTTCGAATATCTTTAAGTCTTAAGTGAAAAAGAATAATTATACGCGATTCAAAGCTCAAGTAATTTGTATTAATAGTGAGATGTTTTTAATATCGATTCGTTATTGCAAACTCGATGCCTGGCTAAATAAATCTATGAGCATAAATTTCAAAATTTTTGGGGAATTAATTTAGAGCCACCGCATAGAAGTTGGGTCACGATAAATCAATTACGAAATAGATTTTAGACTCTTTAAATAAATCTTTAGATATAGGATCATATTCCAATCATATGTATGTATATGAGAATATAAATATTTTAAAATGATTTATGTGTTAAGCTAAAGTTTTTGAAATATAAATACTTCTCTCATCATTAATCTATCTAAAGATTATTTTACTTTATATGTAAGCGTCTAAAAAAGATTTCATTATCTTGTCATTAAAAAAATACATATTATTGTGTACCTCGTGAATTTATAAGTAATATTAATTACAGGTATATAACGCACATTGTATAAATATATAAATATTAATTCAATATATATATACATATGAATTAGAATATCAACCAAGGATATATGCAAAAGGTTAAAACTCAACCGAATTATGTACCTACTATGCGAAATCGTTTCGCATGAGAGTTACCGATAACTCCCCATTGTAATTCTCGCACAATGGGCACCTTTTCGACCGTGTCGGTGCGAACGTCGGGATGTATCGTGGCGAGTGAAAGTGGCTCACCGATGAATTTCATCAGTCGTTTTATTTCGCTGTCAACGCACTTAATTAATTAGAGTTAAAAAATCTTTTTAATGATTTTTTTCGCAGCTGTTCAAACATGTTTGACGGATGCAACGGAGTATATTCGCTTTAAGCATTTTCAAATACCCTTCGCATAAATACTTAAAGAATTATAAAAGATTTGTCTTATTATTATCTTTGCCATTAAGGCAATTATTTCCAAGTACCACATTCGTGTGAGACAATGCTGTCAAATTATCATACATTTTCATTTAAACATTATATATGTGTGTATATGTGTTACTTGCGTGTATCTATATTTATACAATAATAGTTACCAACAAAAGCGTAACTACGTATAATTATATCTATGTATCTACGTTGGAAAAGATAATGCGAGTTGGAATTTCCTCCGGTCGCTCCAGTGGACTAATTAATCAGCATCCGCGACTTAGAGGGTTGAAAAACACTCGGCAATTTTCTCAAACTCTCGGCGCGAATGGAATATTCATAAAACGGCGCTATATCGTCGTCGAGCTCGGCGCGTTTCCAAGTGTGGAAGTTTTCCCACAGTTCCGGTCTACACACAATGCCGAAAGGACGTACGCGCACATCCTGTTGGATGCCTTCTTCCGGTCTCTCCCTCCTCTCACTTCCTCTCACTCTTTCCTGGTGCCTAACCTTTGCTTCCCTTTTGTTGGGACCTCCGTTCTACCAACGAAATAATCTCCTTGCGCGTTCTGCTTCGTAAATTTCGAGGAATCATGCTCTGTCGAGGAAGACACATGTACCGTCTTGCAGACGCGAAATCGAAAGTGATCCAAAAGATTAAATGGGACGAGTCTTCGCCAACTTAACCACGAATAAAATTTAATTTTCTCAATGCTAACTTTTTATTAAGCCAAAAATTCATTTTAAAATATTTATTATATAAGAATTTATTATGAACTTATTCTTTTAATAACACAGACTGTAACTGTTCAAAGATGACAACTTTGCATTTTTATCACTAAAATATTATTTTTTTAAATATTAAAGAAAAAGTTAGTACAAAAAATTATATCATTATCAAAACGATCACGATTACTCAAAATATAGTCCTTGAAACGTGTGCAATAAATTTTTGCATTTGTTGTAATTTTTGAAAGCTATGTCGTTTAGAGCTCAAATATAATATAGCTCGGTGTGAAAACGTATTTACACCCAGCACAGAGTTAAAGACGACGATAACGCGTTACAATGGTATTCGACAGATATATAATTCCGTTTCGTAACGGACTTACATCAGCAGAAACGTGACGATTCGTGCACGTTTCTCGCTTTCGAGTGAGAATCGGCGCCAACAATCGCAATTTCCAATGAAAAATATGACACGTTAACAACACGTGAACAATGAGTGTAACGTCTTAATGAAAAAACGAGAGACTCGTTCGTAGCAGTGGCGCCTTATTTATCCCTTTTTCTCGAACGGAATTTCAAGAAAGAGAGAAAGAAAGAGAGAGAAAAGATCCCGTGAAATTGACTACGCTAAGAGGTACATAGCTCGGAATTACGTCTCGTCAACGTATTCCTCGTACAATGGACCCCCATTTTTAATTCCCTCGACCCACCTTGTCACGTCACGCCTTATATACGACAGGCGACAGCTGGTGCGGGTATATTCTGTTTGTAAAGATGGAAAAACGTACGCGCGTAGTATATAGACAAGGTGAACAATCTCATATATCTCAAGATGCGAAAAATAAAAAATAATTTTTAGTTGATATTTACATCAAATGCATTTCCATTTCTTCACAATTCTGCATTGATAAACCTATTGTAACTCTGAGGGAAATTCTTTACATCGCTTTTTTCGTATGAAATAAATTGAAGATGCATTTCGTGCGCGTGTTCGCTATCTGAAATTTGTTGATTGCTGTGAGAAAAGTAAATACAGACTCGTGACTCGTACAGGTGCACACGTCGACGCCCGAAGGGAAAAGAGAAGAGAACTGGCAAAGTCAGAATTGCGCCGCGCCGTGAAATTCCCGTCCAAGGACAAGGCGTTTCCGAGCTCGCCGATCAAGAAACGTTTAATGGGTCACGCAGCGAGTCTCGGGTTAGTTTCGTGCTCATGTCGTGCTATGCCGATACGACTACTTCTTATAGTCTCCGTCTTCCAAAGGTATGTCGTTTAAAATAACGTGGAATCAGCAATAAGATCCGTATCTTCAACACGAGGAGAATTGACAATTGGAAAATTATAAAATTATTTAATTAATTAATTTAATTAATCAAGTAATTAATTAATTTAATTGCAAATCATATTTAATGGAATCAAATATAATCTTTCGTATTTTTTTAGCATTATATTACTTTCAACGTTGCAAAGATAAATTACATATGTGTGAATAAACTTGTAATCAGTTTTTCTTAACAAAGATAATTGTATGTAATAAATATATAATAAAATTATATTGATCAAACTAATCTGTGTTAAAAACAAATACACGCAGATTTTATCGCAGAAATAAAAATAATCTCAATAATATTCGTAAGATACGATTTTCGCGATAATCTGTACAGTCTTTGTAAATTGTAAAAAAAAACGTAAAATTAATAAGATAGTCGACGAGGAAACATCTCAAAAATTCTCACGTAAGTCTGCCCTCTTCCCTTCCCTTTCTCGTACCCTTTCCAAAACTTTTATATTTCTTCATATGACGCGAGCTTCACCCTGATGGGGAGTTGAATGAGGGTCGAAGGTCTCTCCTCTGGATCTCTCGGAGAGGGGCATAAATCATGTTCCCGTGAAAAAGCAATGAAGATGAGGACAAAAAAGAGGTGGGCTAAAGAGGAGAGGCAGCTGAGAGGAAGAAGATGGAAATACGCGTCGGTCGTGCGTGTAAGATTCATCGCGGTTGCGTCGCCGGGCGAAGAAAGAGACTGCTAGGAGAGAAAGCAACCCCCTCGAGCACCATTCACGTAAATACCGGTATCGAACGTTACTTAAGTGTATATATACATATATATACGCTGCTCAGCCTCTTTCTCGGAGCATCCCAACGGACATTCTTTCCGGTCGCTATCCCCCTCGCTCGCTGCGTGATCTGCTCGACTTGATTCGGCATTGTCATGCAAATTCAGCCGCGCGGATTCAAGCCGCGCGAGATTTCTCTAATGCGACATGCTCTGCGATCGCACGTGTGCACGTGTAGAAGGATCTACGACACTTCGTTCTTCATCTTCCTTTCGCGGTGTCGATTAAATTAATCTCGAATTATCATCGATCACTTTTTCGAGGACACCGCGACATCCGAGCAGTATCATTATGCAATTCTGCATGTTTTTTTTTAGGTAAAAATAAGAGATAGAGTGATATATAAAAAAGAACAGCAATAAATAACATTCTTAGTGTTTTCAGAATATCGATTTTAAGTACTGTAAGTTTTTATCAAGTTTTATTTTTATAAATAGGATACACGAATAAAAGAGCAATAATAAAAAATAATTGTAGTAATTATTAATAATTCAATAAAAATTGAATATATCCTTTTGACTTTATCCAATATTAAAATCATTGCACAATTAACATACAGACTGCAAAATTATTCCGGTGTGATGTTATTAAATGTTTTTCTTTTTTAGAAAGCGTATCTTTTTATGTGAAAGAACGAGTGACACGAGTGCAGAACACCCATTTTTTTCGACGCAATTGATAATTCTTGGTAGTGCATTCACTCCGTAATCTCATATGCAGCTCTATAATCGGAACGTCACATGTCGCGCGACGCGTACACGCACGTACACATCAGCCCGGCTTAATATTTGAATACGCATGTAGGTTTGTGACCCGGTCGAATCAACGGCATATCGGCGCGGCCATAATCAGACGACATTGTGCGACCGTAGATTATGGGGTAGAGAGAGAACTGCGCGAGCGAGACTCGGTTTGTGCCAGCTACACGAATGTATAAGTAATCGACTTAAAAGACGACGACCTCGTTCCCCCTGCGCGATGTAGAAAACATATTTTGCTCGACTTGGCTTCGCACCGTTTTCCTAAGTGGTCACGAAATCCGTTGGCCAAAAATCTAAATCGCGCGATAAGGAAAAATCATTGGAAAATTTAAACGAAAGATTCCTCGAGGAATTATTTATAGACGTTCGCGCATACAAATGTTAATACATGGCGAGCGCTTGAGAAGAGTTATTCAGTAGCAAAAGGACAGAATTAATCGGGTATTAAAATGAATTATGGCACCGGTTTGAACACATTCTGCGATACTATTTACGAGATTCGATCATAAATAAAAATAGAATAAATATAAAATCATGAATAAAATTAAAGTTTATGAAATTATATATATTCTACAAACTTTGATATTTAAATTTAAATATCTCCGAAAAATTAAAGAGTAGCGAATTGTTGAATGCAAATTTTTGCAAAATAAAGTTATACTTGCAAGAAACAAAATTCGTGAGTGACTAAATAAATATGCGCGGAAAAATTTTTAGATTTTTAATTCATTGTGTGTGTCTTGTTATGCTATTACTTTCAACACTTACAAATTTTGAAATGACATTTGCGATTATTTTTAAGAATAATCATTTTTTTCAGTTTATGATATTGGCACAAATAATATTACCTATATTTATATTCGCCTTTTATAAACGATTTTTTTATATCTTTTGCAATTCTTTAATTTGATAAAATATATTAGTTATTGTATAAATTTTATAGAATGCAAAATATAAATATATATTTGGCAATCTTGATTTTAGAAGGACCCTCTATACAAGTCGGTTTTGCGCTAGATATAAATGAATTTGTAACTCGAAAGATAATCTATTTGTCGTCTAGAAAAATGTGTTCCAAATTGATCGGTAAAATCCGTGAAAAAGAGAACAATAAGGAACTCTTTCCGAAACAGCCCGCAGAAATTTTACGCACGCGCGAGTTCTGTATTATATGCACGAGCCACAATATGTAAGTACAAGCGGGAGGAACGTGATCGTGCATACTGACCGCGAGGGACATGTCGAAGATATATCTGGCGGCGATATTGCGCCGGACTACCCGCGGCGCATCGTTCGCGCGATCGATGGATCATCGATCGGTGGTGCACGGGAGGAGTCAGCGGGTGGGTGCATCGCCGTGCTATGCAACAACGTTCGACGCGTGCAAATGCACGCGCGCACGTCCCACGTACGTACCCCGACAACGAGGATTGTCGGATGCGCGAGAGATGGGCGCGTGTCCGATGTAATAAAGGCGATAATGGTCATTATTATCGGCGGATTACGTCCTTAGAAACTACCAATCGTTTTATAGCACAGACGCACGATCTCAAAGAACGAAATAAATTGATCCAAAATCCTGATCATTACCGTTCTTGCATTTTACGTCTGTCACAAACAGGGATTTTGTATATGCCAAATTTTTATGATCCACTTTAAGCATTCAATTTAAATTCGTAAAAAAATATAAATATAAATAATAAAATTCAAATTTAAAAAAATGATTTCAACATACAATAAAAAATAGGTTTCGTAGTTCTAGTAAATTTAGAAGACCCGTAATATAGTGTGCATCGGAAATATTCAATTATCGTTGCAGCTAGACACTGCGGTTCCGTGATGTACGAACGAGTAATCCAGCTTACTAAACGAAGACCGACAATACTTAAAACATGAGCGCTCTTCTCTACCGCGACGAAGAGGAACGCGAGGAGGAAGAATAACTCTCGATATCCCGTAGGTGTTTGCAAACAATGGCAAGGAATCATCCTCGGACGATTTCGACATATGCTTGGAACGACGCACGCTTGTAATATGACGCGTGCAGGGTGTGCCTCAAATGAGCGTACTTATCCGACAGGCGGCAGGGAAGGAAGCGGAGGCATTTTAACCGCGATTGAACAGACACGGCAACCTATACGAGGAAAGCGTGTTTAATTTTTCGAGCGAGAACGCGCGCTATCTTACATCTTACAATGCGCGTATTCCGACGTTCATTGGAAAGAAAACAAAATTATTCTAAAGGAAAATAATAATGTACATAATAAACCAATCGGTATCATTTTCAGAGCAAAAAAATGCAATATAAATGTATTATAGCAAGTGCATAAGCATAGTGGTATATCTGCAGCGTATAATTAAAGAGAAATTTTAATAAAATTATTAGAACCGAACAGCTAAACCGAGCAGCTAATTAGGCTCAATATTAAAACGGTAAAGAGGCACCTGTATATTTCTATTAATAACTTGGGGAATGGATCCTGAGATCGGATGTTTAATAGATATGACAATCAGGCGTTTTTGTGCCTCCTCGATTAGCATCTGCGAAATTAAGTGTGTCGTTCAGCGAGATCGAAGATGTCGATTCAGTATTGGAATTAGAGGCGAGAGAGAGAGAAAGAGAGAGAGTACAAGATCGACGCTAATACGATTCTTAAGCAACCGCACGAGATCGAGATATCGATCGGTTTTATCGGCAGACTTGTTCGCTCGCGGCTCTCGTCCTGCACACAGACACGTTCACTCTCACGTGTATAGGCCAGAAAAGCAATGGCATTCATTGCGTAACGAGGCACTTACCGCAAATCAAACTAATAGCCAATAAAACACTCGCTCTAAAATCGCATCGAGAGGCGCGCCTGGGATTCATCCGGAATTCCTGCTCGGACATCGTGTTATTAACGTTTAAGTAGCGGCATGAGTTAGGTATTCGCGATGCTATTTATTTCAAAGTAGTGCCATTAGTGATACGAACGATATATGTATCGAGAGAAATTTCTACGCAAAGCGAACTGAATTAAATACGAAACGCTGCAAAGCGCCTAACTGTGCCGAAATATATATGGGAATGTTGCATATATCTATACGACACTGTATTAAAATCATAATTGTCACATATGTGTAAGAGATATTTTGCTCTCTGATAAATTAGACATATTAGTATACTTCTCTTACTATAAATTATTTATACATTCGCAATACTACTTATTACGACTGTGTTTATTTTCTAAGCTCGCGACACGTTCTTATTTAAAAGTAAAAGGCGAACGCGAACGGTGAAATGTGCAATACACTCCTGAGGTGAACGACCTCTATTTTAAACTGCAATGTCAGTCGTATAATTCAAAAGATTTATTCGCTAACTGTGCACGAAAGCATCCGCGACTCATTACGTGCGCGGAGACGGATAATTAAATATTGAAAATAAATGAACCGGTAAACGCAGCACGCCACATTGGAGGAGCACCTCAACAAACGCACGTTTGCGCCGGTTCTCACCCATCAAAATGCATATTAGTAAGCGGATCGAAATCATAATAGAAAGAGAGGAAGAGAGAGAGAGAGAAAGGAAGAGAAAAGGGAGAAAAAACGCGAACCGCTATTTTTACGTTTCCTAGTAAGGTAACAATGCCTTCTCGTATCGCGATTAGTTAACCAACGAGATATCGGTCTTCCATCGGATTTGCGGCTTGTTACCGCGAACACGTTTCGCTCCTCTCGTGCGTTTCAATCTCGGGACTTTCTTTCATACGTAGCACGTGCATTAACTCGAGATTTTATCCTAGAAATTTTTAAAACTGAGAATTACAGACAAGATTGATTAATAAACGAAAGGAAAGACTTTTTAACGCTATATCATTAATCAAACGTCGCAATGTTAATTGAACTATCAGCTGCTTGAGACGTCAGTGTAAACTTAAAAACCACCACGTACGGTTGGTCCGATCGCAAAACGATTAAGAAATCCTTACGCGTTCATAATCCATATTTAAATATGAAAAGAAAAAAAAATTTGAATTTATTCCCAACAGAGTTATATTAATTGACGTATCAAATTATTATTATTAGACGCGTACATTATTCGAATCGACATACATCAATATATTGATTAATTACGTCGAGGTTGAGAGGAGAGAGAAAAAAGTAAGCCATCGATCCAAAACATTTATTCGGGACGGCCAGGTGAAACGTTATCAATTAAGATTATATTTTACGAAAGAATCACGAACGCGACCGACTCTGACTGATTCGAGAGAATTTGACGACGCATAAAAATAATTGTTAATTATCTCGACGATTGTTTGCGGCTCGAGGCGAACCGATAATTTCGCATTGACACGCTCGACACGCAAGGTGCGTGTATATATGCATTTGCTGCCGATGCGAATAAATGCTGGACGGCAAATCTTTTACACCTTTTACTCTCGGTGCATTCATTCCCGAGGCACTCGTAGAAAGAATGCTTAACACGCGATATCGAAAGAATATGTAATTGAACTTGCTACTATTTTCCTACAATAAAATAAGATATCAAAAATTGCGTACGACATATTCATGCATTGCACTATTTGCATTAAAAATTCTCGAATTTTATAAAGATCGATTATAAGCGTTAAAATATTTTTTTATAAAACTTATCCAATTCTATTTTATTTAATTTTATAATTTTCTAAGGTAAGAGCAAGGAAGAGATATAAGATGTCACGTGTCGTCTCGAGAGAAAGATGTACGGATGCGCTAGAAGATAATGGTGTCATCGAGATTTCTCTCGAGTCACTAGGCCACCTATTTTCATCCACTTTTCCCTGTCAGTAGAATTATTTAGCCCGAATCTCGCATTTTCTCGGGGGATATCGAAGATCTTTGACATCGCTACCAGAATAAAATAGACGAAAGAATAAAAGGAGAGTGTAAAGAAAAAAAAATATGCAATAACTCATTGTCAGTGTCGACATCATCCTCATTCATTGCATTACATCGAAGACGAATAATAAATGCGACAGCTTGATATAAACTCTCTTTTACTTAAAAAAGAAAGAAAAAAAATGAACGCTTCATCCCGTTACAAAGTATAATCATCATTTGGTGCTGACAATTCGTCTGCTAATTAATAGAAGATTAATTAAAAACATCAACACGTCGACGTACACATTATTGTATTACTGTCCCTTTACAGTTACCTTTACAGTTAGAAGTAGCATGTTCGTTGTCTAGCCGTAATTATTAAACCGCGAGTAATTAATATAGCAATAATTAACATACATGATTAACGAATGAAAATGTAAAAGGCACAGGTCGCAATTTCAGAGCGCAATCGACAACGATCTTTATGATATGATGTTAACATTTCCAGTTCGTCTTATCATGTATAGCTGCACGTAATTTTCGAACATAATGTTTGCATTTAGATTTGATTATGATAGAGAAATGAAATATGGAGTCGAGATAATAACGCGTTGTCTTTAAAGAAACATACATAGTACATTATTATTATCATTATTAATGTACAAATCAAATTATTTTGCGACGTTTATGTTTTTTTTTTAATTTTTTATACCAGCTTTCAGACAATTGAAAATTAAGATATATACCTATACGATGTCGCTCTATAATCTTTTATCATGGAACAAAAAGACAATTTTTATCTGAATTTATGTACATACGCGTCTGCGTGTTTCTGACATGAATCACAGTTATGAGTTAATCCAGTTTCAACATATGCGAGCCAGGCTATTACAGACTTATTCAATCCACGCATCGGTAACGCATCCGTAACTCGATCTGTGCATCGCGCGATCGATCTCTTTATCTTTTCTCCCCTCTCTTTCTCTCTCGCCGTCGATTGCACACCTATTACGCATTATAAAGCGCATCGAAGAAAATGCGGCCCGATTACGACGCGCCGAGTTTCGCACGAAAGCTGTGGGAGTTTCGCGGAATTGAATTATGAGAGAAGAGCCCCACGAGAGAAAAGAGATCGTATCTCTATCTTCTCCATATAACGAAAGAATGAAGCCCCGATGATATTGCATCTTCTAACGGAGCGTGCATCGCGCTAGCGAGAGATGAGGCACATTATCGTCGAATTGTTTCGCGTCAATAGAGTTTCCGTGTACAGTTTTCTCGGGGATACTGTTATATACTGTGCGTCTATTAGGAAAAACGTTCGCTTCTCGTTGCGGAAGAGAATGGATCTTTATATCGCTCGTGAAATGTGATTTCATTCGTCAATGAAAAAATTATTGCGTCACACATGTAAAAAATTCGCAATCACTTTATCCAAGAAAATCATTTTATATCATAACCAATTAATTGAATCTATATTTGTTTAAAAAAAGTTTTAGTTTTAGAAAAATCTACAAATATTTTGTCACTATAATAAAATAAGAAAATATACATTTTTATTTAAATAAACTTTTCATTTAATCGCGGTTTATTTGTTCCATATTCTCGTGAAAAAATACATACGTGCAATACAAAGGATATAGCGCGACCGACAAATAAAAGTAAATATTTTAATGAGACTTTTAATTTGGGTCTTGGACGAGGCTTTAATTACACGAAAGTCACTCGACTCAAACTAAATTGGATTAAACGGGCAAGCTAAATGAGCGCGAACGAAGCAAAAAGCTTCGTATTAAATGATACTTGAACCTTCCAAAAGATCAAGTAACTAAAAATCCAGAGAATTTCATCTGCATAAAAAAAAAATAGACATGTGTGTTAGCTTATGTAAACGTATTATATATGAGAGCGTAATTAGAACACAAGCGTTATCTGACAGATCTAAAACAAAAAAATGTATAATTTTTATGTCAAATAAATTATCTTAAAAAGTTAAAAGAAAAGGACCAACAATTTATGATTTACATATAAACAATTTATATAAAATTTTTTAATTTATCTGATCTTTTCTTATAGCTTTAGTATTTTTATTTTTTAATATTTAACTTTCACTCTGTCTAAAATTTTGTGATATGAATCATTTACTTCTAACTACGTTTAGACCGAAAATAAAGTGCTGATTTTCTCTAATTCCCCGAATCAGTTTCTCTTTGATCAAACAAAACGGCCTCACTACAAGAGAAATCGAAGTGTCCATTTAAACAGTATAAGGATAGGTGACGAGAAGATTACGAAATCACGAACATGGCTATCTTAAAAAAAAAAAAACAAAAAAAAACGATAGTTTGCCCCCCAAAGAAGTTTCTCTCACGCTTCTCGATAAAGTCTTCTCGCTCTAACAGGTGTGCGAGATGCAAGGTGCATCGATCGTAACCGAAATGAGAAAGTTTCCTTATTAATGAATATAGAGGAGATACCTTGCGGCAACATAGAAAGTTTGCGCGGTATCGATTTCTTGACCTTACAATTACCTACTACAACGGTGTGTATTAAAAAAATAAAAAAAAAAAAAACAAAAAAAAATTTACACGAGATTCAAGTAAAAGTTATACAGCAAAATTATTGTATTTAACCTTCTTGCTTGCGATGCGTTAAATTGCATCGTAGTTATCGACAAAAAGGAAATATGTTAGAGAGAAAATATTTCGTTCAGATAATTTTTGTATATAAATCGAGATAGTAATAACATTTTAAATATTCCAAAAAGCCAACATTCAATACATAAAATTTTACTTGCAAAACGTTGACCCATAAAGAAAATTCTAACGAACAGATCATGCAATATACGAATCTCAAATGTAGCGTTGAAAAAAATTAAAATCGCAAAATAGGAATTCTTTCTCTCTATCTCACTGCGAATTTAATTATCACAATTAACAAGAGAGCGTAAGTCAGAGTTTTCTCAACAGAGTTAACAGCTAGCCTTGAAGTAGGAAGTCGAATAAAATAGTAACGAAAAATATACATACATATATTTTTTTCAGCGGAATTTAAGTCTTTAAATCTCACGGCCTTGTCGTTTGTTGCATTTCCGCTGAATGGGTTTTAAAAAAATCAATGCAATTAAGTGTGTCGTTAAACGCAAAAGCAATCGAACTGCAAATTACTCGATCAATTTGATACGCTCGAACGAACAGGTGCGTCCAGATAAGCCGTGTACACATTACGATAAAACGACGCGAATAAACGCCGTTCTGAATCGTATATATGACTCATGCGATTGGCATTGCATATTGCATCGCGCATAGTAATGCAGAAATATTTGTTATCTGCGTAAGCATTAATCGCCTTAGACTTTAGACAATGTGGATAGAAATGAATGTCAGAACTGCTCGTTGATTCTTGCATGTATCTTAATGCTCTTTTATTGCAGCATTGTAAAAAATAGCCTCTATAATTTCATGATTAAAAAAAGCTTTTGTGGAGATACTATATTTTATCTACAGATTTTTTGAATTTTTTTCATGATTTCTGCATATTTTTACATGATAAAAATTGAATTTTCTGTATAATTCGCATTTTCGAATGCTAAAAATTTTAGATACTAAATTCTAAATGCAAAATTCTCTCAATATCTATTAATTTTTAGTTTACAATCTAAATAAGTAATTATTGCAATATATGTGTATAATTTCATTGATAAAATCCGAATGTAACATATGAATCACATATAGTACGATAAAATTGTGCTCGTCCACGCGATATGTTTGTGTCACAAGAATGCGAGTTACACAATTATCTTTAGATTAGTCTGATATCTTAATTGTAAACAGTATATCTACATATATAGAGAATCGTATCGCATTCTGAAGGCGGACGCAATTAAAAGTAAACAAGCGACTTGAAAACCAAGTCGTACAATAATATCGGACAAATGCATCCCATGTGTGTCCAGATATAATTCACTCTGAAATTATCCCATGAGATATATCGCGAATTGATCTAGTACTAAAGCGCGACGCTAATTGCAACGCTGTCGAGCTGCTTTGAGTGCCGCAATAACTAAGGGATAGCGATCGAGTCGAGCCGAAACTTCCTGTTAACGCCGATTTATCGTCCCTTTCCTCCACATGCAATTCTATTGTCTTTTTTTTCGCCTCCTCTCCGCTCTTGCGCTCGATTCGTGTTCTCTCGCTGACGTTCGGAGTTGTCTAGCATATTCTAGGAAGGATCAAGGACGTGCGCGAGGAATTCGGCGAACAAAGAGTTTAAAGAATGTCATGGCTGAAACGCTTTATGATGGATCGGTTAGGATCTGCATACGAGACGCGATAAATCAGATTTGATGCGCTGCTTTTGTACGACTTTAAATCGAACGAAGAAGATAAGCGTCTCGGAATTTTGACAGTTCCTACTCCTATGAAAAAACATTCAAAAAAAATCGCGGATCTCTGAATAATAATTTTAGTTTTAGTTAAGTTGGAGTTTCGTCTTTTTTTGTGATATAAATTTCAAGAATAAATAAAAAATAATATAAACGTATTAAAATATAAAAGATAATTAGCACATCTTTCTTTTACCTTAAATACAATTTTTAGTAGTTCTACTTTTAATAATTCGAACAATATATATATATTTATCTCGATAAACACAATTAAAAAATTTAATTAAAGAATTATTATTTTTTCTTTCTCCTTTTTTTGCAAGCAGCGCAAATCGTTTTCTCCGAAATCTCGACGCGTCGCGAATGTCAAGGATAGCAAGCATCATAACTCCCTCGTTCCAAAGATTCAAAAAGGGTGAAAAAAAGCGACGAAAGTCTTTTGCGCAGGACACGTCTCGTAAAGAATGAGAGCTTATATGTGGCAGACACCCCTGCCGTGATTTTCATATTCACAATTAGCATTTTTTTCTGCCCTGTCCGTTCTCCTTTCAGTCGCGATGAACAATAGCTGGGAGGAAAGAGAGGGACTGACATCTACGAGCACACAAATCGCCGAAATCCCGCGCACAGATCTGTTCCACCGTGAAGATTCTCCGTTTTGACGTTAAATTATTACAATGAGTTATATAGACCTGTCTACCTGCCCCTCTTGTTAATGTGTGCGTGAATATATCATGAACCAAACCACTCGCTAACACTCTTAAACTTCCGTACTATGAAATATAAATTATACAAAAATCGTAAAACATCATGCTCAATTAAATTCAACTTTATATTTTACGTTAAATTTGCAAATAATATATCAAAAACGAAATAAACTTAGATTGATACAAAATCTGTATCAAATTGGTAAAAATAAAAATATATTTAAATACGCGACAATTATGTTTGCAAATATCAAGAGGAAAATATGCAAAACGTCATGTCTCGTATATTTATGCAAAAAAACTGATATAACGAACCGTGTGAGAAGAATGAAACTGGCAGTTCATGATAGAGCGAGACTCTCACGACACAGAAAGGCGGAACGTTCTTCTTTAACGGATTCTTGGTAATCTCCGCGGTCGAATCTTCGAACGGGCGCGGGCAGTTTTTTTATTTACTACCATATCGGAGATGATGTCTCATATGATCGCGATCGGTGTCAGATCCACGTTCCTTAGGAACGTGGCCATAGAAACTGAACAAGCGTGGTTTGATTCAGAGTCTCGGAATGTCCGCAGACAGTTCGTAGGAAGCTCCGCGAGCCAACGGGGCTCCCTTATAAGGCTGCTTTCCGACGGATATGGATTTTTTTTACTCCTCTATCGTAGTTCGCGTCCGCGAAACAAGATTAATCCCTCATGTACATAATATGCATGTAGAGAGATTTTATCCTTTCAGATATGCATCTTAGTTTCCGCATAATTTAACTAATTTGTCCAAATAGAGAAGCACGATGTATGGTGTAGTGTAAACAGATGTTATTTCAACAAAAATGTTAATTCACGTATATATTTATAATTTAATAATTCAAATAAAGAAATTTAAATAAATAAATTAAAATAAATAAATAAGAAATATAGATTGTGATCTTCAAAAATAAGAGACAAGAATTTTTCAATCTTGTTTTTTATAATGGCGTTCTGATGCAAAAGCTATAAGAATTTAGGACGTTCGAGAATCTCGTTTTATAGGTGGATCGACCAAATAAAAAAAAAATAATACAGAGCGTTAAATAAAGGAAAAAAAAGATAGCAATATATATTCGCCGAGCGATGTTGAACGTTCAAGATTCGGCTACCGTGCTCCATCATTTGCGATCGTCGATCTTATCAAGGCAGAAACAAGGCAGCACGAGGCAACGCGCCGGGACTTCCTCGTGCATGTCTCTCGCGCTCCCTCGCTCGCTGCATCGCGATTTAACTAGCTGCAGACCGACAGATTTCTATCTCGTATGCAGTTGCAAGCCTTGGACATAACGTTCTCTCGTCCTTCCCCTCTCTCTTTCTCTTTCTAACTCTCTTATCCGAGAAGGGCGGATCGTTAATGGTGATTTTACACGAGGTAGCGAGATGAATCAAGTGGCAAGTTAGTTGTTACATCTTCTTTCACGTTTTCAAAAGTGATGCAATTTTTTTTTAAGTATTTCTTAAAATTAAGACAAATATTGTTTGCACACTTACTACTATTTAGCATAGATATAGATATAGATAATAATTTTTAAAAAAGACGAATTAATAATACATATAAAAATTCAAATGTTTCTTTCTATCCTTTAAATTTTTTTTACTGAAATTTTATACATTTTATTTGTGTAATTTAATGCAATTAAAATTTTTAAAAAATTACATGTATTGCAATAATGCAATTAGAGATACAATTATCTATAACGGTACATAAAAGAATACTGTTAATGGGAATATCGATAATGACCCGATTCAACGGCGAATGTTTCATTACTTGCTCTTTATGAGAGTGAAATTGAGGTTAAATGGAACATTAACGTGATGAAGAAAAAACAAGCGGTATGCCCGAAAGTAGAAGACATTTCTATTCACTTTTTTTCAATGCCCTACTCATTTATTTAATCATTTTTCTGCACTTGATTCGGTAAGCAAGTATTTATGCCTTCCACAATTAAGTATTTACAATCACAAACATGTCAAATAAATTTAGGCAAAGTCGTCCGCCAATTTTGCACAAATAAATTTACAAATAAATGGCTTGCAAATAACGCACGTCCACTTGATTAGCCTCACTATTAGCATCGCGTAAATCCGCCATAAGGGCCGAAGATTCGTCTCGACGACACCGCTAACGCACTCGTCCAGCATCCTGTTCCTTTTTTATACGCTCGCGAAATTAATGGCGCCTCGCATGTATCCTTCCACAGGGAAGAAAATGTAACGAGGAAGAAGGGGACCCCCGAGTTGGACTTGGTGATGGAGGTTCGTAAATACACGCCAAGGTAGGGCAAAGGCAGTATCGTCGTTAAGAGTCGCTCGAATTACGAACATTTGGCAAAGTCCGCTTTTAGTGGCGGCCTTAATGCGGGGAGAGGCACAAAGGCGCTTCTTGGTGGGTCGTCGTTCAAATACCGAGGTCGTTAAAGAGCCACGCAATCTCGTCGAATTACGAATTGCATCGCTCGTCGCCGCGGCTCGACGACGACACTTAATGACCCCTGAGAAGCCGCTATGCAAGTTTGTGCATGGTCACGAGTGCATCGTGGCACCCGGGCATTGTGCAGGGGCGCAAAAAGTACGACAGACGTGATTTTCAAGCGAGCAGAAGCGATGTGCGCAATACGTTTCGAATTTTAAACTCGATTCTTGAACGAGAAATTTCTGTCATTTATTCATAGGTGACCTAACTTTTTTAGATTCAATTAAAAATTGTTATAAAATCATTTAATAAATTGTAAAAAATCAATTTCTATTATAACTCCTTAATTATATTCATGCAATAACGTTTTGACTAAACTTTAGAGCTGCAAGAAAATATATTTTTTTCTACTCGTAACTCTTGATCCAGTGCATTAAAAAAAAATTGCAACTGTTCGGTAATGTCTCATTTAATAATCGAGATTAGTTTCTGAGATAAATTATTGCTGGGAGAAAATTACCACACAGATTATATTTTGCTACTATGAATATTTGAATAAAATTCTCTGGGATCTAATGGGTTAATGACAGCGATCCGCGTTTCACTTCCACGGCTTTGATAACTGGTCGTCAGTCGGATATCCAGTTTCTATAGCCTGACCATATGTGTAAGCGTGTATGTATGCGCACATGCATGTGTGTCTCGGGCGACGTAACGTGATTTCGCGTTCGTCGAGGAAGGCGCGGGTCGACCGTACACTGTAGCGCAATTTACACGAATTACGGACGCGTTTGGTGATTCGCGGTACGTCGTCGTCGTATTACGGCTCGGTGAAAGCCGGTGATTTTACGGTGCGGTGGATATTCGACGTTCGAGGCTTTGATCGCGAGCAAGGTTAGGAGGTAAAGGGTAGCAGTCGGGAAATAGTAACGTGTATCTGTGCGCTGCCTCGTGAAAGTCGACGAAGATAAAACGCGGTGGGGAGACAGAACCACACGATTTTGTATCGCGCCGCGTAAATCGATTATCGAGCAAATTGCGCTTCTCTCTAGTATATATTCGTCGAATAGAGAAAGCTTGCCCGGGGTATCGGATGACGGATTTTCGGTCGCGATATTTAACCTTTCATTTATCTATATAGATAAACGCTATTCTCAGTAGCAAAATATAGAGCAGCACAAAAGTGGATGTCAATGTCCGAGAAAGTTATTCTCTTATATAGTTTAATTTAAGTTGATTTTCTAAATTAAATAAAAATATCTTTAATATGAAAACATAATAAACATACAGAAACAAGTGTGTAATATTTTTCTCACTTTTTACAAAAAAAGATTCAAACTTGAAACTTTTACTTTTAGATATTCAATTGAATATAAGTATAAAAATTCTTTTGCATATATTATATTAAATATTATTTTTAGATACACGTGCAATATACTTATGTATTTTCATTTTTTATAAAAAGATTTAAACTGGAAACTTTTACTTTCAGATACTCCAAATAGATTATAGGTATATAAAAATTCTTTTGCATATTTTATATCAAATACTTTAGATAAATACAATTGTATTTTAATGTCTATTCTCGTTCTCTCGTATGTGCAATAAAATGCGCTGTCAAGTTAGCGCAGCGGTACAGATAACATAAATTAAAGATACACAATCGTATGTATCCTACGTAATAAATGCGTGAAGATCGACGTGCTTCAGCGAGTGCTGGCAAGTATCAACATTTTGCCCGACGACCTCGTCGGATAGTAAACAATCGCAGGTGCCGACGAAGAAACGCGGCCAACTCTTTTTTTTACTCGTATCCGTTCCGTTTACGCACCGATGCAAACACACGCGAAAGATATCAGTCGTTTATTCCGGTAAATAGCGTAAATCATATTTTATAAATATTGTACGAATAAATGTTTTAACGGATCTCTTGTATATTTATCTTCAAAGTTGCTCTAAACACGTTCTATTTTTGAACAACACACGTTTCCTAATCGATCAAATAATTTTATATTCATGAAATGTTTTTAAAGAATAGGAAGATTAATATATTAAATCATGATGCGAATATAATTTCTGTGTACTTAATTTTTTTTCTCTAAATTGTGATATCTAAAATATGCCGGCGTTCTGCTTTTGTTGCTTAAAAATCTGCTCACGCATTGCATACACGCTGCTCTTTTTCAGTAGTTTTCAAAAATCGACCTGTGCTACTTTCAAGGTAAAAGATTCGTGAAACGTGTTATTTCTGAGGTAAACGGTTCAGAAGTAACGTATATACGTAGGACACACACAAAAAGAAAAAAAAATACCGCAATGCCGCGCTACATAACCACGTATGCGAGTTACGTGAAACTCGCCAACTATGTACACGATGTAAAAACCGACACATTACATTACGGAGCAATTATATAATCAGGTTGCAATACGTACGAAATCGTAATTCGCCTAAATTCGTTTAATTAAAGGTGGAGAAAATAGCTTAAACCGAATAATAAATGAGACGTCTAATTGCAAAAGAATCATGAAATGTATAATGTGTGAAGTCTGAGAAAATGAGATTATTTGTTCTCAAAAAATGATTTTGTGTATTCTCTTCCTTTGTTTCTATTATTCTCAATTTTAACAGAACAAGTGAAAAAACATTGAGCAATAGTATATCACAAGTATTAATCATTTACTAAAATTTGTACAAATGTAAGTTTAAAAGAATTATCAACTTAATAAAAAGTTGATGTAAATTTTATTTTAATTACACAGAGAGAATTTTCTCTTAGAATATTTACCCTGAAATCATGGTAATCGTGGGATAATATGGTAGTTAAAAAAATTAGATTTACCACAAGAAAAATATTAATGTCTACCACAATAAGGTATAAAATATGTTCGATTAAATTTACTATGTATACATATTAATATTTTTATTGTGGTAAATATTAATCAGAGAAACTCTTATAAAATTCCAATACCAACCATATTATCCCACAATTATCATAATTTTCAAGGTATATATTTTAAGAGAAAATTCTCTGTATATATTTTTTCAACAAAGATATTGTTTAATCTTCTTAAAGTGATTTTATCATTTACTGATTTCAAATAAGAATAAAATTTTAACCGTTACTCTAATTATAAATTGTAAACTCTAATCTCCATTTTCCATTTGTTTCTTTTAATCCTGACATTAGCCAGAAAAAGTTTTGTATACTTTAATATCGATAAAAAGGCGAATATTTACAAAGCGCAAGTATTTATGTATTCGCGCGAAACTATCGCTTTTTATGCTCAAATTATTCCGTGTAGAATATGATCAGTTACGAATGCTTGGTATCTACTCTACCAGAACAGCAAAAAGAGATTGCCCAATCCATAAATTCGTATAGTAATCGACGCGTAAGATATTTCTAGTCATTTTACAGTCATGCGTCACGATCCGATTCCGAGCACTTTCGATAGCTTGCGCAGCCAAAGATCGTTAATATATGAAACAGATCGTTGATTTAAGTGAAATCGATTCATTTTATGGGCATATAAACTTACAATTATTAGATATCAAATGAAATTATAATTATATATGAAAGTGTTTAGCATCGCGATTACAGATTTAATTTGCCAATTACACTTAAAAAAAATATCATTAATAAAATTTATTTAAGAAAAAGTCAAGTTTTATTTCTCTATCTTTCTCTCTCACACAAAAATATTTCATATTAATCTCAAAATAAATAATGATTATATATCATGTGAAAATGTGTTTAAACGTTGATACTCGCCAAATGCGAGTCGAAATCCGTGAAAATTTGATATTTCTCGGATCTCAGAGAGGACGAGTCGTCCCTATCTGATAAGTTAATGAAAATATTTATAAAACTGTCAGACATATTCGCCTCAAATACATCAGTTATAATCGTACGAAAAAAATATGGGAATTGATCTCTTGCTCCTTAAATCGGAGCGAATCGAAATCGTGCGAATAGATTCGATATCGTAGAAACCTCAGACGAGAGACACGCTATACAAGAGGCTTACCTCCTTCATGCCGTCGAGTCTGCCGAGGCTCTTGGTGCCCCGCAGTGGCGGAAACGCGACGTCGTGCCAACCACCACCGGCGCCGTTGCACATCTGCAAGTGGTCCGACTGCGAGGAGTGTAGTCCTCGGGCCCGACTTTTGCTCTTGCGTTTATCCAACAGATGCTTGGCCCTGGACTTCCTAACAGGTACCGCGGAATCGTCCTCCGGGTCGCTCTGCACCTCCCATCGCGACGGCGACTTGAAGCGCCGCCGCGGACTCGTAGGCGAGGTCACCGGCGAGGTGAACCTCTGCACGAGGGTGCCGAACATGGTCATCATTAATCGGCCTCGATTCGCCGCGCCGCGAACACCACAAGCGTGCGAGTTTACCAGCAAGGCTATACGCGCGCCCTAATCGTCACGCATCGCCGGCATTCGGGGCCGACGTCACGTCGGCGTCGCGAATGGCGGACTTCACACGTCACTTACTGTCTCACTTGAATATCGCGCGGAATCCGAGCCACAAGTGGTTTGCGAAGGAGAACACTGCGCGTGAAATATATATGTCACACACACTCCGAAAAATGTCGCGAGAATGCCAAGTCCCTCGCAGGGAGAGGAAGGATCGATCGCGCACTAGAAGAGAGAATCGAACGCGGCCACGCAGCGATCGGTGTTATTTCGAAGATGCACCCGAAGAGCGGTAGCGAAGAACAGCAAACGCGGCCTCCTCCTTCTCCTTCTGTGCTCGTCGAGTCGGGCTCGAAAGTCGGCGGCGGGCACAGGTATTTGCCTTCGGGCGTCCGTGCAACCGCAGCTCTCTCGCAAACACCGCACTCTCAAGTTATGCACGTATATACAAGAGTCCTTCGCGACGTTCCGTGCCGTTCCGTTTCTGCGTCGAGAGCTTCCGGTTAAACTACGGGTTATAAACGTCAATCGTTTTCCTAACCTTTTTCTTTCGCGTGCCGTTATGAACGCGAGGAGTCACGCGAACGTGTCGACCCACGATATGCACGATAACGCGATAGGTCGAGGGCGCCGAACGCGAGCGCGACGGTTTTGAACGTCGAAGCACCGATCGTCGTCGCGAAATACGTGCAACTCCGAAACTGGTCGCGCGGAGACTGCCAGCGCCGAGAGACCGGTTGGCCTCGCTCGTGCGCGGAGCCGCCCGAGCGCGCCCGAGTACGCGCGAAGATGCACGAGCGAGAGCGAGCGCGATTCTTGCGCCGCGCCGGTTACCATGGCGATCGGGACTGATGATTCTTCTCCCTCGGGCCTCGACACACACGTATCACATACCGTTCATTGCTCGTCCGTCTCGCGAAAGGGACCCCTCGGACCTGTGATATGCGCGACACATGTGCACGTGTATTTTTCTACACACCTTGTTTTCGGTCCCCTTTTTTTTTACGAAACACTTGAATACTGGAAATAGGGAGAACGAAAGACGAAGAACGATTTTTTCGCAAGCACATTTCGAGATCAATTTCCATATATTAATATATATATTTATTTTAAAACATGATTTTTATAAGTAAAATATGAAAGAGAGAGAAATGTATTAAATTAAATATAATATTGAGGTATATAAATCCAACTTTCTTAGTTTTTAGAAAGTTTCCAATGAATTGCTTACCCTGCGCATAATAGAAAAAATATTAGGAATAAATATTAAATATTAAAAATAAAAATTATTTTAAAATAATAAAATCGAAAACTTTAATATAAACTTTAATATAAAAATACAAATTTGGATAGAAAGCACTAGTAAGTGCTAATAAGCTAGTACGAGCCCTCAAATTTATATTTATACATCAAAGTTTTTCGATATTTTATTATCTTAAAATAATTCCTATTCTTAATATTTGATGTTTACATATTTCTAATATTTTCTCTATTGTCTACCAGGGTCTTATTATAAATAATAGATTAATTATTATTAGATAAGAATTATTATAAATAGAAATGTTTAACTTCTACATGGAACAAAATTAGCTACTATATATACATAGTTAAGTTTTAGCTATGATAGCTAGTACTTCTTAGCTATAGAATTCCCCGTTTAACTTTAGCTAAAAAATGTTAGTTATCATAGCTAAAGTTTAAGCATGATAATTAAATATCAGGTTGTAATATATAGAGACAGCTAAAATTTAGTTATGGTGGCTAATTTTTTGCCACGTATAAAAAATATAGATTGCACGTGTATGCAATATATACATTGGTAGTATAGCTAATTAAAGATATGGCCATAATTTTTGAAATATATCGCTGAAACATGTCCTGTCATAACGGTCATATGGTCGTGATAAAAATTGATACAGACTCTTAAGATTCCGGGACGAATTCCGGTTTCTAGGCGTCAACCAATTAATAGTACGGTTACTGGTTTGGTTGCTTCGCGGTTAATAATCCCACGTATGTCGAAGAAGGTAAATGAGGGTTAGTCGTACGGAGGCTGAGATAATTACTAATAATAATAGATTTTCTGATTTATCAAGTCATTTATGCTAATTCAAATGGCAGTCGTAGAAGCGGAAAACCCTTTTAAAGCGTTAACAAGAATAAGTAGGTGTAGGCTTAACGTATTACAAGTAGATATCACAAAAGATTATTCTCTGATGAAGATGTACTTTCGATTAATTAGAGCGTACGAAAATTTTCATTTTCTAAATCGTTGAATATCGTAATCGAAAACGGAGAAGATTTTATATTTTTTATGCAAAGAAATAAAAAAAATAATCTCAATTGTGTACATTTTACAAAAAGAATGATCAATATTTGCAATATATTTTAAAAACCACAAAATTATCAGAGCCGTAAAAAAATGGTGCGCAAAACTTTTTTTCGGAATAAAATCGTGCTGCAAACAACAATTTGCGTATATAACAATTTACTCCCGCTGGCATCCTCTCGCCAAGGCTTCCCGAGGTAATTAACGATCATCGATCCACGCGCCAATTCGCCCTTTCATCCTCAAGGACATCGGAGGTGGAGCAGGGCGTGAATCTGCGATGCCGCGCGTTTCTTATTACTCGAACGATATCATTAGAGTGGGAACTCGTCAAAACTTCAATTATTCCCGTGGCTATATACGGCGAAACGAGGGCCTTGATTAATCGTACGCGAGAGAGACCCCGGTGTGTCGTGATTATTAAGCGAACACGTAATTAGCACGAATCACCTGATACCCGCATAGAGACCCCTCTGTTCCTCCCTTTCTTTTCTCGGAGACAGCGCTTATGAGAAACTGTATTACGCGTTGCGAAGAATAATTGTGACCGCAGCTATGATTCTCTCTTCCCGCTGCTTATTCAAACATGTAATATATTTCTCGTTCACTTTCGTTCGAACATATTTTCCCTCATCCTTCATCCTCAAGCTTGCTTCCTCTTGATTGCGATTAAGATAGTCGGCACGTAGAGCCGGAAAACTTTATGTAATTACGCAACACTCGCGATACGTATCCAAAGACAACCGTGTATAACGAGTTACATGTAGCCTTTATTGACGTACGCGAGAGATAATGCATGTCCTATGCGATGTCCATTTTACGCTGGCGCACGTGTAATGTAAAACTGCTTTGTCGCCTCTAGTGAATCATACGGCATGCACACACATCATTTTTAAGTGTACGAAAGATGTATTCATGTGTGTTAATCTTTTCTATTGAATATATATAGCGAATGAATCGCACGTAATATAATTACGTGAGATGATTGGTAATATTTCGAAGTGTGTATGTGCGACTCGTATTAGCGAAGCATCGAGGAATGTATCCTCGAGAATTGTCTGTAATGTTACATTAGCCATAAGCTACAGAAGTATCGTTACTTACTTCTCAGAAAATGACAAATATGAATTAAGCTTGGATTATTTCTCACACGTGATTTTGTGTACAGAAAATTATTATATCCGACGATTATTCAATGTATCACACAAAATATTGACAGAGATTATATACAAAAAAACTTGGACACGTTTCATAATTATTTAATCTGCTATCTATGAAATAAAAGTATTTTTGATAAGAGTAGATAGGAAAAAAAAAAATTCATTATGATCTAAAGAAATATAATTCGCGATATTTTACATCTTGGTGTCATCTCGGCAGATAGCACTTGCCTCGTGCGAGACTTAAATTTCAAACTCGCGACAGGTGCAAGAGCGGAATAAACTTCAGCTATATATCGCGGAATCGCGTCACTCTTCGCGTTCCAGCCATATTTTTTCCCACGTTTTGTGTCGCTTTAGGCAACGCTCGGCGATTCGCGTCCGCGATTACGACGAAATTCTTCGCGACCGCTGCGAAATTTATCTCTCATAACGATATAACGGGGAATAAATAAATAAAACGAATTATGATCTCTCCTCTTCCTCCCCTTTCTGTTCCTGATCGCCGCGTCATTACGATCATTGTCGATTATTAAGGCGATTTTTTTCCGAACATTTTGCGGTGGTCCAGAGGTCACGGATGACCATCTTTGGAATTTTCTGCAGACCAAGATACGCTCGCGCGATAAATAATAGTTATCGCGAAATCACGACGCAAGGCGGCCTGCGCGATGCCTTTTTAATTTCCTTGGCGCGACACAATTTACACCTGTTCTCGGATATGTATTGCGAAGAAGCATCTGCGAGATATTCTCTGAAAAGCGATGAATCTTCGAGCGGCTGCTCGTAAAGTTACGCTATTTATCTGAGAAAATAATCTTCTGCAAATATCCTCTGCATATTTTTCAGACACTTTCGATATAAAGTACTGCGAGATTATTTTTTATTACCTCAAAAGTTTAATTAAGTATGCGTAATTTCATTAAATATGTGTCTAAAAAATTTTAAATATGATTAATAAAGATCTACCATCTTAATGATTAGTATGTTTCAAATTTTAAGTATATTTTATTTTTTTTATCATCTTTTTAATGAACGTGTAATGAGGCCATTACTCATTCATTATTTGTCCTATATATATAATGAAACGTAAACACTCTATAAATGGATGATAACCATGTAATTTCCTGTAATATGTACTCGGCCTTTATTTTCCGTTTTTGTATTATTGTACTTGAAAGACAAAGTGCGCGACACCGGTAGCTCCTTCTTGCTTCCTGCACGAATCACTATTATTTCTTGCTTTTGTCTAGGCGAATAATGATTCACCGTTGCACGGAAATACGAGATTCATGTACAAGCATACAGAAAAAATAATGGAAGAAGCTGAATTCTGAAATCCTAATTACGATGACACTACGTGTCTTGTTGGTAGTATATATAATTGCGATGACAGAAAAAGATTATATTTATACATTTACCGACGTGTGAATATATATTTATTAAGTTATTAGAGTCTTATATATTTTCTTCTATAACATAGGGAGAATTTTTAGAATTTACCATTATTGAGTACTGCACAGAGAGAATTTTCTCTTAGAATTTACCATGAAAATCATGGTAATCGTGGAGCAATATGGTATTGGAAGAATTTTATAAGAATTTCTTCGATTTCTCTGATATCTACCACAATAAAAAATATTAATATGTACATAGTAAAATTAATCGAACATATTTTTTATATTTTATAGCGGTAAATATTAATCAAAGAAATTCTTATATAAAATTCTTCCAATACCAATATTGTTCCACACGATTACCATGATTTTCAGGGTAAATTCTAAGACAAAATTCCTTCTGTGCAGTACTTCTAAAACTTTATGCTAAGAATTAATATTTCTAATTATTCTTGACAAAAAAAATAACAGTATTTTTTATCTATAAAGGATGATGAAAAGGATGCACTTTCAGCATAGCACCGAGTTAGTGTTCGCGGATATTCATATCCAAGGATGCTAAATATTCAGATTTCGATTGCGACCGACGATGCCGGCGTCTATTTACCGAGGCGAGACTGCTAATGTAACGTCCGGAATCCTGTATCGCCGGCCTTGGCGAAGATTAGATCTGCACGGTAGCACAGCCGAAACATTCGCATAAATACGCGTTGGCAGCAACGCGAGAACGGAGACAGCGTGACAGGCTCGTGGACGATGAGCGTCGAGACGTATCTCGACGATACGTGCGAGTCCATTCACGAGAGCGGAAACGTTCCCGCCGATGGCTAATTAACTCTCAATGTTCGCGTCACGAAACACGCATTGCTTTAAATTAAAGTGATAAGTAAAAAAAATTTATATACTCGCTAATCTCGATATCTGTACGCACATCGTTCTACAGAGTTTTTCTACGACGCTTTTACGACGAGGTACAGAGCTGAAATATGAAATACCCGTATAGAAAGAAAACACCGTTTCAAGAGATAAAAAAATCAAGAATTGCCTATCGATGTAAAAAGACAGATAAATGGAAATGTAGTAAAATGCATCAGTGTATAAAAATTATTTTAAAGATGAGAAAAAAGTTTTACAAAAATCCTCATATATTTCCTCCATCTGTCTATACGAAGACAAATATAAAATGACGAGGATTTCTTTACAATATCAATATTTTTCGAGAAAAAAACCAAGACTTTCTGGTATCAAGTATCAACCTTCTCCGTAGAGGTTCCGAGAGTTTCTTGTTTTTTTTCCCATCTTATTCTAATACCACATTGTGTCTCGACTTTGAGAAACGTGCGGGAGAAACCTCTCTTTCTTTCCTTCTTCCATGACAGGGCTCGGAGGCCCGCCTCGGAAGCGATCCGCGTGTATATTCCCATCCGATCGCGACGCGTTCTCTTCCGTTTCGCTCCGCATCGCGTTCGGATCTAAGCGGCGCGTTTTAGCGCGATGGGAAAGTGGCCGGCGGCTGAAACTCGACGGCGCTGGAGCCGGAGAAGTGTGCCGCACACCTCGACGCGGTCACCGATTTTCTCGCTGCAGTGCGAAACGTACAGCCGCGTGAACCTGTGGTCGGCGCGCATGTGCATGTGCATAAAATGCGCGAGCGCACACGTATTCGGGCGAAACGTGTTGCGTGCCGATTATACTGTCAGTCCGTGTGAGAAATATTATCCTTTGATCTCCGAGAGTGCGCGAGCGCGCGCGTTCCGCAGTTTCACTCCGGCAGGAAATTAACGACTGCGGCAAACTCGCCGCGGTTTCAATACGATCTGTCGAGATTATCAGTCATATGAAAGGCCGAGCTCCCGCCGAGAGACGGAAGTAAAGCGAAGGAAGTATCCGAGAGGACCGCGATTTCTCTTGACGCGTCGCGATACACATTATCGCCGAGGTCGCATAAATTAAGCACAATTATGTTAATCGATCAATTATATATCTAATCAAGAATACAAACACGAAAATTCTTTAAATTGAAGCCGTCGCCCGTCTTTGCAAACCTGATGTATAAATAGAGAGAGAGAGAGAGATCTTATTGACCTACAATTATTTTCCCATTTGTGTTACGCATGATCGATAATTAATTGTGGAGCAGATTAATGCGCTTGCATATCAGATTGCCGCATTATTCCACCCACATGTATATAGAGAATACAAACACTAAAAAAATGATAACAATAAGCTAAAATATTTGTCTGTTGTTGCAAACGCGCCTGAGAAAAGAGAAAGAGAGTTGGAACGGTTGCCTATAAAGTTCACAGATAATGCAACTATAGAGTGACAATGTAAAAAAAGGAAAGATAGAAAGAAGTACAATTTACAGCATCCGTGCGCACATAGCGTAACGTGTTCAACGGTCCTACTTGAATCGTCATGTCTAACAAGATACGTGATCGAGAGTTAAGGCCGCGAACGAGATCGTTTCTTCGTGAAAGTCGTGGTCCCGGGAACTGGCCGGGAAATGCCCGGTTCCAAAGAGGGTCGATCGAACGATCGAGACGATATATAACGATCCTAAGCTGCTCGAGAGTCGGAGCGATCTAATAATTTGCGCGATACCCGCCGTGTCTCGTCGGTGCCCATCGCTTGCGTAAAACGGGTTAATGGAGAGGTCAATGATGGAGAGAGAAGATATTAATAAACGACTCGACAATGGGTGTGGAATGCCGGCTCTCTGCGAGGCTTCGTTTTGCAATCTGGGGGACCGCCGCGCCACGCCGACTCGATTTAACCTGCCGAAGTGTCGATTCATTATCTCCGTTAATTTCTCTCCTTACGTACACTTTCGTCTGATTGATAACGAACAATCTCGCCGTCTGCCTCTCACACCGTTTTTTCTAACTGCGATATTAATTGCTCTTTCGCGGCGCGAGACGCAAACTCCTCCTTTTGCATCGTTTCCTCCTTTCTCGAAATTAATTTATAATAATTGATATATATATATAATTCCTTATGAACATTTTTACCTGCAATTCTGATTCTCGAGAAAACCGTGATCTAAATATTAATTGCGATAATAAAGTTGTTATTCTCATAAGATAATCTCATTCTTGTAACCTTGATCTTTTTATACGCAACATTTGACCTACAATTATTTTCCGGTTTGTTACGCGTAACCGATAAATAATTGTAGAAGATTAATGCGTTTGCATATCAGATTATTATTCTATCTATACGATTATTTATACAATTCAACGCAAAGATGAAGATAAGTATATACTTTATCTTTTATAATCTACCTGCTATTTCTCGGTTTACTAGTACACACAAGACAAGTCGATTCTCTCGATGGTAAGATTTGACCTCGTGCAATATATTTCCGTGTGTTCAAATACAGCGATTGTCTTCATCTACAGTACCGTTGCGGATTTTATGAATCGCCATTGAAGGAATAATCCTTGATTAATCACGTGGAAGATCAAATTGCTCGGAGAGTACTTATCATCAGCGTGACATTTATTTGGAAAAAATTTCTTTTATTAGTACGATTGTTTTTCATTTTTTTCTGCTTATAATCAAATCTAAGCATCATCCCCATCTCTTCACGTCATTAGATAAAATAAAAATAATTTAAATTTGCACGTGTATATATAATCTGTATAATGTAGCTATTGTCTGCAGACGTAGACAGCGATAAATGTTTCAATTATTACATTCATCGTTTGCAAACGCACGTTCCTCCCACATGTAGATTAAAACTGATTAGATTCCAATCTCTCTGTTGCAGGATGTGTCGTTCAATAATAAATTCTTTACCGGAGGAAAATCCGGCGATCTCACCGTCGCGATCTTCTTCATTCTCATCGCGCTGCCGTCCTCGAAGTCAATAAGGTTATTCGGTAAATTATTGCGTTGTACGATATCTCATTGTGAAAATCTAACAAAGCGCAGACGCGCCGCGGAAACGCAACATCTTTATCTCCGCGTACCGACGTTAATTCCTTCTGCGATATTTTTTCACGCGCCCGGCCGTGTTAATTACGAGACCGCGTAGTATTCCGATCGATAGAAGCGCACATTGAGAATATAAAGAGAGATAAAATCTTAATTTCCGCAGCAACGAACGATGAAGCCGTGAAATCGCGCTTTGGCTAATTTTCCGCGCGAGGATCAAGTTTAGCCCTCTTTCTCATCCTTTTCCTTTATTTCTTTCTGTCTCTCTCTCTCTCTCTTGCGATAAACCTTGACCTTACGCATTGCGTTTCCGCGTTCAAGTAATATATTTCCTTTTTCGAAATAATACCGTCGAATGTTCGAATTAGTGCCATAAAAATAAATTTAAATATATTTTAATAATTCTCTTTAGAGAATATATATAAAAGTTTATATATATATAAATAGTTTATACTAATTTTATAAAATTTTAGACTGCTATTAAAATACATTTCGAAATTCCTTTAATTTATTCTTTTAATATACTTTAATAGACTAGAACAACGAAAGCGCGCGCTACGCTCTTTCAATTTTATATTAACTTTTAATATTTGAAAATTTGCCAAAAATACATTTTTCCTAATATTAGTATTATTTTTTCTAATATTAGTTTTATTTTTTATAATATTAGTTTTGTTTATTAGTTAATTAAAAAAAAGAGAAGTCACAGTAAAATTCCCTCCCAGAAAATAAAAAAACATTTTTAGTGCTCTGCACACACATTTAAGCATTTAAATTATAAAGATTTTTTATATAATACATATTCAGCTTAATTATATTTATTGTATTCAAATCATATTTCACAATGAAGGTTTAGTTTGCGTTTGCAAGACAATCGCGATTGTAGAAAATTGAAATAAAATTAAATTCACTCAGTGAACATGCCTTTTTTAAAGAAAGAATAAAATGCATGATAGATATTTCTTATTTTAATCGTTATTCACACATTTTCTTTACAGATGCAAACGTCAAAAAATTATTAAACTGTAAAAATATTAAATTTTGACGTACAGTAAATTTTTCGTTTTATTTCTTTTTTATGATAATATATATAGATATTTTTTACATATTTTTTTGATTATTACTTTTCGGCGATATGCAGAGTGTAATATACGTATGTGCGGAGAACGCGCGGATATTTTAATTCAGACACACATTTGCAATAAAGAAACCGCAAGATAAACTTCACATTTTTTTCGCTCGATGAAGAAAAACATGCCCCGAACAAAGGTCCCAGCGAGCCTGATTCTTTTTTTTTCCTCGCGAATCTCGAGGGGTCGTGGCTCTTAACGGTCCGCGGCATATTGCATCGGTCGGTTTGCCATGTATATTTACTGTGCGAGGATTCAAATGGACATTAAAGCCCGTGGTGTTTTGCGCACACGCGCGAGCATCCGCATGCCACCGAACGGACAGGGAGCGAGCAGCGCGACAATGGGACAGAACGCGCAGGGTAACGAGCGCGAGTTATGTCCCGTCATAATTTGCAATTTAGATTTCATTATCGCCCGGTGATGCGTCGATGCGCCACGACGGTCGCATCGCTACCACGTGGACGCATCGATCATCTTCTGCGTTCGATAGAGTGTCAATAGTGAGAGAATTTTCCTGTCAACTTCTCCCGGAGTAGTCGCTGACAAGTGACGCAGAAGAATCTTTTTTAAAATCTTTAAATGCAGAGAACGTGTATCGAAGAAGTTTTTACAATTTTCAAAGTGCAGTGGAAAAAAAAATTGTTAACTTGACTAAACTTTTAACTGGGTATTATTTTGTTATCATTGAACGTATAGAAAAATATTTAAATTAAATATATAACATAGAAAATATATATTTGACTTAAATACTGATTACATGCACGAAAAGAATTTTCTCTTAAAATTTACCCGAGACAATATATAAGATATAAAATATGTTCGATATTAATTTTATTATGTACATATTAATATTTTTTATTGTGGTAAATATTTAATCAGAGAAACTCTTATAAAATTCTTCCAATACCATATTGCCCCGACGATTACCGATTTTCAGGGTAAATTTGAAGAGAAAATTCTCTCTGTGGGTTCAATTAAAAAATAGTAATTTAATCGGAAGGTTTAGTCAAGTTAACAAATTTTGTTCAGTGCACTGAACATGGACCTCGCGATGCATTTGTCATTGTAATGTACATTTGACAGCTAACAGGTCGGATGAATAAATAAGCAGACTGACTGCCTAAGTTATTCGAGAGGCTAGTAATTAAACGAGATTCTCTAATGGAAAAATTCTCCTTTGTTGCGCGTCCCGCGGCGAGCCGGATTCATATAAATCAGTTGAGGATGAAAAGATTAACGCGTTCGAAACGATGGGAGGCGGTGCACGACAACATCTTCCGCAGATTTCAGATTACTCTCCGCACACTGCGGCGGCGGAATGGCGCCTCAAATGAAACCGACCGATGGGCGCGCAAAAGTGTGCTAACGACGTGCAAATCTCCTTCGAGCGTGCATTTCCGCATTGCGTGCGAGTCTTTAAAGCGCGGAAAAAGGCGCTTCGGAACACACGGCGAGAGAGATGTACGAAGCGCAGGCTCCGAGTAACGATCGCGGTTAACGGTACTGCAAATTGGTGTAGTAAAGGACCTGCGAAGGTCCTTCATGGAGAATGTTCGTACGCTTGTTGGCGTAACTAAAGCGACGCCTCGCTCCGGAATCGGACGGGATGACGTATCTCTCGTTCAGCGATGAAAAAAATCGTGACGCGACCGCAAAATCTCGATATAATCAACTCTCTCTCTCTCGCCCTAATATTTTTAGTAGGATTTATTAATCAAATTTATGCAATATATTCTATTTTGCTTGAATTACAAATTTAACAACAGAGAACCAAAAGCTAATTGCAAGATACAAGCGAAGGAACCACAGCTCGTTTAACTCGCGTCTCTTACGTCGCCTTTCTAATCTCTCGCGTCATTATCTTCTTGCCAAGATCACCGTATAAACACGGCTCTTTAAATATGAAATTATGCAACAGGAAATATTTACTGATTGTTTCATAAGAATCTTGTCACCGTTCTGACATCTAAATCTTGCGTAATACACTCATTCAGAGTGCAATTTTCTATAATAGATGAAGAAAAGTAGCGCGCCATATACATTATTTTAAAATACTACTTTTCGATTTATATTTTACAAGAGATTTGCACATCAAATAAGTTATGTTTAAAACAGCTCGATATTTCACGCAGCTCACCTTATTTGAAAATTTAAATTATTTTAACACACTTGGTTTTCGAGCTGTGTATCTTTCTTTTAACACGATCATATTTATGTTTCCATGTTAAGTGATTAAAATTCACGCTACTAAACTATACAGATCTCTGTCAGAGATATTCGTTGCAGCTGCGGCATAAAGAACACTAATTTGTAGGCTTGTTTGGCTAAACTTGATTTGAATATTTGGAGGGGTACGCTAAATCTTTTTCGCAGCGACGTATCTTCAAATTTGGATGGTAAATCGAAGAATGTCTTTCTCGGTGCAATGTCCTGCCGAGGATTTCTCCTGCTGGCTGACACTATACGTGAGGTTCTTTCGGTCTGACTCACGTACCGGTCATTCGAGCCTCTCTTCTTCCACATTCCCATTTCGTCCCCCAAAGACGAACAAGATTCGTCGTCTTTTGAACGCATATAAGCGAAAGGACATCCCGGAGAGTCTGATCCTTCGTGACACATACTTTTCTTCTCTCACCCTTACATTTAATCTTATCAACTTTGAGATCTTATTATTAGTTGCCTTAGCATTAAATACAAAAAAATATTCTCATCCCCTTCTCTTATTATTTAAATAGATTTTTTTGCTCTTAAAAAATAAAAACTAAATTTTCTTTTTCACAAAAAATAAGATGCAATTTAATTCGACCAAAAACTGGCTATTTATTTATTAAAAATAAGTACACACTACGTTTCGACCCACATTGTGGTCCTTTTCAAGTGTTGTTCTTATTCAGCAATTCCATTAATTAAAAATAGAAACACGACAGTTGTCCTGTCCTGTGACAGTTGCACAGTAGTTAACAGATTGTCGATATGACAGGACAACTGTCGTGTTTCTATTTTTAATTAATAGAATTGCTGAATAAGAACAACACTTGAAAAGGACCACAATGTGGGTCGAAACGTAGTGTGTACTTATTTTTAATAAATGAATAGCCAGTTTTTGGTCGAATTAAATTGCATCTTATTTTTTGTGAAAAATTTATCACTGGCGATCAACAATTTAATTGTGAAGATTTTTTAAATTTTCTTTTCTCTCATTTTCGCTTAAATATTTTAATGGAATGCCGCGATATTGATGAATATCTCACTTGGAAAAATCTTTTACGATTAATCTCACTGACACCGGTTATCTTTAATCTTACAATTAGTTTTAATTTTAATATTAGAAAGTTAAATGTAATCGTTGGAGTTAATCATCTGAGATTAAAGTTATAATTGACATCCGGAGGAAATACTTATTAACGGCACACAATTAGAACGAAAGTTTACACTTGAAAATTATATTTATACAACGTAGAAAATTACGCGCAATAAGAAGAATCATTAATGACGCAGGACTGACCAAAGAAAAACAAACTTGGATATTAATTATCCGATGAAGAAATTCAAGCACACATAAAAAAAGAATCATACTCATACCTATTAAAACCTCGTGCAGGGTCGCGGAAGTGTCTTTTCCTAAAATAGGAATAGACGTTGTACGGTTTGCTTGCCTTTTAACGCATGTATCTTGCACCTAAACGATATTTACTGCACGAGCTTACGCGCGTCGTCGTTATCCTTATCGAGCACTCCTTAGATAGGAATTCATTCTTGGTTACGGCGCGGCGGCGGCGAAAGAGCAAATAACCGGGTATATATAAATGTAAACGATGCGCAGCAACGTAATCCGCGTGCGTCACACGCGAAGCGTGAAACCGCGTCGGCACGCATTCGCTTAAAAGGGCGGTTTGAAGGTGCGACGCAAACCAGCTTACGTATTTTCCTGGAACGTCACGGCAACGCAGATTTCGCGCGTATTTTATCACGCGTGTCTTCCTCGCGAGCCAGGTGAACGCTCGGCTGCGCGCTCGCAGGATGACACTTTTGCGCGAAGGTCGGCTAGACGGCCTTACTAAGGTCGCGCGTAACGAATTCGGTATGTGACTCGTTTCTTTTTATTCGCGCAAATTCCAACAGATGTTCGTAACAAATTTCTTGTCATCGAAGCAGATAGTAATTAAGTAATACGATTTTAAATGTGGCTATAATAATCATACTTTTTTCTTCATCGATTTATGTAATTGATATTTCGAAATTCATTGGATTTTATAAATCTTTTCATTTTTTTCTACACGGAGAGAATTTTCTCTTAGAATTTATCCGAAAAATCAAGAATTTTATAAGAATTTCTCTGTGAATAATATTTACCATAATAAAAAATATTAATATGCGTACTTGTAGTAAAATTAATCAAATATATTTTTTTTATCTTATTGTGGTAGATATTAATATTTTTATTGTGGTAAATATTAATCTGAGAAACTCTTATAAATACCATATTGTTATACGATTACCATGATTTTCAGGATCAATTCTACGAGAAAATTCTCTCTGTGTGTGTTGAATAAAATATTACTGAGCTTGAAACTTAGCGATATTCTGATCGATTTATACCTATCAATTTTTCTGTAAACGAGAATATAAAAATGCACAGATAATTTTAGAAATAAATATATGAAGGACTTTGTATTCAATAAGCACAACCTTTTTCAAACAGCCTTTTCGATTTGCTTACGTAATGCACCTGTCGTTAAAAAGAATTGTGATTTGTTACGGACACTTTATAACAATAACTAAATATGCAAATAATAATAACATCGCGCACATATGTATAAGCGGAAACCCCCCTTTAAATTTGCATAGTAATTTCAAAGTTTCACATTCACTTTCTTGTTTGCATTTTGTTCGCGTATTATTACACGTATACATATAATTATTCTCGCCTATATCTCTACTTATAGAGGCAGCTCGTGACGACAGCACATGTGTAACATACCTAGCATATCGTATTTTTTTTTCATCCCCCGTATAAGCTCATAGATGTAGTAACATCACAGTGTTAATAACTTCCTAACAGTAATCACACGTTTCGCCGCTTCTGTTACTTATCCGCAGTATTAGTGCCGTCGAGACGAGGCGTATTAGAACTTTCACGTCGGGCGTCGTTGATCGTTCCGCCGTGAGAGCGAGAAAGAGAGCTCGTGACAATGTGTAATAAACGACCCATCTGATTTTAAACGCCTTCGCGAGAGAGGCGGAAGGGATTTTCGTCGATTCGAGACAATTGCTCGGATCATTTTCTCTATTACCGTACTCGGTGCGGTATATATACGAGATATCGCACTCTCGGCGTCGCTCTCAGCCCACTTTCGACGAGGGGGCTACGACCTTAAAGGAAGTAAAAGCCCATTTAAAGACTGCACGAATTTTTGTGACCCACTGTATACAGGCTGCCGCCGTGGAACGGCCACCTTGGCCGTCGGCTAGCTTTCCATCGGTGAAAGCTCTCGCAGGCTTTGTGAAACGAAGACAACACGCGTGCATTCGTGTGCGTTATTACGTACGTACGAGGGTTGCATCGAGAGAGAGAGACCGAGTACATATTGAGGAAGGTCCTCAATATGTGCTCGATGATCGCGCGCTGTCTACATACATGTATACATCGGTGAAAAATTAACGCCGCGCGATTTATCGATCGACAACATTGTATTAAAGTGCATTTCTCATCGATCCATAGCCGGCCATTATATGAAAAGTATACTGTTATGCGTCGATATCGTATCCGCCTGACCGGTTGCTCTTATTTACTTACGCGCATCGATAAATCTCTACAGGGTGTTCGGAAATGGATGCACTCTCTCTCTCGACACACACACACACACAGAGATATTTCTCTTGGAAGTTACCCTGAAAATCATGGTAATCGTGGGACTAATATTTTTATCACGATACAAACTATTAATATCATCACAATATAAGATGTAAAATATGTTCAATTAATTTTACTATGAACATATTAATATTTTTTATTGTAGTAAATATCAATCAAGAGAAACTCTTATAAAATATTGTCAAAAATTCTCTCCGTGTAGTCTCTCCTTGTTTATTGATTAAAGTATCGAGGCACGAAAATATCTTCCGCGCCGATTAGAAAAATAGGTTCTTGGCTTTCCGGGATATAAATAAATATATAATATAATAATATTTTTTATCGCAGTAAATATCAATCAGAGGAACTCTTATAAAATATTATCCCACGATTACCATGATTTTCAGAGTAAATTCTAAAAAAAAATTCTCTTCATGTATTCCCTCCTTATTTATTGACTAAAGTATCGAAGCACGAAAATATCTTCCGCGCCGATTAGAAAGAAAGAGGCTCTTGGCTTTCCGGGATATAAATAAATATATAAATAATACTTTATTGTAGTAAATATTAATCAGAGAAACTCTCATAAAATATTGTCCCACGACGATCATGATTTTCAGGGTAAATTCTAAAAAAAAACATTCTCTTCGTGTATTCTCTCCTTATTTATCGACTAAAATATCTTGCGCGCCGATTAGAAAGAAAGAGGCTCTTGGCTTTCCGGGATATAAATAAATAGAATGCTCTTTAATTAATTTCAGATGAGTTTTAACGGAATCTTGATTTACGGTATAGGCAGTTATGAATATACTTGAAGTTGAGAGCCGTGAAAAAAAGATGGCACCTAATTAAATACTGGCGGTGAGGAAGATTATTTAAATTTTCGACGAGAGCGGAATATATAAGTCGGATATATATGCGCTTACGAAACGTGAGCATCCTCATTACACACGCGAACACCCTGTACACCGTGGCGCGGTTATCCGAACCGCGTTATCGCGACTTGTCCCTTTTCTTCTGTATGACTTATACGGCGATATGAAATTTATACGCGATCTGAATTGCAAATACGCACGCCGTAAGCCCATCATCAATGGCCAGGCCTCCCCTATGATGTCCTGGAAAAGTCGTAAAACGTTCCGAGGGACATGGGAGAAGAGAGAACACGCCTCGTTTTACAGCGTGTCTTCGTTCCCCTCGCGATCTTCGATAAAGGAGAAACTGGAAGGGAAATCTCATTAAGCGGTATGCCCGTAAACGATAACGGCGCCGTTAATGGTTCATCGACGATAATTAACGGCCTAGATCGGCGGCGATCCTCTTTTTTCCGCCAACAATGATCCTTTCGCGCCGAGCCTCGACGGGATTTCAATGCCATTCATACTTCTCATATCCGTTCTTCGTTAATCGCGGGCAAACCATGAACGAACGATGTGCATGCGTGATCGGCGTACAATTTACGCAAGACCTCAATTTTCGCATAATTAGAATCTTAATCGTCCCTTTCCTTCAACGAATATCGAAGGCAGTTTGCTTGTCACGGTTATTTGAATACATTTAGGCGAAAAGTGTGTGATCGTAATCACAAATAAAGACACGTTACCGCACCGATGTATACACACACACACACACACACACACACACACACACATATATATATATATATATATACATATGCTGTACTTTGTAATATATTTCCACGAATATTCCCGCTGGTTAATATTATATTCCAATATCCGAAGTGACAGATTGAAAATGCAAAACGCGTTTAGGCGCCACGCGCGAGTGCCATATTTTTTATATAGCGTTCACTCTTTTACAGACCGTTATTATGCTAATAAATTGTATATTTTATTTTCTTTCATCAACTACTCTCTCTTTCTTCCCTTATATCCCTGTATTTATAATTGCAACATATCTGTGATAGAAGAGCATCAGGATTTTCTGCAATTAATTACCGCTTTTCCTCAACTAACATCGCTTTGCATTTCCTGTTCACATATCGAACGATCTTGTTTTTAACGTATCATTCATACGATAATATCGCGGTATCTGCTAACTGTCGTTTATATACCTAGCGTAAACCGTCCCTGGCAGATGATCAAAGCAAACAGACGATAAGCAGACAAGACGACGAGAACGAGAGAGCCAGATAAGAGGAAGATGGGAACGTGTGTGTACATACTTGAAAGGTAAGGCTTCTTCTCCCTTAGCGTCCGAGTGGAGTGATCACGCGACGTGTATAGCGTGAGATTTTCTGATATTTTTAATAATAATCGCGCGATCCTATCTACGGGACGAGCGAGATTCGAAAAGAAATTGCGGTAACGGAGTTGGGTCGGGTACCGCTAGGAACAGCCGATGCCAATCTGGCAAATCCACCGAGATGCGGTTAGCGAGGAAATCGTGCTTACGAGAGAGACGAGTCGTCTTTATTGATTATTATTGTAGAGTCGACGCTTTCACGTCTCCCGTTGAAATCAATCTGTTTGGTCAGATATTCCTCCGAGTGTCGCGCGAGCGAAATCGATTATCATAATGAACAACTTTATGCGTTGGCAAACATATGCGCGCGTCATTTGCATCTAGAGTGTCGTGTTGTTTCCCCGTATTCGCCATTACGTCGTTCCGTTCGTTCGCTTTTTTCTTCTCTTCGTCGAAACAAAATTACAAGATTGGACAATCGAGGAAGAAAAACAGGATTCTAAAATACATGATTTATCGCGCGTCCATAAAACTTTGTTCGAACTCTGCTCGAACCCGAGCGACCTATTCGATTCATTTCAAGAATGTTTCAACATGTTTGTATATGGTTGCGAGGCACCTTAATAGATCAGTTCGTTAGAGCTCTCGGATTAATGAGCGATCTTGTTGAGGATAGCCGGTTGTATAAAAAAAAATAGGTCGAGTTACGAAAACCTATGCGAAAGAAAGGGATCGAAGACTTTGTCACGGAATTTAATATAAATTTAAAAGGAAAGATCAAGAGAAATGTGCCATCGTGAAAAATACTTACTTTGTATCTATCAATGTTTTATTTCGCATTAATTTAGATAATATCAAATTATATATAAGTATATATAAAAAGTAATACTATAGTTAATTTAATTTAAAAAATTGATAACTACTAAAAGACAAATTTTTTCATTGAAAAATTCCACATTTACAATTTTTTTCTACACGGAGAGAATTTTCTCTTGTTTTTATCCTGAAAATTATGATGATCGTGGGACAATATTAGAAGAATTTTATAAGATTTTCTCTGATTAATATTTATCACAATAAAAAATATTAATATGTACATATAGTAAAATTAATCGAACATATATATTTAATATCTTACTGTATAGATATTAATATTTTTATTGTGGAAAATATATTATTCAAAAAAACTCTTGATTTTCAGAGTAAATGCTGAAAGGAAATTTTCTCTGTGTACAAGTTTATAAAATTCAGGGAAACAATTACACATACACAAACTACACGTATCCTATACTTGAAAAAAAAATTAATAACTCAATATTATAATTTGATCGACTATTCGCGTTTTGTGCATTTTCTCATCCGGAAATGACGTACTGTGCGCACTGTAACGCGGAGTTCATCTCGCAGTATGATGTTTTTTGATGACTGTTTCTGTCGGCGTTTATAGGGCGCGCATTGAATTAGCCCCCGGGTCCGACGGAGGAATAATGAAAAAAATCGCGACGAGATTTCACTACGATGGTATCTCTCTCTTCCTTCTCATTCGTTCTCGTCTCCTTCTCGAGCCGTGGAATGCGTATACGAGCGCATGCGCACGTAATGCATAGTACGGTTATCTAGCACATTCATAGCGTGAATTACGTGATTAATCTCACTTATGAGATATTTTTGCCGACGCCCCCAGTTAGGCGCTCCCTCGTAATCATACGCGCGCCAGAGAATTGTGGTCTGAAAAATGACGGCTTCGTTTATTTCTAACGAGCCATCTATCTTCGCGACGACGCCTTTTGCCATCCTCTTTCTGCCACGCGCTTTCTATTTAATTACACGTTGTGTTTTCTATTTGATATGCTTTATACTCCGCGTCGCGAGAGAAAAAAGTCGAAACCGCGGCGTGTCCACTACTTGGGTTTCCTATGCGTGCACGCGCTTTAAAATACGCGCGGTTATATGACTGTATTTACGCGGCTACGTGCGTAACGTTTATAGCAGCGCATACCATAAAAGCGATTATGCTCGGCCGTCGTAAATGCCATGGCGAAACGACTTCTCTTTCTCTTTCCAGCAAACGTTACAAGAGCCCGGAGGATCCAGGAAATTGGAGTAAACCTTAAATGCATCCTTATACGCGCAAGGAAGATAACAGTCACGGTTATCGTCCATTTGCCTTCTAACGTTACACTTCGAAGTTTGTTCAGAGAGAGATATGAACTGCATACGCAGTTACATTCTGTAAAAGGAAATAATCTAACGACGTCAATAAAGGTTCCTAGAGAGCGGTACAAAATTACCACCGACCTCCTAATTAGATAAACGACACAACTGTGATGCGTTAAGATGGAACGGCATAGAATGATGGTATAATCATTTTCCCTCGGGAATGATGGATAGATTTTCTTCGAGTAAGAGCCTCAGAAAGAACGGAACAAAGACGCGCTACGCTGTTTTATTTTTATTTTATTTTAATCTTGCAAATTATTCGCTTGATTTGTATCTGTCATCTAACGCGAATCGCGAATTTATTTGACGGCTACATCTCGACTTTTCCGCGGTCACCGAGTCAATAACAAGGAGCAACAGAGACCTCTCGATCGACCCTGACATCCGACCATCGAGAAGAATCTCGATAAGGATCTCGATCGACTCAGACTAATCGTTGAAATATCGGAACTTCGGTCTGACGAGTCGCTTCTTAAGCGATGTCATAACTTTCGCGCGATCGATTATTAATTTCGCGCCATCGCGATTCTGACAAGCCCACAATCGGCAATTAGCCCGGAAGCCTGTGGTGCGTGGACGATATTGGAAGATTAATTTAATCAAGTTCGCAAGGATGCACGAGCATTAATTCAAGCCACGATCGATTTCTTTTCGTTTACAGCAGCATAAAAGTCATTTTTCTATAAAAGTTTTTTTCTACATTGACAGATAAAATGCATATCTCTTTATAAAGTGGATAACTTTAACCATTATAAATATTAAGTAACAGCTTTTCTAATTCTCTATAATTAGTAATTGTAACGTTGATGTTTTTTTCCAATTTATTCACTCTCGGATGAAATTACAAAGCGGTAATAATAAATTGTGCGTCACGTAAGCCAAAGTTTATCGCAACACTTTAATAATATGCACCTTTAATAAGGAACGGCCGCACATATATCCGCGAAAGGGAGAAACTTAAAAGAAATCACGGAATGTTTTAGAGAGGTGAGGTAGTTTACAAAGTGATGTTCCCCTGTTACGTAAGATATATGCAAATACCTCCATGAAATACGCGTTTACCCAACGACTTCCGCGTATCGGTTAAGGATACAGTTTACCTTGAGTATCCCCGTAGAATTTCTCACATACACGGCGCATTTCGTAATTATTCTAAGGCGAGAACTACCCCGTACGATACATGCCGGAAGGAATATGGGAAACGGAGAGTTTGATCGCGGTTGATTATGCTCGCTCATTATATAAAATTGCCGGAGAATTACATCGGTTCGTTTGAAAGTTTTAACGTCGAGAATTTATCGGCTATTCTTTAAACAGTATAATGTAATAATCGTTTCCATTTGCGATCGTTATCTGAATTAGAAAGCCGTAATCGGAAAACGCCGACAATCGAACTTGGGAAATATTGACTAAATTCTTATAAAATGGCATTAATAATTTTAGATGAACTTTTACGTTCTCGTGCCCAGAATAATAATTATTATTAAAGATCAAAAGCTTAAAAAATTTAATAGAAATTATAAAAATTAAAAATAAATAATTATCTCGAAGAAAAGTAATATGCATGGAAATTTTTGCTATATAATACCTACCTTTCATGATCTTTCCTGGGACATTTATTTTTCGATTTAATATTGATTCGTTTGGAATACTAGTAGAATTTCGTAACTTCGTCGCGTGTATCAGCGTGCAACCTTTTCTCATCGCGAGTCTCGGAGGTGAAAGAAAAAAAATTGAAGATTAACGGTGGCAATAAAGTTTTTTCGTCAAACTTCATCGATCGAAAGACTCGACCCGGTCTCTCACGACCGGATACGAGCAACACGGTGGCGCAACCGCTCTCGGAAGATACTCATCGAGGAGGCAGTGCGAGGCGCGCAAGAGAATTCGCTCTGTTGCAACGGATCGATATCTCGATTCTCTCTCTCTCTATCTCGTGGACCGCGGATCAAACGACTCGGCCGCGGAGAGTTTAACGCCCTGCATGTAGGCTACTTTGCAGTTTCGCCGTGCACGGTGAAAGTGCACGCAGGCGCGCACGCGTGTGCGTGCACGCATACATCTCGAGATCGGTCGGGCACAGGTCGTTTCGCTCCATTCGCCTCACGCGCCTCGCCGTGTCGCGTCGTGTCCTCACGCTCGTCTCTCTTCGTTTGCGCACGCGGCTCGCATTGACATCGGGGAAGAAAAAGATTTCCCTTTGTAGGAAAAACAAGGCGCGAAAAAGACCCTTCGACAGATTTACACAACATTGGAAGAGGAAACGAAAAGAAATAGCGACTAGTTTATGTCATTTCCGAAGGAACAGTTTATGCTAGTAATTCTAAGAAATGTAAGATAGTATTTATGGTATAAATCTTAGGAATACTATAACTGTTGAATATAGTGAACAGAATTGTATACAGAAAAAAATATATTAATTTCCTAAAAGATTCTATGATAGTTGAATTATTATGTCATTTCCGAAGGAACAGTTTATGCTATAGTAATTCTAAAAAATGTAAGATAGTATTTATGGTATAAATCTCAGAAATACTATAACTGTTGAATATAGTGAACAGAATTGTATATAGAAAAAAATATATTAATTTCCTAAAAGATTCTATGATTGTTGAATTATTCCAACGTAAAAAAGTGAACTCAGTTATTACAGTATACGTGTATAATATATATTATGTAATAAAAAATCATTGAATATTCTTTCAGCCGAAGTCTAAGTTATGTATATATTTATATATTTTTCTATATTTTTACTTTCTCTCCGATTATATTAGCTTGATTTAGGTTACGTGCGCTTTCTCGCATTACAAACTGGTTCCGAGCAGTCTAAAGAGACACAGTTATAAGGTGCTATTAAATCTGATAAACCATAACAAAATGTTCTTTTCCAGAGAAAGTTCAAAGGCCTTGAAGCCTCGCACTTCGGCGGTTTCGAGCTGGGCTTGTCGCCTTTTCTCAATAATTCAGCGCGTGCCTGGAGTTACGAGGAGCGCGATGTATTATTCATGGAGGGTTCACGCCGTCCTTTTGTAATTACACTAGCCCGAGCTGGAATGCATAGGTGTCTCGATTTTTGATTGGAAATTCGATTCAATCGCGCGCGCGCGCGAAATAGTATCCGCATTTAACATGCACATGCGAAGCAATAAAATATTGTGCGATAATAACAAATTGCTGCCACCGGAGCTATAGTTACTCCCTTTCTCTCTCCTTCCGTATTTATCCCGCCAGCTAGTATAGAATTAATTAACGATAATTGCGGAGCTCGCGAGCGTGAAGCCATTGCGCCGCTTGATTGAACGATTTATTGTTGATCGATTTTATTTAATCGAACGTTCGGTTACTTTCCGTTGCTACCCGGCGAAAGTTATCTCGAAGCTTAAAGAGATGATTATTCGCATTCGCTACTTATCGGGCGATTTAACGTTGGATAAATTTTCACTCCTCTTATATACGCTCTTACGTCGATTAAGTCTGATCTAACAACGCGAAATTATTGATCCCGAGACAATTAAATTTCACAAAGTTTTCGTATCTTTATAAAAACCAATAATTACATTGCTTCTTTCTAGCAATATAAAATTCATTATTTTAATATACAGAATATTTGATAGATAAAATATCGCTCTCAGATAGAATATATCGAGAAATCAAATACATATATGAAACTTTCATATCTACAGGTCCCGAGTAATTAATATAAAATTGCGCTCGTTCCCTCCAAGAACACGACTTTTCACGAACGCGAAGGATTGCAGGACAGAAGTCGAACGAACGAGGAAGCACAAACGTATCATTGAAACCTGACGCAATAATTATTCATTCGGTGCAGCGACACTTGTCGTTTCTTCTGCTCTCTCTGCAGCGAGGTCTGGGATCGCCGATTATCTCCGGCCGATTTCATAGCTACAGGGCGCAAACGACGGCGTCTGCGATTCTCGTAAACGCGGAGTCTCACGCACGAGATATGAAAATGCGCGCATTGCAGCCGTAGGCGAGGATCCCCCGGTTTTGCCTTTCGATGTCCACGTGGAGCGTCTGTCTCCCTACCGTCATTAAATTCACCTTTCGCAAGCATCCTCTCTCGATAATAACCGACTTTCATTTCCTCCCCCACGGGCGATTCGCGCGGACCAAGTTGGGTTTTTTAAGCGGATAATCAACGGTAATGATTGAAATGTCGGAAAGTAGCGGCACTCTGTGCATGTGTCTCCCGAGCGTTATTGCGCATCCGGATGCGAGCCAAGTACGTTAGCTTCCGGCATATGGATCGACGAATTCATCTGTGTGCAAGTCTTTGTGAAAAAACGCCGCTTATATATTAATTCATTATTATTTCTGCCGAGACTTGTATAATGGAATAAAATCCTACTTAAATGGACATCGATATTATATATTCTATCGATCTATTAGAAGAGAGAGAATGCATAGAAACATAAATATTACTTTCCCGAGAAGAAAGTCTGTATATCTATCTACTATGCCTCGGCAGTCGGCACATTAATATATAAATATGCGTTAATAACTTTCCTTAATCCCCGTCTCTTTAATATAATATTCCATATATAATAAATATCGTATTATAAATGTATAACTTTTTATATTAAATCGCATAAGAAAGTTTGGATTTTAGATTTATATAAATGAGACGAAAACTAATTAAATAAACGTTAAATTGAGATAAAAAGAATCTCGTTGCATTCGAGATAATTTGCATCTTCAGAAGCGATCGTGCAAAAATTGCTCTCTCTTTCGCATGGAAATTAAACGTTTACTATCAAAACACTGTCATTGGATGCCTTTCCAAAAACTCTCTCCTCGATCGCGCTCTTCTCTGGAAAGAGAAGGATTCCCTGACATAAACGCAAGATTGGCTTATTATTCCAGAAGGTGCTCCGAGGCCGCAGTAATGCCCCGTGCTTGCGATGCACGCAATGCATGCGTGACATCCGGCCCCTCCTCTTGCGTATATTCACACGCATCTTACATTAGAATTTTATTGTAACTATAAGGATATACCCCGCGGGACAAATGTCTAACGCTGCTTGTTCCCTAGCGAATTCATTTCATAACATTACATAACGTTCTCCGTTATGCTCCACATGTTATTTTGACATTAACGTGATGCTATTTTTTTCTTTGCTAGTAAGCGATTAAATATATACGGAGAGAATTTTCTCTTAGAATTTGATTTTCCTTGAAAATCATGCTAATCGTGGGATAATATACCTAGTGTTGGAAGAATTTTATAAGAGTTTTTCTGATTAATATTTACCATAATAAAAAATATTAATATGTATATAGTAAAATTAATCGAGTATATTTTATATCTTATTGTAGTAGATATTAATATTTTTATTGTAGTAAATATTAATCAGAAAAACTCTTACAAAATTCTTCCAATACTATATTGTTCCACGATTACCATGATTTTCAGGGTAAATTTTAAGACAAAATTCTCTCTGTGTAGGAATTTATAAAACACAAGTTCCCACAAAATTGCCAAAATTCTTCTGTGATGAAAATTGGAAAGAAATAGATGAAATAAAATATGTAAACATCATTCTTTTCTTAAGAATGTATAAAATCATGCAATAATATACAATATTATAACATAATATGTTAATCAATCTCATTATATTAAGATCGCTCCTCATTAGCAAGTATAAATACAGCTTTGTACACAGTATGCGATAGTGGCTCGAATATCATATTTTTTCAACGCGGAATAAACTATAATCAATAACATCGTCGACTTAAATTATCACCTTTGATGTCGCAGCAATTCTTTCGTATACGTATATATATGTATATACAAAACGAAACATACGTCGCTTTACATCTTCACACCGTAATTAATATGTACAAATGTCGCGGATAAAAGGGTGCCTCGCACAAATTCCAGGAATGATTTATATTTCTACGAAATTCCGGCGTATAATCTTCTCCTCTCTGTCTTTCTCGGGACTCGATGCATTAGGGACCCGAGAAAGGGTACGTATTTATATTCAAGAGAGACGGCGGGAACGTATAGGTCGATTCGCGCTCGTGCAAACGCGGCTTTACAAGTGTTACTTACGACGTGCCGCGAGACGTTATGAGCGTATGTATAGAAGGAAGCCATTAAAGGGGCCGTCTCTGGATGGTGCACGTGCCCGACGATAGTGTGTACGGTGCTTTATGACGCTAACGCCTTAACGACGCCGGACACGGTTATACTCTCCGACTGCATATTAAATATTAAACGATATCGGTGGCTCTCTCGCCAACGAGCCGCACGTAGTATAATCGAGCCCGCGAAAGAGAAGCTGCTACTCGCTATAGAGAGCTTGGATCATTAGAATTTTCATCGTCCCCTAAGCGTAACAGAATCTTCGCCGTAATATGCTCGATGAGAGCTGAACCGATTAATTGTTAGTGATTGTTTTTATTTTGCGGTTCTCGCAATTTTATTTCTCTCATTCGCGATCATGATTTTGATATCTAACTAACTATTCATATATGAACGTTTTCGCTTTGTCATTCTTAGAACAAAATGATATGATTAATGGCTCCTATAATTTATATTGCAAATAATAGTAAAAAACAAAATTATTGAAGCAGTAATAATTTTAGAAAATATTTAAACTGCTTTCTAATTGCATAAATATTACTATTGTATATATAATTGATTTAAAAAAATTATGCGTTAAGAAAAACTAATCATTGATTGACTAATTTTCTCAAAAAAATTCAAAAATTCAACAAAAACCTCAAATCTTTTAAAATGAAAAAAAATGGTCAATGTCTAAAAATCTATATCCATATATTAAAATATTAAATAGCATTTGATTGAAAATTGTTATTTGAATTATATTATGCTGACTCGAGTTTCATATGACAGGGCAGCAGCATATTGATGTTAAATTGCTGCTGTAATAATTTTTCATTAAATCGTGATTTATTTTCCGCAGCTACCACGGCTTCATATGCGCTTTATATAACAAAATAAAAATAGTCAGATTTGATTAAGAGCCACGAGATTTCCGCAATACGTAAAACGCGGTTGTACTTTATGGCTGAGAGCGTAATCAATCTGTCTGTCAGAATGCCATCGAGACGCGATATTCTATCGGACCGTTCGGTGTTTCACCAAGGCATTAAATCTCGACGTGGTATATCACATTGAACACATAATAAAAAATCATCCGGACCGTCGATAGCTCGATTTCACTGCGCGCGGTTCGCGCCAAATTAACCGGTTAAAGCGGAAACGTTGCTGGCGAACAGGAAATAAAACGCGATTCGAAAGCAAGTACAATGAATCCGATACCTTCTATACCTACTCATGCATAATCAATTCTGATGACGATATTACTATGGCGAATTCACATATAGAGAAGAAATCGGAAATTTCTTTCTAGTTATCTACAATAAAACCCAGCATCCTAGAATACGAAGATATATACAGTATTCTCTATAAGTTTGGAAATACCTTTACATTTATGGCAGCGATCTGTGTAGATTTTTTGTATCAATAAATTGCAAAATATTTAAATAACATTAATAATAATATTTCAAATAATATATTGATAAAAAACATCCCATTAAGTTTATATTCTTGCATGTTACGAATATCTAATTAGAGAATAATTTCTTTAGAGAATTTTTTACTTAAATTAAGAGGATCCTTTTGACAGATCTGTGCAGATTTTTTGTATAAATAAATCATAAAATAAACATAAACTAAATGACATTTTTATTTATAACAGATCGCTGTCAAGCAATTCTTTAACTGTAAAATGTAAGGTGTCTCCAAACTTATGGAGGGTACTGTAGATGCAACTCGTTTGCGAATCAATACGTAGGAGATAGACACTTAAAAATGTATATCTATATAGCTATAGAAAAAGATATCGAGATATTTTACGTCATTGATCGCTGGTGGAGATCGTTTCGCGTGTGTACGATCCAGAAAATCCCGTATTACTCCGACTAATTTTTGAAATCCTACGCATTAGTACTTTCGAAACGAGAGTCGCAGACGCACGCGTCGGTGGACCTGTGAGTTTCTCCGATTAGCGCATCGCCGTGGCTAATTAACGGTGAAGCGTTTCTGCCTGCGCGCCCGAGGATGATCTAACAACTAGTTCACGAGACTGCTTCGTAAATTGTACCCGCGGTCCCGTGTTTTCGTTCGGGCAAACGAACGGCACCGCGTAATTTCCATTTATTACGCACAGCGTCTTGTTCGATAAACTCGAGCGAGCGCGTGCAAATAAAACGATATCCGAGGAGCGTAAACAGCGCGTTGGCTGCGCAGGAATCATTTTTGCGCGACGCTAATGGGGGGACAAATAATGAGCATTCGCGATTGGCGGCCAGCACGCGTGCACATATACATTTCATCGTGGAATATCGGCCTGCGTGTGCGCATCGTGATGCTCGATGTCCAATAAATAAGCAATTGGTGCAGAGGGTTCATTAGTCGTATCAAATATTTTTCAACTTGAGCTTACACACACTGAACAAAAATTTGTTAACTTGACTAAACCTTTCAAACCTTTGAACATACAAAAATATTTCAATTAAATGTAACATCAAATTAAATACTTAAAACGTCGCTAGTGGTATTTAAAATAGGAACGATATGTTAAATTCGACGCAAACTAGCCAAGAAATTTTTATTTTATTTCCACAACGTTTCAGTTTTTTGACGATCCATCATAACGATAAGATGCGGTTACTTTCTTTCAAAAGTTATTTCAAATGTTTTTAAAAAATTCCGATAATTATATTGTTTAATAATCATGACAACAGTGTCAACTAACTGCGCTTTTATCAAAGAATTTTTCACTTGAAAAGGACCACAAAGAGATGGTCGAAACGTTGAGGAAATAAAATAAAAATTTCTTGGCTAGTTTGGGTCGAATTTAATATATCGTTCCTATTTTAAATGTAACATATTAAATCTAACAAAACGTATATTTGAATTAAATACTAATATATATGTTCAATTAAAAAATAGTAATTTAGATGAAAGGTTTAGTCAAGTTAGCAAATTTTTTTTTAGTGCAGAGAAAATTTTTCCTTATTGTTAATATTTACATTTACCCTGAAAATCATGATAATCGTGGGACAATATATATGGTATTGGAAGAATTTTATAAGAGTTTCGCTGATTAATATTTACCACAATAAGATATATGTTCGATTAATTTTACTATGTACAATTAATATTTTTTGTTGTAATAAATATTAATCAGAAAAACTCTTATAAAATATTCTTCCAATATCATATTGTTCCATGATTACCATGGTTTTCAGAGTAAATTCTAAGAGAAAATTCTCTCCGTATTGATGATTTATTTATTCGAAATGTATCTTCTCTAATCATTATTTATAACGCAGCATTTAATACTTAAAATGTTCTCAAGTATTTTTTAATTCTATTTGTTTAATATCAAAATAAGATGATTCGGATTATTAAATGCGCGAAAGAAATATAGATTTAAAGTTCTCGAATAGATCTTTCATCAATCATTTGTAATTAAGGACTTGATATGAAATATGATCTCATAATTCCAATATTCTTACGATTACTCTTGTATTAAAAATGTATACATGTTCAACAATAATTAATAGCATTGTAATAAGCTGCAATCGTTTTTATATGCAATTTTTACGAAATCTTATGAAATAAATATTTTTTGACACACTTGCACAGTGTTTTTAATTGGATGTTTATCAAATAATATAACTCTTACGAGAATGCGCATATTGTGTCATCCGTATTGAAAGGTCTTATTTATCCTATTATACACATAAGTAGAAAGCGTACTGCGAAGGCACGGGAGTTATATTACGGTATATATCGAAAGTCCATTATTTCGCGGCAGGCGGATCGCACAGGTGCTTTTTTTCGCGGCTGTTTGTCGATTAGTGAACGTTGTCAGCGTAAACGCACGGACCTCGGTGGAGTAAATAGACGGTGGAAGATAAATGATCGCGGCGGCGAGGCGAAGTTAAATTGCATAAGAGCGTGATTAGCCTCGATTCCAGGTTGGTGAACGCCACGTCCGGTCGACGTAATAAAATATAAGCGACCGAGAAAATAAAAGATCCACAAGGTCCTCGCGATCCTATTGTTCCCTACAACGGTGTCCTTATTCGCCGGTCGTTCCTGGGCCGGTGCACCTCGAAGTCTCTCAAACGAACCGTCTAATTGGTAATAATTACTCGTCATCCACGTGGCAAAACGGCAGTTAAATACGCGACTTTCTCTTTCTCTTTTGGGCCCCCATCGCGTCACAGGTGTCATGCGATAAATTAACATCGCGACGATAATCGTCAGTCTCGTTCGCTTTACTTTCGTTGGATCGGCAAGCCGAACAATTTCCACGAAGACATTCATTATTCGATCTCAAAATAATCGCCGATAAATTGTCATCGTGTCGCTGTTAATCTTCGCGATTAAGTTCGGCCAATCGAAACGGGGAGAACTTACTTAACTCACTAATCGAATTTTCTCACTAATGAATATCGTGTATGCTGTCCAAACTAAATATTGTATCTAAGATTCCTGATATTTTATTAGTTACGTTTAAAATATTATATTTGTACGGGGAAATAATACAGCTCGAAAATTAACTTTATTAATTTTTTTTAATGTTATTTTTTAGGAAAGCTTAAGAATCCCATATCTTTATCTCCAACATTAAATGATAAAAAAATATATTTTTAGTTGTGTACTTTGAATTTAGATACTTATAAGTTATGATATATAATTTTACATTTATGACTTATAATTATATTTTATGTTTTATATAAATCTGTATAGAATTACTTTTTACTCAAATATAATAAATGAGTAATGAAATAAATCATGCCTTCGGTGCAAGACATTGCACGACGATTTGCTCGGCTCGGCAAGTGTTTTAGCAGGATCATAACGCGATAAATTTATGAATTTAGCATGGATTGCGTTCTGTCAGACGCAATTTGCGATTACGGAAATTTCCGCGTCGCGCGTAAACAACTTATACGGTACACAAATAACGAATTTGATCTTCCGTTTCATTTACGCAGCTTTATTTATTATAATAGGAAGTAGTCTCAGTACGCGGGGACATAGACGATTATTAGTCGAGCATAGCCATGTAATTATGCGTGTATTAAAATTTATGAGGAACATCAGCTAGAAGATCGAGCGTTATCATCAACATTTATCGAGGATTCATCTCGTCCGAACTGAGGCTGAAATATTACACATCGAACGCTTAAATGCATCGGGGGAATACGATTTAACGACTGGAAATTATCAAAGGCGCATCGAGAGCGATCGTGTAATACACATCTTTTTATCGCCGGTAAAAATCTTCATTTCACTATAGATATTTTACATTATGCGAATATATATGCCGGCGTCTGGTATATTGATATAAAACTGGCGCGCACAGGATATATAAATAACATGAGCGCGACGCTTCTCAAGCATCTAATGAATAATAAATCGTGCTTCGTTCTGCTTCGTTTTTCCGGGGGACAATCGGTTTTGCAACGCGTGACAAAACGCAAAGAGGGAGAATTTTATTAACATCGTTCCATTAAACACGCAATTACACGCGGGTGTATGGAAAATTACTCAGACAGGAGGAGCCCGAGTATACATAAAAAGACCGGAGCAATTATCGGCGATCATGTATCGGAAGAATGCAATGAGCAATGGGCTTGGATCCGAGCGGCTGAGCACCGCAAATAAGGACATTGGAATGCAAACGCGCGATGTAATAATCGACATTTAACTACCACCTGCCTTATACTATTATTTCCATAATTTGCGCGGTCAAGTCGCGGAGCGATTGTTCGTAACCTGTTCTTCCAGTTTGCATATACCTAAAGTCTAAACAACACGTTCGAACACATTCAAATTAATTAACTGTGAGAATATTGTTAACGTGCGCTTTGCGCACCATTAGCATCTTTTCAGTGACAATGGCTCGTTACGTGAATGTGACGGCGCATTTTTCGTGCCACTTTTCCGCGAATGCACCATCACGAACTTCTGCGCGGAAAATCGCGCGGGCGATTATTATCATTATTAGAATGGCTATCAGCTTAAATACTAATTACAAGAGTCTCAACAATTATTTTGTTCTTCCTCGACGTCGTCGAGCGATCCCTTTTATGGTAATCGTTAATATTAAACAACTCGTGTCTTAAAATGCATCCACCGAGAAAGTGTCGAGAATACTCGCGCGCTCCTCATTATAGCTTTATTATTATTGCAAATTAGTATTTTAGTCGTAATTAGAAAATTTATAGAGTAGTCTTCAACAATGTTTTTTCGCGACGCACTTCTTCCCTTTTCTTTATTCGATCGAAAAGAATTAAACATAAAATATATTTTTAAATGTAATATTTTATATATTATACTATTTTTATTCTATCATTTTTAATTTGATTGAACTTATGTATAAAAAATAAATATAATATAATCAAGTTTTAATCAATTTAATTATATAATTTACGTAATATTATCTTTGTCCAAACAAGAATAAATCTTGAATTGTGCAAATTTTTTACGAACCTACACATCGATTCCGTTGACTCGTTAAGGATAAGAATCTTGAGACTTTCCTATAGTTTTTCGTCCTCTCTTGTAAATTTATTTTTATATCCAATATAAAAAAGAAGTAATCAAATGATCTTAACACGCGATAAGGTTTTACGTGAGGATGCGGATCGATTAAGCCGCTTTCAGGCTGCAACCACTCGCGCGACCGCGAACTATGACTAATAGCTTTCGTTGCGTTATTTATGGCGAAGCGGCGATTACTTCCTATACGCCGGCATGATCGAGAAACGTCCGCGGCTTTCGCGATCGATCGATCGTGGCGAAACGACTTCTTTCCAGTCTTCAGCACCTGAGGAGGTCGTCCATCATCACCTCCGTGATGATAGAAGTCAATAGGTTAATAGACGTGTCACTAGACCACACAAGTGGTGCATTTGTCTTGCAATTCGCTAATGTATAAGGACCTGTTTTCATTCCCGCAAATTCTTACTACCACAGAATTTAAATGTCTTATTTTTCATTAAAAATTATGTGTATAATGTGAAAGAGAAATGTATAAAATTCAGAGGAGCAACGAGTTAACCTGCGCGTTGCTTTAAACATTTTTCTAACAAATTTTATCGAAATTTTAATTTACTTTAGATGAAATATTTATTTGATTATTTTGACTGATTGATTTCTTGAAAGGGCGAATTAAAATTAATCAAAATTATCAAAAATATGAATTCTTATATTAAAATTTAATTTTACAAACTTTTCAAACAGAACATCAATCTTAAAACTTCATTAAAACTCTATTTACAAAGACTCGTTTTGATTCTCGCAAATTGTTAGTATCACAAAATTTAAATGTCTTCCTTTTAATTAAAAATTGTATAAGGTGAAAGAGAAAGTTAATAAAATTCAGAGAAACAGCGATTTAACCTGCGTTGTTTTAACATTTTTGATAAATTTCTTGAAAGAGCGCATTAAAATTAATATCAAATATAAATTCTTATATTAAAATTTAATTTTAAAAACAAATCTTTCAATCAGAACATCAATCTTAAAATGAAATATCTCTTCATTAGAATTCTATTTACATTGTTACATCTTCAAAAAAAATATTCGACCAAGGATAATACCAAAAATTTGTATAATAAATTGAAAAGTATAATGTACGAACAGTATCCATGTACAGACGAAAATTGTCAATGCGACAAATTTATATGCAAAATCACTTGGCAAAGTAACTTGACAAATTGAATACACGTAACGAGCCCTTGACACGTTATTCCTCGAGGGACGCGATTAATCGCCGCGTTCCTTCAGGTCGCTGAAAGTCAGCGGCTTTTACGGCAATGAAGTTGGACCACATCGCGCATCGCGTTGCAAGTTAACTGGTTTATAAGATCCTCGACGATCAAGGCTAGACACGAGATCGCGAATCGAGCGCGAGAGTAAACGTATCGGAAAACGAGAGAGGACATCGAGAAGAAGAGAAGATTTTTCAAATGCACTACATCGCTACGGATCTTCGGTTCGTTTCTTCTTCTTCCTTCGTTTAAATCTTTTGTTCATCATGCGAGAGATTCACGCTTCCTCGAATTCGAAAAACTGGTTCCGCGACTCTTCGCGATTCCACGAATAAAGCATAGATTGATGAAGTGACAAACCTTTGTTGCCGCTTCAGCATCTGTTACGGATCAAATTGATGAAGATTAATTGACGAGGATTGATTGTTTTCATGCATACGAACTGTCATGTGCTAATAGAAGTAGATATGATTGATAACTCGAATTGATATCTCGATTATCCATTTTGATAGCAATCCAAAGTTTTAATTTAATTGGAAAAAAAAAATATATATATATATGTATATATGCATTAAATCGCACGCATGTTTTCTCACATAAAAACAATCATATATTAATATAGTATTTAGTAATTGTAAAAAAAATTATACTTCTTATTTAGCATTTCACAAGAATAAAGGCTTGTGATAATGCAATTAAAAAGCCACAAGAATTTCTTATATACACGTTATGCTTTTATATCGCGATATATATTATACTTTAATCAGATTACTTGTCTGTGCGCAATTGAATAACGATTTTTCCATGAGACGGCACATATTATAAATTACCACGTTTATTTTGCGATCTGCCAAACGGCTTCCTCAAGCGGGCGGATGAGATTGCATTTTAATTAGTTGCAAACGCGAACAGTGGCGTATTCATTCGCGTTGCAAGCTTCGTGTAATCGCTGCGACAAACCAGATTTCTTCATGGTTAATTAGCAGATCATACCGGCCGGTTTTCACCGTTGACATTATCACTATCGCGCTACTCGCGTCTCTCTTTTCACGAGAGCCTAAGTAGGTATACCATGTGCATCTATTACATTATTGGGACTTATCGGATGTCAAATCGTCTTATCGATGACCGAACGAGTCGCCGCGATCGAGACTCTTTCTTTTATAAGAAAATGTTACCTACGCTACGTCAAATAGACGATTTGGTGTGCATACGTTTCTCATGTATCTGCCAATTACATTCGTGAAATTAATTGATAAGACGATTATATTGCCGTCTTATTGTCAATGTAAAATGGATATCAAGTTCTTATTTCTTTGCTTATTTTCAGTCTCGTTCTCGCATAGCGCGCTGGTGCAAAAAGATGATGTTAATGATAATCAGTTGCTACAACATTTCTTTGAAATTCGATTTTACGTATTCATTTTACCTACGTATTTTATATATATAGTACGTGACTGCGATATTTCTATGATTATTTTATATGCAATTCTGAGAGAAGAGACTTCAGTCTCGGAACAATTAATTAAAATTAGAGAATAATTACAATAGAACAGCAGTATTAAGAATTTGTTTATCGAGGTTCATATTTTAGCAAATAAATTTTTTTCTTGATAAAATTCTTTTGGAATTTCTTTTGGATTATTTTTAGATTAAATCGAGTCTATATTATGCGCGAAATAAATTATTAATTATATAAAATTTTGTATTCTCCAAATACTATATTTATATTACCCACTCAAATCTTTCCGTCCAGATATTTTCTTATAAATATTTTCACACACATTTTAGACGAAATATAAAAAATATTTTCAGAATTATACTCTCGCACTGCAACGATAGACATATATTCGTAATAATTCGCATTTTAGCATGTTCGTTATTGCGCACGAGCCACGATTTAACTGCAAGGAAAGGGCAAAGTTCGACCTGTCGACTTACGTCAGATTGCCGCGCGGCCCAATGATCATCGATGACGACGCGAGGTCATTCATCATCCTCGTGACACGATACACAGAATCACGGCCTGTTACATACAAGCGAATATATTGCGCGAACGAAGGAAACCGTTACCGCTGCTTGGCACATTCAACGGACTTACTCGCAAACTTCTCGATGCATAGTTTACGGTTAACTGCAGTTTACATATGATTTTGTATAATATCTCGCGCTACGAAATTAACGTTTATTTAAATTTTCGATCCGGTCTTAAAATTTCGACTCGGATAAATCTCGGGAATTAATTGCAGCGTTGGCTAATGAGTGACCGAACTTTCACTCACGCATGTGAATCTCTAGATTAAAAATATAAATTAAACACTCACTGATACGATGACGGAATTGTATTTATTCTGTAAAATACAAAAATATACCCGAATTTTATATAAAGCAATTATATTATAAAAAAATATTAATATACATATACTGCCCAAAATTTAAAATTGTATGTGTAAAAAAAATTAAATTTTTATTTATCTTTCTCTTTTATATTTTACATAAGCTGGCACCCTTATTTTTCGAAATTATGTAACTGTTTTGATTAAATTATTATTTAAATAAATGAACAAAATATTAAATTTTGCTCGCACAATAATTTTCTAAAATAATTATTATATTGAATATTGCTTTATACAATTTGGATATATTTATATTTTACAGATCAACATTGTGTATCACCACTTCGTTGTTGCGCATCACATCGGTAAATTGAGTTGAATTATTTTCTATTTTAATCTAGAGGTTAATAAATATAAAAAAATAACGTATTTTTGTGAAGAAATTGATAATAATCAATAGATGCATTGAATAAATGCATCAATATAACAATGTAATATAATTAATAATAACGAAGATAGTAGAAAATATACTTACTGATTGATAAATTTAAATACAACGTAATACGATATTTCTAAGACAAAAAAACATTATTTGGTGCTAACATTTTTAAAAATTCTCAATATAAAAAGTTTAGAAAAAATCTAGAAAATTCAATGATAAGAAAATGAAAAAATTAATTTAAACTTTAAAATACTTGAAGAATATTCTTAATGGTACTGCTTTCACAAAATTATCTCACCTTTACCTCGCCCTTCGGCAAGACATATATTACTGTAATAGGACGAGTGCCATAAATCACTCGTCGTTCTGCGACTTGCAACGATATAAGAGAAACAATGACTGGTTCTGGCGAAGCCACATTATATATACATATATATATATATATATATATATATATATATATATTGTATACAGATGCGTGCCAAATGTTGCATAGCTATATCTGCATATAATGTATGCAGTTGTGCTACTTTTAAGCGACATTTAAATTTACCTTTACCTTTAGGAAAATGTCTCTTATATATGTATAATAAAAATAACGTTTACAAAGATAGGAAACATTAAATACTCTTCATTATACACACGAGAATACATTATTCCTTCTTTCGAAGAAATAAAAATCAAGATATACATATATATCAGAAAAAATTATATACTTGCATTAAAAATCGAATTATTAAATTTAACTTTCAAATTTTTGAAAGTTTATATATAAGATACGACGGATAATCTTGGGACAAGCAAACATTTCTGCGTTATTAACATATTATTTACCGTCATGCAACAAGAAATTATCACGTGGAATCATATTGTAGGCGTTAGTGGGTCACGAAAAGGAAAATATTTTTCTTTACCGGAAAGCATTCCAAACACACATATACACTCGGATCTGTGATTTATGTATTACATAGCGGATAGCTGTAATAAGCCGCAACGTTATTTCGCGCGTAGGTGCTCGGGAGATCAAGATCAGCGTTTCATAACGACGTACCGCAATTTCTCATGTACGCTTGCCGCTATTTCTTGAGCTCGCGACGATATAAGTAAATAATGTATCAAAACCTCACGGGTATAAACTTCACGTACACGCGTATATGTACCTGTGCCACAAACGGGTACCGCGAACCGTTGCGAACACCCACGTGTAACAGGGCATCTCGTAATCTACTGACCGGTGTCGGCGTAGGCAGGGGATACTAGTAGCCTGCTGGCTCGCGGTTACAGGTGCAGAATTAGTGCAGGTGAAATTTCATATAGTTGACACATTCCGGGGGTGTAGGATCTGATAACGCGTAACGATAAACCGCGCTCCAAAACGTTTTTCTCGCTTAAAGGTACCATTTTATACTCGTATATGCAGCATACTGTCGCAGCAGTTTGTTAAAAAGACAGCAAAGCAAAAGAACACGCAACTATAGTTGATTCTAATTATTGTTATTATTATATTAGTTAAATAATGGATTTTTTAAAGAATAAAATAGATTAGTATGGAAATATAAAAGCAAAAATTATACTTTTAATTTTGAAATAATAAGAAAACAAAGAAATATGCTCTAATAAATTTGGATCATGATTCGCTGCTGCGTATGAAAAGGAACCTTAAACCGCGAAAAATGCCTCGAATTACATATGTGCAGAAGGCGCGTTGGCGAGCCTCGAAAAACTCGTTTGCAGAAACGCGTTTCGCGAAATCAATTTGTCCGAGCGGGAGAGCAGGCAGAGATAATTGCGAGCCGCGGTTATATACATATGTTGTATTATCAAAATAATTGCGAAACTTCATTACGAAGGTAATTAAAAGCCCCGTTGGAGAATAAAGGCAGGGCTTGTGCAGTTTCTGGATTTCAAATTTAGATAACAATATATGCCCAATAGCGAAACCCTATTGGCGGACACTTATCAACGTCGAGCGCGCGTTAGATGCGCGCGGATTTTTTCCTCCCCTTTTCTTTTACAAGCTCCGAGGGTATATTTCAAAGGTTGTTACAGCAGTCATCGCGCGATTCCATCGTGCGTTCCGCGCCTCCGATCATTACATCCGTTATAAGCTGTCACATAGCTCATCTAACATACGCGTTGCGTTCTCCGATAAGCGAGAAGAATTTTTTTATTTTACAATCAATCGTCTATATGTATTATGGTAGAATTAACTCAAACTGCGCGCTTTCGATCGGCATCTAGATGAATAGACAGTGCGTTTATTCTTATATGTATGTATATATAGAATATTTTTTCTTGATATATCTTTGACTAATTTCAAGTCGATCTTTGCATTCATCATACTTGATATCTTTAGTAAAAAAAATATAAGTGTTTTACAAATCGATTGATAATAATGAATCGAGGGAGACTCATCCGCGTTCGTTGCGCGTTTGCGAGGATAAAGATTCGAATCGAAAGGTTAAGCGAAGATGTTCCTCTTACACCGTTGCATCTCTCAACGGCGAGATAAGACTTTCACTGGAGAATCAAACGGATGCGCAGGAACGAGAAACACGCGGTAGCTTTTACTCACGAGTGAAGAGCTACTCGATCGCACTCATCCGAACAATTCGACCGGTTCGTAAAATTTGGTCGGATGTAATTTAAGAACAGTTTTCCCTCCGAAAGAGAGAGAGAGAGAGAGAAGTCCGGGTATTCCGGCGCGTTTAAAAGACGCGCGGAACGAATTAACGTAATTAAGCTTAATGACAGCGCGATTAATTAGGGAACGTATTTTCCCTCGAGAGAGGCAGAATTCCACTTTTCTCTTTTTATTTATTAATGAACTCACCGGTAGGAGAAGTAAGGACGAGGGCGAGTGTCTCGCGGCCGCCTGTCTAAGACTGAGAAAGTGCAGCAGAGGGTCCTCGGTCGCTCTCAGCTCGTCCAGGGTTCTCCTAGCCTCGCCGTATCTCTCCAAGTATTCCCAGTAAGAGTTCCAAAACGAACCGGGAAATAAGTCACCTGTTGACAGCGTACACCGTCGTAATTAAAATTTGTCCGTGTCCGCGTAAAAAGCGCGGAGAATTCCGTTATTAAATTACACGAGATTATCTCTCCCCGGTCATAAAATAATTGCGCTTGTCGTATTATATACCGCGGAAGGTTTTATGCTCTCCTCAAGTAATTAATGGCACCGTTCTACACACGCGCGCGAACACATTCCGTATATGTAGTAAACGCGAGTATATTAGAAAATAAAATGGAATGTTGAATCGTCACGTGTAAGTGCGATAAAATGTGACGTTAAAAGAAATTATTAACACACGCGCTTATCTATATATATTTCGCTTCGCTCTTCATCGACGAAGGATATCTTTCCTGTGTTTTTTCTCGCATCGGCAAATGATTTATCATTTAGATTTCATATTTTTATATCCCGCGCCTTCTGTCTCCCACGTCGTGAAATACGAGCTGCACACCGTGTAATTCGCGGATTCAACGCGAATTGCATCGCGAATTTACGGTAGTTTAAATCCCCTCTTCTGTTCGGCGCTAGGAAGTGACATCTCAGAGAGGCCGCGTGTTAAAAAGCGAGTGATAGTGAATCACGAATAAAAAAAAGCTGCGCACCGTATCGTGTTTTCGAGATAACGCCGCGAACGTTGATATAACGCGAATAAATTCCCCGCGGTGCATATGCAGGCACATATATACGCATACGAGTCGTGGTACCGATTTACGATCGACATCGTCGCGCAGTCCCGTACGATAAAAGACCGGCGATCTTATTAATGTAAATTCGAAATAGCCGGTGATAGTCATTTCACGGTAATAGCGGCATCGCGAGACGAAAAGTGCAGCGTCGCGAACGAGTCCGATTCGCGCAAATGCATAAAGCATATGGCAAATCTCGATCGGAAGAAACTGCTTAATTAGCGTGTCTTTTTATAAGCACGGCGTAATCGACCCCGTTGATCGCTCCCATCGCTTATCACGCACGTTTTATCGGAAAATGTGAAAAAAAATCAAAAAGAGAAAACGCGCGCGAAAGGACGAGATGCGTGAGATTATCAAAGGAGAGAGAAGGCACGGCTGCCTTGATAAGAGTTCCACTTTACCAGTTTCCTAAGATATGCAGAGAACCAAAGACCACTTGCTTCGACCACTCTCTCGTGGGGCATAATAAACTCGTTAAGATCGCTTGGCATCGTAATCGATAATCGCGCACACACATAGCTAAGAAATTTCCATATATATATATATATATATATATATATAATATGCATATGTAGGATATAGTGTACTCACTCGGCTTGAAGGCACCGCCGTCCCAATTCTCAAGTGTGCCACGGATCTGAAAGGAAACAAAAAGAATGCAATTAAGGATTAGAATTAGCTTTTAAAATACAATGATCAACAATATGGAGAGAGAAAAAGATTAAGCGTGAGAAGGTATTATATAATTTATGATAAAAATGATTTGAATTCAAGACGTATAATAATCACTGCTTTTCAATTTTATTATTATTCTTTTCACTTATTATTTTTCGAATTTATTATTATTATTTTTAATCTGTCATTTGCATCACTTGTCAGTTTATCTCGCGTTACTGTAAGGTTATTGTACTTTTGCGGTTGTATCGTAATTCAATAACTATTATGTCACTATGATTACTTTTTTACAAGAATATTCAGGATATTAAGTTTATTATAATTTCCATAATTAATAATACGTAAGATCAATTAAATATTAATGAGGTCTGCTACAAATATGTATAATTAATTTTAATCTCAATTAACATATCTTATACACGTAATATTTTTATCGAGAAGATAAAGACGATAACAAATATTTTCATGCTACACTTAATAAAATTTTTATCATGCATCTTTTTTATATCGCATGAAGAATATTTTTTGATTAACTCTCCATCTCACGTTTCATTAACGAGCCCGATAAGCTTCGTAATGGTTAGAAACGAAAATAGTTATCCCGCTGATATCGCAGAATGCTCTTCAAGCATTCTGACCGATCATCAAGTACATTTGTAGCTCGATGACAAGGTCAAAGAACTTTAAACGAGGCCAGAGCATGTCCTCAAGAGAAGCGCATATTTATCCACTGACTTATGACGCAGCATTATATCCAATCGTCCAACGAACGAGATTCGATATGAATGAGCTCGGTATAATCCTCAAGTTCTCTCCTCTATCCACAAAAGCTTCCTCGATCACGTTTACAGTATATAAGCAGCAAAAGCCGGTAATGTAAATTTCACGCGGTCCGCATATAAGTCGTTCCTTAACAACAATCATCTTACGAGATACAGTTGTAGAGACAAAGGGGGACTTTGGGATGATCCTTCGACGCCGCGGATGCGTGACTTCGACGATAATGAAATGGAAATAAACCGGTCCGCGCGCCGAAAGAATGGCGCGATACATCTGGCACGTAGTAATTAATTTCGCCGTAATAAACGTGCCGCGCTTCATGAAATTGTATTACACGGTTTTGGAGCAAGAAGCGTCGCGCGCGCGCGCGGAGAATGAGTTCGTAGTTTTGTCCAAGGCGTGCATGCATATATATATATATATATGCAATATTTTATTTCCACAAGGCTTAGTTTATGAAAATCCCTTTATTTTCAATCCCTTATAACTCGAAAATTATTGATGCCTCAATATTTTTGGCGAGGAAAAATTCGAGTTATAAAGGATTTAAAATAAAGGGTTTTTCATAAACTAAGCCTTGTGGAAATAAAATATTAACAAAACCACACATTCTCCAATTAATTTCAAGTAGAGTTTACTTTAATAAAATTTTTATTTAAGGTTTAGTTATAAAGATACATGATGGCAAAAATTGGGAACATGCAAAAAATGATGGTCTCCCTCGACATTTTTTGCTGAAGAAAAACCGTCTCCAAATAACGAGATCTACTTGTATATTTTCGATGTGACACTATGTCAGACATCCTGTATATATATATATATACATATATGTATGTACACATATATATATATGCATGTGGGCATACGCAAAAGAGAGTGACGGACGGGATGCAGCGCTCTCAAGGTCCTTTGACGGCAAGGTCTTCCAGGCCACGCAGGCGAATGGAAATTATCGACGAGAGTCAATCAGCTTGCCTCCGAGCTACGAATACATATCTATCGGAGATACCGTGTAATCACAATAAAACTGCCGCCGCCGCTGCTGCTGCTGGGCCGCGTACAAGAGAGAGAGAGAGAGAGCTCAATTCCTAACAACCAATTTGTTCCGGTTTAATTGCTACGTCTTATGTGTGCTATCGCAGAAAAGCAGAGCTCTCCTGACTTTAACGTAGCGGCCAGGCAACAATTATCGCGATAAATTGTACGCCGATCTCCCGAGTGCACTTCAAAATTTCAAAGGAACGGAGAGCTGCGCCGCATTATTCTCTCAGTCGCACAATGCAGAATGAGAATAAAAGTAGAGAAAATAGGAGAGAGACGAGAGAGTGTCTCTCATCGCTCAAAATACTCGAGATTTGTGGACGACTTTTCATTCTGTATCGAATAATAAACTAGAATATTTTTATATCAATTAATAAAATGTGGGCATTGCGATAATAAACTTTATTTTACTTAAATTTGTAATTGCGTATTACTTCACGAAGAGAATTTTTTCTTAGAATTTACCCTGAAAATTATGGTAATTGGGGGACAATATGATATTGAAGAGTTTTATAGGAGTTTCTCTGATTATAATACTATGTACATAGTAAAATTAATCGAACATATTTTATATCTTATTATATAGATATTAAATATTTTTTATTGTAGTAAATATTAATCAGAGAAACTTTAATAAAATTCTTCCAATACCATATTGCCTCATGATTATCATGATTTTCAGGATAAATTCTAAGAGAAAATTCTCTCTGTGTTTAAATATAAAAGTAAGTAACGATACAAAGTTACTTCGTGTATGTGCGTAATAAATTTAACCATTAGATTAATTAAAGGATAAATTCAACATCGGATTAGAAAACATCGAAATTGACTTAGCCACTAGGTCGACGACCTATTCTTATCCGAACCTGGGATTAGAAGAACGACGACATGTTGAACCCTTCTATCCTACATATAACAAGCGATAAGGCACGTCGGATCAAGCAATTTCTAAAGAGAAATTTTTCTTTAAAAAAATTATATTTTTTTCGGATGTATAATTTTAAAATTAAAATTCTTTAGCTATTTTTATTCAATTTTATGATTACCATATAAGTATATCGATTATAAACTTCATATGTTAGATAATTTTTATACATGTAGTATACGCAATCATACGTTTTCTCTTTTCCTAATCTGAATAATGGCTTTATAGTAGCTACTTCATTATATATATTCATTTAAAAAATCTTATAATTGCCTGCAAATATAAGAGAAAATTGTAATTATATATTTACATTGTCTGACTGATGCATCAATAGCGGATTTAATATGAGCGCACATAATTAAAATGTTTATCATGGGGAAGCTTTCATAGTGAGCGAATGATGTCGCGTTCTATGCAACGAATTCTTATCGTGCCGTCTCGACCGTGAATATCACATGTTACGTATCGATCAGTCATTCGACTTGGCCGAGAAAGAGAGATAGAGAGAGAGAGAGAAAAAAAGAGAGATGATACCCGGCGTGAAATGAAAAAACCGATGCATGTGTAGGAGCAACGTTACGTGCGTTGCATCGTCGCATCGTTCTTGGTCGTCACGATGCGATGCGTCGGCGTGTCGATGCGTTTCTTATTGTTAGATACGTATCTATGTTAAACGCACTAAGCACCTCCATGCATTTATGCATCACATTATACGCGCCGGCGACGAGGATGGGTATAGAGGGTTCTATTCGTTTTCGAGGCTATCAAGAGCAGAGAAGATCTATGTCTCCAATGAATTTTATATGTGTGCGTGTACAGAAATCATCTTTTACTCTCATTGCAGTCAAACAAATACATACAACAGAAAAATAATTAAGAAAATAATTGGGATTAGACAAGATCGTATTTCGCGCAATTTATTGCAAATTAAATTAAATATACCAAGTATATAAACACACTACGGGAGTATCTAATTATAAAGTCGTGTAAAATAATTAGATCAAGTCAATCGACTATGAAATATTATATACACACATACATATATATATATAATAGATGTATTAATTAATAAATAATATGTAATTAATTTAATATTTTATATATACACGGGAGAATTTTCTCTTAGAATTTACCTTGAAAATCATGGTAATCGTACGACAATATGATATTAGAAGAATTTTATAAAAGTTTCTCTGTGATTAATATTTAAAATATTACAAATATTAATTTTATTACGTACATAGTAAAATTAATCGAACGTATGTTATATCTTATTATGGTAGATATTAATATTTGTTCTTGTGGTAAAAATTAATTAGAAAAATTTTTATAAAATTCTTCCCATACTCTATATGTACCTATACATATATAAATAAAATAAACTTCTGATGAAAAACTTAGTCAGTACACATGTGCAATTTTCGCAAATTTGGCCGCGAGATATGTATGGAATGTAAAATAATCCGCAACTTGTAACGATGAAATGTCAAACAGATTTAAAGATCGATTTTTCTCTCCCGCGCGGCGTCTCGAAAAATAAAAACGACACAGTTTAAAATTTGATATGTTGTGTGATGTGAATTGATTGAAAAAAATTCAAGTACCTCACGAAATTGACACACCCCGTATGGTGAGCAAGCAAAGACGATACAGTCTCGCGGGCTCTCACCTATCCTCTGACGGACGTTCGATTATCGATAATCTCGGTCTCCGCATGGATATTACAACGGACTGAACGGACATCGCGGCCAATTTTTCGCTAGTGCTGCCTCACTCTGGTCGCGCGAATACGCAGATGCATTCCTCGGAGGCGGTTTTAATTATACATCGCACGCGCATAGTCGTCCCTTCGGTCCTGCCGCCCATCTAGGACGACGACGACGACGAACGAAGGGCGTGTCCAAAAAAAGCAGGTCGAATATTCCGCGCGTTATTAGGTGTCTACTCTAGGCGCGTAGGCGTTTATCCCATTATTATTTTATAGTCGGCGGGATGGTCGCTTGATTCGTTTTTTTTCTTTTCTTGTGTCTTCCCTCTCTTCTTTTTTTCAACGAGATTGATGTATGATAAACGAGATCGAGTGATGTATGTACATCGATCTATGTCGACTAAATATCCTCTCGCGTTTTATTTATGTTGATTGCGTTTTTCGCTCCGATGCCACCGGAGTAAATTAATTAAATACCATATAAGTCGTCACGAAACGATAAACAACTCCCTCCCGATCGTTTTTATGACATGATGATGAAGAATAACGCGTAATTGGGTCAGGTCGATACATAGAACAAACATAAGTCCCAAATTAAATATCCCAATCAAATGTGGTCGTTGACCGAGCACTATGACATTGTAATTTCATATTAAGTTTATCAAGGCACTTATACGAATATAAATATATAACAAAATTAAGAAGAAAAATCAGAATACTTGATATAATAATAATCTTTCCACGATTATCATGTAAAAATGTACAGTTTTTGTTAATATATTGTTAATAATTCTGTACACTGAAAAAAATAACTAAATTAATACATATTTAGTTCAATACTGCCAAATAACTCATTTATTTGAAATAAATATTTACTTGTTTTGAAAAGGATTTTCTTACATATATCAAATAAAGATTTTTCAAGTCCAATAAATATTATTAGTTTCAAATAAATGATTCATTTGGCAGTACTGAACTAAATACTTATTCGAATAAAATAACGAATTAAATAAATGTTGTTTCAGTGCAATAATATAATTCTGTAATATAATTACTAATTTGATTGTTAAAAAATGATTGCGTTACGCGATAACTCGGTATTATTTCTTCGCGTCGAGAAAGACAAACGCACTGGAGGCTGCATTTCTCGCACGTGGCCATCAATTCTCTCGGATTCATGACCCAGACTGACTGCGGCACTCACGTGCGCCTTCTTAAACCGCTCCACTGCCGAATTAAACAACGAACTCTGAGCGACAACGCTGATTTTCGATGCCGTTCGCCGTACCGGAGAAAGTAGATTCGCGTATCTCGTATATGGAAAAAAAAAAAAAAAAAAAGAAAGAAACTGTATCTTTCTTTCTCTCTTTCTCTCTCTCTCCGACCGTCAGTCGAGTCGCCCGTCCCTTTCTGCACGACCGATCGGCTGCTTTTACTTGCGCTTTAATAATGTTGTAAGGCCGCTTCGCTCGATCTCCCGATCGAGGAGTTGCCCTTCTCCACCCGGCGGAGTCTGTCGGGAAGAACGAGCCGCGATGCGGAAAGCAACGGGAGAAAACGCGAACGATGATGCGCGCGTGACGTACGTACCCGGAATGCAACACGACATGGGCGGCGGAAATGATGTAGCATCGGAGTACACGCGGCACTTCTTGAATTCGCTATACGAGAGGCGAAGCCTGGGGAGAATAGTAAAGCCTAGTAGAGAATAAATTAGAATCATCAAATAAGAGTAACAGAGATGCGAATTGAGAGAAGCGTCTTCTCTCTGCATTCTTTCGTGTTACTTTTTTTCAATTTTGCAATTATTCTCAATATAATTGTCGAATTTTTTTATTTAATATCCCTAATAGCACAGCACAACATAGCCGAAAGATATTCAGAGGATATTCAAAGGATATCCAGAGGACATTCGAATATCCTCAGGATGTTCTCTGAACGTCTTCGGGATACGTGTGCTGTTAGGGATAAAAATATTAAAATAAAATAATATAAAATATTAAAATAAAAAATAATTGAAAAATTAAGGAAGAATAATATAATAGGAAACAAAAAAAATTAATTGCCCACGGTAATAAATAATCTAATCTAATTTAATTTAAATTTTTTTTTAAACTTTGCAGACTCTTCTTTTTTCCTCGAAAGTTATTTCTCAAAATGACAATTTGTATACAGAATGTTAAAAATTATATTGTCGCGTAAAATGCACCACCCCTGCATTTTGTCACCCTTTAGAAACATCGTTTCGCCGCCAATGCGAATGCGAATTCCGCAAAGGATTATCGCGAGCGCAATGTTCGAGCACGTACAATGGAAACATGGGCGTGTGCAAACCGATGCCATCCATATTGCCGGTGATTATTAAACGCATTGGGCTACTTTGTGGCGGCTATATGAGTTTTTTATCGAACTCGTATATCGAGAAATCTCTGTGTATGGCAAACGTTCTGGAAATGAAAATGCGAGATCCATAAAACGGATAATACCTATACTAAAGAAACAGATCTACACGTAGCTCTCACGATAATTTATGAATAATGATACGTCAATATATGTATAATATACAGAAACATCGATATGGAGAAATTTCCGAGAAAGGAAATATTTATAGATTCAAGGAATCTAAAATCTTTTTTATCGCTTTTTATCATTTTTAATTGAATAGAATTTTTAGTCTCGAATTTACGATTCCGATATACGAATTTTTGCATAATGGAGTTCTATTGTATCGCATAGGGCGACCGTAAATCTTGTTGATACGGATAAAAGAAATCTATTCTCTACACATATACACATAGAAAGAATGTCGAGTCCAGGAAAGAGTCAGTGGTCTCTTCTCGTAAGGGCGCTGCAAAACTAATATGTCATGAGAGTAGTCCTTAGTTGAGGTTGTCGACTTGGTTCAGATCGAAGGAGCAGAGAGACGAGAGACTTCCACTTCTCTCCTTTCCCTCGTCCTCTCGCACACACGAAATACGTGAGCGTCTGTGTACCACGAAACGCACTTTCTCCTGTCTCGGATTAAAGCGCGCCGCGCCGGTGAGAACGTTTGATCGCGATTTCCTAGGGCGTTCGTCGAGAGATCGCGGATTTGATTAATGCGCGCAGAATCGACCAGACGTATTCTGTCTGCTCGATCAGCATTCAGTCAGCGTTTGAATTTCGCTAATGTAGGGCCTCGAGCGCAAAAAAATAGACCAGTCAAGAAAATCAGTCTACACATTTAGATTATTAGATACATTATATTCTTAAACCGTGTCATTAATATAACTGACATTTAAAAATAAATGCAGAGAGAGAGAGAGAGAGAGAGAGAGAGACAGAATGTCTAGCAGCCTCAATGAAAAAAATGTCCTCAGATTTTCCAAAAGCAGAAATTAATTTTTTCCCTGACTTTTTAGTACTATTTTTTCCAAATATATAATTTTCACATATCTATATGATGAATAAATTAAATGTTAAATAATGAAATTCTTGGTTCGGAAGTTAAAACAAAAATTTAAATCAATTATACATATCACTATAAACTATTTAAATAATCACCTTTTTTATTTATATTATATTAAATGTTTTAGTTTTATTTCTATCAAACACATTAAAATTAAATAACACGACGATGAAAATATAAATTAACGAACACACTGTAGATAAATTGATGAAGAATGAAAATTATTTTTAACACAGAAAATTAGTGTGCTGGAAGTCAAGAAAAAGTTTATACTTATTTAATTGAAACAAATGTAGAATATAAAAAAATCCAGATAAATAGTAAAATTTCCTGACTTTTTTCCCTGACAATTCTAGATTTATGTATAGAATTCCCTGACAATCCCCGGTTTTCCAGATTTCCCTGACCGCTAGACACCCTGAGAGCTACAGTAAGAATATAAACTAATTTGAATTAAATCTTTTGAATAATTCTGTATGGCGATAAAAACGAGAAAAAATTGAGGAGAGACAGAGAGCTTTCCTATGATCTCACTGACGAGTGCAGGAGAAATCAAGATTACGTGCAAAGTTGCATCATATCCCGTGCATGCATATGTTCAGGCGATTAGTTGCGCGCGCGTGGCGAGTAATCTCTCGTCTTATGAATTATTCGACCACGTGGGACCATTATGTAGCACCGTGCCTCTCATGAGAATTCTAATTCCTCCGGTGAGAGAGCTTTAAAGCTACGAAAGTAGCTTTCGTTCGTCGAACGGAACGTGCGATGTGTGAAAGACCAAGTGCCTACGTATATTGGATTAACTGTAACTAACTCGCTGCGGAATATCGCCAACGCGGCTCTTTGTATCTTCATGGAACGCGATTCAGTCTGTACTATGTGCAAACTGTGTTTCGCGATCCTAGGATGCTAAGATTGCAACGAAATTCTCATTGTAATTTAAAGGAGAATTTCGCGAATAAATCATCCTCTCTCGAGATATTAGAATCTTAATAGAATTTTTATTTTCTTATCAATTTAATATTCAAAAATTTTCCTGTGTAATTTACTCGTTTATTACACAACTGTTAAAAATTATATCTGACGGTCAATTAAGTAACTGAACTTTTTATGAAAAAATAATTTCCTACCTTTTTCCTTTTCGAGCCCGACTAATAGTTTCTAAGAAGGACGAGGAATATAAAATAACTCATTTTTCACCCTCCGAGGTTTTGTCCTATAAGAAAATAAAAAGAAATTTTATAGCGACTCGGCAGAAATGATAAGAATGGCTCCATTAGCAATCGGACATGGACAAGTCGTCGAATAAGGGACATTTATCATTTTTTCGATACTGTCGCCGAGTAGTCTCTGTTAGCTCTCCAACCTCATCCTCGGTGATGAAGGCGTGTTAAAAATACATATCGTCGCTAAAAGGCGCGGCTCCAAGGTGCGATTAAGCTCTCTCTACCGGCGCGACAAATTTTTTTATATTTCTTCTCTGGATTTTTTCTCCGGTTACATTCCCCCCAGAGTAGTTTCCTTATATTCCCGCACTAAAAACTCACGCAGACCCATATCATGATACACATAATCTAACGATGGAATTTCTTTGTCGGCGCAAAGTCCAACAGAATGAACCGAGTTAAAGGACCGCGTTATTAAATTTTCTACCTTCTTTGACGCGACTGACGTGATGTATACTCCCGCATGGATGATCTTTACAAGCTTGCAACTCACGAGAAACCGAGAAATTAATAGTAAGGAGATCATTGTATATTCATATTAAGCGTTCGTAATTTCCACGGTGCGGTACAACTTGACAGCATCTTTACGATCTGTCTTGCTAACCAACGCGTGCTGTTGCCAATAAATAAAGAGACGACGGTCTCTTAGGATATGCCTCTTCCAATCTACGTTAATTATTAGCAATTGTATCATTAACCTCGTATTGGCGAAACACGGCGAGAATATATAATGATAAACGAAAATATTGTATATCAGAGAATTTCCTTCTATTTCTTTTTAATACGCATTCATTTATATTTATTAATATTTATATGTATTTCATATTTATTTACAAAATGTAAATCTATATTTTTGTTGAGAAAATAGGAAATAATCATGATAAGATCGGAAAAGGAGATGTCAATATAATTTTGTTTAATATTCGAAATAATGTATTTTGCGAGATAGAAAAATTTTGTAAAAATTTGTCGAGTTTAGAGCTAAAGAGATTTCTTGTCGAGAGTCTGTCACTCTGAGCAAATAGAAATTGAATTCCACGAAATATCTACTTCGCCTTTTCCCTTCTAGCTATGCGAGACCCTTGACGATGAAATCGAAACCATTCCCGACGATCCGGTATCCCCGTCCACTTTCCCGATGACGATCATCCACTTTCTTAAAGCACGTCCGACCCTTTTTTTCTTTCGCGTCCTCTCGCGCGCAGCCATATAGTTGCTCCACTTTCCACTTCGCCATATTCTCTTTTTTTTTTCATCACAAACGGAAACGCGAAAAAAAAAACGGAACCGGTTGCAATGAGTGTCGCTCTAATGCGAATAAAATTGCGTCTGTTTCTAACTTATCGTCTAATTTGATTTCTCGAAATCGAAAATAAGTATTGCGCGTATTTCAACACTCGATTATTATATAGGTACTTGATAATTTTACGAGATAAATACCACTATTAAATAGCACTTCTCATAAATATCAATTTCATTGGAGCGCATATAATACTTTTTGCTTTTACAATCTTCCATTATAATTTCATGAAATAAAATACTTCAGTTAATACTGAGAAAATAATAATAGAGACTGAGAAAACAATGAGAGAGTGAAGATAAGTTAATTCCAATAATCTGAAAAATTTTAACACAAACGTACACGGAGATTATTTTTTCTTAGAATTTACCTTGAAAATCATGGTAATCGTGGGACAATATAATATATATAATAATTTTATAAGAGTTTCTCTGATTAATATTTATCACAATAAAAAATACCAATATGCACATACTAAATTTTACTACATACATATAGTAAAATTAATCGAACATATTTGTAATAAATATTAATCAGAGAAACTCATAAAAAAACTCTTCCAATATTGTCCCATGATTACCATAATTTTCAAGATAAATTCTAAGAAAAAAATTCTCTCTGTGTAAGTGCGCCAAATTTCAATGATGGAATGAAGATGTCACGATCTTCATCAAATACGGACGAACGAGTCGAAATAAATTCGGTCATTGAACGTGACAGGGCGTTGACGAGGAATGATCGTTCCGAAAAGAAAAGTGAGTCGATTTCCTGCGAAAGAAACGGAGGTGCTCTCAAACAAATCGGTGACTCAAGACTCAGGTGAGACTGATCAGCAGATCGGAACGCTCGCCTTCGCTTTATACGTGTATACGATTCCCGAAACACGCGAATCTGTCGGCCGGGGCTCTCACCGCAATCTTCCGACAACGGGCCGTAAAAAGAGCGATCCGGACAAAACGCGTCATCGCACTCGGCGCAAAACCCGCCGGTTTCAGGTGCAGCTTTCACATTCTCGCGCGTCCCGACACCGACGAGAAGGCATTGCCCTACAGGTGCGATGCTCGTCCACCTTCAACCGACCCGACTGACGCGACGACGTGGCGTGCGAATTTTTCCTCGAATTATTTTCGTCAATTTTTATGCTCGGTTTCAGCAGCTTTCCACGAAGCGAGGCATGCGCCATCGGTTAAGTTTTTAACGACTCTTACACGCAATTTGTTTCGTCGAATAATAGTCATTAATCATCTTAAATACATTAACCATCTTTTTAAAAGATTTTTCTTTCTCAATAAATTGAAAAGGGAAAAACAGAGATTTAATATTATCTCGGAGGGAGAAAATTAACTTGTACAACTGGAAAAAGCTAGCATCATAAGAAATATCAAACTGATGAAAAATAAGCTTGTATCATCATTAAGCATCCACGTTGTTATCGAGATCTCGATTTTAGAGTTCAAAGGGTTAATACGAAAATTGTAATAATAGTACTGATGTGGTACTAACTCAGGCTCAATAGATTATCGACTCGGGTATGTTCGGATATGCGATGTGAGCAGATAGAACGTGCGAAACGCGGAACGCGCACCGCGGCGCGACGGCAATCGCCGCAATTAATCTCCACCCAACCACATAATTTCCTGAAATAACGATTCCCAGGCGAATTAATTACCGCCGCCGCGGCAAATAAGGTAATCGCCCCGCGCGCGATGACAAAAATACAGGGGCGTTGGTCCCTTCCTCGCGGATGACGCGATCTCGCTCGCGTCGCATTCTCGCGCAAGTGCAGCGATGCATCGCAGGTGCATCGTTTACAGAAGCCGCCAAGTGCTTCTCTCCGTTGCATCACCGCGGACGACCGCGACTATCGTCGCACGTTGCAAAAACATAATTTACGACGATGCAACATGGGACGAAAAGTGCCACATTCTGAATCTTTCTTCCTTCCTCTCTCTCTCTTTTTTTTCACAATTTTGAAATCGCCAGTCGTCAAAATAATAAGAATGTCGGATGGGCAACGATGGAAAAAGCCCGAAGTTTCTTTGACCAAGTGTTAATGAAAGAGAAATTTTAAACCGCTCTTCTTCTTAAGATCTCTCCTCGACAGATCATTTATATTAAGCCTCGCAGGTTGTTTCTATCTGTCGAGAAAATCGAATTTGAATTTGTTAACACTGTAGTAATAAATAAAAAGATTATTTTGAATGAAGAATAATTATTTTCTCTTTCACCTTGTATCAATAAATATAAAAGCGTCGCAAGAAATAAGTTTTCCAAAATAATTTCGAAAAATTCTCTGTAAAGTTGATCTCGATATACTATCACGAAAGAGCAAGGAAGCAACATGGGAAGAATTGTTGTTGTCTTGTCAACGGTTCCACCTTCTCGAAGAATTCCCTTGAAGCCGCTGAATAGAGATAAATAAAGCAGAGGCGCTCTGTTATTTCCGTAAAGAGGAAAAAAGAATGAGGGAGGAGATTAAAGAAGAGAAGAAGATGTAAAGAGATGGAGAGACAGATATACGTCTCCAGGTGCGCGATTGCTTCTAATTGCCTCCCTCGATGGTTCCGTGGTGCCTCCAAAGTGAAATTACAGCAGCGTAAGCTACGCGAAGAGGCGGAGGCGCGATGGATGCGAGGTTCGAGTAAAAAGAGCGTGCGACGTGTACACGACGAAGAAGATGTGGAAGATCGGTCGTGATACTCGCCTCCTCCTCGAGAACGGCGAGAACGATCCCGAGAGCGTTTTCACTAATTAACCCTGCGGTCCGCCACGCCGCAAACGTGCGCTTTTGTATCGCGCCGAGAAACCCGCATCACCTTTATGGCGCTAAAATTCGGTAAACGTTTCTGCGGTAAATCTTCACGCGGAATACAAGGCACGGCCTGTGTACTTCCTTCAGAGAGATAAACCAGTTTCGCCCGTACGGGACTGACGTTCTTCCCCGAAGTTCAATCGAGTTATGGTATCGCTTTATTACACAAGCATCGCACCGTCATGGTTATTCGCCGATTGGCGATCATAATATCATCAATTAATGTTAATGACATGGATATGTTAGGTACTGCTCCTCGCTTTGATTTTCAAACAAATTTTATTGCTTACTTTGACTGGTTTAATATAAAGTAGAATCATTTTGTCAAATGTCAAATTTTCTTTTTCTCTCTCCAGTCAGCCTCTATCTTTCATAAATTAAAAAAATATAGATTTCTTACAAAACAAGTGGCAAACTGTATTACATTTCATTTATATTCGTCTTAATCAGAACACGCGTTAACCTCAGTAGAAGATATTTAAATAGCAATTGTCTTTAATGATTGCAACTGCGAAATTTTCTATTATTGTTACGCACGATTAATCTCGATTTCCCTCGAAAAATCTCGATAAATTCTATCTGCTGAGTACGAAAAGTCGCATCTGCGACGGAGATGTGTCTTAATCATGTTCGCGTCGAAAAAAAAAAAGTTGGCCAGTCACGGAGGGTTTTTTTCTCGAAATGATCATCTTCGCGAATCGCGACCGACGGCCACGGCGAATAATAACCGATAATCATTAAATGCGCTTATTAAAATAAAATAAAATATAAATCGCATATCGGAGAAGGTCTACCGTCGCCGCTCCGCTTAAAACGTCACTCCGGTCGGTCGGGATAAAAAATGAAATATAAACGTAAGAGAGATCATAAGTCGCTACAATTAATATCCAACAGTCCGCAATAACCTTTCTCTCTCTCTCTCTCGATACAAGATCCCCGAACATGAACACGATTTACCGCGAGTAGAGGAAGAGAGAGAGAGAGAACGAAAGGGCTAGAAGGGTAAGACTAAGGAAAGGGAAGAAAGAGAGAGAATGGCAAAGCGAGAATACGAGAGCCCGATTTTTGCGACGTTTTTGCCGTTTTTGCCGCACGGCAACTTTGTTATTGATGATCGCGCGATGTTGAGTGCACAGAATAAAGAAGGTGGGCGTTTCCACCCTCGGTTATTTCGCCTCGCGAATCCCGCGCAACGATCTCCGCGCCGCGAACATTTTTCACTTTACGAGGCCTGTATTGCTTGCGAGGCCTGGCGCAGCCTCGCAGAGGTAGTAACGTCGCCGCGATTCGAAGCCCGTATACCGGCCGCTCGTCGCGTCGTCTTGTAAAAGTCAATATTTATGAGGGTGCTAACCACCGTCATCGCTCATCCTGACTCGTTAACCGGCTCTTCGCCCCCTTTCCTTTCCCACCCCCGCGCGGCTTTGTGTTTACATCCGAAGGACAGACATCCTCTCTTTATTGTCAGCCCTAAAGAAAACATGTCCACACGTGGCTGGATTCTGCTGCCGTTGCTGCTGTTGAATGCGATCTTGGTACATGCCTGTAGTGCCAGAGATCGCATTCGCGCTTATAGTATATCGGCACATTCGTATTTCCAGCCACCATTGTACGTATTTTCTGCCACGTTTTCCAATAATATATATGCCAATGTTTTATAATAATTAATAGTGTCTTAATAATATTGTATTTAAAATTAATTTCTTAATCCGCATATTGCAAGCTTAAACAAATGACCAATATAGTACTGTCTAATTTAACTTCATTAAAAGTTTCATTATCATGTTGGCTAAAAAATACGATTATGCACGAGATCAGATCATTCTGTTATATTATTTCAAATAAAGTATAATTCAAAGTATAATTTTAATTATTTTAAATTATGTTTATTTATTATCTCTCCTCCATATAATTTATATTTCATTTATTATATTATATTTCTCGGTATTGTATTTTTATTTTAAATAGGACAATTAGATTGACACGTGATTGTACGTGCGTTTTTCTCGTTGCTATATACAGATTCGCGCACTTTCTCTCGATTGTGGTTTCAATATTGAAATCTCTGATAATCTCCAAGTAATAAACGAATAGAATGAAGGAACGATTTTTATGCATTCAATTTTAAAAATGATAATGGATATTACTAATGAAATATTTTTATTCTCGATTAATTTCATACGTGAAACTAGATATTGCTTTTTACTAAAATTTTAATTTAATAAAGAGTTTAATTACTAAAGTATTTCTTATTAAAAAATATATTAAAAAATTTGATTTACTTTGACAAATAAAAAAAGAGAGATAAAACATAGAAAGAAGTTCATCTGCCAAATGTTAATCGACCAAATTTATGGCAGTTATAACATTACATTCGATTATTCAATATTTATTACCTTGAATTACTCTCTTTTGAAAAAGTTACAGTAGCTCACGCTACTATAATTATGACGGACAGAGCAAGACAAACTGTTTCGCATAGAGGCAACAGGTATGGGTATGAATCAACAGGTGTATAGCAACAGGTGTGTAAAGTTGAATTACGTGTCGCCATCTTTCATGAGTTGTTCAACGCGCCTTGCATCTAGAGAGTCCGTCGATAAGAATGTATATTCAGTAACGTATAGTACGAATCATAGAGAAGATCCCGCCTTTCCATTTATTTTTTATATTCTGTCAGAATATATTTTACGATTTAATTAATTAAATTAAAAAAATGTTGCTTAAAAAATGTATAACTTTATATAACGCCTTGAATTCAATAATCGATTTTGTGACGTAAGCATAATTAACGTCATTGACTTACCCTTTGGCAGTGCTCCGCGCTGACCCGCGATAGATCTGCGAGGGGTTGAAAGATGACGTCGTGAAATTCGGGATAATTTCGTGCCAACGGACGTGCGTACAATTCTTTGGCGCTGCACAATGTTTCGTGATATTCTTCTTCCGCATGTAACAGCTTTTCCGTGGCTCTGTACCTGCGATCTGTATCTGTCAAGCAATACCATTTCGAAGTTTCAATAAGGCTTTAATCGATTACTTTCTTCTCGCATACAAAAAATTTGTCGCACATAAAAAGATGTCAAAAGAAATCACGTATATGTAAGAAAATAAAAAATTTTCCATGGAAATATAAAATAAAATTTTACGACTCTTAGCTTCAAGAAATTACAAAAATTATAATTCAATAAATTCATATTATAAATGACGTTTTTCTTTTAAGTCTTCGACTCGTAATTTAATAAAAATTTTCTGTTTTGTTCTTTTTCTATATAATTCCTCACAAAATAAAAATGAAAAATTTTTTTATGAAATATAAAACCGAAAAAAGATTAATTACCTCCAATCGCATCGTACTGTCGGGCAAAGTCCTCGATAAGTAAAACTTCGCCGTGTAGAAGGGCTACATCGGCTGCGGGATCGACCTCGGCCCTCGAGCCTGCAAGCAGCAATCGAGGTCTGCATACTCGATATTTCAGAAGTATCGGAGCGACCACGGAAGAAATTGCTCCGGGCGATGAGGCTGATAACTGCAACAATAAAAATAGATTCAAGTTTATAACTCATAAACAACCATTTTTGCATTACGTTATTATATATTATACTACATAAAAGCTATTACGAGCTCTTGGAATAAATTAAACCTTAAAAATATATTTTAATAATTATGAATTAAATGTTGGAAAAGCATTGAAAAAATATTGATATAATTAACAGATTGCTTTCTTGAATGAGAATGAGATCTTGATATACATATTTCAAAAGTATTAAACTCATTTTACAGTTAGAACATTTTACAAATTAAATATTAAACGATTCCAAAAATTATACGTGTACATAGTACTTATATAATAATACTTTATCAAATAATTCAATAATAATAATTTGTCAAACTATCAAATAGAATAAAGTATTAATCGTCATTATAGAAATTAGCCAAAATAATAAAAGCATATTTTGTTTAATCAAGAAACTTGCTTATATCAAGAAGCTATTTAGTGAATGATTTATACGGAAAAGACTGGTCCATCCAACAGAGGGTTCGGAATGTTCTAATTACACGACGGGAGAACGATCGCCTTAAAAAGTGTCGGATGTCAGGGCGGATCCCATAACTTTGCACAGTAGCTTCGACTGGCTAATCCCCGAAATCTTGCTCGCTATGGTAAAGAACTCGAAGACAGCGCATAATTAAAGCGCGCGGTATTTACGGTCCGGCAACATGATCAGATAAATGTTGAGGGTCCAGAAATCTACGTCAGGCAAAAGATCGTACGTCGACCTTTCGGTGGCCCCTTCCGATTCGACTCGCATACAAATGCTCATTGCATCGCATATAAATATGTATAATACGGTAAGTGTACGATCGTAATTCGCGCGAATTCTTCAGAAACTCTGGCATTTGTGAAAGGCGCAGTGGAAGTACAGTTGTTTTCTTACATATCTACAGTAAACCCGCAATTTAATGGACTAAGGATGAGGAAGTTGTCAGTTAGAATTGATTGCTCATTAAAGTGCAAACAAACTCTTTCTTACGTATCTTTAAATGTACATATACTTTGCATTATTCAAATAGATAATCATATTGCGATAATCATGTTGTATCTATATATATATATATATCTTTGATTAAAATAATACAAATGCGAAATTAATCTTTGCAGAATTATTGCTTTTCATAAATCACGCACACACACACACACACACACAATAATTTTTTTATATTTTAAAGAATACTTTATAAAAATATTGTATATGAAATAACGATAAAACCATAAAAAATATTTCTAAAAAATGTTAAGAGAAAGTGAATATTGTAAAATTTCTTTATCTTTAAAAAATGTTTCTCAAAAATTATCATTAGTTAAAAAATAATCTATTTTAAATATTAATTACAATATTTTTTGTGTTATTTTTTAAGCTTTATACATGCTATTTATAGATTGGACATCTTTGTAATTTTCTGTTGTTTATTATTCGGATGTCTGTAATAACAGATAAAGTTTCAATCGTCTAATATATAGATTTCATAAGTATATAGAATGATTAGGCAATAACGTTAGAAACCTAAGACTTTAATATATTGTATTTTTATATAATAAGCCATGCTAATCTTTTCTGTTATCGTAATTAAATTATCGAGTCCGACATATCGAAACGTCTTAATCGACACAACAAAAAATGTAATCACGCGTTGTTTGTATATGTTGCCCACATTGCTCAATTTACAATCTCACAGACAATCTTATGGCGTCGACTGATGATTATTTATCCGTCGCTGTTCCAATACGACAGATCTCAGACAATGCAATTTCAACGTACTTTATATCTATATAGAGTATATCGTTTATCGACCTGCTTCTAATCATCATTGTTACACAAACCGGATACACAAAAGTTGTTTTTACATCCATATAAGATAAGGAGGAAAGAAGAAGAAGATGATATAAATATAATCGTACATGGAAAAAAATTACCCACCAAATTTTAGCTGCCCCTATATTACAACTTGAAATTTAGTTATCATGCCTAAGTTTCAGCTATAATTTAATGGAGAATTTTATAACTAAAAAATATTAGCTTTCATAACTAAAATTTACGTATGATAATTAAATTTCATGTATAATATAGGGTCAGCTAAAATTTAGCTATAGTAGCTAATTTGTTTCCGTATATATACGAATCTCAATGATCAATGATACGATCATTATGCTAAGGAATCCGACAATAAGAAGACTTACATTTAAATATACCGTTTATCCGAGATTATTTTCCCCTCTTTTAATATAACACAGCGGATTCAGGCATCCGCAGCTTTTCTCCTGTTTAATAGGAATGTATAAAGATAGGCATATGCATTTCTCCAATTATAAATGCAGATGAATATAATAACGCGAAACAAATCGCCGTATTAATTAACATCGTCAAATTGCTGTTGTAACGGATTTGAACGTAATTTGCTAATTCTCTTAATTCTCGTATATATTACATTTTCAGGGCCGTCAACACGTTCGACGAAATTACACGTAGGTTTATATAATTATGTTGGAAGAAAAGAAATAATTAGACGCTATTAGTATCTACTAATTATATTACGTCGTAAAATCATTCTCCTAATTACTATATTTCTATGTAAATCTATTATCGTATAACTCTACGGTTTTTCTTGACAAAAATTGCTAATCTTAATTATATAAAGATACATACTAACAAAAAATATGCATTTTCATGAATAACGATACCAAATTTTGTTAAGCTTCATTAAGAAAACAATTTATGCAAAATGAAAAATCCTACTGTTAAAATTATTATTTGCTAAGTCTGAGACATAATGTACATAATCATTATTCACTAATGAGATTCTCACTAACAAAAGTGTCAGTCATCCGCGACCCCAACAGCATTGGACTCGTTAAAACGATGCAACGATGATGAATCATCGGTAGTTGTATGATTTCACAGTTGCAAAAAAAAAAAAAAAAAAAAAAAAAATTAAAGTATGCATTTTCTTATATGACTAAACATATTTATCCACTTATCTCTGATTTGCAATCCATTCAGTATAATTGCATAACTTATATATATATACTTGATATTTTATCCCACTATTGATATGCATGAATTTCAACATATTCTTATCTCTCATTCATATTACATGACACATACAATATATAATATGTTCTTTGACTTTAATATTCTTATCTGCTATATCTAAAAAATAATAACATTTCAATATTTAAATTTAATAATAATATTCTAATATTTTAATTTTTTTACTTTAATATTCTAATATTTCTAACATTTTAATTTAATTTTTATTTTAATTTAATTTTAATTTAATACTTTATTTTAATTTTTTCTAATATGTTAATTTTTTTACTTAACGCGAAATTTTTTTGAATTATATATCTCCGATTTTTTCTTCTGATGGTATAAAAATGCATTTACTTCAGGATTACCCTAAATCATATTAATATAAGCGGTTTCGCGAATGTGCGATAATTGGGACGATTCGTCTTTCTCGCAGTACGCATAATTCAGATCATTAAGCCCATACGCGCATTTTTCACGCGCTGTGATTTAACGCGAGAGCAAGAACACGTCGTGGCGCGCAAGATTACCGAATTTGCGGGTATAATACACATCGTCGGAAAGATTCATGGCAGGCTCTCGAGGAGTAATGTCCAGTATGCGGGATTCACCGATGTTGCATTTATGCGAAGAATGCGTTATCCCTCCCCTTAGCGTGCACATGCATGCGTGTGTAGATACCCTCGATTGGAGAGAGAGAAAGAGAGACTCGCACGCCCACTCTTGCTTTTAATAAAGCCAAACCGGAATCGTAAAGCTGAATCTAAATTGCATAATTATACCGGTCTATTATGTCTCTCTCTCTCTCTCTCTCTTTCTTTTACTGCAAGTATCTTATACTTTTTCCCCTCTTTTTCTCGCTCCCTCTTCCCTCCTCTTTTTATTGCATTTTCTTGAACACTTGACCCTTTTCTATTTTTCCTTCGACTTCTAGTCGATTCCTTTTCTGTCGCGAGCAAATATCAAAAGAATAAATAACGATATGTATTACAGATCGATTAGCGCGAGTGCTCGCATTTTTTAAGATCTCAAATATCATTGCGATTAATTGATCAAAAATTATAATAAAGATAAATAATAATTTTTGCATAAACGTAAAGAATTTTGGAATGAAATTTAATAGCAATATTTTTGAAAGTGTCTTAATTATATCTTTTTCTTAATTAAATTAACTCGTTATGAACATATGCTCCGTTTAAAGATCAAGTTATAACAAAATGGAATAAAAGCACAATGATCGATGAACATAAGCGATCCAGCACTTTCGCTGGTTTTTTCAAGTGAATCTGGAATTCAACGAGATTACTGTTATTTTCTTGGTAAAAAAGATTCAGTCCAAGTATAACCGAGAAAGAAAAAGAAAGAAATAACTTAACGATGAAAACGAACGATGCGGCTCATTTGGTCTTCCGGTTGGCCGGAAATGACTCTCTTTGAGAGAGATTAATCTCTCAGAATTTACTTCTTCCCGACATGAGAGACATCGTCTCTTCCAATTATTCAGTCCAGTGATTTCGCTTGCACGAAACAGAGACTGGTATTCTTCCCAGCCAATATTTCGCAAGACTCTTATCGAAAAGACTTGCAAGATTCGCGCGTTTCACGGCAGGATAAGTTTGAAACAAAACTATATTGTTACAGCACACATCAAACTTATCTATCCGTCGCTGCTATTCAAAGTATCGCTTCTCATTGTTCGGTTGATACGTCGTTGCACTTTTTTTTTCCATAATGTATCACGTTGATCGATACATCATATACATGATGTACGAGCGTAAATCACATACCTAGTCTATATGACACAGGATAATCAACTATAGTCGCAATGTAACAATCGCGCCGGCACGCGCGCTGACATCCGCGAAATATTTCTACGACTATATGTCTACACGCTATGTATGCAAATCGATCAAGTGGACTCGTTTATTGTTTCCTTGCTCGCGTGACAGATGATGGATTTCCATCGGCTGTGTTAAATAGGCAAATATATGTATATATGTATAAGCGTCTAGTTCGAAACGAAATGTGCATGCACAGGCATCCTGTCCCTCCCAGCCTCATTACGAGACAATGAGCGTCGTTACATCGATCACAGGCCAGGGCATTCTGCCGAGGCGGAAGAGAGCAAACTTGTATTTCGCGTGTAGTGGATTTAGAACGTGTTTAGGCTCTGCACTATATTGCTAAATTAGCCTTTTTAATTATTGTTCGCGAAAATAATAATTAAAGAAAATAACGTAAACATTTTTCAAAAATTTAATTTTTTTGGCGTAATGTGAAATGTAATGTGTATCTGTCAATCAATTAAATCACTGAAAAGCGCAATATTTGTTGTTTATTTACAAGTATTTCCTAAATTAAAAATTAAAAAAAAAAAAAAAAGAAGTAATTCTTAAAATAAACCTCTCAACGATTAAGATCTTACATTAGTGAATACATTACTGAGATTTCGAGACATTTCGAAAGAAGAAGTCGAGCGATTAATTCAGCAGATGGACTGCGGAAAATTCGCTTTGAGAAACCACTAATCTGTGCAATCAGGATGTATGCAGATATTGCAACAAACCGAAATCTCTGTGATACATTTTCTATGTATATATATATATATATATATATATATGCACGCATAAAACATTTCCTCATAACGGAGAATTGATACACAGACACAAGAATAAACTAACTAAATAATACGTTACTTGCTACATGGTAGAACTCCATTTATCAAAATGTCAAGATAATTCGTCTAACGGAGAAATTCATATAATACGAGTATCAAATTCGCCGTTTATCTTCATGATTGCGATTAGGGAAACTAAACTTTGAATTAATTGAACAATAAATTGAAGATTCAGGAAATTATAGTCGTAAATTTCATATGAGTTCGATAAATTGTATATTAAAAATTTTACAAAATCAAATGGTGTGCTAAAGTAGAATAACTTGGTGTATTTAAAAAAAACTGCATTCGATATTTATATTGCATGCTTAGACATTTATTATATGTATACTACTAGTCTTCTGCTGTTCGCACAAATTGCTTGAGCATTATTACTCGTTACTAAAGTCAAATTTGTCACTTTAGTAAATCATATCTCTGATGTCATTACTCATTCAGCCACGCTGGAGGAGCATTAGAATAGAATGACCGCGGTAGATGATTACTCGACTTGAGCGTGTGTCTGCCATTATTCCATAAATATTGTTTGACTGATAGAGTCCACTTTTCTCCCAGATATTTCACTATATAGCATGTTGTTATCTTTGACATATAATGTGACAGTTATTTTGTGAGACTTTAAACAGAGGCTCTCAACCGCGATTTAGAAATTGTTAGTAATTAAACTTATATTTAAAATATCTTAAAACATATATAAAAATATTGCAGATAAATATAATATATTTATATTTTGCTCAAAAAAGTTTTTCTAACATTTTATAAAATATATAATTTATAAATTCTGCATTTAGAAAAAATAATTGTGAACCTATGTACGAGTAAATAAATTGTAATAAAATTGCAGTAATAATTAAAAATTATAAATAGTATAAATTTAATCATATTAATTAATATATTGTTTATTAACACAATTTATTATCTATGAAACAAATATATAAAATTGCAAATTCGCCAAAACGTAATTGATAATCAGTGGATTTTAACGATTTGAGAGCCGTAATTGTCATATAACTCACAGACAACGAAGGCCATTCTCGGTAACTATATATAGCTCCATTCTCTCTCTTTTATCTTCACTTCTCAGAGGTGGCATGGACTGCAGTGTAAGCGTGCACATATGTTATACATCTATAAAATGTAAGTTGCTTCAAAATATCGCCACACCGCCTATGTAACAATATTACGAAAATTCTATTTTAAGTTATTCTATTTTAAGTATTTCTAATGAGATGTAACATCTTTATAATTTCACGCCCTAATAACACTTATAATTTGGGATAGAGCCACGTTTATATTTCGCAAAGTTATATATATATATATATGTATACGATATGAAAGTGGAATACGAAACAAAGTAATATTTTTTCGACACAAAAAAAATTTGTTGTTAGATAATTAGTTAAAAATATTAAGACAATTTTTAGAATAAACAACAAAATTGAGATTGATTCAAAAAATTGTTTAATTAAATGATATATTAATTGCGCACTAAAATAATTACAATATATAAAATCAATTAAAAATTAATTTACTCAAATAATGAAAACTAATTAATTTTATAATTCTTTTCTTATGAATCAAATTTTACTAAACCGATTTGATCTTGTGAATAAAAAAGTGTATCTTTGAAAATAGCAACAGACATGTTGCGCTGCATCTCCCAGCGCGTTTGAAACTATCATCAATCTATATTTAAGAGAGCAGCAAAAAGTTCACGGTATGGTGTACGTGTTTATATATGTGTATGTGCAGGTTCCAGGCCTCGCCCATGCTAGAATGACCGATTCGCCGAACTGCGCACCTTTCGCTTAAGAATCGAAACGAATCGCGACTGACCACTACGACGACAAACAAACACAACTATCTGCGTAGACGATGGCAAGAGATCTCTTTTGGCCGGAGCAATCACGCGCGCGACTGATTCGTGAGAACGAACGTGAATGAAAAATCATCATTCAGCGCGCGCAACCGATTCAATCGCGCGAGTTGCATTAAACATTTACGATCCTGAAAAGCGTTGTTCGTATTGAGATTGTTCTACAAGAGAATTTCCACGAACATGAGTTCTGCGTTTCAAATGGCGAGCGTGATCAGTGATTGAAAATTCGCTAAGTCCAAAAATCAAGTTGAGATAAACGTGAAATAAATATGATGTATATGTGTAAGCTGTAAATAATTTACAACTTATTATGTATGTATATTTAAATAACTTAAATATATTTAAATAACTTAAATATACTTAATTTTTAGATTCATTGAATTTTCGACACACACATTCACATCTATCTAAAATATTTTTTATTAGTTTCAAATATAAATTCTTTGAATGAGATTTATTAGAAAAGATATATCAAGTCATTTTGTATGTATATGTTTAGAAATGTATACAAGAAAAGATTCAAAGCTTTATATGAAATGAAATATGATGCAAAATCAAGATTTATAGAATCAAGACTTTAAAATCAAGAACTTCAAGAGAAATTCAATAAATCAATGATGCAAAATCAAGATTTATAGAATCAAGACTTTAAAATCAAGAACTTCAAGAGAAATTCAATAAATCAAGATACATTCAGAATAAAATCAAGATTTTATATCAATACACCTATGATATTCCTATCTGGAATTAAGAATATTATTGATTCCATGAATCATTTTAACTTTATAATTAAAAGAATCTTTGAGAAATATTTATAATTTAAATAAGATTCATATTTAGATATAGATGGTTCTTCAACGTTTACAAAATAAAATATTCCTGATAAAACTAAAATATGTCTATCACATAAAGATATTTTAGTTGTCTGTGTATGTGTTTTATTATTTTTTCATTTAAAATGTATATCGTAATATATTTGTCATGTTATTCTAAGTCCAAAACATCAGATCTATAATAATAATTCGAAAATGAGAGTTTCTCCGGTACTACAAATCTCACTAGTTAATCTGCGGAAACTTTATTCTACACAATAATAATAAAGCAATTTTTATTCTTCTGGGTAGAAAGCTGTGACCTGCAAAATGAGTGACAGGAAGCGCGGATTCAGCGGAATTTCCGCTAGTTAAGTTTCGAGGCTAAAGCTCTTAATGACACTGTTTACGCTTTATGTGATCTAGCCGTAGACGCAGGGACGTAGGAAGCTTTCACGTGTGAATAATACGTAGGCCATTAAACTATAAGGTGAAATTATAAGGAAAATGCGTTGAAAGAGAAAGAGAAATATAGACTCTTATATACATATTAAATCGCACGAGTATTTTGAAATTATGGAAGTTCTTTTTACAATGCATATACTAAAAAATGTTTGCAGATTGAAATTAATGACAAGTCACTGCAAATATCATTAAGGATTTAAATGATAAATAAACAAAAATTTGCACTTTAATTTGCTTAACAAATATAGTAATGAGAGCATCTTTTCGAGAGCAATGAATTTCTGTGTGCATATAAATCTTATAACAGCTGAGACAGAGCTAGAATAAATTTGATCTACACATCATCTAGGTACATACTATGACCTCATTTCTAAGGACATACACGGCCCTACAGGCAATTCTCCCTCCCTCATCCCCCTTTCTTCTAGATTATCACGCTGTCTTCCTTCGCTAATGGCAATCGTGAGATTAGCTGCGTGAACAACACTTAGTTGCGAAGGCGGTGATTATCTCCATGATGATGATTTCAACGTAGCCCAGTTTGGCGAGGAGTTCCGTTCTCGGACGTCTCGGTTCGTCCATGGCCACGTGATTCATATGAGACACAGATAATCGAGAGAAACATTTTATTCTTTCCTTTTTTTCTCTCTATAGTGATTTTATTTTATTTATCTTTTATGATTTCTATGACGTAATTGCAAAATAATTTCACCTTCTAGATAATAACGAGTAAATGCATATTTCCATCGAAAAAAAAATTATTTTTTTCGGCAAATTATAATTAATCACAAGATTTATCAATTATAATTTATCATCACATTTATCAATAAACAAATATTCTTATCGTGCAAATAAATATACGTAATGATCTATACGTTTAATTTATCTGTAAATTCGAACTGTGTGTGTTGAGAGGTATGGCAAGTTGTGTGTTATCATTAATTCCGTAAATTCCGCATGAATATGTTACAGTAATTTCTATATATATATGTATATGAGGAACATATTTTATGATTCCACTATATGCTCAGGGATTCAACATTCGAAAATACGTTGTTTATTATAAATAAAAAAAGACATAAAATTTTTCACAAAATTTGAAATTTATCTAGCACATTATACAGGGATCATTTACCGCGTTATGCGTATCAATGTTATAAAAATACTGCGCTATGCCACACGGAAAGAATTTTCTTTTAGAATTTACCCTGAAAATCATGATAATCATGGGAAAACTTTGTTTTGGAAGAATTTTATAAAGGTTTCTCTGATTTACCACAATAAAAATATTAATATGTGCAAAGTAAATTTTACTGTGTACATACATAGTAAAATTAATCCAACATATTTTTATTGTGGTAAATATTAATTAGAGGAATTCTTATAAAATTCATCCAATACCATACTGTCCCACGATTTTTAGAGTAAATTCTAAGAGAAAATTCTGTATGGAGATTTATTATCAACATCTGACAATGTGATGTTTCCTGGTCCTCGAGAGAAACGCATATTGCGAAATGCTACTCGTTCTCGATTTATCCGGAATGAAGTGCTGTTTGATTGCTTTAGCGGATCATGACGCGTTGTGGTCTTACACTTAAACGCCATTGTCCATGCTGATGATGCACTTTCGACATTCGTGTAAATCTTCCGCGGTTATGTAGCCGAGAACAGACGTATGCGGCACGGCGCATGCACGCCACGGCGTGTCTAAATTTGCCTGACCCAATGGCCAGGGGGCCACTGATCTCTATGGACGAAAGCGAATTTCCTGGAAACGTCATTTCGATGCGCGTAACCGTGCGCGTTGTGTTACGTTTCACTGCTCGTACGCAATCGAAAATAGATATTTTGTACAGCCGGTAGCTTACGAAGATCCCATCCTGGCATACGGAAATATGACTAGCCCTATTTAAGGGTCATGGTAGAATATAGAAAAGAAATGCAACGCCTATTTTTAACTTATTATTTAATTTTAATTAAAGAAACAAGAGCTAATTAAAAGTGATAACTGGTAAAGAAATTAATTTATTTGTACGTTTCGATCCTACAAAATTTGGACCATCTTCAGCATCTATGGAATATAAGCAAACATTTTTTTTATTTTGTAGGACCAAAACATACATTAATTTCTTTATCAGTTATCACTTATCACTCTACATTAGCGTATTAATTACCACGTCTGGCTCTTAATTGACCCTTGTTTCTCTAATTTATATTTATTATCAGAGCCTTATATTTATATTTAATTTTAATTTCCAAATTTTTTGAAATCTAATTTTTCTCGTTCTTATTCTTATTTTATTCCTATCTCAAAAATTACTAATTTTTATATTAAAACTTAGTCTTTTAAAAATAAAATTTCATAAGAAAGGAAAAATTACATTTTGATGTCTCAAGTTTCAATTGTATTCACATATATTATTGCTGCAATCATTTCTACTTATAGATAAATTTAAAAAATCCACCCACTTTTCTGTAAAACATCATTCTGATGAAACATTACACAATGAACGAACACAATAATAATATTTCATAAGGAAGCATCGAAGAGGAAAATCTTTGATCGGAAACGTTCCGGCAAAAGATCAAAAGTATTTTTACAAAATCTAAATTTTTTAAATAATTTTTCTTCTCTCTTATTATAGGTCAAAAATAAAAAAATATCTGGGAAAATGATCGTAGAATGATCGCACGTCGTAAATAATAACGGGAGTATGATTTACGTGAACGAATTAAGAGAGAATTAGTTCTAATAAAAAAAAAAAAAAGACACGCCTACTGCTCCTCTCTCCAGGTCACTAGGACGATCCTCTCTGTGAGCGAAAAAGGCGAGACGAATGCGCCAGCAGCGGCAAGGACGACTCGCGTGGATGATTTCACGTGCGTGCGTGGTGCCGATTTAACGGTCGCGGGTTTTGCCCAGGAAGAAAAGAGGAAGGATTTCCCGCGCGATAACGGACTAGTTGATTTTTCACGTCGACCCATGCATCGATCCCGGTAAAACTCTATTACAATCGCGATAACGGGAACGATATACGAGCGAACTGACCTTACGAATCACCTCGTATAAGGTATTAACCTTACGCGTAATACACTGCTTTAGACATGAAGGCTGCACGAAGGGAGCGGCAGAAATTACTCGATATATTTATCAAGTGTGTAATATAGTCGCGAGGTAAACCGCTAATCGGAGCTCTGCGTGCATTAATTTTGCAAGACAGTTTTCGGTAAACAGTTTTATCTGAGAAACTATCGTTACTTTTAATTTCCTTAATTGATAACTTAACGATTTATTAAGCTATCAAAAATCAAAGAGCATTAAACAATTATTTGATTATATATATATATTGTATTAAATAATTATGATTAATTATTTATTATTAAAGTGTGATCATATAATAGTCTCTCGGTTGCGTTTTTGCAACTTGATTCGTACACGATCTAGTTTCTTAGTCGCGTAAGAACTTCTAAGTTTTAATCTTATGTAATCCTTACGTAATGTTGCATATATCTCGAAGTTGTTGGAGAAAATTGATTAAGAATATAATGACACTGGCAGTGGAAAATTGGACAAATGCGCGACGAAGTCTTCCGTCTAGTCTAGCACTGCGATGATATTATAATTTCGTAACAGCTCACGCAGCTGCAATGCAGAAGGCAGAAGACGTCGGGTATCCTCTTGAAGTCGCAATAAATTTCTATCTGCTTTCTAGACAGCAGCGTGAAGCGGCTATTTAATGTCATGCACAGTGTGTTGCAGCTGCTGAAGTTGCCTCACAGGGTTAACGCCCCGAGATTTCTCGACGATAACACGAAGAAAAAAAGAAGCATCGAACGCGTTTATTATTACGCGTACGCGTGTACATTTCACGGTTATTATCGCGCTAGATATCTCGTCATTGAGAAACGCGAGGAATCTCCAAACGAGTCCGAGGTCAGTGCTTCGGCATTGAGACGATAAAGTCGGCCGTGAAGTGGAAATTAAGAAGGCTCGTAACGGTAGATATTTTGCGCCGATAAAATCAAGCCAGAACTTATCGCACGACCTTGTCTTCTTTTTCAGATACTTTCTTCATGACCGAGAGAGAACCGACTGTCTCTCGTTCGCAAATGCTCGCACACACAGCTGGGACGATTCTCCGCGAGGTAAGAATCAGTCAGCGCCGAACAAATATTTGCCGATCGGGAATGGGTAAGCGTGAAAAAAGGTTTCGATGAGTTTTACAGAGAATTTAAACACGCCGACGTTAGAGCGAAAGATTGACGTCGCGTGCATGGAATTTTTGGGAGCTCGTTAAAGACACGCGAACGTTTATGCATGCACGCGTTTAAAGAAGGGTGCATCCGTTCTGTCTTCGTTTATATTCTATTTCGTCATCAATGCCGAGAGAAATAATTGCCAAACTCCTTGTAGGGAAACATATTATTATCTTAAATAGAGCCAAAAATCGACTGAAAAATGTTGTATATTCAAGTGTGTATTTTGATACTCGTGTCTCCCCGCGATTAATAATACATTAATGAACATTTTATATCAGCTTCTTTTATATTTCAAATCATTCTAAATGAGTTTAGAATATATTTTAATCGTAAATCATCAAATTTCAATTAACAATTATATAGTCAATTTGAAATCTAATCTTTAAAAAAAATTGATTAAAATTTAAGATTAGAATTTCTCAATATTTTTAATTTTCATATCATACGCACATAATTACAAAATTAAATTTTATTAATAAAGTTATTTATTCCACTTGAATTTTAATATATTCTGTAAACACTTTTACGCTACATAAACATTGAACGTAACGTTTAACGTTCATCTTTGATATTATAATAAGCTTTTAGTGCAAGAACGCGATACGATCGCGACGCAAATGCATATAGGAAGAAAGAGAAAGCCTATCGAGCTTATCGAGCCTACACGAGCGTAAAATGAAAAGTACGGAAATTTATACGAGGCAGACGCGATGAATTACTCATAATATCGCAACTTATTAAATGTCATTGTCCCTACACGCGAAACATACACGATGTGCAATGTATAGTTCCCGCTTTATTTTCCATTCTAAAAGATATATAAAAATATAATATTCTTTATGTAAGCAGTGATGAAATCGGTTACGCATGCGCGAGTAATTAATCCACCGCCACGGAATGTCGGTGACGGCCAATTTTATTTGTTTCGTGACTTAATGAAAGAAAAAGGGGAAGCTCTCGTATGTGAAAGTGACATTGTGTCGGCGCATTCCGCGTCTCTCGATGCAGCGGCGAGCTCAGAGGAGCTGCATTCTGCGACAGGATGCAATGACAAAGTGCATATAAATCGATGCGAGAAATCCGTTTTGTGGACGTGATTTTAATTACTCGCCAACACATACAAATTTCTCGCTGTGTCGCGAACAGAGAATTATCGAAAATTCTCTCGTAAGTAATACATATATATAAATACGTATTTCGCATATGCATCTTTATAATTGTCGTCAATGTCTGTAATTAATTATTCCCGACTGCGGTCTGCGATGCTCGTTTCGCGACGCCAGTTTAATTGATAGGCACTCATTAAAATTTTGCCGATGACTAATCTTTGCCGACGACACTCTTTCGTAATACGTATAGATACAAAGTTATGCGTGTGCGTATCCTCCGAAAATGGTGTTGGAATCCCGATTCGCGAAGCGCGCCTATATAAACTCGATGCTGGCATTCGATAGAATTCTTTTGGCATCGAGACTCGGCCATCACGTTTTATTAACGAACGCGATTCTTCTCTTCGCAAAGCTATTCGTTGAATTTCCCGCTGCTTCAAACACCGGATTTAATCTTCGCGCACGACCGAGTCACCTCTTTTTAAGAAAAAAAAAAGAAAGAAAAAAAGAATCGAGAGAAAGGCAGGTAAATTAATATGAGACTAAAAATCGAAAAAATCTACAGGAACGAAATTTACGAGCGACAACCGTATACGAGCTATTTGCCGAATGGTCGCGAAATGCTAAATGCTTCCACGAAAACTTCAACGCGTCGTATTTCAAGTTATTCGATATTTGACCGAATGATCGTACTTCGCAGCCTTGCTAAACAGGCTTGCTGTATTTACTGCAAATAAAATATGAGATGTAGACGCAGCGAGTTTACATATAGCGAGAAGCGTTTTGAGAGCGCGATATTTGGCAATCTCGTCCCCACTTTTGCACAGTTCATATTTTCATTATTTCAATTTTGCTCGTATTACAACCGTTCTGCTGCGCAGAATGCGAAATACGAAAGATAATTGAAAGAGAATGGTGCATTTACAGTAGCATTTTGATGGTCGCGGAGAAATAATTAAAGTCTATATTCCAGCGGGCACACGCTACAATATTTATAGGAGGAAAGTAGCAGATTAGAGAGCACAATTTTGCAATTACACAATAATTGGTCTAACGAGCAATATAATTATGCGAGTCAAATGGATATGTGCTTAACAGTTATATCGGCACTTTCAAACGTTTCGTTTTGTGTGAGAGGCACAAATCGCTTTCAATCTCCATTTTATATGCGATTATTATACCAGAAGAGATTTAGTATTAAACTAAATATTGCATGAATTATTTACGCTGCTTATCTACTATGCTATCGATAGAACTCGACGATTAAAGTTAATGACATTGCAAACACCACAAGTTCGTTGTTTTTTTTCTGAATCATATATTTTACGTCGAAATTAACGGCACGAGTAATTAATGATTTTTTTGACAGATGCGATAAGTACGAAACACAATTAATAAAACATAAATTATAATTTACGTGTAGAGTAACTTTTTTGTTATATAAACTTATTGCCAATATTTTGATTCACGTGCAATAAAATTATTGATGAATTACATTTTAAAGAAAAATAATTTTTCTCATTATAATACAAATTTTCAACACTTAAAAACTGAAAATTAAACATTTACATATATCAAGTTTTATAATAGTAATCAATATATATATATTGTTAAAACATTTTGTAACTCTATCTTATTAAATATGTATAGATTCCTAAATTATTAAATAAAATTTTTATGCACTTTTTAAAAAAATAAAAAATATTGTTAAAACATTTTGTAACTCTATCTTATTAAATATGTATAGATTCCTAAATTATTAAATGAAATTTTTATGCACTTTTTAAAAAATTAAAAAACTTTCAAACTTAATTTAAATTTTCATCATCGTTAACTCGAGAATTAACGTTGTGTTTATTGCAGCGATGGTAAGACGACTATGCAACTACGTGCATAAGCACAGAGTAACATTATACATAACGAACATAAAACGAATATAGAGTGAACCCGATACGGCGAATGAACTGATGGGATACGCAAAGGTGAATTAGGATACCGAAGAATACCGTTACGATAATGGTGAAAGTAGAGACCCCCGCCTGCTGAACTTCAGCTGTGCATCAGCACGCGGCTTGCAAATTAACATAATTATCGCAATTGCGCGTGAAGATGTCTCGCGATTATTTCACCCGGAAAAAGTCATTGTTTCGACTCGCTCTCTATAAAATATTCATGTCAATTTACGATGTGAAATTTTCAGTAAAAAAAAGTCTATAAATTATTAACTATGGAAGATAAATAAAATTTTCATTTTAATATTTTCCAATTTTATTAAAATTATGTTGGTAAATATTTTTATAAATCTAAAACGTGATTAATAAAAGTTAATTACGATGTATAAAAATAGTTTGAATAGTTTATATTTAGATAGAATGTGTTGCAGCAATATGCATACTGTATATGTATAACATTGTGACACCTCTATCGTTGTTCGGATTTTTCATTAAAATTCCGTATTCTTCTGAGAATACGAAACTTCTCTCGCCGATCTCACGAACCGATTTTCCGAATGCAATCACGCGCGTGTATCACCATGTGCAATTGAATCGAAGGAAAACGCTTAATTAACATGAGACTTTGGCTCGGTTTGCTTCGTCAATGCTTCATCCACCTACTTTTTCCAACGATCAAACTAGAGTCCCAAATGCTATCAGGCGAGAATCTGAAATCGATGTCAACGCCCTCGCGAAATCGGATAATCGCAAGACTGTGAGTGTCGCTAATTCTCCTGGGAGTTTTCGAATGATGTCATCGATGACTATGATCGAAATCTACGTAGGCGAATGTGCCAATATAGCGAATTTTGTACTAGACTGAGAGATTGCTATCTAGAAATTATTATCAAGTAATGATGAATTATGTTTTAGAATAAGTAAAAAAGTTTATTAAATTCCAAACAAATTATTATTAATATACAATATATGTATCATATTTAAAAAAATGAGGTTTATTCGATAAGCGGAAATCGCGAAAGGAATTTTATACTCGATGCGTTCAATAATTCGTCGATGAACACAATAGTTAAGAAATAAACTTCGAGATCTCAGTAAATCAACAGAGCATGTGACTTACAATTAGACATGGCGCAATTCCTGCTGGACACCTATTTTTCCCGTTAAAACGGTTAAATATGCGCTAGAATTTTTTTCACCTAGCTTGATAAAATCTAAGATTGTTAAGAGATGAGACTACTACCGTAACATTATTTCATTCAAGAAATTATGAATGTGACGGGGAATAAGCATGACGACAAAAATATAAGAAAACGTCTCGTTCTACATTTTCGTTCTTAGATTTAATATTTTTATATTGTTACGAATAGATATGTGTATCTGCGAAGAAATTCACAAGATATCCCACACATCAGAGAAGAAAAAAATATGGTAATAAGAGAAACATTATAATCTGCAATAATAAAAAAATTTTTTAAATTGTCTTTAGGTCTTTTTTCAAAGCAAACTTAAGACATTAATTGATTATTAATTTCAATCCACACATATTTCTCAAAGTGTGTCGTAATCATCTGCAGAGAATATTCAACGATTAATTGTTTGAAACTCATTAACCGTATCTCGCGCGTGCAAATGTTCTGCCTCGGAATCAGTATAATCAAACTATCTAACACAAGAGAGCCGAGTACCCATAAATAATAAAATTGCAAAAAATATGGATACAAGGGGAATGCGGATCTGTAACAAAAACAATAAATTTGATATAAATGAAATAGCATACCGAGTTCGCGATCGACCGAGATAATCGAACGTTCCTCTAACGGTGCTATGCTATAGCAGATTTACGCACCACCCAGTCAATCGTCAGCCAACCTGTCAATATCTCTATCGGGATGAACTCTCTACCTCGCAGCATCTTTTGTAATTTATTATTCGTATATCGTACAGATGCGTTGTTAACGATGCGCTTAAAAAAAACCTCTAAATATGTGTGTGTGCGTGTTTCCTGTCTATACTTATATATATCACTATCATTTCAATTAAAAATCTTTATAAAATATATATTATGGAACGCAGTGAAAGAGATAAACTAAATATAATTTATAATTACATTTATAATTTGATGAAAATTGATCGTAGTGATCATAATTATAAAAATGCATCCTGCGATTTTTATTCGAGATTTATACAATCGATCTTACGCAATATATAATTTGAAAACCGTGCAGCATAAATATGTTAGAGAGCAAGTGATCTCGCGCTCATCCACCATGTGCGAAATGCAGTTACAGTTGCAATTTCTCGATGGTATGGCGCGAGCAATGCTTATACAAGAAGAGGAAAGAGGAAACCCATCGTGAGAAACATAATTCATCGGCGATGTAGGCACGTGGCAAGCGAGGCGTGGTGGACATTGCAGTTTCCGCGAGAATGATTTTGACCGGAGCGAGGAAGGAATCGCATTTCCAGAATCGGTGTATCGGCTCGAATCTACGTGAGCAAGCACGTGCTTGCGCCAGAGTCCCGTATCCGCGACGGTGTGATCAATCTCGCGAGCGGTTTTCGTAACGATGAAGCGCGCCTGCTGTCACGCCGTTAGTCATCCTATTATGCTCCTCTGCACGCCGCGGTGAAAGGAGATATTCGCCAAGAGAATCTAGCATGATACGCGAATCCTCAAGATGTATATACGATCGTAAGTGAATAACTGAGTGGTCATGGAGCAAGAGTGATAGAAAAAAAATTTAAATTGTTTATTTTTCTCTTCATTCATATAGCGATATTTTCACTCGTGAGGATTTTAACAGCTCTGAATCGATGTTTTCAATTTTCAAAAATCACTTCGATAGAAAAATACTTTTAGTCATTACTTGAGATTCACATTGTCGAATATTTTTTTCTCTACCTACTTAAATGTAATAGAGAAAATTATTTGTACAAATTTAAAATAGCATTTAAAATAAAGTTTTTTATATTTTCGATACTTTGTATCCTCCAATATCACGGAAATTAATATAAACTGACGAAGAGCCGTTTTAAATGGGTCACAAATTTGTCTTTGACACCGCGCCATAAATCGAAAACGAACGATTCTTCCGATGAAGCGATTTCTCCTTAATCGATTTCGATTGAAATCCGCATGATCGATGCGTGTGTCTGGAAGTTCGTGAACTTTCGGGAAACGTAATTAATTCGACGGGAGAAATTAACCGCATTCTGATCGAGCGCACCTCTCGAGTCTCCTCCCCGATATATATATTTTTTTTTTTTGATCGTCCTTGATTGTATACGAGAGAGCCGCTCCCGGACATACGGATAATTACACAGGCGAGTTTTCGTAAATATCGATAATCGATACCGCCAGACGCTCTTGCCCACGTAGACTTTATTCGACATTCCGCACAATTATAGCATTACCGTATCACTTTTTCCCGTTTGCGCACGTATGAAGCAAAGAGCTAAGCAAATGCCCGTAGCAATTACTCACGCGGTTCGAATCGCAATCGATTGTAGATCGATAACAAAGGTTATCCGCGCCATCAATCTCACTGTTATTACGTTATTATTACTCTCCGATCTGACTTGCATCGCGAACGGGAAGATAAAAAAAGTGCAACGTGTGCGGGTGTGCTTTTATTATCCCCCGGATGAACAAACTGCATAGTCGCGCTAAACTATCACGTTCGAGATCTTTTTACTGCTCTCGAAACATTAGAGAGTAAATCAGCTCGAGTTAATTCGCGGTTAATACTTAACCTTTGCGAGTGGAAGTCGAGTGAGATTCGACAAGCTTATAATCAAGTACATATTAATGACCGATATAATATATTAATGATTCGTGATATTAATTTTCATGGCGCTGATCTAATCGATAGGCGCGGCTTCTCGATGACACACGCGCCTGATTGAAAATTCTGCGTCGCGTTCTAATTTCATTTACGATCCACAAGGTCGGAAGAGACTTTAAACATCTCGGAGATAATTATGCATACCACGGAAGCTACTCATAAGCAATCATATTAAGTACAGACATGTGTGTTATATAGAAAATGTCGAGTTATATAATATCCGTTCTGTTGAAAATAGTTTAATTAAACACGGTGTATTTTTAGATATATAAAAAAGAAATCACGATAAGATCTACTAGAAATTAATTATATTTATTTTGATGAGTATATGATATAAATCTGTAAAAATAACTTTCACATAAAGATAAATTTTTTAAAATAAATTCCATATACAATACATCCTAGAAAAAAATATGTTAACTTGACTAAACTTTTCAACTAAATTACTATTTTGTTAATTGAACATAGATTAGTATTTAAATCAAATATACGTTGTTAGATTTAATGTTATATTTAATTTAAACAATTTTGCGTTTAATTAACAAAATCATATTTAGTTGAAAGGTTATTAGTTAACAATTTTTTTCAGTGTCATAAATCTAAAAAAAACTACTTTTTTAATTAATTCTTAAATGTCTAAATATAGTTGTACATTATTGAATCTTATTATTTAGAAATACAAATGCAGTCTCAATTATTCTTTTCTCGACATGATCGATTATGATATTAAAATGTGCGCGATATTTTGAACAGGTCAGTAACTGACTCCGAGAGCTGAGTGTGACAAATGGTATTTTATTTATCGTATTTCGCTGGGCGTCGCTAACAATTTACAAATGAGTCACTTAATCACCGGCGTCATATATGTAACCGCATTCGTTTCTCTCACGGCACGCAACGTTGTACTTCCTCGTGTCGTATTTCACGAACGTGCGTATTAGGGAAAATATATGTATATGACTAAAGAAAAACAAAGGGGATGGAATTGCGACGAATCTCCGTCTGCCGCCTTCTCGAAGAAGCTTTCTGACCGCCTTTTAATTATTTAATTATTTTAATTAATATATAATCAATTAATTTCCCAGGAAGAGAAAGAGAGAAAAAAGAGATCTGTTATTTCTGTATACGACTGTATGAGTCGTAGAGAGAGTGCTGCTATGCATGCGTTCCCAACCGAGAAGTTAATAAAGCAGCAAAGTTAATTATCGACAATCGCGCAGACTTTTAATGGCTCCCGCGACGAGAATTTATGATTTCGACGGAATGATTGCGACTCTCTCGTGCGTTCGACGCGAAAGGAAAAATGAATCACCATGATAGTGGCCTGATGTCACAATTCTATCTCGCGAATATAAGATTGATCTTATTTGCAATTGAATTAATATATATATATATATATATACATATGTCAATATATTTGTCGGTAAATTTCGCGGCAATAAATTATCTGCAAGGTTGATTAAAACGTTGACGGATACGTTCACATATATTATTGACTTCGAGCTTCGCCAAGAAGCGAAGCAATAAGTCGTTGATTCTAAACAATGCAACGGGCATTTGCATAAAAATGTAAGCAGCGGATGCTATATACCAAGATGACATCGCACGTGTGAAGTAATAAAATAGTATGTATTGATGGAATGCCGGTAATTTCCGCGAAAAAACTTGAGCAAAACGCAAGTAAAGATTTGACGTGAAAGTGCCAGAACTCTAATCGTGTGAGAGCTGGAAAATATTATAAGAGAGCTGGCAGAGTTTAAAAAAAAACACACACGCATTATATGCCGCAGAAAGATTGTTAAAGTTACCGTTGCGTAACACTTTAATCTCGTTTTATTTGCGGTAGTGAAATTAATGCTGTTAGCTAGAAGAAGACGCGGCAGATTGAACGTGACTTCCGCACTTTAATATATATATAATGTACGGACACGATGGATTTTGGGAAAGCAACAGACAAGTGCAAATGAAGAGACACCATGAATATATTACTTTCTCTCGCGCAAATAACCTCCGCTTTTGCGTGGCTATGAATTCTGCATGTGGACACGCAGCAGTTGGCGCAACCCGGCTCGTAAAATTTGCATTAGAATATCCACGGTAGCGTATTTAGTCGTGTGCGAGTGAAGCCGGTGGTTGCGCAACGCGCCTTAAATTCGCAGAAACGCACGAGTAAGACGGCGTAACGATGATGTTCGTTTAAGTTACGGTCGATTAGGCTACGGATCTTTTTTTTCGCCGCGAGCGGAAAGGACGATGCGGCGCGGCGGCACGACATACAATGGTAAGCAGATTTGCATAAAAATACCTGCAACCGCTGCATAATGCGCAGCCGAGCGGCATACCTCGAAGGACCTTGACGAGGTGAGACCTTCTTGACGTCAACAGCTGTGCTACGCGAGAGTGTATGCGTGCCTACGCACTTTTACGATCGCGTCGCCTTCTCTGGTTGCACGGGGGGTATCCAAAAATGGAAAACACAACTTAAACAGTCGATAGATCGAGAAACGTTATGTAGATTCAACGATAACAATCTCCAAGAGGATTCCTTTATATGTATACGTTTCATTCGCAATTATGATTTATTATTAAGACTAAAGAAAATAGAAGTTTCAAACGCAAGAAAAGGGCGGAAGGCATCAACAAATATTTATCCAAACGTGGAAATGTTTCAATTCAGAAAAATTAAATAAATAAATTCAATAATATTTAAGAAATTTAAAATGTTTATTTTTTTAAATAATCGGATCTAGCCTGAATCTATCAAAATAAAAAAAAAATTAGTCGTCGCCCTAATTAAACTCTCATTATATAAAAGACTCGGGGTAGACAAGAGCAGATGATGATTAACAAAATATTATTCTCTGGAGTATTACAGAAAAGTTAATAAAATAAATGGCTAATAAATATATAAAAATACGTCTAAGAAATAATAATACAATTAAAATAAATTATTTCACCAGATTCAAGGATTATAATTTTTTTGAAAAATTTTGATACATCTTTATATATTTTTTTTTACATAAATAGAAATTGAAATATAAAATTGTGTGAAATAAACGAGAGAATTTTCCACGAAAATAGAGAAACATTAAAAAAAAAATAAAACCTATTATGTATAAAGAATGATATTCTATTCAATTCAGTAAAGCCTGAAATGATTAGATGTTATAGAGAGAAATTTCGATGATACACACGCGTTCCTTTGACACGGTGCATTGTAAAGATAAGCAACACACGAAGAGTACATGGAAACATTATTGAAAACGAGACTGTCTCGATCGACAGGCCGAGATAAACGAAGCGATTACGATCTTCAGCAGATTACACTGATTACACGTGTTCCTTTCACAAGGATTTATTGTGTGAGGTATAAGTGGCACAGCGGAATAATAATAAAACTTCCCATGAGAGAGAGACTGGTCGTGTGTTGCGCGCATCATACGCATCCTTGTACTTCTTCTCAAAGACACGCCAGGCATTCGCGACAGGCAGCACGTGACTCAATGATCGAGACCCCGCTGCCGCTCGCAAGGAATATCACGTATCATACATCCTGTTGCGCTCACGTCCCAGGAGTCAATATGTTACGAATCAGTCAACGATTGCGTAAAGGAGTTAAGTAACCGCGAATAAAACCGTAATTCTGTAAGATAATCGGGCCTAGCCTTGAATCTGTCAAAATAAAAAAAATTAGTAGTCCCTCCAGACAACATCAAGTTCAAAATTGGCTCATAAGATATCATTAAGAAATCTTTAAGAAATATACAGTTTTAAGAAATATCTTATATGATATCAAAAACACGTCTTAAAGATATCTTAAAGATATGTATATCTTATGCGCCAATTTTGGAGTTGGTGTTGTCTGGGCTAATTCTCGATATAAAAGACCCAGAAATTCGATAGGCAAGAGAAGATGTTAGCAATGATATTATTCTCGAGTATTCCAGAAAAATAAAATTTTTTTTATGTAAACACTCTCGTGCCTCGCTAAGGCACATAGCTTTTTTCTTGCTTTTTCATTTTCGCCACAATGTTATCCGATCTTCTCTCGCCATCTTGAAATCAGCACGTACGTGCGCGACAGAGCGAAGTGCACAAGGCGTCGAAAATAGCAGCTCGACGGTCTCTCTACCACAAAACCACAGGGAAAAGTTAACCGAACGAGACCCCCTCTCGGACTTCTCTAACGATAGACGCGTACGGGTTGTCGGTCGATATTCCAGTATTCCAATACCGGTGGCAGTGTACCAGTATACCAATCAACTCGTCCTTGACGTGCCACGACGACGCACGCGTTAAGTCGCCTCTCAACATGGGGAGAGATTGACGACCGCCTCGACAAATGGGTGCTGACCGCGTTCCTAAGTGTCTCTCCTGGGTGTTCTTCGCTCGCACACGACGGATAGAGACCGACGTATGTATCAAATCGGAAAATGCAACCGACGATTGTCCGGAAAGATTGATCCTTGAACGCTCGCTCACAAAAGATTATACGCGTTCGTGACCAAGTGTCTATCTACCCGTAATTGCTTTGAAAAATAAATTAGACGTGCAACGAGTAAAATTATCAGACATCTACCTAATCTAAACGTAGAAAAGTCATTTCTAGATTTCAATAACAAAATAACTTCTGATGCGCCTACTCCAAAATCGATAACTTTGTGTTCTCTGTTATAGTACTATTATAGTCTCTATATATGTTAAATAATTATTGATACTTTGTATTATCTGATAAATTGTTATCGTTGATCCACACACGTGTCGTTAATTTTTTGCATTAATCCAAATTAATATTTCTTATTCAGTTAACGTTGCGAATCGGTACAATCGTGCAATCATCATGAAATAAATTATGACACGTCGTTCGCATCTTGTATATTCACTATGTGATGCGCATTGTAAAGAGAAAAATCTGTGTTATTAAGACTAGTTCGTTAAATTATCGCTTGGAAGTCAGGTCGCGAAATATATTACAGTACTTTCCCGCGTTTATATGCTATACGACCGATGGAAAATTGCTTTTAATTGCGCTCGCGCACACACAAAAGAAAGTAAAATACGATCGCGATAATTCATTGTCCGTATCATCGCACAGGGGGAAGTGAATGAAAGACGATCATCGCGTATATTCTAATAAGATAAGATACGCATAATCGTGCGTTGAAGATGATATATCAGCTGAATAGCTTACAATATATATCGCGATTTCTTCCGAAAATTATTATCGCGATTTCTTCCGAAGGAACAACTTCTATTGTTGCACTTTAAATAGTGCCTTGAATATATCTATATGTGTCAAGGTAGGCTAAAATGCATATCATTGTTGGTCAATGAGTTAAAACTCGATTTATCTTCAAACTGATATCTGTCGTTTGCATTTTGCTATAAATATTTATTGAAAATAAAAAATATAGATATGTAAAAATTTATTGGAAAGCAATTATGGCATTGATAAATCTTCGAATATCGAAGAACTTCTATTTAAGAATTTAAAAACGAGATGGAATTGCAAGAGAATTTTCATAGATCATAAAATCCAACAAATTTGAATAGTTATAAGTTAATTTGAAAAAAATCGAAGAATTTTCAGAGCTGAAAATTAAATCTAAGAATTCGTATTAAAGTTAAGAATTCAAGAGGTCAAGGTAGTTTCGAACCTTAAAAAATTTAAAGTAGATGTTAATAATCATAGGACTAAAATTCCAAAGATTCACCGACTCCAATGAATGTAAGAGATCTTTCCTATATGTCTTATAAAATCATTTAACTAACGATATTCTTATTTTGCAGTGATATCAAAACTTGCTGTACATCATATAATAGATGAAATATTTATATCTTTCTGCATTTCTTTCTCGAGAAAAATAAAATCTCGAAAAATTGGGATATATATCTGCCATGTTGAACAAGTGATAATTATTATAAGGTACAAAAATTATTAAAAAATATTTATGAACATTAATATCAAAACTTGATGTATAATACATCATATAATAGATAATATTTATATTTTTCTGAATTTTTTCAAGAAAAATAAAATCTTAAAAGATCGAGACACATATCTATCATGTTGAACAAACAATTATAGGATGCATAATTATAAGGTGCATAAATGATTAAAAAACATTTTTTACCCGTATATTTTCTGCAAAACTCGCGTGATTTCGAGGATAATCGTAAACACATGAAACATGAAACGCAAAGAATCTGCGACGATGCGTTCATCTGTGTCTCTCACGTAGTCTCGGCAATCTCACGGTGGAATCTAACCGCATCGTCGTGCATGTCGGTGCATGAATAATACGTAGTAGTGTGGACGCGATGTCATTATCTCCATTGATATTTCTGCCCGGCGAAAGCGAGACCATCTAAGATTGCAGCGGGGATTACGAATAAGGTTAAATCCACGACTAGGTATCATCGATAATCGTAACCAACGTGTGCGTAAACATCTATGCCTCGGGTGTCGTACAAGTCGGACAAGCACGCAAGTATCATAAATTTATTTGTCATAAATTATGTATATTGCTCGATTAACTGTAATTCTTACATTATACGATATACTGTCTCATATTTTAAATATTATTAATATATTTAAAGATTATTAATATATCTTTTTCGATTATTCCAATTATTTTTTCACGGTTGCACATATCTAAGATTGTACGGGTATCTCAGTATTTTCTGAATAAAAATAATGTACAAAGTGAAATAATATGTACGGCGTGAAGCACCTTATATAACGATGCATAGATATAATGCCATTATTAATATTTTTTCCATAATGGAGATGATTTTCCAAAGATTACGCCGGCGGGTCGTGAGAGAACCTTGAACTCTCTCTTTCTATCTTTCTTCGTCGTGTTTCAACCGTCTATCACTATATCGTCGTTACGTATAGAGTAGCCACACCGCGAACATACGATATGTGTATATCGATTGCGAAATCACGAATGCACTAGGAGTGCAGAATGCGGTACGCGGAATACTTTCGAAGCAGAGATAAAGAACTTGGAGCATAAAGCATCGACATCGACCACTGCTCCCTAGAATAAAGCAAAAAGAAAATATTCCGATCGCGGATGTGTCGCGCGGAGAGAGTTTAAGAGAGATGTGCCTTTAAGATTTAATTTTTTTTTTCCATCGACAGATCACGGAACAGAAAGCTATATACGTGTCCCGACAGTATAGTATTGCGACATCGTTAATGCATCGTGAGTGCAGAATGTAAACGTAGATGCACTGCTAAACTATTATAGTAGAAATAAATATACGGGAAGAACGTACACAGAGAGAATTTTCTCTTAGACTTTACCCTGAAAATCATGGTAATCATGGAACAATATGGTATATAGGTAGAATTTTATATAAGAGTGTCTCTAATATTTTTACTACAATAAAATATATTAATATTTATCACAATAAGATACAAAATATGTTCGATTAATTTTACTATATGTATACATATTAATATTTTTTATTGTAGTAAATATTAATCAGAGAAACTCTTATAAAATTCTTTCAATACCATATTATTGCATGATATTCAGGGTAAATTCTAATAAAATTCTCTCCGCGTATAAATGACATATAAACAAATTTAAGTCGGTGATATTTTTGTTATAAATGAAAAATTCAATGTACATTTAAATAAAATATGAATACGATAAAAACACACAATACCGGAAATTACAAGATACAACATGCTTGATATAATTGTGTGATGTACAAGATATCCATTGCATATAATTAGAGGTGATCAATTAATTCAAAATTAATTGCAATTCTCATAGATTCAAATTATTTACACAGAGAATATGCATCAATAACAAAAGACTTGCTTCAGATAAAGATTTTCAAAGTTGGCTTTCATTATGCAGTGCAGAAAGCAAGCATGTATAGCGCATATAGATCGCTGATTGTAAGTATTATGCTATATTATTCTACTAGAATGCTCATAGAATAATAAGAGAGACAGAAAAGAACTTGGAATTTACGACTCTATCTCGAGAGATAATGTTTAGAGATATAATCAACACTATAGTGATTGTAACAAACACAATAAATAGATGCAATTATAAGAAAGTCTTCGTTAATTATATTTTGTTACGTATCTGACCTAAAGATCTACGCGCCTTTAAATTACAAACTTGTTATTTATCCTCGCTTGTTATTTATCTTTCATTAATACCTTGGTGATATAAACTGATTGTTTTATTCTAAAAAAATTTTTTTTAATCTTGTTATAAATTGACACTTAATAATCGTATAGCAGAATCTATTTTAACTGTTAATTATAATATAAATTGTTAAAAATGTTATTTTACATGAGAACATAATGCATCAAGAATAATTAAAGAAGATATATTACGCGAAAGATTTCTTCAGAAATATCTCTTGAATCATTTTAACAATACAATAGGTATTGTGAAGAATGTACGATTTCGACAACATCGATCGGCGAAAAAATACTCACAGGCGCAAGGAATTTCCGAGAAGCTCATCGCGACAGGAAAAAGCGCGTATATACAATCGTGAATCAATAGTCAAGTATTGCAAAATTGCTAATGCGAATACGCACAAACGGCGAGTTATATTCTCTTCTGTGTATATATCAAACGACACTCTCTGTCAGCGAGAGACAATGCAACGATGCGCCACGTCGCGGCGGTTGTCTCATGTATGTATCACTTGATTTTCTCGCATGACGTTTGACCACCGTATCGTGTTTAAACGCTTTCAGCGAACAACACGCGCTCTTAACGACACCTCAAGGCTCCTTTCCCCGTTCCTTTTTTTACTACCTCGCGGCTATTATTTTCCGATGTAATTCCACATGTACGTTTCATTAACCATCCCCCGCGATTCGGGGAAACGCGCGGTTTCTTTTCTTCACGGTTTTTATATTCGCAGCTATTAATTTTTTTTTTCTCTCGACAAGGGCGCGAAGGAGATACGTTATATACGATACGTCAAACTTTCTCACGGCAAATTAAAAAATATAATGTACGAGAAGAGACTACTGCGAAAGTTGATTAAAAATAACATTTTTCAACGCGCTTCTCGGTCGTTGAACTCGACAGGGAAAAGAGACTCGTTATAAACATTCGCGTGCGCTACGCAGCGGAAATTTATCGAATTCCATTACGCGAAGTAATACGTACGTTTTGAAGTCTTTACGATTAAAGATAACACGAACGTAATTCAATATAATGCGCCATATAAGTATACGTGGCGATTATACACGTAGATATCAATTATTTTTCTACAGACGACACACGCGCCATAGAATCTTTCTTAACTGTATATATTATTCGTAATAGAATAATTTTTATGATTATTTATGAATGAAAAGTATTCTGGCGAAAGATGTAATGGACAAGGCTTAACAAGATTTTTCTCCCCGCTAATTCCAAACTGACGGTGAAAATTTCTAACGATCGAGCATTACGTTCAGTTAGCGAAATCCGCGAATGGTTGCAAGTAAACGAGAAAGATAAATAATTCGCCGGATAAATCGAATACTTTGCCGATCCGTTGCTGGAATCTAAAGAATCCTAACGCAGAGTCAGATAGTCTAGCACGCGCGATTCTATTTTACAATAAATATTTCACAGTACACCTGGTGTTTTCTCAATTATTTAAGTCATCGAGTATGATTACACAATATGCAATAATTAACCGCGATCTTAGGGTTCTTGTGAATTTTTCCTCGTTTGACGTTTGACGTGTTGGTCGACTATTTCTGTTCGACATACTTCTCGACACGATCTTATTAAATTTTTCTTTTACAACAGAGAAATAGTTATGTCATCCAAATCTTTTTAATTGCGCAAAGCAACACGAAACTATTATTCGAAAATCGTATAGGACAGTTTAAGGTGTTAAACGGGATAAAAAATTGTTTTCTTAGAAAATTTTGCAAAATTTCAAATTATAGCACACTGCGCTCTTATATGAATGATTCGATAATTGTCAGAGTGCATACAGACAGTAAACAGCTCTAAACACGTATGAATAATAAATTTACATTCGAAAAGTCTTACGACGGAATTCGTGACGCATGTGCGCCACATGGAGCGTGAAAGCGTATACGAATTGCCATGTGTAGCTACGTTATAAAGTTGCGTATGTGTGCACGAGATTATAGTAACTTATCTACATGGGCGTAAAAGTCCGTTGGGAACATATAGTTTGGATAAATCCTCGTTTTCACTCTCAGGAAAAAGTCTCGCAATTCAGCAAAGATCATTTTTGGCAAAATTGATATTCATTTTGCAATTTATCGCAAATATTAAAATATAGCGAAATGTATATATGTATAAAATGTGTATACATATTAAATGTGTATACATATTAAATGTGTGCAGTTCGCGAATCGTGACATAAATAAGTCAAACATACGTTCCGTCTATACTACGCAATATGATATTACGCATAAGCTAAATGTCATCTCGTGTTATTGGATAAAATTGATTTATATGATGTGTTAAATCAGCAACATTTTCACGCTGACTGACGTATCGTAAATTTAACCGGAATATATATTTACACATTGATTTTGATGTTAGGTAAACTTAGAAATAAGTTAAAATTTAAAGAAAGACGCAAGAAATTTATGCAAACATGTTTGCGTGAGTTTTTTTTCCTTTTTAATCATTTTATTTTTATCAAATTCATGTCTCGTATAGCTACCGGATGATAATAACATACAGTCGTAAAAAAAGAAGTTTAATCTGTGAAACAAAAGATAAAAAAGTAAATAAAGATTCATTTGTCTCAAGAATACCGTTTTCAATTTGTCGTCGCATTTGTCAGGAAGACAAAAAGTGTATTACACTGGCTTGTGTGATTTACAATGAATGAACTTACTAATTGCGAGAAAAAAATCTTTTTTTATTACCAAGAAGAATAATAATAATCACTCTATGACAAAAACACGATATATCCCGCGTACGAAGCATTTTTTTCAAATTAACACAAGAAATTACAATAAATCTGCAACATTCTTTTTTAAAATAAACGTCGAAGATAATTCAATTCTTTTTATGTTCCTCTAGAAAAAATAATTAAATAAATATAAATGATATGTGTTTAATTTGTTTTATATACGAAAATTGTTCAATTATTGTGAGAAATATCTTTTACTATAAATACATCGATGAAACTTAAAAAATTATGTTATTTAAATTGTATATGAAATTAATAAGAATATATAAGAGAGAGATATACAACTAAAAAAATTATTAAATGTTTTATTTTAATACTACCTTATAAATCATTTATTTGAAACAAATCAATATTTATCTGTTTAAAAAGGATTCTTACATTTTCAAATAAATATTTTTTTACAATCAAATCAATACTATTAATTTCAAATAAATGATTTTTAAGGCAGTATCAAAATAAAATATTTATTTGAATTCAATAAATTGTTTTCCAGTATATGTATATATTATTTTTTGGTTTGAAGATGAGAGATCTAAATCAAAGCCTTGGTACGTCAAGCAAATTTTCCTCTTATGTTCGCGAACTGTAATCGAAGATCTGTAAGATCGATCTCGCTTTTTTGCAAGTACTCGTTATCATATTACATAGAAGCCGAGAGCGTCTCGTCAATGTTACTTTCCTCCTCCTTTGCGCGAACAACCGCCACATTGAATGACCGATCGGTGGAACGACAATTAATCGTGTAAGATGGAAAACGAACGCACGCTGGAATGCGCGTGATGTGCGTAACATCGGCAATCAGGGTCGTGATTGCGCTACACAGGAATCAAATTAGCATTGGTCGCTCGCCATTAGACCCACGAGAAACGGAAAGGTGTACATACAGAGAACGATAGGCGTATTTGCCGTCGAGCGGGAGGAGACGCGGCAAACAAGTCCAACGCGCGGCTTTTACGTAACACTTTATCCTTGCCTCTCTCGTAGATCTCTCCTCTCGTACAGTGCAGTGCAGTATGCGCGGCGACGAATGCAACGTATCTTCAGAAACGTAACTTTACAGGGTATACGATAAGAAAAACGTGCGTGCTAACACGCCATAAACAGTACGTAACTTCTACCCTAGAAAATACCGTGTGCTATCTTTACTCAGTTTTACGAGTTGCTTTACAATTTATTCATAAACATTGCTTAGTTTTAAGATTTAGAAAAATTACGACATGTGTCTATACAGTTTTTGCTCATTTTTGTCTAAATGTCAAAATATCGATAATTCTGTATTTAATTGCATTTATGCATATAGACATAATTTATGCACTGGCTATTCAATTGTCGAATCATGAACATTGAAATCAGTTACGAAAAAAAATTAGCCACTGCAATGTAGCTAAATTTTTGCTTTCTCTATATCACAATTTAAAATTTAGTTTTGCCAAAATTTGAGCTATGGTAACTAATATTTTTTAGCTGTAGTTAAACGGAGAATTCTATAGCTAAAAAATATTAGCTATTATAGCATGATAACTTTTTCATGTATAACATAGGGACAGCTAAAATTTAGCTAAAGTAGCTAAATTTTTCCATGTGTTGAAGAATAAAAATATTACTTTTAATTTTTATTTATAATTTGACAGTTTGATTATTTTTCTGTGTAAATTAGATGGTTACATCAGAATTGAAAGATAGTTTCAATGATCCATCAACAGATTGATTTGACGATTGACAGCATATGCTTCTAAACCTCAATCATCAAATTAAACCTGTCGGTCGATGAATAAGCGTGTACAAGATACCATGTATGCACGTGCTTCTGTATATCGAGTATCGCATACATAGCGCGTGTTGGCACATAAACTATACGTCGAAGCATATGTTTGCCGCTTTCGAGTGCTACTCTCATGGAGAGATAAAAGTCTTAGTGCACGCAAATGCGGAAAGACTTCGAGAATCAATCGCCCCATTGTTTATACCAATTGGAAATAGATGAATAGGAAGTGATTTATATAATGGATATTATTTCAGCATGATTTATTGCTCTTGATGAGAGTCTGTCTGGAGCTCGATATACAATTTGCGCCGAGAAATATCGAGATAGAAAGGCGCGGCCAATATTTTTAGAACATTAAATCTAATCTTTATTCAGAAAATGTCATTAACTTCAGAAAAAGTTGTAAAAGTATCATTACGCGAATACTTTCAAATAATTTAAAGTGCGATATTTCTAAATATTATATCAATAATTTAGAAAATTGTTCACATACAATATTCATTTCAATAATTTACAAAATTTACAACTCTTAAAAAACAAAAATACAAATTGTGAATAAAAAAACATCTAGACAGCAAAAAGAAAAAATGACATGAGATGCTTAAAAAATGATCGATGCGAAACTTCGAATTCATGAAAAGTAGCGGTAATTTTATTGGATCCGTTATCGCTCGTCACCTTTTCCAAACATGACATAACGCGGTGAAAGCTTCAGAACCGTGAATCATTTCCTGAAAATTTTGCTTCACGTTTTCTTTCAATTTAGTGACACCTGCATACATGTGCACATGCAATATGCTGCTTTTTTTCTAATCGCGGTCTAATTCTCCTGTCAGAACTGCTTGGAATTATGATTGCCTAAGAATTCATTAAAAAATCGTAACAGCCGGATTATTAACTACAAAGGCATTGCGAAATGTGAGAAAAATTTCTAAGATTCGAGGAGAATCGTGCGTGTATATGTTCGGCGAAATCGGAATTTATCGGAGGTCATTATCTACCGCGTTCGCACTCCGAACCACTTACGAGCGACATTTCTCGAGTCGCCGCCGCGTGCGGCTTAATTACAGGACATTATCAGCACGCGCGGCACGCACAAACGAATGCGGTGCATAAACGGTCGAAAGGTTGGGTAAGAAGGGGAAGAGTCGGTAAAAAAATTTTACAATGAATTACCAAATTATTTTACAACCTACGTTATCTGTGCTTGCATCTCCTAATAATGGGACAGTCTTCTGGAAAAATATCCAGCAAGATTAAAAGGGTTTTACTAGCCCTCATAATTATAGCGGCTACCGATATCTTCAAAAGACATCCACAATAAAATTCGATTAGCGACTCACATTAAAGCCTGCACAATCGCTGAAATTTCGGCAGATAGTGAACAGTGTCCTTGTACAATGTCATCTTCCAAAAAAAGTCTAGTATCCCAAGCATTATGACGCTAGTTATAACATTTTCAGCAAACAGTCTTCGTGGAAAGATACTATTTATTATAGAGAAGAGTTCCGTGCTAATTAGAAAAGTATTTAAGCAATCGCTAAGACAAGTTAGCATTGTTCAAGCTGTTTTAAAAATTTTTACACTAGAAGGTCAATTAATATTAAAATTTTGATAAGAATGATATTAAAAGAGAATACCCAACTCGACATTCTAAAAGATTTATATAAATATATTTTATTTCGTCTAAATTATTTCCTAACATTAAATTAAGTATTATAAATTATAATTCTATAAAATTAATTATACTGCTACTATTAATTTTTAGATAAATATTAAAATATTTAGTTGAAAATAAATAATAAAAAGAATAAAAAGAAATTTACAAACATAAAATTAAATTTTTCCGAAACAAAATTTTTTTATCAAGATTACTTGATTATATCTCATTATTTGTATAATAAAGTCAACATTAATGACTGTAAATGACTTTGTCCAAGAAGACCAATATTAACACCATCGCCAACTCAACATTGCCCGAGCAGTGTTCTTTGTCTCAACATTGACTCAGCCAGCAAGGAGATCTTGTCAGTCTCTACACTAGATCCGCCGAGATGCACGAGTGTACGTGGTAATTGATAGGTACGTGACGAGCCGAGACTCGATCAAGCACAGGTAAATATAACATGTATAACGGCGCGGTCTATCATACCGCGATAAAACGCGGATAGAAATCTAATTCGAGCATCGCTTTCTCCTATTCATTACGAATTATTCCATTCATATTAGACGATCGAACAATCGCATAATTTACATATGAAGTGAATAACCTTGTTTAATTTCATTTTGCATACGTCATCCAGATATACACATGCAATCAACAAACGTAAAGTTTCATATACATATATTTACCTATAAATACATATTTTTAAACTTTATATATATGTATATTTCTTTTTCTAAAATATTTAATTTTTGTCAGACATTTACATTGCATTTATATGGTACTTAAACATTTAATCCATAGCTCAAGCTGAACTAAGAACAATTACTATGGATAAATAAATGAATTAAGTATCATATAAATACAATATAAATGTCTAATAAAAATTAAATATTTTGGAAAAAGAGATGTATATAAATTTAAAAATATGTACATAAGTATAGAGGTATATATCAACTTTATATGTAACGTTTATTAATTGTATGTGCATATCCAGATAACACATGCAAAATGAAATTTAAACAAGTTGTTCACTTCTTATATAAATTATTACCTATACATATTAGTTTACAAAGAATAAAATGCAATCAAATAATTTTAATTAAGATTTTTTTTTTTTAATTTAATTTTATATTATTTTTACATTTCTTTTAATTCATCCATATATTTTATAAAAGATGTTCTTTATAAGTAATAATTTAGTCACATCTTTAACGCAATAACGTAGACATTAGACGCGCTGCTCTTTTTGACAATATACATATATTATTTGAAACGGAATAAAATGTATGAAATAAAAAATGTACGTGAAATTCATTCAAGTAATTAAGTTCGCAAGTATAACTTCTCCAGGATTCGCTACGTTGGACGTTTTACTTGTAATTTACTTGTCAGCGTGAACGAAATCATAGCATATTAGACGCGGATCAAGTGAAAATACTTGTATCGTTTCCTGTTCGCGCACACGTGTGGCGGCTAATAAACAGGTGCGTAATGAGTAAGAATCGAACTTGTCGGATAACCGACATAATTACACTACGAACCTTCGAACGTTCTAATCGCGGCATCATAAACGCCGCTATCACATACTTAAAAGCGTCACTTTCTCCGTTCTATTAAATAAGACCGGCCTTTTTAATATTTTCTAACTGCTAAGAAAGATGCTGCCGTAACCGAGATATATTTAATTTCCTGTCTAAGAACATACCTATAAATCATTAAGATGAAACGTATATCTCTTTTCAATTCTGCTTGATTATCGTATAAGATATTAGAATTTTATTATTTAATCATGTAAATGAATCATGTAAATACCTAGCAAATTTTTTACTTGAATTTTTTTCATATAATACATTGCAGTTTCTCAATTAATTCGTAATATTGATTATTTGATATGTACATACGTACCACAAATATAAATTGCAAATTAAAAGCTAAAACGTACGAGTTGTAATTAATTAATTTTAATAAAAAGTTAAAAGAACAATATATTTTCTTATAGAATAATTTGATAAAAATTTTCAAGATGTTTTATTAACGAATAAAACTTTTTCTAATTAATGATAGTTATTTATTTATTATTTTGAGGATCAGATTGCATCGGAAGAGAATCTCATCGTTACGAAATGATCGAGAACAGATGATCGATACCGCATGCTGCTTCTTTCGAGAGTCGAAAGTGAATTTTCGCATTCACCGCACCGGTCGACGAGTCAGCGACCTTTAAATACACCTCACACATGTCGATCAGCCGAAAAAATAAAAGTTTACGAAAACTATACGGTATTCCTTTATTATAATATTTATGGCCAATATAAAAGTATACCTTACACGCACATTAAAGAGTGTACAGTATTTCTGTAGACTTTTAGTAGACATTTTAAAGAACGTTTTGCAAAAATTTACAAAAACTTGTAAAAAATAAAAATGTGTATATTATATCTGCAAAAAATTATGAAAAAAATTAATTAAATAATTAATATTAATATGAAATAAAAAATAAAAAATGTATAAGGAAAAAAGATAAATCGTATATATAAAATATATATTTCAAAAGTAATTCTCTTATATGCCTATACTTTAAGATATGGGTTTTTTTTTAATTTTTTTATCTAATCCATATCCTGTGTATAAGATATTTTACATGTTTTGTTGCATGTGTGCGATATTTATGTGATGTATAATTCGTTGATAATGACTTTTCCGTCATCAGAACAGCATGACGTAACCATGCAACTAATTGAGTGACTGCGGAAATAACAAATGCCCTTGCATTTTATATGCCAATATATTTCAAGATACTTCAAATACCTTCGCAGATAGTCGTAGAGATTAGACGAAGATTTACAGGCGCGTTTTAACGCTCTAACCATCAAGCAGACGCGAGATTTTGTCTCGAACTAGTCACTATTTTGCTGCGCAAAATACTAATACTTTATATCAAAAAACGTGATTTTAATTTTACAGATAAAAAAACTACAAATGATTATTACCTATATTACTTTCGATTCTATTACACAAAAAATAAAAACTAATATATTTTATATTAAATTATAAATTATATATATTTTAAAAATCTAAGATATTTCTCTAAATTTTCCAATAAGTAATAAAATTGTTTGTATTTCTATTATGCATGTATATTATAAGTCCAGGTAAAATATCTCTCTTCAATAAATTGAAAATAAATTGAATCAATTAATCAGCCACATATTTCGAGACAAAACAATCTTTACGATCTTCGAGCTGATAAGAGCAACAGCGAGAAATCTTAACAAATTATTTCCTGCGCACAGTTCGTAGGTAGATATATAAATGTAGACATTATCGGATATAATTAGAACGTAAATCACAAATACCACTTATCACGCGATCGTCGAAAGATCTCGCTGAAAACTCGTCAGCAACGGTACGTATTCGCGTATTAGCAATAACATTAGTGATTATCGTTTCGTATCACACACAGACAGCTGTTTGTGGGGAACCTTCTTTAACCCTCCGCGGTTGCATATCGGTATATTTAACTGACCGGACTTTTACTCTTTTGTGTCGGCGCATACCGCATCGTACAATTATATGTACGTTTATTAGTTACGGGTGAATTGCAAAACGGCATTCTATTTCAAGTACCCGTATATATAGCTGATACCGTTAACTTTCTTCTATTGATATTTTTTATTACAATTTTATTTCGTTATTATTATTATTATTCGTTATATGTGACCTTATTGCATTAAAGATGTGATTAAATTATTATTTATAAAATGCATCTTGTATAAAATATATATAATCTCTGAAACTCATTTACTTTACAAGTTTGGAATATTATAAAAAAATAAATCTCATATGTCAATTATTTCATTTAATAAGCTTGCAAAATTGTATAGATATGTCGTCGCCAATTGCTCTTGAAAAATGTTTAAATCATTTATAACTCTCAAAACACCAACAAATTAGATTTTTCTTTAAAGAATAAGGAAAATAGAACAAGTTAAAAAAATGACGGAGCTTCGTCTAATCAACGAAAAAAGAAAAGTTGTTATTCGCGTGGCTGCCAATAATTCGGCACGTGCGCATCGATAATGCATTTACGTGCGTCGTAAAACCGAATCGGTTTACATTCGTTGCTCGACCCACGCTAAATCGTCGACCTAGTTTCGAGATCCGAGAACGAGACAGACACGTTGCGAATCGCAACGAAAAAAAGAAAAAAAAAAAAGATAGGTCGTTTGCCACTTTTCGCGCAATAGAAAGCTCCAGTCATCGATCACGCTTTCTTTCTTACGACCGATTACGTGTAAAAAGACGTCGAGGTTCAATGAACCACGTGTACACGGATGCGATTCCGCCGCGCTTCTTTCCCGAGAGATCAAGCATGTATCCGGCACTTCATTGTGATTGCGGCGGAAATGCGCGAGAGAATAAGCAACGTATTGGGAGATCGTAGATTTATTTCCTTTCTTAATGATGGTTTTAGATAAAACGACTTTTTCGCGTGAACCGCGCAAAAAAGTATGAAAATGATGTTAAGAGCATTAATACGTATACAGGGTGGTCTGCACAATTTTCGAAAGGTTTCAGACAGTTTAAAAAAAAGTTTATAAAGTGAAAATTAATCTGTTTTACGCAAGCTATTACATGTAATAAAAAAAATTTTTTTACAAATTATATAATAAAAATATCAATGTCACCTTGAATTTTTTAAATAGAATCATATTTTTTATATATAAATTGGTTCCTCATAATATTTTGCATAAAAAATTATGAGAGTAAAATAATCAAAAAGTAAATAGTTTACGAGATATTTTAAACTTTAATTTGACATAATTGTATACATAATAAAATATCTCATAAAATATTTATTTTTCGTCCATTTTACCTCAATATTTTTATGCACGAAATAACGAGAGAAATCAAAGAAAATATATAGTTGTTTTTAAGAAAAAGTATGTAATTTGCAACTAGCAGCTACATACATACTTTTTCTTACAAACAACTAGATGTTTTTTTATACTTATTAATTTTGTTCATTATTTTATACATAAATATTAAGGTAAGATTATCAAAAAATGAGTATTTTACGAGATATATATATATATATATATATATATATATATATATATTTCATAATTTATACATATAAGATTATGTCAAATTAGAGTATTAAATATCTCACAAATTATTTCATTTTTTGAATATTTTACTCTTACAACTTTGTATGCAATATTGTCAGAAATCGATTGATATATATAAAAAATATGATTCCATATAGTTTATGACATTAATTTCTTTAATGAAATTTTTTTTATTTTTTTATTATGTGTGAAAAAGCTTGCACAAAATATTGTAGATAAATTTTCACTATATAAATATTTTTTTAATTTGTCGGAAAAGTGTAAAAAATTATACTGCGAACTGTTTTTGAACACCCTGCGTGTACATCACCAGTATTTTTTTATTCATATGTAAAATAATTCTCTAAAATTCATTTAAAATAGCAATAAGATTATATTATTCTTAGCACTTATAATCTTTTTTTTATGAAACTTTTTTTATAAACATATGTAACTAATGAGATGTTCATCATAAAAGTGATAATTCGGAAACGATATTACAAGACAATAAAGAGATATGGAGAATTTTCTGCATTAAATATCAAGACAATAACGAGATATGCAGAATTTTCTGCATTAAATATCAAGACAATAACGATATGCAGAATTTTTTGTATATATATATTGGATATCAAAAGTAACACCTCTTACCTTTGTAATGCTACACAAATGTGCATTTATATTCAATGTATAACATACCAGTATACATTAATCGCCAAAATCTATAGCTCATTTCAATTTCTACCTTGGAATTCGGTGCAAATTCCAAGCCGATGCAGCTTTCTGACTCAAATTTATGACTCAAATTTCTTTGCAATGTCAACAGCGATCAAGTGTAAAGTTATATAAGAATGATACTCTATCGATCTATTCTATTTATAATTATATCGGAAGCATTTTCACAATTCACAGTAATTATAGTACATAAATATATTTATAACAATATATTTTAATCTTGATATAGTTTTTAAATTGTATATTATAAGGAATTAGAATTTATATAGCAATCAATATGCATATATAAAATCGCTCTCGGAATATTAAATTTTATTAATAAATTACTAGTACTAGTAGAATATTATCATTAATCTTATGATTCTTTATTAATTTTATAATTCTTTATATTCTATGCTATTTATTTTAATAGTAGTAATAAATAATAATAAATATCAACTCTATCTATGTAATTTGATACTTGGATCTACATCATATTTTTACATTGTATTGTTATATGTCTTTTATCTGATATTTTTTCATTATGACAAAATATTTTAATTACTGCAGCTATCTAATCAAGATATCATTTTGTTTTTATTTTGCATGTCAATTATTGCCATTTTTATTGCTACAAATAAAGTGTGATTAAAAGCTAATTTTTTAATTTATTTATACATTCAGAATAATTTAAAGTTGCGATTAATCTCTACTAATTTTTAAATACAGTACAAAAATAAAAATTTTTTATGCAGAAATAAAATAAATTCGTACAATTTTCGATAATATTGACTATATTAAAAGGATCAATATAATTTTATTAAATCTATATTTAAATTCTATACATTTATTAAATCTGTGATAAATCTAAAATCTTCTAAAAATTATTAAATATCTTCTAAACGTTAAATATCTTCTAAAATTTTTCTTCTAAACGTTAAATATCTTCTAAAATTTTTTAAATATTTATCTCAGATAGCACCCATATATCCAAAATGCACCCATAAGACATCTTTAAGATGTTTTAACATGTCTTTGGGATATCATATCATAAGATTTCTTAAAGATGTCTTAAAGTGAGACACCTTTAAGATGTTTTGAGATGTCTTTGGGAGCCATAAGACCTAATCGGTCAAGTGCGTTCTCGTACGAGAAACTTAAAAAAAAAAGATATCATATCATAAGATTTTTTAAAGATGTCTTAAAGAGACTTTTAAGTCAGTCTCTACGTCTTATGCATTTTAGACATGGTGCTATCTGGGATATTTAGAGAATTTAAAAAAATATTTATACAGATTTTTAATAAATGTCTAGAATGTATATAAATTGAACAAATTATTTTAATTCCTAACCTTTCGGTCACGAATAAGATATTTAACATTCAGAGAGAAAAATCAGTCACGCAATAAATGCATGTTTATAAATCAACGGAGCACTCACCGTGAGCTGCGTCTTGTCAGGTGCAATCGCCGTAATCTCGACCGGTCTTGGTTCGGGTTGGTTCGCCCTACTGAGAATTGCAGCCGGCATTTTCGCAACGAGGGACAACCTCCTGGTGAGCCGCCTGCCCAATTCCGCTCGCCGGCGAACCCTAATGCGGGGTCCGGTGCCCTTGTAGCTCCCGAATTCCATTCTCGAGATCACAGACGAGAATAAATAATTCTTTTCTTCCTATCGAGAATTCTCCTTCATGGCGACGCACACACACGTACACATATATAAACACCGGTGTCCGTTCGTGTTTACCACGTGATTACTGAAGCAAACGACGTATCCTCGCGGAGATCCATCTCGAAAATGAAGTCAAAGCTCGCAAAGTTTTGTAACCGCCATATTTGCACTTGCAGTCCGACAATTGCACTCGCGAATATAATATCGCCCCGAATAAATCTCACGACGTCACGATTATATTAACGCGCACCACAAAACCGAACCAGGCGCGCGTGAAGTAAAAAACCGACTGGATGCTGAACCTGAACGAAACTGAACGTAGCGCCAGTTTAGGAGGGGAAGATGCGCGCGAAGGGAGCCGATGAAGCGGACCGCGTGTACCTACGTTCATGCACCTGCGGCGCTCATACGTCTATATGTTCTCTCTCTCTCTCTTTTTCTTCACTTTCTCTGTCTCTTCGCCCCGAAGATTGAAGTCAGGGGCGCCGGCCGATTTATTCTCCCGCTTATATCTCGACTCTCTCGCTCGTTCGATCCGCTCGCTCGCTTCGGTCTGCCTGACGCGCTTCGACTGAAATTGAATCGCGGCGGCCTCCTACCACACGCGGCCGGTCCGCACCGGCCACCACTAACTAACCATCGTCGCCGCCACGCCACCTCCGCGTTCGCGCCGCTTCCGTCCGCCTCTCCGTGCCACTCCCGACTCGCCGGCGCATCGCGTTGGTAAACAAAACGCGGCATCCCTTCGGGAGGATGCTGCTTGAAACTCGCGCGACGAACGAGAGACGTGAGACAGTCTCGCACCGTGACGAACAGGTGTGCGCGCGACCTCGGTCAGGCTGTCAAACATCAAAATTAATCGCCGTGCGAATTGACATGTGACACGACAGATGTCGTGATCTTCGGACCAATGAATGGTTGGAAATTTTTGCACAGATATTCATATTCTCATGTCTACATGCATATATGAGCGCGCGCGTTAAATCTTTGTTTTTCGTCGAGATATATTAATTGCTTTTCTTCCCGGAAACAAATCGTTTTCTAATTATAAAGAATAAGGTTGAAAGTTTCATGGGAGGTGTACTCACTTTTTTTCAGTTGCACTCTCGACTGAATTTTGCTTCACTTTTCCTGCAAAAGAGCCAGGATATTTATTTATGTATTTTATCTCTCGAAGGTAACGAAACGAAATAAATTTGTGATTAAGACGAAGAACGTACCTGCGAGTCTTGATATTGTCGTGTGAATCAGAAATTTCGTGTCGATTGATGCCGCGGCACTTTTACCACCAATTGAATAGAAGTGAAGTACGTCGCGCAATATCCATAGACATAGAAAGTATATAGATTGCGCGCGTGTCCTGTCAATCATAAAGCCCGTACATATGAAAGAGTGCAGATAAAAAATTGAAATTTAACTAACAATAAAGGAATATATTAAAAATGTTTCTTTGTCCCGATCGAATAAATTTTATAATCTTCAATTTGAAAAGAAAAGCAGCAATGTTTCAAGAAAATCTGTTTATCTCTCTTTAATTAGAATAAAATCATTTTCACGATAATAAAGTGCATTTCACTATCGAAGATTCTTTGCCCTGATTGGTCCATCGAATATTTCAAAATTTGCTAATTTTGGCGCAATGCTTGATCGATACACGCGCATCTATATTACTTATTATATGTTTATAACAATATCCGGTGTTTCTCTCTTGAAGGGAAAGTCATTGTTTCCGCGAGGCGCGGGAACTCTCGCGTACGTGTGATTTAAAACCGCGGATAGGAAATCGCGGAACGTGATCGATGATTGATTTATATCTGAGGCTGACGGCGTCGTTGACAGAAGCATCCCGACGACGATGTTCCTGACATCGCGGCGTTCCTTCCTCGCCTATAAATAACGAAGACCTATTAGAAAGCGCATTTCTACTCCGATCGTGTCGAGCAGTTGCATAACATTTGGCGTGTTACCTGAGCCTGGACATTCATGAACATTCAAACGCAGCGCATACAGATTGCGTTAAAACCGGCTATTTTTTTTAAACAATTTTTTAATTTTTAAAAAATTAAATTTCTTTGATCTTTTTATGTTCTATTATTACTGACGCTTCAATCTTGTAACAGTAAAAGCGTTCCTATAATTTTTATTACCGTTTAATTTTTTATCTACATATATATATATGTATATGAGCTTTCTAGGACATTTCAAGTAATATTTTATATGAATTAATATGATCGAAACCTATTTCAAATCTCTCGAATACAACAAATAGTAGATTTGATAAACATGTACGTTAAAGAACAACGGTTCAGAAGTAAGTAGTGCATGTCAAATAATTATACACATATTATTGATGAGCTCTAATATATCCAAAATATTATTTTTTGAAAATCATACAATGTAATCATTACAAAAAATTAATATAAAAGTAATTAAAGCATTAAATTATCAAATCGTTAAACAGAATAATAGTTAACAAGATGGATTTTAAAATATAATATATATTTTTTATTCTTTATGACGTGTGAATGAATTTCACGTACTCTTTTTAATTAACGTCGTTAAAATATTTATAAAATTAGAAAAGGAAAGAAATTTAAATGTGTCTGTTAAATTAAAGCTCTATATACTCTATACTCAAATTAAAAATCTACAATTCATGCATTAATTGAAAGCAAATGATTGATTTTCTTTTATTATATTTGCATCACTTTTATATAAAAAATATATAATTCAATATATTGTGTGCTTTGTTAAACATTATTGCTAAAAAATAATTAATGAAAATTATATATATATATATATATATATATATATATATATATACAAATTTTTATAAAAGAATTGAGATAAATATACATTTAAGTATCTTGCACATTTTAATTATTAAAGTTAGCATATTTAAATTATTAATCTATTTTCTGACAAATCTGTTTCCTTTTTTTTAATTTCGTCTCTTATTAATATTGTAAATAAATTAATTATAATTAATATTATTAATATTATTATAAGATTCCTTTTACAACTTGAATTCTATTGCTCTTTAATTTGTTATACAAAGGCTTTTATTTCTTTTTTTAATATCATTATAATAAAAATTTCATCAAAATATTTCAAAGTTTTATCCTTGTCGGTCTTCGTTCAAAAATCTAGCACGTTGTCGATCGAAGTGTACTCTGTTGGGTGTTGGGAGTACTAGTGATATTAACAAAAAGGGCGACATCTTCCGATCTTCTATTGGTGTTCAGATAAATTTTTGATAGTATATGCACTTACGATTTTTTGAGATAATCCCGGGAACGCGAAAGTACCGTTGTATTTATACGCATAAACGGGCTGCGAAAAATAGATGGCATGTGCAAGGTGTCGCGACGAAATCGACAGGCGTATTAGTAAGAATAATAATTCGCTCGGAGAGTTCGCATACCACACTCGAACATGATAAATCCGAATGCCGATTCGGAATCTGTCGTAAGTAATCCTACGGAACGATTAGGCGCGCGACAGAAGTCGAGGCATGGAACAAGCGGGAGATTCGCAGCCTTTATTTGGCGACGCGAGAACAATTCGCGACAGGAATGCAAGAGGAACGACACGGCGAACGACACCAAGGACATGGAGCATAAGTTAAAAAATCCTTCGAATAGCAAGGTGTCGTTCGATTTTTTTAGGAATATCAAGAAACACTTGCAAATAAAAAATCTATGCAAATCCAAACGCAAGGTAAACGCATATTATTTCCTGCTGTTTTCTTTCATTCACTAGAATCTTTTTTTTTTATATACATTCGCCCTTTTACAATACAATACCATATTTGTAAAATAATTGTTTCATTTTTTTCAGAGCAAAGAGACAGATGTGGTAAACCCTTCTTTAAATCAGAACAACGTTAGATCTGTCATTGAACCTTTTAACTCTTGCCAAGAGCAAGACCTTTCAAATAGCGAGCAAGGAATCTCATCGATCAGACAATCATTGAATGGAAGTAGATTGGGCAATGTACTTGAAAATTTCTGTCATAGTACTGAAGAAAATATAGAAAATATTAATACACAATGTTATGGTGCAACTGGCATGAATCTTCTTATAGTTCCTACCAGGCAACGAGATGAATTGACACATGACATTGCAACTGTTTATGCAACACCCAGTTGTTCTGATGCTGTAATGGCAGTTCCTAGTGCAATAGCAAAAGTTCCTTATAATATGAATGAAACAATAAGTAATGAGCATAAAGTTAAAGCAAATCTCGCAAAAGAATTGCTCAATTTAAGTAAATATGGATGGTATTGGGGTCCTATATCAGGAGATGAAGCTGATGCCAAGCTCATATCTGAACCAGATGGTGCATTCTTGGTTCGAGACTCATCAGATGATAGGTACATGTATACATATATTAGATCATTTAATTTTGTAGTGTTTTATGCTAAAAATTAATATGATTATAAATATGAGATATATAATTAAAATTTTTTAAATGATTATCTATAGGTACGTTTTGACACTTAGTTTTAAATCATCTGGGAAGATGCTGCACGCACGCATGGAACACAGTGGCGGTCTATTTTCTCTGTGCAATCAATGTACAGAGAGTGAAGGCTTTACTTCGGTGGCTGCTTTGATAAATCACTCCATGAATTTCAGTCAATCTGCTGTCATTTGTTATTCGAGGCCGAAATATCCAGGATATCCATCATTTCCGGTTAGATTAACAAAACCAGTTAGCAGGTTCACACAAGTAAGAAGTTTACAGTATCTTTGTCGTTTTGTTATCCGCCAAAATACTAGATTAGATAATATACACAAGTTGCCTTTGCCAAAAACCATCAAAGGATATATTCAAGAAGCACACTATTGATATCTAACAGACAAAAAGATAAATATCAAAAGGAGATTAATAAAGTAAAATTATTTTTATTAAAAAAACTTTCTAAGACATGTAATTAAAAGAGGAACTCTATAGAATGAAATAGATTTTTATGATGAATTGGCAGCATGCATAATGATCTTTAAATGTGTATGTGCATGTGTGTATGCATACACACAAACACACATTGTATATATATATATATATACACATACATATATCTGATAAATTTTTGTTATCTACATTTAATATATATTATATTAAAAATGCTTTTCCTCAGTTGATAATTTTTATTCATTGAAAGATGTGTGAAGATATATAATTTATAAGTAATTGAATAATAATAATTTATAAATAGTCAAAAAAATTTTTCAAAGTTTTGCATACCTACAATCTAAAAAAGAATACTTTTGTATTGTTATGTAATTAATTTGCAGTTATTATGAATTCATAAATTATTGTAAGTAAATTTTGTCTTCCTGATATTTCTCATAATGACAGAACGTAAAAACTGTCGAGAGCGTGAAATCAATGCTGGACAATTATACTTAATTATGACAATACTGCAGGGTAAACGAAAATATTTTTTAATCTATTGTTAAATGTTGGTAGCTCTACATAATCGACGATTTATATCTTTATATTTTGCATGCAAATAATTTAGATTTACAATATATTTTATTGTACAGGTTTCGTTAAAATATATTACAGTGTAAAATAAATTATAGCTATTATAGCTACTAGGTAATATTCTTCATATTCATTTTTCACGCGTGAGACCAGGTACTTAAATAGAAAAACTTCTTTTAATTTTATTAAGAAATTTTAATTGTAAATATCTACAATGTTCTCTCTTCTTCCTAAATCTTTCTCTAACTTTTATTTATTCCAACTCAATCCAAGTATATTGCGCGCCTAAAACAGCAAAGTATACTATATATATGAAGGATCTATATCGAAGATTGTTCAATTTTAACTACAAGTTTTTTAATGTTTTAGGAATAAACTTTTTTTAAAATTTAACTTTTAATGTAATATAGGAAATAAATATAAGAAATATATTTACCGTTACAAAAACAGCAGTCGCCGTCTCTGTGGCACAACTTAAAGCTTCATCCGGCTTAGCAGTACTCGAAAGCGTCGCATATACTTGTAAAGCGTCTTTTATTCGTCTCTCTAAGAATAACCAGGTTTCTTTATGGTCTTCACTGATATCTTGCAGCATATACAACTCAGTGGCCTTGTAAATGGTTGCCAATATCATTCTTCTAGTATACCAGTGGATCTAGCCAAAGTAATGTGCCGTGTTTAAACAGCACATCTGAACAATATTTTATTTGTCCTAAACATCTGAACACTATCTTATTTGTCCTATATAGATAAATATTAATGGTACGACTTACATCGACGGATCTGTCGCCGGCATAGTAGCAGATATCATCAACTAAAGTTAATAAATTCGCTAAAGCAGTCGGTACATTTGGTGGTAGAGTCATAATAGCCAATGCCTGTGGCCAGGTCTTTTTATAGGGAATCACCATTCTCAACCGTGTCTCTACAGCATCTCGAACTTGCTGCTCTGGCGTCTTCCGTGGACTCGAAGGATCCGCTTTAATAGCTAATGTTTCTTTTTCAAGCATCTGATTTAATTTGCGATTGCATTCAGAATAAAAGTATTGGACTAAAGCCGCACCACCATTTGGAAAAAGTCCGTGTATTACACCTGGATATCCTATCGATTCGGCACCTTCGACACCATAATTTTCAATTATATTATTTTATTTCATTTTTATGTTAAAATCGTGTATACATCAATAATGGCAAAACATTATACGAACTTATTATTGAATATAAAATATGAAATACATTTCTAATATATATTTTAGAAATTTTTATTTTTGAACAAGTATTTTTTGTCTAAAAAGCTTTAATCTAATTTATAATTTAATCAAAATTGCAAATAAACTAATTTTTCAAAATAGCACATAAAGAAAATCGTGGATTGAATTACCAGCACTGATAGCCTGTTTGCTCCATCCCATATCAGGAACAAATTTCAGAGAAGCGCCAAGTATTTTTATTTTAATATTTGTATCATATTCCTCATCACTTTCCTCGTGAGTAGATTGTTGTGATTCTGTCTTCCTATTACTATCATTTTCAGGTTGATCGACCAGCAAAACCCTAGAAGTCCATAAACGTCTGAAACCTAATAAAATCAATATATCTATCTTTAAAATCATTTTTAAAATTATTAGATATTATATATATATATATATATATATATATATATATATATATATATATATTATAGGACATAAATGTTTATTTCAATCCAGATAACAGATATTGAGATATTAATCAATGGAACATGTGTATTAAAAAGAAATATTTTATTAAATCTTAGATAATTTACATAACATGATAGTAAAAAAATTTATGTTTAATTATACATGACATGTACCAATAAAATTAACAGTATACAATTATAGCTTATGACAATCTTATGGTTTCAAAATTTTACTCAGCTACTGTATTTAATGGGAATTCTTTGTCAGCATCTATACATTCATTAACCCGGATAAGAATACTTTGCATTACATCTAGACCATTTATCGCTTGATAACAGAAAGAAATTGTTTCTGGAAGTGGCATCACTGGTAATTCTTCACCACCTACAGTCAACGAAACTTCTGCGTGGGCCTTCTTCATCTCCTTATAATCGTGTATTTTATTATAATTATTTTTTTGTTGCTCTAAATCCTTTATCTTTACTTCCCAATGCGTTTTACATAAATGTATTCCTTCTCTCAATGGATTCAAATAATTATTTTTTAGCATATTTGTAATATTCCAAATACCTGTTTCATTGTACTTATCTCTGATAAACAAGAATCTCAACAGGTTCAATGTAGTAATAACTTCATCTGATATCTCAACTAAATCCGACGAACTTCCATGTGACAAATTACAAATTTTTTTTAATATCAATTGTAGATTCTTTCCAAGAAACTGAGGATTTCGTGGAGTCGAGTTAAGACAATCGATGATAGAAGATTTAAGTATACTAGTGATCAAGCTCAGTAAACCAGAATGATCGCTAATTTCATACAAATACAAGATAACAGAATATCTAGCTTCTATATTAAATATTTCGATATACTTTTGAAAAATGTCTAACGCCTTTTTTCGTTCCGTATCATTACTACCGTAAATCATTATTTTAATAAGTGATTTAAATAAGTCTAAATATATTTGTAGTTCTAACACTTTAGAATCTACAGACCGAGGTAAAACGCGCTTTATAACAGTATTCATAAAAAATAATCCATTCGAGATTACAATGTCTCCCTTTTCGCAAAGCAAAATTTCAAAAAAATATGTGCACATTTCAAATATGTAATAAGGACTATAAATTTGTGGTACATTTTTCCAATAATCTTTTTTAGTAATTATGTAGAAATAAAAATTAGCATAGGCTAAATCTGATATGTTATCACTCGATTCAAAAAGTATACTACGTTTATAATTTTCAGTGTATAAATGTCCTTCTTGTAACTTCTTGCAGATAAAATTTCTATGACGTTTGCTAACAATGTTCAAGAAATATAATATGTCTCCAGTTAGAGAAAAGGATAGTGTTATTATTTCTTCTAAGAATTCTTCACATATCCCTTCTTCAGCAATATTTTTGTTCCAGTAATAGGATAGCTTGTCGCACAGAGAAATAAGGAAGCTCAAAAGATAATCCCCAAGCAATGATCCTTCTTCGAGTTGAGAGTTAATCTTCACCGCTTCTTGTACCAATGGTTCCAAAAATAATATGATTCCTTTATATACATTCACGATTCTGTTACTATCAACATCGTCTAACGATGCTAAATCCTCGATGTATGACTTGATGGTATTGATGCACCACTCGATGCCCTTGCTCTTGTCTTGCATCTTCATCATACATATACCTAGTGGTTCCATAATGGCACAGAATTTGATATCATTCAGACACTCTATCTGTTCTAGGAACTCCAGTACAGTTTCCATGGGATTACATCTCTCCGCTATGATGTTTAACACACTCTTGCAGCATTCAAATAGTTCTTCCTTGGATTGCGAGTAAGATTCAGTGAGATAGGAAGCGGCAACAGGCACAATCTCGCTTACTGCGTCCTCAATCACTTCATTGCTCTGCGATGTGAAAAGTTCCAGAGCTTCCCTGGGCTGATCCTTCAGGAGATCGGTAAATCGCTTGACAAATATTTCCGACATTTTTCTGATTATTTAAAACTTAGATGATCCACATGCAAATGTGTAAAAAATTATTCTCCAAGAAGATACTTTTCTCTATATATGTTCATGTACCGTCTTCTTATTCTCCAAAGACTAACTTCTTAATTAATATTAATGTTCTCTACGGTTAAATAGTAGTAAAGGTCATTTATCTCTTCATCCTCCAGACACTTTGGAAACACTGGACATGACGAAATACCGCGTGGCTTGCAAAGCTGCTTCTGCGAGGTTATAAAATTCCTACATCACAAGGTGTGTACAGAATTTCTCGTGCACAAGACTGAGGGAGAGCTTTTTAATCTCCACGTAAAAGAATATTTTTTTAACAGAATTTAGCGACGCGATGAGGTCGGCGAACGGTTGTGACAGCCGTTGAAAACTTATTTGTAAAAAAATAAATAAATAAACACAAAGAAAGAGGAAGGAAATCGATGGCAGATCAGCTGACAACGGGATCAAACTGTTTCGCAAGGTACGAGTTACTGAAATTCGGCTTACCATCGGCTATTGGAAATCTGCTTCGCGTCGAACGAAAAGAATGAAGCATCGCCATAACGTCAGTTGAAAATCAGATATTACAAATGTTACTAATTACTGTATACTTAAATAAACTGTGTGCGTGCATGTTATGATTGTTCTCGTAGCATGTTCGAATTTCGCGTAGTGGTTTCACGCACCTTAGTGTGACACACTAACCTCGCTGCAATTTCCGAGATAAGATACATAATATATAAGGGAGAGAAGTAGAGAGGTTATACGTGGCATAGATATATCTGCATATATATATATATATATATATATATATATATATATTGGAACAGCTGGGAACCAGGGGTGACGTATGTTTTGATCGATGAAGAAACGCGTTACATAATTGATTTAAAAACGTAAATATTGTTGCACATATTTAAAGGAAAAAACGGAGATATAAAAATCTAATGGTTCGTTCTCTCGCGCTCTTTCGCGCAGCGCATCGTTGATTGGTCGTGACTTATTTTTGCGACGAATGAACGCAGATTACGTCGAACGTCGAAAACCGTCTGCTAAATTTTTGTACACCTGTGACTTGTATTACTCCTTACTTCTCTTTTCTAACCTCTCAGATACGCCTCAGCAAGATTTTGCGAGTGATTTGATTGGGAGATGTGTAATTATTCCAAATAAAAGAAAAAAAATATACATTCCGAGGATTATTTGAAAATGAGTGACTCGGAGGAAGAAAATTACGCGACTTTTGGTGTCGCTCTAGATCCTTTAGACGAAGGTTTGTATGATGTAAATTAATCGTGTAAGTTTGTATTGTCTCTAATTCATTTATTATATAATCGAAGTTTTTTAATTTTGCAGAGAATATCCCACGAAAAAAGCCCGTTACAATCGAAGATCAATACGCTTATGATGCTCAAGGTAGACGCAGATTCCATGGAGCATTTACAGGTGGTTTTTCAGCAGGATATTTTAATACAGTCGGCACTCGCGATGGCTGGAGACCTCAGCAGTTTAAATCTTCAAGGGGTAGTAAAGCGGAAAATGTTATTCAGAGACCAGAAGATTTTATGGATGAAGAGGACACGAGTCTTTTTGGAATTGCTCCTAAAGGAATTCAAGCTACTAGCGATTATGCCGGTCATGGACAGAAGGGAAAGAAAAGAGAGAGGATAAATCAGGATAATAATGGACCCATTCCTGGTGCTCCTGTTTTAAAGGAACTTTTAAAACCTGTCAAGTAAGTATTTGCAAAAATTAATAATGATACAATTTGATCTCTGTTATTATTAAGTCTGTAATTATTTGTAATTTTTAATTGACAGAGAATTAGCAATGCAGCGATTATTTACTAATGTATTTAATTTATATTTATGTATATATATTTAGAATTTTAGAGTTTTAAAATCATATTAACCTTTGATATTGTAATTATAGAGAAACAGTGGGTATTGTTCTGCTCAAAAAAATGGGCTGGAAACCTGGTCAAGGTATAGGCTCTAGACTCACAAAAAAAGAAAAGCAAAAGATAAAGCAACGTAATGAAAAAATAAAATTAGTGCAGGAAAATTCTGATATGGCAGGAAGCAATTCAGAGGATTCTGACGAAAATTCCACTAATATTACTTTTGCTCCTGATGATTATGAGCCATTCAGATGCAAACCAAAGGACAATTATTTTGGCATTGGCTATTCAGGTCTAGATAGGCGGAAAATTCTCTCTGGTCACATCAATTTATTTGATACTCCAGCGTTTTGCGTTCAAGATAAAAACAAGAAACTGTCGATTCATGGCCAAGCATTTGGAGTTGGTGCATTCGAAGCCGACGATGAAGATATATACGAAAGAGAAGATATGTCGCGTTACGACTTTGCCCTAGATCCCGAGCATAAGAAGAAAACAAGATGGTCACAAGACGCTCCGTCTAGCTCACAAACCGATTGCTTGGACGATTTCGTTCGTGCGAAGGAAAAATTAGCGAACAAGAAGATCTTCAAACCGCCAGAATTACCAAAGAATTTTGCACCAGTACATGCTATTAGGAAAAGTAGATTTTATCCTCCGATTGCAATTCCGGTGGAAAATGGCAAACGCAGAGAACCATTAAATGCCATAGATAGGGCGCGGATTTTAGAAGATCCCGATGAACATTCAAAAAAGCCGCCATCCGTTGCCTCGAATATCATTACCAAAACCTTGAATTTACATGGTAAACAGCAAACGGAGGAAAGAAAGAAATTGGAGAATGAACAGACAACGACGGGCAACTCGTGGCTGGATAAATTAACTAGTCAAAACTTTGTCAAAGGTGATGTTGTCGGTACACAAGATGAGTCAGGTAGCTTGAAAACATTAGAAGAGTTCAAAGAATCTGTTTCTGCATCCACATGTTCGAGCACAGAACGTGATTCTTCAAGCAAGAGCGAGAAAAGTGCAAAATTGTTTTCGTCCGATCCGGACAAACAGAGACGATTTGAGCAATATCTTATTTTTCTTAAAAACAATGAGATGAATAAATTCGAGACTATCCAACCACTTTCCATGACCGAATGGGAGAGAGAACAAGAACGTACGGAATTCGAGCAGGCGGCTAAGTTGGAGCAATCAAATAATTATATGGCGGATAAATTTATACATAGCTCTGATCACACGATAGACAAGACGGATCCGGAGAAGGATGTAAAGGAAGCAGTAAGACTGAAGATGTTTGGCAAACTGACGCGAGAGCGAAGCGAATGGAAGCCTGCAAGTATCGTTTGCAAGAGATTCAATATTCCCGAACCGAAAGTCGGCTGCTCTTTGGTTGTAACAGATCGAAAAACGGCGAGATTCTCCGTCTTTGATTCCTTAGATTGGTGTAGTTCATCCAAGTTCACGAAAGCTACAGAGCAGCAAAGAACAGAAGTGGAGGAAATTCCTGGACTGTCAAAGAAAACGGAAGAGAATACAAAGGGAGCGATTTCCGACACGGATAATATTTCATCGAATGATTATCAATCTTCAGAGCCCGTTTCCGAAAAGTTCAGAATCTTCGAGGCTTCCTACGAGAAAGTTTTCGGTAAGGGTATTCAAAATATTCTTTCCTCAACGTCGGAAAATGCTAAACAAGATGCGAGCGATAATTCAAAAAAGGATGAAACAATTCAAGAAGTAGAAAATAAGCAAGAAATTGATACGGGATCAGTAACTACAGTTAAAGATCAATCAAATGAAAAGAAGGACCTCTTCAAGGCAATTTTCCTTAGCAGCAGCGAGGATTCTGAAGACAGTGAGTCGGAAGAGAACGTTGACAACGAGACGGTCAAGTCGATCCTAATCGGGAAAGATCCGAAGGAGATAAACACCCAGCGAAATACATCGCCTCCGCGTGGTATCTTTGCAAAATTGGATCTTGATAACTTGGTGACACAACCGAAACGCGTTAATGACGAAAGTACAGCTTCCAAGATTCCGGAGAGCAGTTTATCGAGGACTGATGAAACGCGAAACAATCTCGCGGATGGAAACGATATAAAAAACGATGATGAGGAAGTTATCGCGATTCCATCGGATATGTATGGTCCGATTTTGCCACAAAGATTGTTAAAACAGGAGAGTACCGCGACAACAGAGACCGATAGCGCGAATCAATCTCTAAGATCGGTATTTCGCAGTGTCGTGGTGTCAAAGACTGCAGAAAATTCAATACTCGGCGGAAAGTGGGTAGAGCGGGACAAGGTGAAAAAAGTAAAGAAAGAAAAGAAAAAGCACAAGCATAAACAGCATAAGAGCCCCAAGCACAAGAAAAAATCTAAAAAAGAGAAACGTTCGAAACATTAATCTCTGTTTATTTCTATCCCTTGGTAATCCCAAGTTCCATAATGTGAAACGATTTATGTATTAAATATTTGTGCAGTAACAATTGTACATAATGTACATTATATTCTAGAACTTCACGCTTTATTAGAACCGTATTATTTTTTATTTCATTAAACATGTACTTATTTTCTATATATCTATATATACGGTATACACATCACACATCTGTAATATAGACTGACAATGAGAATATATAATCTATAATATCTAATTTATAAATATTTGAATAATTTTTTGGATATTTTGATTCATATGTCTCATATGAATAAGATTTAAAAGCATTAGATAATTTTGAAATGCCAAAGGTAACAAAGATTTTATTATATATGTTTACTGTATTTATATAAATGAATATATACTCTGTTCTTAAATGCTGCTTGCACGAAATACGATGTTAATTGTTCGTTTTGGTGATAAAGATTGATAGTGAAAATTTAACTTTCTGGTGCAAATAGTTTTAAAATAAATCAATGACTCCTGAATACAGTAACTTTATATATATTTTCCAAATGATTACGTATTACACGTATAAGGATATGTACATATGTTTTAATTCACTTATGATCATGCACGAATCGTATTTGGTTTTTTTTTCTGTGAAAAAATTACATAAAGTGAATGAATTAAATAGAGACTACTTATATTGGATATTAAGACGACACAGATGACATCGTGATTTAAGGATTAAATAAATCGAATGTGCATTCGATATACAAGAATCAAGAATACACATTCTTATATACAATCGCGTTGCATTTGCTTTATCTGTCATTTTCTTCGATTCTTTAAGTTCCTTTGTTACATCCATTAATTTTTTAATAGTGTATTCTAATTTCTCTGTTCTTTCTCCTAATACATATGTATTTTCCTATTTTTTGCGAAAATCTAAACATAGACTCCTTATATATGCCATCTGGTACTCATCGTATCTAAATACGTGACCTAAACATATTATGTAATTTCTTGCACATACCTGATGCCAACTGTACTCTTTCTGAGTACATATATCTAAATACAAATTTGAGCAGTTTGCCTTTTTATTATATTGTCGAATGTAATGTTATAATTTCAGGAAACAGTAATCGTGAGTGTTTAATGAAAGTATCAAGTTCTTTAATAAGATCGTACACACACGGGATTATTAATCTGATGTCATGGAATTCCTAGAAGCAGGTCTGCTGGAAGTACCGGATCTAGTTTTTGTCTCTACACTGAAAAAACATCGCACCATGATTATCTTCATTAATGGTGAGTTTGTATATATTTTGCACATTTATCAAACATTAACTTAATCCTTTTAAAAAAATTTTTTTTACGTACCTACTGCTTCTTGAACCTCTTTTAAACATGGCTGTTAATTTCTTCTTTAAATTCTTCTTTTCCATCTTACTGCTTTCATTGAGGCTGGTTTCAGAACCAGATGTCTGTCAAGTATTCGATTATTTTAATAAATATATATAATGTTTTATTCGAGTAAAAATAATTTCGAATATTTAAATCTCCTCTTGCCTGAAGTGAATAGTCGGTCATGTGCGGGTCATCTACACTGGATGATTTAGTTAATTTGTGTGTTAATTTCCGGATTATTCCTTTACCATATTTTTTATCTCGATCTAACATTTCGCTCTTTGTCGATCCTCCGGAAAGACGACTAAACATAACAATATCATATTAAATTTTATTTAAAGAATACTTGCTATTTTATTAAGCACGAACCGAAAAATATATAACATAATAATAATATTATATATGCAATATTCAATACCTGTCTACACTGGAGTCTCTTTGTAAACTAGCTCCGCGAGACTCAATTTCCGATCCCTCCAACGATTGCATACTCGACAAATTGCTATCGTTGCCCCAAATAGCTGGAGACTAAATTTTTTGAATGCAAAAAACAGTTAGTATAAAATATATTAGCATATATTAAATTTTAATTTTGTCGAGAATTTTGCTTATACAGAAATTTATTTAAACATAAAATCATATTTAAAATTGAAATTTTGCTCAGTATATAATTATAAAAAATTACATAGCTAACAGAGTTATAAAAATTATATTTTATATGCAACGCATTTATTTCATAAAAAAGAATTACTATATATTTCGTGACAGATTTTTCTGGTCTATGAAACAGCCTCACCTCTTGACGACCAGACGTTTGTTCCAAGGAGAGACTCTTTCTCTTCAAACGTGGTTTACTGCGATTTAATACCACTCCTTTTCCTGGGTCACTCTCTACTGACGTTGATCTATAAATCATGGCAACGATATAATATTTTTTTCAATAATTGGGAAGAGAAATTTGATGTAAAACCATTGTGAGACTTACCTCTTTCCCATTTTTTTCAATCGCGTTGCATTTGCTTCATCTGTCATTTTCTTCGATTCTTTAAGTTCCTTTGCTACACCCATTAATTTTTTAATAGTGTATTCTAATTTCTCTGTTCTTTCTCCTAATATTGAAGTTTCAACTGCAAACATATACATATATATATAATTTAAAATAATGAACAGTGACATGTAAACATCAAAACTCATGCAAATTATTTATATTATTGATAAATACCTTTTATGTCGCTCTTTGTTTCTAACATTGGTGACGACTCTCTTGATTTTGGTCCCTGAAAAGTGTGATAGGATTTTAAAGCATTTATATAATTTTAGATATTATTTGTATTGATTACAATACATTACTATCAATTATACGAATGTTTGTATTTTATACCTTTAATCGTCTTGGCGGAGTTGGTGTAAATGTGTCGGACATTCCATTCTCTGTTATAGTATTTAATTCCGGGAACAACTGTAGCAAATCCTGAACTTGTTGCATAAGAATATTGATGTTGCGTAACTCGGTTTGCTCCAATTTGCATTTGTTCAATATCACTTCTTTGAGTTCATGCCTTTCCTTTTCATGCCGTTCTTTCTCACGTCTCATCTTCTCATTACTCGTTCTTAATTTTGCATGCGCGTCTCTCAGTTCAAGTAGATCGCATTGCAGCTAGAATTGCAAATCATTGCAATCGCAATTAAGAAAGTAAGCATTTTTTATTTTTTAATAATTATATTTAAAAATATATATATACTTGTGCAAACGTACAAAACTTAAATTATGAATATATTATCCAAATTATACCTCTAATAATTTTTTCTTATTTTCTTCCTTTTCTTCGTCGAATACTTTCTTTAATTGATCTTGTCTCCTTTTATTTTCTAGCCGCTCTTTATTGCGTTCTCTCTCTATCTGTAAATTAGCATGAATTGTAAAAAAAGCTATTGTATGTGTTATTTTATATATGCATTAAATTGCTAATCATTACTTCAAACAACGTTTGACGCAAATCTCGCGCTAACGTTGCCGTTTCCTGTAGCAATCTTTGATGTTCTTCTCTTTCTTTTTGCCAAGCTAATTCCATCCGCACTTTCAATCCTGGAATTTTCGAACGTCCGCTTGTAAGCAATCGCTCCTCCTCCAACTGCAATTGCAAGAAATGTGTATGAATATAAACAGATTTGCAGATGTATCATTTGCATCTATTGAATTTCTAATTACCTCGTTAATTCGAGATTGTAATTCGGAGACTTTAACGTGACTACCAGATTTTTCCGAAACCAATTCGGCCTTTAGCCTGGAAGCTTCTAGTCTTGTTTCAGAAAGTTCATCTTCCATGCAACTTATTTGTTTTTCTAACACTAACACATTAGCTTTTGATGATTCTTCATCCTTAAAAAACAGAGAAATATATATAGATATATAGATATACATATATAATATTTTATTTTATAAATTTAATAATTAAATCGATAATAATTGATATTATGATGCTAATATCGGAAAATAATTTTACGCGAAAAGAAATGTCAATATTCTAGTCTTGAGACTTAAATGTCAATATTAAAATAAAAGCATAAATGTCAATATTAAAATATTTTAAATAGGCATAAGACGTAAGAGTATCTTGATGATTGCATTAACCTCGTCCGACTTTCCAGAGGATGCATTTGATAGTCTGCCTCTCGCGGACTTTAACTCTCCTATAGTTTTTTGCGCGCCTTCCAACATGTGTTTGTAAGTATCACGTTCGCGTTTGTATCGTGATAATTGATTCTGGATTGCCTGTATCTCATCATTGATCGCCGTAATCCTGTGCTCGTAGCGCATTTTGCATTGCGCCAAGTCTGCCTTCTTGGCTTTCTCTGTATTTGTCAAGGCATTCTTTAATTTTCGGATTTCGGATTCCAATGCCGTAGTATCGGGTGTTAATACTTGATGAATTTTTGATACTGCTTCGTAATCTTTCAATTTTGTAGATAAGTCGTCATTCTATCCAAATTAGAAAATTATGTTTTAAAATAAATTATCAAAAAGGAAAAATATGTATATATAAAAAACAAAAAGATAGACGGAGATTTCATATATTTTCCAAATAACGAAAGATTAAATAATATATACCTACCACTTTTTTCATATCTTCCAATCGTTCTAATAAAGTAGAACTTTCTTTCTTTAATGTATTAATTTCATCATTTAATTCTGCCACAATAAGTTTATTTGGTAATTGATTCTCACGGATTTGGCTCTAAAATGATGAACCAAAGAAATGATATTTTCGACAGAGATTTTTAATAAAATTTACAATAACAAATCAATAATAAAATTTATATACCTCAAGAACAGATTTCTCTAATCGCCAATCGTTTTCTTTCGTTTTCATCGAGTTCCGCAATTCGTCAAGTTCTGTTTGAATATTTTTTAAATCTGTTTTATACTCTGAAGATTTGCTATAATAAAACGTAAGATTAATTGAAGAAAGTTACACGAAGCATTTAATATTGTTGACAGTGAATTCTTACTCCTCACACAGTTAGTGTCGAATTTTGCTGTTTACCTATTCAAAGATTCATTTTCTCTTTCAAGTTGTAGCTTTGAGTTCATAAGCTCTTGATATTTATTAGTGAGAGTCTCTTGATCTTGTTGTTGCTTTTTAATATCATTCTCGAGATCTGGAAATTTTATCACGTTATCTCCATGCGATAAATAAAAAAACCGATTTAGAAGTAGAAAAATAAAGATAATGCAGATTAAAAAATATTTTATATATAATATTTTTTGATACTGTACTCAAAATTTTCTCATTGTAAGTCTCCTTCAGCTCATTCATACGCTTTGTATTTTGCCCAGCTTTTTCTAAGGAAGCTATCTTTTTCTTCAGTGTCGCTATTTCGTTTTCTTTCGCCTCTTTTTCATTGTTAAGTTGTGATGTTAATTTTTCACTCTCCTGTTTAAGCGCCGCAATCTCTACATTTAGATCCGTGATTTTTTTCGATGTGCTAGATTTTGAACTCTCTAATTCCTTTTTCAAACGTTTCACCTCAGCATCAAGTTTAGTCTTTGTTTGTTCCACCTATTTTTATCGGAAAAAATAAAACATAAATTGTCGACATATATATAACAGCAAATATTTTATTTTAGGGAAAAATAATTAAAAATTTAAATATGCTATAAACAATATTAGATGTACTCTCAAAAAAAAAAAAAAAATATACTTACAGACGTTATGGATTGCGACATTTTCGATTCTCTTTCGGTGTACGATGACAAATCATCTTGTAATCGTTTACACTTTTCTTGCTCTTGTGATAGCTTTTCTTTTAGTTCATTTATTATTTCTTCCATCTTCGCAGTATCTTTTTCCGATGACTTAGCAGTTTCTATATTTAAAAAATCGTATTATGTACAATTTGTACTTACATATATATACATATATATGCATATACGTAAACGTACGTATAAATATACGTATACGTATATGTAGTACATAAATAAATATTCATATATAAAGAGTGCATAAAAATAAATATTTATAGAATATTTATAGAAGACTACAAATATACAATTTATGCTTTACCGAAATCTTTTTTTAGTTGTACAACCTCATTATAAATTTTTAATTTCTCGGCTGATAGCGACAAGAGTTTCGACTTCAATTTCTCTTTCTCTTCCGAAAGCGCTAATTTCTCTTTGTCCCATGCTTTTCTTTCAGTTTCCCGTAAAGTGACTGCTTCTTCCAACTTTTTTTTCACTGTAATAAAATTTAGAAATTAGACACGTTTAATCATTTTATATACAATTTTAAATTGATAGCTCTACCATTTTGTAACTCCACATTTTTAGTATCTTCTACTTTTACATTTGATTGAACTTTTTTCTTCTCTTTTTCACTAGTCAATTCTTTTATAGTAGACTCGAGTTTTTCTTTAAGTAGTTCATGTTCCTTTAGAAGTTTATCATACTTTAAATTATTATCTTTCGGCTTCAGATCCGATATATCCACATTATGTCCATTTTTAATGTTGGAGAAGATATTCAGCATGTCTTCTAAAATGTTAGTAATCGTTCGAAATATTGAAATCAAATATTTTTAATTTTCGCGAAATTTATGTAAAAGTACAATAATCAACAAACCTATTTCCTTCTCCATTTCATCAACCATTTTTTTAAGTTGTATCCTTGTTGTGGAGTCTGTTGCCTTCTTTTGTGTTCTCTCCTGGAATGCGTTACTTACTTTTTGCAGAATTTCTTCTGTTTTCTTCATCTAAGATAAATAGAAAGGTTTTTACATATAATAGAAATTTATAGTCAGAAATTCTAGTGAATATAATTAGATATAGAATACACGAGAAATTATTCGATATATTATGTATTTGTTCTTTTAATTTCAAAATTTAGAACAATAATATTTCTTTAGTTTTTTTTATATCATATTTACCTCTTCATATTTCTTTTCTAAAGCAACTCGTTCGCTTTCTAATTCTTCGGATTTGCGTTCTACTTTCCTCAATTTGAACGACAATATTCGGCAATTTTTATTTGATTGCTCCAAACTTTTTCGCAAACGGGTATACTCATCTGCTTGTTCGTCCCTTATGTGCGAAAATTATATTTGTATAAACAACATATATTGCATTGCGATGCGTGCAGTAACCATTGGAATTTGGGCATTTAAGTATCTCTGTTCCTTATATAAACGCGCACAAAATGTTATATAAACTTTATAGAAAAAAAAGGAGTATGACATTTCACACAGAGCTTTGTGTTTAAAAGTTCTAAAAAAATCTTGTGTAATTCTCTCATTGTATCTTCGTGCAGAATTTTTATAGTCATTTGTAAAAAAAATGTGATCCCACAAAAAATAAAAAGCAATAAAAAATTTATGAATTTTACATAAGCTCGATTACCAAATAAGGATATTCCCACGGTTCCGTATTTGACGAAAAACGAAGGTGTCATCATGTTAGGATCACATACGTCGCAAATCTGTCCAAATCGTCGTCCTGCAACAATTATAGCTCATTTTGCAAAAGATTTTGATCCTTTCGTTCGCATCTCATTGTCTCGACATATATAAATTTTCAAATTTTTACATGAAACAGTTCAATTTCGTATGTGTCATTATGTTATTTTGCATTGTCCTGTGTATAAAAATATTAACTAAAGATTTTGAACATTAGAAAAATATTTTTGCAAAAGAATGTACAATAATCTTTATCAAAAGGAACAGAGATACTGCGATAATATCTTGACATACCATATAAGACGCATGTAATAATCATATAAAAAACAATGTTAAAGAACGTCAGTTAACAAAATCATTCACTTTACAGAAATATAAGGAGTCGAATGTCATAGTTAGTAGTGGTTCGAGTAAGACATTGTCAACATATTATTAGTTCACGATTAAAAATCCTGCAATATCAAAGATTGCTGTTGTTACAGACGATAATTTTAAAACAAAATTAAAGCAATAATTATTTTTATTAAATTTATTTATCTTCCACAAATATTATAAAACGACATATATCTTTTTAATGAAGTGATATATAAATATGGAATAATGTTATATAAAATAATATAGATTATAAATCACTTTGAAAAGTACAACAAATAGCATGCATAATACATCACAAAGCTGAATATCTTTTACAGCGCAAGAGAATATAGTACCTAAAATTATCTTGCAACTCATAAATTTCTTCTTCTAATTGTCTAATTTCCTTTTTCATATCCTCGTTTTCGTCCATTAAACTTTCGCAAAGACTTTCCGCTGCCTTAAGTTTCGAACGTAATTCATCGTGCACTTTGTCCTTTTCACCTCTATACGGTCTATTACTCGTTTCTTTCTCCAAACTTTTTATCTTTGTCAATAATAAATTTTTTTCTTGTGCAAGTACTAAAATACGAATGTGCAATGATAATGATATACAATGATTAAAACAAAAATTCAGACGATGAGTGAAATAAACGATATCATATCATATATTTAATGTAGAGAAAAACAATATTTCATGCATTTTCCACAAAATTGAGAAACTAATACCTTCATTTTTCTTTTGTAGTTTTGCCACTTCGCTCATCGATGTTTTGTTCGACATCGTATCCATAGTCGCCAATCGACGTAGCAATATCTCGCTTTTTTCTTTCTCCGCCTTCTCGCATCTCGCTCTCATAGCATTTAATTGGGACTTCAATTTCTCTATTTCATTCTGCGAGGGGTAAGCATCATCATTAATTTTAATCTGAATTATTTACGAATTTAATTATATTTAATCCTCTCGATTCTGATTATAAATATAATCCATATGCATCATATAAATATATCGGCGGGCTGGTATTAAAATTATTCAACATTTTTCTGAGCAAATACTTTATATGCACACAATTCTTTTCTATCATATAAACGAATCAGATTTAAGAGAAGATCAAAATATATTTAATATGGATATATTATTATTATACCATACATATGTACAGATTTCGAAATTTTTTTTTTCAAACTTATATATATACAGAAACGGAATTTTACGATTGCACAGAGAGTTAATATCTGAACAAGTTAATTAACATTTAAATGAACTAGTGCATTTAGTAAAAGTTTTTGATGGTATCGCAGGTGCTTCATAAATTACAACATTATGAAGTTGGTGTACAGAAAAGAGCATACAATGATAAACAATGAACGACATATATTACATTTATTATTAATCGCAAGATAATTCGTGTACGTCAAAGTAACGAGAACGATGATTGTCTTACCTTCTCGGACTCTTCTCCTTTTACCGTGACATTATCCAGGCCATCCTCGACCACCTGTTTCGGCGGTGCTGGCCGTGATTTCCTTACCTAAAGTAGTGTGATAAATGAGAGCGCAGAATGGAATTTTATATTTGCTCACTTTTATCATTGAATGTTACTATATACTACATCATCTGCTGTACAATTAAGCCGATAAGACACCTTCATATACAAAATAAATTTACAAGCGTGCATGTGTTTTATTGCGACAAAAAGCATTCCATGCACTAAGTGGTTTAATTAACAAAGAGATACCTGAATTATAAATTCTACATCGTTCTCCGAAGTGCCTCCGTTGGTGTTGCTTATTACATTTTTTATTTGAAGTTTCGCTGGTTTTCTAACATCTGTAACAATAGAAGTTGAATTATCATAAAATTCAACAATTTCTAATATTTTCTAATATTAATTAATTTCATATATACTATCAATATTTCGTTTTGATTACTTTCTAATTTGGGATCTTGTGCATCCTTATCTATGGCAGAAAGATCCATTAAGGATGTCCATCCGGTTGATGCTGCCGATTGCGAATTATTAGTCTTGGTTTCATCTTTCGCCAAATTTGTAGCGGAAGACCACGTTCTTTTACCCTCAGGGCCACTTGAAAATTTATTCGCGATAAGAGTTCACATAATCAAAAATATACAATTTAGAATGTATTATAAGATATTCAAATTTCGCGAAACACGCCGACAAATGCGCGTTATGTAATAAAGCACTTTGTTAAATCTATGACTCAGAACCTACCGCGATGAATCGAAAGAAAGACTAGGAGAAGAAGACGTGATGTCTCCGAGACTGTTTCTTCTCCCGCCATGCTCTTTATAGTCCCTAAAGATTCAATTTGACATATAATTTCATATATATATATTTTTTTAATTATTTTAACTTCCGCTTTCGAAAACAATTACCTGAAGCACCGTTTGCAACGCGTGGGCCACCGTACTTGTGGATGAAAACCCAAAGGGCAAAGAGGATCGCCTTTCTTAGACGAATACATAGAATGCATTCTGTGTACAAATGTTTTTCCTCAATTATATTTTCCTCATTCTTATTTGCACTTAAAATTAAATGAATATATATATTTACATTTATGAATGAAAAAGAGAGAAAATGCAAAAAAGTGCAAGTGAAAAGAATTTAATTCTCTCTAATAAGAAATCTAATTGAAATATTATTTATATTAGTCTTAAAGTTTCCTTGATACAGCTAAAATATGTTATTAATCATGATTAATATTATTTTAAATATGAAAAGATTTATATGAAAGTATTTAAATTTACAAAAGTAAAATATTTTTTCTCATTTCTCAAAATACTTTTATCGAGAAAATATTTTTTATATGCACGTACATTTATCTCTTGCATTGCGTAATATATTCATTTTAATAATATTGTTTACGCAGAGGCAATCGAAGAAGTGCAAAAAGGAAAAAACAGCGCGTGAGAAACATTTAAATATGATAATTTTAATTTAAATTGATATGCCGCGAGATATATTCTTGTCAGAAATAAAAAGGCAAATATTTGTGATAAATTTGCCGATATGAATCGTTTTTTAATTCTTTCTTATTATCAGTTTGTGTTTGCATAGGCATATGTCTAAAATTATATTATAAATTAAAAAAAAGAATACAATTAATGTTAATGTTTAACATAAGAATTAAAACATGTAAATAATACAAAGATCATCTTTTTCATTTATAACATCCAAAAAGATTTAAAGTTATTAAATTCATTATTCTCATTTAAATTATAATTTAAAAAAATATTATTGTCAAGAAATAAAAAAAATACTAATATGGAAAATTGCATAATAAAAGGATTTTGATCAATGAAATCTCCGCCAAGAAAACGATAACTGTATCTAGACATATTTTTCACAATGCATACATAATAAAAATGGCACTAGGAGAACCATGCATACCGGCAGTTTATTTATAAAATTTCAATGCCATATTTTTTCCTTTTTCTTTCAATCTCTTTTTTTTATCTACGCATAAAGTAGTAACCCAAAAAAAATAAAAAACGTTATGAAGAAGACATCGCATTGTACGATCGTAATCTATCGATAATCTATATATCTCTTACGCAATCAATTGCATCGATTGTACAATGCTGCTACTTACTGACTTGGTACTGATATTAATTCACGAATACAGCAGACCCGAGGTGAACGAAATTTATCCTAAATTATGTTGATTAGTCGGTCAAAAATGGGGGTTCGTTGTTCGAGTTTCTTCCATCCTGAATGAACACGATAAATCGCATAGTCTTCGCGTAATCGGGCGACACTCGCATCATTCAAAATAGTTTCTCGCAATCTCGTTTCTTCCTGGGAAAGTGAAAGTTCGTTTCTACTCGCGGATCTTATGCATTTCTCCTTTTTTTTTACGCGTCAGCGTAAGATTCCTATATTACGTACATCACTAATAGCACTGACACAGCTCCGCTATTACGGGGTTTGTCCGTAGCCGAACTAACTGTGTGCGGGTATATTTTGGAGTTATGCCAGGATGTATATTTATCTCTAGCTATAAATATAAGGAAGCAGCAAAATACATTTAAAACTATGCGAGTGTGTATGTATATACGTTTATATACGAACGTGTGTATCTGCAAAACGAAATTTTCCCTCATCAATTTTTCGCCATAATTGCACAAGCAAAAGCAACACGTCGCGAATGAACTTTGAGATGAGTTTGAATTTTTGTATTTTATGTCTACGTATAAAATATTCCGCGATTTGGAGTTGGAAAATTGCCAGATTTTTCGTTTTATCAATCTTAAAAAGATTTATTATATTAAGTGTATATTTTTACAATGCATATATATTTCAATATAAAACATACATCCATGCAAGGTTTTTCTTTTAAAATTTTATATCTCAATTAATTCTGTATGCACAGATTAATTCTATGCATTACTGCAAGTAATCTGTAGATATTGATAAACTTATCATAATGGCATGCAGTTTCCTGTAATAGATATTCGCAATCGCGTGTCTTATCATTTTAATATTTATCTATCTTAATTTTCGTGCGCGAACTTTAATATTTTCATATATAGTAAAAAAAAGTTTTGACATTAAGGAAGAAAAAATAGTATCGCGCAATTATTCTAGCAATTATTATGATAAATAAATAACTAATAATTATTATATAACGTAAACCGTACTAAAGATTGTTATTTACAAACTAAAAAACGAACAAAATTCACAATAAAAAATATAGTGCAAAATATATACATAAGTATAATATATAAAGGATAGAAAAATAACAATAATTTATTTTTGTCAACTTTTATTAATTCACTTTGAAACATTTCACCGATCACATCGTAAAAAAGTATAAACATAATATATAATACATCAATACATTTATTATAACACCTTATTATAAAAGTGATTAGTGTATCGAGTGTGTAACATTTTAATATTTCGTATATATATGTAATTTTTTTCCCTAACCAATTTAATGATAAAAATCTATTGCACATTATTGAAAATTAATTTTTGCCAGAGAATAACTCAAAGACTTTAATAAAAGATATTTTTATTCGTGTTTGACTTTATTTTCATAAAGATATTGGAGAAATGTAAAACTATATTTTTTCTTATAATATTTGCTAAGCCCATATCTACCTTTTTATTCATTTTTCTATGTAAAGCTATATTATTTTTATAAAATATATAATGTCCCATACTCTTCTCTATATAGTTGTATTAATAAAAATTCTTAACAATTATGGAGTGTTGAATAAAGCATTAAATTTCTACAATTAAATTTGTCACAAATAACTATTTTAACATAAATTGTTAATTATAAAAAAGTAATTTATATACATCAAATTATTAAAAAAATAATTGTTTTTTATTATTGTTTTTATATATAGATATTTTTTCTATTTTAAAATTTATTTTAAATTATACATATAAAATATCTTTTATACATTATTGTAAAAGAATACCTTGCCATAAAAAGCTCTACAAATTTTCAAAACAGATATGATTAATTAATCTAACTCTGTTGAATATTTTTCATTTTTAAAATTTACATGTGCAAGAAGTATTACTTTTCACAAAATTTTTCAAAAAATTATCTTCTTTAGAATAACAAATAATAAGCAGAAGTCTAATTCGTCTATATTACTTGATGCATTTATATAATGTGCTCATAATATGACAGAGCAAATAATTGCTTAAGAAATGACAATGCAATTATAATTATATTAACATAATTACATAACACTGAAAAACAAAGCATAAAAAGTAATTTATATACTCAATAGTACAAATGTTCATTGGTATCTAGATGCAAAGTCTTTGCCTCTAATAATCTAATTGATCTCATTCAAAGTATATAAATTATTTTCTTTTTCTCTCTTTCTGTTTATTTATATAATCTTTATATATCCAAAATGTTAATTTGTGTTTGAACGATTTTTAATAGTTTATTACAAATTTATATGATTACACAATACTATATATTATTATTTTGATTTTATATGTGCCACAAGATATATCTTAAGAATTTATTATGATAAAAATATTGAATTGAAGAGAGAATTTCTATATATGCTTATGTATTGAGTTTTACACTCCAGAAATTGCATATTTGTATATTGAGACTATTACATGCATATATCACATACACGAGCATGTAATATGAAATAATTTTATTATCAATACATCATAAAAATATCTGTCAATATGTACAAATTGATTGTCTTTATCATCTGTTTATTCCGATTAAAGCTTATCGGGAATTCTCTCATATAATTACATTCCATGTGATTACGTATTAAGAAAATAAAATTTGATAAAGCTTGTGAACCTTGATAGCTAAATAGAGAAGGAAAGATAAAACGCGCGAGAATAAGATATGCTTTGTGTTTGACGATTATACGCGCGTTATTTTATAGATTTGCACTTTGTATATCTTACAATCTTGAACGAAGCAATTCAATTTTCTTCGCGGCACGTTTTTGCAGATCAGGCAATTTCATAGCCAGCCCCATGTTCCCTTGTATCTTGACTTTTCCTTGGAAGAAGGCCTTTTGCGGATTCAATTTTCCAGAGATAAAATCGACGATGTCGGTATCGCTGATCGTAAATATGACGTCGGGTTTGGTTTTGCCATTATACTCGACTTTCCCTTTGCCTGTTTTTGCGTCGACAATCCAAAATCCTTCAGCACCGCCGGGGCCATTTATAATTTTAAATCCGTAAACGCCGCGTACTTTCTCGATCAGACCCTCCTCGTCCTCTTCCATCGCGATTCTTAGCGTTTCGAATAGCACATTTGCTTGGAAGACGCTCGGATCGGCAGAGACACTCACATGCTTCCTGACCACCGCCTGTTTCGAGAAACCCAAGCGATAAAGAGCTACGACAACCGCACCTCCCAAACCAATATTATGTTGCAGGGCCAATTTCGCATTCGGCACCTGCCTCTTGCCAGCCATGCCGCGAAGCTGCCAGCAAAGCTCAGAACATTGAGCTAATCCAGTAGCGCCCAGTGGATGTCCCTTCGAGATTAAACCGCCGCTAGGATTCACGACGTATTTGCCGCCGTAGGTGTTATTTCCAGAGTCTACCAACTTGCCGCCGTAACCAGGAGGACACAGTCCCAAAGCTTCGTAAGTAATTAATTCGTTTACAGAAAAGCAATCGTGTAGTTCTATCACATCCACGTCGCCCGGTTTGTAGTTGGTCGATGTGAAGACTTTCTCGGCTGCGTTTCTCGTCATGTCATATCTGTAAAGTTTATTATAATCGCAAATTAATAGACTGTCGATTATTTTCATCAAAAAGTATATTTAGTATATTTAGTATCTTCATTTATAAAAGTATAAATTTCTATTCTCTGTACCCGACAATATTCATGCACGATCGACTGGAAAATGTCGTAGCCTGGTCAGTGGTCATTTCCATTGCTACAATTTCAACAGCTTGGGATTCTAAGCGATGCTTTCGAACAAACTCCTCGTTAGCTAGAAGGACAGCCGCTGCACCATCAGAGGTAGGGCAACACTGGAGCTTTGTCAGTGGTCCAAATATTTTGGGAGAATTCATTATCTGCTCCAAGGTGTACTTATCTTGAAATTGTGAATTGGGATTGTTTGTAGAGTGCAGATGATTTTTATATGCAATCTTGGCAAAATGTTCTAGCTTTGTGCCGTATTTTTTCATATGCTCAATTCCAGCATTACCAAACATCTGAGCAGTAATGGGTCCCTCCGAAATACCTACAATCAAACAATGAAATACATAAGTCATCGTACAAATCAAGTATCATTCTGCTCTATATTTTAGAAGCCTATATAATTTACCTGCGATATCTGCCATCAGCTCGACGTGTCTGTCCATGGGATTTGTACGATCTGAATATTTGGACATCAGTGATCCACGCTCCATCTTCTCAAATCCAAGGGCCAGGACACAATCGGCGTTTCCGCTTTCGACAATCTGTTTGCCGAGGAAGAGAGCGGTGGAGCCGGTGGAGCAATTGTTGTTGACGTTATAAATGGGACATCCGGTTAGGCCGACTTCGTAGACGGCCCTCTGACCGCAAGTGGAGTCGCCGTAGACGTATCCAACGCAGACAGCTCGGACACTTTTGTAAGGTACTTGGGCATCCTGTAGAGCCTTGCTCACAGCCTCCTTCGCCATTTGCGGATAATCAAAGTCCTCTCGTTTGCCAGGTTTCTCGAATTTTGTCATCCCAACGCCGATCACGTATACCTTCGGTTTGTGAACCATCTTGACTAATTCTTTCGATCTGGGAACGCACACGAACACGAAGAGTTATGATGAATACAAAAAATTTCTATGGAGAGTGAAGATGTTAAATCGCAGAGAAATCGCTAAATTGCGAGAGAGCGGAGAAATAAGGAAGAGAAAAAAATGACGACGCAAAAGCACGACGTAGCAGTTGCAGAACTGACGGAGATTCGCCGATCGACGAGGTGAACTCACGCACGTTCGTTGGACTTTAATCTTGTAATAAAATTACGATACAAAAAAAAATCTGTGATATTACAATGACGATGCTATTTCCAGCCGTTTCCCGGTTACGATAAGTGACAGCGATCGTAGTCCCTCCCCGGAGCGCAAGCTACGCTCAAATGACAGACTAGAGTGGACACTTTCGAGAAAAATACTTGTACCAGAACGAAGCGCTACTAACTATATGCTGATCCAATCACAACCGGAATCTCCGACCTCTGATAAGCCTTTGCGTAAAAGTGCCGAAGGCATCGAAGGCCCCTCAAAGGGTTAATTATTATTAATTAATATCCTTTTTCTAATATATTCATATATTTTTTTCGAACAATTAAGCTGAAATTTTATCAAGTGTTTGTTCATTATTATTTTGAATAGCTTTTCAAATACAATTTTAAATAGAGTGTGTGAAATATATTTATATTAATATATATATCCTTTTTTATTATTATATTAATTTTTTTTTCAACTAATTAAAAGCTGACATTTTATATATATCAAGTGTTTTTTCATTATTATTTTGAACAGTTTTTCAAGTACAATTTTAAATAGAGCATGAGTATATTTTTAAGATACAAGTGAACATCAATTTCAGCTACGCTTAGGGAAACGAAAACAATGATATATAAAAGGAAAAAAAAAGTTTTAATTATAAAAAATGGTATATATAAGCACGTGCAACGGCGTGAACGCGCGAAATTCGATGGAGATGCTACGTCACTGGCTGTGCCGTGCCGGCCATTGCGCGGTCGTGTTTTGGCCGAGCGAAAAGATGGCGGACTCTTGTTTTCAAGATCGCTCGCGCACTCGGCACGTCGGTACGCGACTGGCAGGATTCTGAAAAGGGATCTCGCGCGAAAGTTGACATGCTGGACGCACGAAGGTCGCAGCCGCGGTAGAGCGTCGTAGTGACAATCCGCGTGCGCGAATCGCCCGGGGACGTCGTCGTCGTCCTCGTCGCCTCGTTTCGGCGTCCTCGTCTCTGTCTCTTTCTCTCTCTTTCTCTCTCTCTCTCCCTCCCTCAAAGAAACTCGGCGCGCGAAGCGTGTGGCTCGCACGCCTTGGGACTGTCCGGGTTCAGTGCTGTCAAATCGCTTTGTTTGACGTCTCGCTTGACAGGTCGCGAGACCCGAAGCGAGGATGTCGAATCGGTGAAGTAGTCATCGCGCGCCATCGCGGGTTTCTCTGTGACTCCCTCCCTCCCCCCTTCTTCTGTAACTGTGTGTTTACCGCTCGCCTGCTACGGAGCGCGAACTTGGTTAGGTTCGCCGAGTGAAAATCGTTCTCGTGCAAGTTTCTATGATATCTGGACGTCGTCGTGCGTGTTTTTCGCGGTAGTTGATGTTTACAATGTGATGGGCTGTCGAGTCCGTCAACTGATGAGCATTGGGTAACACTTGGACGATGGCGAACAGCGAATTCGATGTGGAGCTCTTCGAGCGGAGGCTCCATACACTGAAGGACTCGCAGGAGTCCATACAAGGGCTGTCTGCGTGGTGTCTGGAGAGAAGACAGCATCACAAGAAGATTGTCGCCACGTGGTTGCAAGTCCTGAAAAAAGGTAAATTTAAGTATGCTTTTGATCGTTCAGTCTTATGTATGTCTCTTTGATTAGAGTAACAAGATGAATTTCTTGGTAACGTTTATGTCAAGTGATTTGTCAAATGAGTTTCTGTCAGATTAAATCATTTTTAGATAAGTTTTTATTTTGACGTGTGTAATTTATAAATATATATAAATATGTAAAACATTCTGTCCTTTGTGTGTAACAGTGAAAGTTGAACATCGGCTCACATTGTTCTATCTGGCAAATGATGTTATCCAATACTCGAAAAGGAAGAATTTTGAATTTGTGGAATCATGGGGCACTACTTTGCAACGTGCAACAACTATGGTTCGTGATGAGAAAGTAAAGCATCGTATATTGAGAATCTTCAAAATCTGGGATCAGCGACAAATCTATGATGAAGAGTTTCTCACTGATTTGTCCGGCTTAATTTCGGCGGCGCCAAAAAAGAAATTGGAACCCCAGCAGAGTTCACAACCGGATGAGTTTCAGGCGGCTTTGCTCATCTCTACAATGAGATCTTGCGCGACTCTGGAACAAGCGACTGATGCCAGACTCCGTGACTTGAGGGAAAATAATATAGATATAGAATCTGTGGAAGAGTTACGTGCGTCGTTAAAGGACAGAAGGCGTATGGAGGATGCGGAAAAGGAAATAGATTTAGCTGTAAAAAATTTTGAAAATTATGTTCGATCGTTAGAAGCAGAGATCAGGGAAAGGACACAAGTGCTTGAATTGTTGGAGCAAGCGGATCAGTTTTATGAAACTCAACGTGGGGAAGTTAAAATAGTGACAAATGTAAATATTTTATAAAAAAGATTAAATATCGATTATTTGTTATACAATATGTATGTATACAACTATATATTTTTTTGTGAATAGGCGTACCGGAATTTTGGTAGTCGTGTGAAAAATTTGAAGAAAAATTTGGACGAACTGCTACCGACGTTCGTTTCGCCAATACCGTCGCCGGACGTGAACGCACCTTCGCCAAGTCCCGACAGCGATATAGAACTTCCAGGAGACGAAACACAGGCAACGAATAATCAAATGGGAATAATTGAGGTAGCACCGCCATCTCTCTATGGTTCATATTCTCACGAGTATGATCCTGTACCTGTCCCTGCACCTGAGTTGGTACAAGGCAACGAGTCGGGAGACTTTACCAATAATTTTCCCTCTTTTATAGGAGGAAATATGGATTTTGGTAATATGGTGAGATGAAGTAATATAGTTCTCTATAGATACATTATTTTATACAACACAAAAAGTTTAATGACTTTGTATCGTTATAAACAGATTGTATATTATTTCTTTACTTTTTTTTTTTTTTTTAGAGAAATTTGTTCAATGAAAGATCTGCAACACCTCCTGGAATGTCTCAATCATATAATGAATCTTTGGAGGTAATTATTGTATTTGCAAGATTGTATTAGAAAGTTTTTACATGTTTTAACTTTTATTTTGTGATTTAGGCAAAACCAATAGAAGTGATTAATATGAGACCGTCAAAAAATGAAAACAGCAATGCTGATTTCAATATATCTAGTTTTTTGAAAACGGTTCTTCCGTCCTCCGACGGAACTCCAGAATCGGGTCGAATACCAGGTTTAGGCCTAGACGTTTCTGAGAATCGAGTAGAATCGCCACAACGCAGCAATTATAGAAACTCACCTCAACTTCCTGTAACGCCTGTGATTTCAAGAATGATGGGTAGTCAGGGTGCGCCACCTCTTGGTGCTGGTTTAAATAATTGTCAAATGAGTCACAGTACTCCATTGGCGGTTCGCAATCTATCTGCTGAATCGCACACACCCTCTCCGTATTCCAGTCAAAACAGTCAGAGTAATGTAACTGGTCCTTTTGATGGTTCCGCTAACCCTAGTGTAGTTAATCCTTTACCGCCTCCACCCTTACCACCACCCATTTTTCTCGATGATGAGAATTGTTACAACAAATTACCACCGAAATTTCCTACGTGGACACCGCCAAACGAAAGCATCAAGGAGTCGGCCAAATGGGAAGAAAAAGGTAGACAGACAATGTTTTATGAATATAATTGTTGACTCTGCCATTGCTGCATGATAATACATGCTGTTTGATATAGCGAATTTCGCTATATGTTCAGGAAAAAACAGCATGAATCCCACGTGGCCCGGCGAATGCGACGATAAAAAGAGTTGGATGGACCGCGACGGAGAGAGATGGGATTCCAATAATGATTCCACGTGGCCGGGCAGGACCAAGAACGAGATGTCCGAGACACCGGAATCGCCACCTATGTATGAGAAATCTGGCTTCGCCGAGCCGGTGGAATACAACGAGCCGCAAGCACAAGAATCTCTTAATACCACAGGAGATGTGGATCACAGGTAATGTATAATTAATTTCTTATATTGTTTTATTGTTTTTTAAATTTTTAATTAATTATTTATATGCTTTTTTTATTACTAGAATCACTATATTATATATTTGTATTATTTGTACAGAGTGATTCCAATTCCAATGACTGTCGAAAATCAGTTACCGTATCGCTTGATGAAGGCGGCAGATGTGGATCATCGTAATTTGATTAGTCTGACGGGTAGTCCGGCCAATCACAATAGTCTCGGTGATTCATCGCTACCTTCTTTACCTAATAACAACAGTTTATGGTCCACAAGTGATCAAGATTATCGGTGAGTTTTGTTTTATTCTTTCTTCCTCTTCGTATAATTTATATAATTGTACCTAGACATTTACATTCCTTGTACAATTGATATTTCTGTTCTGTTTCTCGTACAATTGTCTTTATATATTTCTTATATAATTTATATAATTTAGGCGACGCATGCAACCCGGCGATATTGTCGAGAGCGTTGATATGGAGATGTCGGATGATGAGACTGATAGCAAGCCAAAAGGCAGAGTTCTGGTTGATTTGAGATCGCAGGATCGTGACATGCGTGTCGGCATGCCGCCGTCAACCACCTCTCGTTTTGACTTGGACATGCGAATCTCTCTTCCTGCCGGACAAATGCCGGGTTCTCGTGGTGGTCAGCTCGTACAAGATGTACACCTGATGCATTCAGGACCGCCGCCACCTCCGTCGCTGTCGCAACAATTTCAGCATCAAGGTCAAGGTGGTTTTCGGCAAGAGCAACAAGAATTCTCTCATCGCAATCAGTCGGGAGATTTTCATCGAAATCAATCGAATTTTCATCAAAACAGACTACCACCGCCAAATTTTTTGCCGAATCAGGACTTTCACTCGAACCAACAAGAATTTCATCAACTTCATCAGTCGCAGCAAGATTTTCATCAGTCGCAGGATTTTGAGTATCGCGACCGAGAACACTCTATTCGGTCCAAACAGGATTTTTTGACCGAACCATCGGGACGCGGCAGATACTCGCAATCGACGGATCAGCGCGATACTTCGTCCTTCCATAGAAACGAACGGAGCAGTCGTGGCAATGGCGGACGTGGATTTTCGAGGAACCGCCGCGATCGATATTCGGACGATCACAATATGAAGCAACGCAACAGTCTGGCGAATAGTCGTAAGTCAAGATCGCAGGATCAGCATCGGCAATCGTCGCCAGATACCTTGCCTAATAGTCGACCATTGATACTGCAACCACCCGACACCGTCGTAATCCTCGACGAGGAAGGCATGCCAATTGGTATGCCGGATTTCGATCAGGACAACAACATAACACTCAACATGGCGGATGCTCAGGTCGAGTCGGAACGCGATTCCAATAATTGTCAGGGGTCTTCGATACCACAGGTGCGACGGAAATCGCACGACGCGCCGAGTTCTCACGAATCTGAGCGTAATCAACAAGGTTACCAATTAGGCCCAGATCATGAGCAGCAGGCATTATCCTCGATCAAGTCGGACGATCAGCCATCGTCATCGAATCAAGTGACGGTTATTCCAGTAACATCTGACAGTGCCAGCGATGATCCGCCACAACCAAATCAGTATGTTCCTATTTCAGACTACGAGGAGCATGTAGAGTCGACCGAGCACGCCGAAGCTGCGGAGAAGACAAGTGCGATCGACAAGTGCGAGTCGCTCGATGAGGGACAAGAAGTGGATTTCACGGAAAACGAGCACTTGGACGAGTTGATGAGCACAACCACGTCGGGTAACGAACTCAAAAGACCGTCGACGAACGGCAGTTTTGATGAACAGAGTCACGACGAAAGAAATTCCAACAAGAAAAGGACTCTGCTGCCGAACGGTCCGCAAACGTCGGGTGGCAGCGAGTCATCGGGACCAAATGGTCCCTCGCCGCACGTTAGCACGTCGACGACGGAACCGCATTCTACGATGATGTACGAGTATGACGGGCCGAACTTTCGGCCGCGCATCGGCGCGCCTTTCCCGCCTTGGCGAGGCGGACCGCCGCCTCCACCCTCTAGAGGAAGTAGAGGATTCAGGGGTGGACCGCCGCGCGGTCCGTGGATGGACAGAGGGCCGCGCGGACCCGCGGCCTCTAATTTCTCGCCGAGAGGACTGAAACGCGGAGGTGGGCAATTTCGCGGCGGCGGTGGCTTTAGAGGTCGGGGACGAGGCAGTAATTGGTAGATAAACGCAAAATACAAAAGACTCGACAACGACTTTCAATCGTCGTCGTCGTAATCAGATTGAAAATATTACCAAGTGCGTTTGGCACCCTGTAAATAAGCGAATCGTTGTGTTTTGACATACACACACACATATACATACATATACACATACATACATACACACATACATACATACATACATACATACATACATACATACATACATACATACATACATACATACATACATACATACATACATACATACATACATTCACATGTACACGATTGGATCCAGAATTGGAATTCTTCTGTAATGAAGATTCTTCACTCTTTTGTGTGCGATTGATTCGCCTATATAAATATATAAATAAAAAACTATAAATATATTATATACAAACATATATAGCTATACGCATATACATATTACATGTTTCGTTAAGATCTTACAGATATTATCGAAGCGGCTTGAGTTCGCCCATGTACATATATGTACATGCTAGTAAGTCGATTAATGATTGAGAATACGTATGATGAATTAGGCCGCTCGTTGCCGCTCCGATAATGATTAATCACCACCACCGCCCTCATAAATTTTCGTGTAAAGAGAGTTTGTGTTGTTGATGTATGTTAGAGAAGGTAATGATAACTTCGTCAAATGAGTGATTGAATGCGAAGAGAATCGTATTCTGATGAATTAGCGAGCGATATTGAGCACAGAAAATCGCAAATAACGATATTTAATTTGATAGTTGATTGATATCAACGATTGAAACTGGTGTGGTTTTGCTGAGTTCAAATTTCCATCTGTATACTAATAACGCAAAAAAAAAAAAAATAAATTTTATGTTTATTATATACCGGGAATTGAGCGCATCAGAATTATATCAGTTCCAATTTTTGTATTTTTTTTTCTCTCAATCGTATTTATTCTTCACAGATCTTCTTATTATTTTCCTTCCTCATTCACTTTTGAACACAAGAACCACGATCATCTATTTCCCTATCTTCAACCCTATTTGACTATGTTTTCCTGTTTGAGCTTGAGGTTCATTATAAAAAGAAGAAAAAAAGGAAAAAATACAGGCGTTATTTAATGAACCATCTAAAGTGTATTAATAAAATGCAGTGTTTACGTTCTGGTCCGTTTCGTACATTTTCCCTATTGTTGTTTCTCGAATGTACACATGTAGATGAATGTTTAATAGTAAATCGTTCTCATAAAGAAACGGCAATAAATAATAATTAAGTTGCAGAGAATCAATCTGAAACGTCATGTTTTTCAATTCGTTCTTTATATTGTGAGAACTACAGAAACACGTAGAATCGTCTTATGTATAAGATATTAATTCGAGAAAGAAAGAAAAAGATAGGCTATCGATATAAGGTGCTCTTGTGTAATTGTTAATATTTTTCTGTAGTTGTGACCGGAAAATAGAAATGTAAAACGTGTATAAAGGCTCTGCCGGAACGATATGCTTGTTTCATTAGCCGTGCACAAAATTGTTTATTGTTTGTTTATTTAGGTATTACATCACGTGTCTTTTTAACAAGTATGGACACGAATTTATTTAGTTACGCGGATTTCGGTTTTTTATTTACAAAATTCTACGAAAATTCATTAATTTTAATTTTTATCGCATTGATGAATATATTAATTTCTCTCCAATGTTTGCCAATTGATTGATGCTATGTTATGTTCCATTTGGAAGCAAGCGAATCGTTGCGATATATATGATATAGACCGATAGTGAATGCGCATAGGAAACAAGTGTAGTAAAGGCAAAAAAAAAAGAAAAAGAAAATCGTGGAACTCTGATATTGTTTAATAAAATAATACCGAGGACCTTTCTCCAACACTCTCAAATTCGATACGAAACCGTATTCTCGTTCTCGTTGCATTTTCTTTTCGAACGTCGTTTTATCAATGCACGTAAGTCGTTTGCGCGACTCATAAATGTATTATGATTATTGCGATAACGCGTAAAATGCGACGTATATATTTATTTGACTATACCTTTTTTTTCTTTTACAAAAATCGCGATTTTAACACACGCGAGTGATATATTTATTGTTTGTATATCCTTATTTCTAATTTGCTTACGCGAAGATTCAAGTCTCATCTGATTTATTGATCCGTTTTATATTGCTCGTCATCCATTTCATTTTTTTTTTAATATTGCGATGATGGCAATTAAGCTAGAGCACCGTTTATCGACGAGCGAACAAATTAATATTATTTCGATCACTGTGTATCACTAATAAATAATAATTCTTCATAAAGATCGAATAGGATGAGCGAGGGGAAATTGTAGAGTACACGTGGAATATGGTCCAGTGCGATTTAATAAACGGGGTGCTGTATTTAAATAGGAAAATACTTTTGAAAATTTTGCGATATTGTATAGTATCGATCAATCGCATAAAAAATTCCTCACACGTTTATATTGAGATTTATGATACATAGGCTGTCTCAAAGGCATAAAATCAGTATAATAGAATTTGATCTTCTTTATATCAAGAATATTATATATATTTTTTCTTGATATACTATATGTATATAGAATATGTCAAGAAAAGATACGTATAATAATCTTGAGATATGTACTGATACATATAGTACATGCATTTTTGGAGAAAAAGAAATTTTATAAATATTTTTTTCTTAAAATATTACTTGTAACATTTAGTAAATAACAGGCTTTTATTTTTCATTTTATCGAACATCTATTTATTATATATTGTACAATTAACCAAAGCTGCGGAGATGCAGCTGATTTGTGTATATTACTTAATAATTGTTAATTAACAATTAATTATAAATAAGTAAAAAAAAATAATATTCTCTCTGTTATTGACTTAAGTTTATTAATGTAAATAAAAAATATCTCTATACAATGTCTAGCTGAACAATTGAACATTGCTAATAATTATAATAAGATGTAAATACTTTAGTAATAGAATTTTATTTTTTCAGTAATTATTATCCAATTTGTTAAAAAAATATATATATATCTAAATTATAGAAAATTTTTTATTAATAAAAATATCAAAATAAATGAAAGTTATACTAAGAAAAAATTAATTTGCAATTGAATTAATTTTTCATATGAAAATCAATTAAAATTTACTTGAAAATTGAAAATCTATTAAGTTCCTCAAACAAGTATCCGCTTCTAGTCTTTTTGCAACACTATTATAATACTGATACACATTACGTTTGAGACAGCCTGTTGTGCATATACTGCACTTTTTTCTCAAAAACTATATTTTAATTTAAAGTTTCGATAGCGAAACCATTCTTCGTTATTAAAATCATTACATAAAATAATATTCTAGTTAGAAGTGCCTTTTTAATTAAAATTAATTTTAATCTTGTATTTTTGTGCAATGTAACATATCTTATTCTTTGAGATGTATGACAAAATCACGAGTGCTTCTACAATCTAATTTAATTAATCGAACATTGATTCAAGAGATGAGAAAATAAAGAATTAAAAAAAGTGAGAATGGCAGAGAGTGTGAGAGAGAGAGAGAGAAGGGGTTGAGAGGGAAAAAATGAGAGAAGAGAGGGTCGGTGGAGGGGGAGAGAATAATCGATCCGAAGCTCTATTAATAAGCGAGGCTCGATTATCTCAATGAATTATCTTGTACATTAATTATTTAATTTTAAACTGTTAATGAATTTTATATTTCGATATAAAATGAATATGCATACTGTGTATGCGAGACGTTTTGTACATTGCCTTATTAAAGAGATTGACCTTTATTATAACAATTACGTTGGCAGTAATTATTTATTATCCTAATTATAATTTCATATATTAATAGTATATTAATGATTGTATTAAGTTGATGTATTGTATGTTAATGATTCGTTAAAATGTTGATCTACATTTTTATATGGAATTATAATTAAAGGATTTATGATTCGTGAGGATGAATAAAAGTATGAAACAAATACACGGTAATAAATATTTTATTCAAATCGTTAGATATAATCACATTTTAGTCAATTATTTTTATATTTAAAAAATATATATACAAAAGATATTTACAAATAAACAAACGATCGCTTCATCGTTACTGCATTTGATATAAAAATAAATGCGTTATTCTTCCTCGCAATCTCGGCTTTGTGTTTTGCGACACGCAATCGCAATCGTAAAATAAGAGTCTCATTGTCAATACTCATTGTCAGAAAAATAGAGAAACACAAGGAAAAGTAAGATATCATCAGATGTGCGTTAAAGTTGTGATACACATATTCGTTATAATTAATGAACTTTATTTCAATTTCGCTTGCTTTCAAAAGAAAAAGCAAAAACATTTCTTTTCGTTATGTAATTTTTTTTCGCAACGTATCGTCATTTGTATGGTCGATAGAGAGATGTATTTCAAAAGGCAAATATTAAATTATATCATTTTGCGACTGTATTATTTTACTTTTGATTTAACAGATAGAAAGTTAATGAATACGGTTTATCAGTATCGCTCTTCTCACATAATAAAATAGAATCCAGAAATATTGTGAAAACATTGTTGCATATGTGAGAAGTGAGATCCAATTATTGTGATTAATAATTATTTTACACGTGTAAAGTAACACACGATGCAGAAAAAACATCGTATACATTCTTTGGACGCTGTACAATATAATTCTTTTTGTATATAGTAAAAACATTGTTAATTACGTACAATATATATATATAGATCTCTTTCATCTTTTGATTAGCAGTATGACACGGCGATAAAAGTGTGGCCGGCGGAAAATAATCGTCATTATCGCGATATATCTCGAGAGTACAATCTATATAAATCATTTGAGGTATATTCTCTTACGTTATTTTACTATCGCGCGTTATCTTTTTCTTTCTCTCGCGCGCATTTCATTCTTTGGTCTCTCACACTTTCTTTGGTTTTTTCCGGCTTTGCTCATTCAAACATTACAGAGTGTAACTCGTAAGCCGCTTCTTATGTGTTCAAACAATGCCATCATTTTCATCTTTGTATCGACTATCAACTTATTTACACTGCGAACATCAATATTGTATGACGTTAAAAATTTGTACATGAATATATCTTTATATATAAATATTACATTTATATATATATAAAATTTTATAGAGCTATTTATTTCATTTGTTTTATCTCATTTACTGTGACAATGAATATTTTTTTCTTAAAAGTAGAATAATATATGATATATTAAATGTAATTAGATATGAAACTAGAGATTCATTTTAAACGATATGAAGATTTTTCATTGTTACTCATGTTTTTCTCGTGTCACAATTAATTTCTAACATATATATTATAGAAATTCTTTTTATGTAACTGTTGCCATTGAAATCGTTCTAGTCATTTACAACAAATACTATGTAACAGTAGAGAACGACTGTTCGATTACACCCTGTATGTTTTTTATGCGATTTGTCGATCGGGAGATAATAGCTTAATCGTTAAAATTAATTTGAATCATCATTTGTCATTTGTCATAAACTGGTGCTCTCTTCCTCTCCAAAATCTGTTTTTTCCAACATTCCCTTCTCATCGACACCCACAAAGTACGTTGTGACTTCTCCTTTCGGTTTGACGTACGTTTCACCTCGTAGATGACACTTGACACCTTGCTGTTCCAAGACGGCAGCCGTATCTGCTGTCACCTGACGAATCAGAAATGTAAATTACAATCTGTTTCAGAAATTTACCGTCTTGTGAATAGTAATAAAAATTCTACTTGTATTTTTCCAGGTAACCCGGTGGTGTCCATTCTGGATGCCATATTTACGGCATCGCCCCAAATATCGTACAAGGGTTTTTGAGCTCCCACAACACCGGCTGTCACTTCTCCGTGAGAAATTCCGATCCTCAATCTGAAAGATCACGTGAGTGAGATTTTATATGTATTATTAATAATTCCTCAGAAAAAAATCGCCGTTTGTGGCGAATTTTTTAATTCGCCACAATTGTTTAAAATTCTTTTGCTTATCGCTTTTTATGTGCCTGTTTACAATTACTTACTTGTAAGGTTTTGATGTGGCAAAAGATCTCATTTTATCGAGCACGGACATCATTTGTACAGCGAATTGCGCCATCACCTTGACCACATTGTCATTAGAATCCTCTTCGCTCTCGGTGCTATGCATCGAATTGCGTCGACTAGCTTCCAATCCACAAGCTGCCATGTATGTTGTTCCTGAATAGAAGCGATATAATGTAGAGGAATTTTATAATTTTCTTTTTTTTTACATTTTTTTACTAACAGATTTATAAAATTTACTAAAGTATATTTTCAGAATTGTATATCTCTCAAATCATCTATTCATACATATATTAATTTATATTTATATGATTATATTGATCTATCTTTTAAGTGAGTTTTAATTTCGAATAATAATCAAAGAGATTTAATAAAAACTTATGTAATTAAGTATACATTTTATGGCAAAGCTCTTGATTGATTGATATAGTAATGAAAATGCCAAGGTTGTTTAGAATCTACCTCGTAAATATTAATCTATTCGCAATTTTTCAAAGAATGAATTATTCATAAAACACTCACCGGCGACCTTTATTTTTTCTATGCGACACACGAAGCAGGGTTCGAAGAGTAGCTTGTCGAATTCGCAGATAATCTCATTCAGATCGATGAGAATATTACTCTCATCGATTGATAATCCTGTCAGAGAGGCGAACATTACGGCGACGTTGCTGTGAGCCTCGTGATAAGGTTCGTTCTCCTCACTTCGATTCATATTCAAATAAAACTCCGCTAGAAACCGAATGACAGGATAATTAATAATAATTATTTCAAATATTAAATATTATTCTACATGTTATTTTTATATATGTTGATCAAAATATCGATCGGATATTTGAGAAAAACATATAAAATAATTGTAAAAAATAAGCGTACCAACGTGTTCCGGCAAAATGTTACGTAGTAGAAGCTTATTAGCATTCCTCGTATGAAACGCTTCATCTTGTTCCTTTGTTAGCTGACGTTTCCATTGATAATCTAGCCTGCTCAGGTACTCTGCCTAAACGAAGACATTTATAAAAGTTAAATCGTTAACGAATAACGACCAGAAGATTTCACGAAAATGCAATTTTGGCAGATTCACCTGACGATCGATAAGATGTAAGGAAAACGTGAGAAATGCCACAGTTAATATATGTGCTACTTTTGGTTCCAAGTGTGGATTCCACGTGTCGCTAGACTGAAGAATGTATATAAAATCCATTTTATATCGTACTAAAGAAAAAACAAGATTTTTTTTTAAATACACATAACACGTACATGAAATAGATTACATCGATGCACGTTCCACGCGTAAAAGGCTACCACACAGATGCCTATTATGAGTTTCAAAGCATAGTGGACCCTTAGAAAGAGAAAACTCGTGAGGATAGCCAACGAGCAGGTTTCTGTCATTTGCTGCAAAAAAGGAACCATTGATATTAGCAATATCGAAGTCGTTGAAGACAAGAAAAAGTTTCACGTGAATGAAATTCTGCACCGTGTACCTACTAAATAATCTTACCCAAGGTGTAACCATGCACTCTAAATTGGAAGCGCCAGTCTCCCACTCGTTGGACGTGACGTTATTGTTTCCGTTTTTACATTCGAACTGAAAAGAATTTTAATATATTTTTCATCGCGTTAGAAAGCTCTTTTTACTTTCTAGTTTATAACAAAAAATAATTACATTAATAATCTTATGTTGCAGAGAAGAAAACTAAATTCGTAAAACATATAGGTACGGATAAAATAATCGAAAAGTAAAAAAAAATAATTTAAAAAAATTCTTACAATCATGTCAAACATGGCGCATGCCGCCAACATTATCGTGATCACCAGGTACAAGATTGTTCTCAAAAGAGCGCTCCATATAACCTACGTCAAATTAGAATAATCAGAAAAAATGATTTAATTTAAAGATATAAATAAGTGCAAGAGGCAATCAATCTTAAATAAATTATATTCACCTTTACGCTTGTTTGGTAAAAGAAGTATAACAATTTGTTCCGTGGATGCGGAACGTGTCCTTCGTGTTCGTCGTGCGGGTCCTTACAGCGATTCCACACAAAATGCATCCACGTGAGAGGTATTAAAATGACCAAGAACATCATCGCCGATGAGTAACTGACAATTGTACTCAGATACCATCTGAAAGTTTAGCGAAACTTTCGTAGTTATTACATTGACATTGATGGCTTACAATTATCAGACTGATATTTGTGATATATGTACTGGGAGAGCATAAGCGTGGATGTGAAATATATGAGCCCCATGAAGATTAGCACGAAAAATGAGCAGCCTATGTAAAACTTGAAGAGAGGATCCGGTTCACGTAGAAATGGAATTTCCCAACTCCATTGCCGAAATGTCAGGAAAAGTGGATTTATGTGCTTCCAGTTGCTCCATTGTCTAGAAAAATCGAAAAATTTAATCGTTAAGAAGTATTACTTCAATTTACTATATTGATATTTTTATTTTTTAAAGATAATTTTGCCCTAAAAGAATTTTCAAGGATCAGACTTTTAAACATGGAAGAAGTTTAACAGATGTTTTTCTATAAAAATATAAAATTATAAAAAACTTACTCCCATTTATTGAGAGGCATCTGATTGATAGCGTTCTCCATCTCGGCATCTGCCGCTTTTAACATTAAATGATAATCTCGTAAACAGGAATCCATAAAATGCGTTCTCCGCCTGTAAGTGCTCGCGAAAACGTCCGCTTGATTGTTCAATTTCGTTCTAGAAGTATTGCTGACAATAGTATTGGAGCGTCCATTGTAGAACTTGATGTAATGTTTGTTAGGTGTAGGGTATGACAGAATCGGGTCCGAATTAATGACCTTCAAACTGTTCTCGCTGTTCTGCAACAAAGTTTGTCTGTCAACGATGTGAAACTCAATGGGAATTTACTCGACCAAAAGACAGTGTGAAAAATCAGTGGCGTAGGAATATTCACTCAATATTAGAAGCTTGATTTTGTGTTACATGCAAGATTTATGAAGCGTATAAATTAATAAAAAGATTAAGATACAATATATAATCGTTAAAAGAATCGATGATGAAAAATCTTCTCTTAAATATAAATGAATGATTTCGATCTGCGGATTTTCATTTTTAAGATCTTGAAACTAACGATTTGTGGATATCGATATGAATTGATTGACTTTAAAACGATGTATAGATACGAGTTATAATTTTCCTACGCCACCGGAAGACACGCACCGCGTCGGTATCGGCGTTTCCGGCAAGGACGGCGTGATGAGGTAGCTGCGTATTCCGTATTTTTGCAGAACCTCGTCGTCCAGTCTTTCGACCGGGGCGCAATTGTAATCGCTCACATTAACGAGATCCAAGGTTTGCTGAGTCACGTGGACCTTGCCGGGCTTTCCAGTTTGTTCCATCTTGTTCGCTATCACCACGTCGCGCGACCAAACGTCGTACTGCCACTTGTTCGTGCCCAGGATTCCGGATATTATGTTGCCCGAGTGCACTCCGATCCTCATGTTCACGTCGACGCCGCTCTCGCGATAGACTCGCGCTCTCACCTCGTTGATGATTTTTATCATATCAAGGCCTGCGCATCATTTTGCAAAATAATATTTATAATCAAAAGAAAATCACTCTTTATCTTAGTTTTTATAAAAAAATATACCCTTGATTCCCTGATTGTTTCATATCATAATTTTGTAAAATATATTGTAAATAATTAACTTGTACATGTGTTTTAGGAACATGTTCGAAACTTTACTAGACTCCTGCATCGTTCGCTTTCGCGAGATGACACAAGGTGCATTTTGGACCATTATTTACCGAGATCAATGCAGCTTTTGGCGTGCTGGGAATTCGGCGTGGGTACACCGCTCACGCAGTAGTAACAGTCACCCAAAAATTTGATTCTCAACACGTTGTGCCTCTCCGATGCTTCGTCGAAGCTCCCGAACAGATCATTCAGGGTCTCCACGAGTTTTCGTATCGGTAACGTTACGGTAAGTCCAGAGAAATTCACCACGTCCGCATATAAGATGCTCACATTGTCGTGCGTCTCCACACACAGATCGCTTAAAAGAAGGTGATTAAGTTAACGAATAATTGCTTGATGAACAAAATATTTATTAATGAAACAAATATATACCTGTGCGGCCTGCCTTTCGGCGGAGGGCTTTTCTTGTGCTCCTCTATGAATTTGAAAATATCCCTAAAATCTTTTTTTATTTTCGCCACTATATGTTGTGGCAATATACTACGCGTCAATTGTTCCTGTAAATGTTAATGATCATCCTGAGTTCTAAGAGATACAAATCCCCGATTTTTCTTAAAGCATTAAATCTCCACAATTTGAATTTTTTAAATCATTAAATTAGACTTTCGATTTCTTTTCGTTCGACATATCTTCGTAATTTTTAATTAATTTACAACTTTAGAAATTGTTGTGTTTTTGTATTTTTCATAGACGTAAAAATAAGAGAGTAAACCACAGTGTCCACAGAGTTAAAATGCGAAAGGCAAGAAGAATTCGCAATGTACTTCTAACAACCGCGAGCTTACGTGCCTAGCATCACAAATTCGTTTCTTTTATTCTCCGTACAAAACACATGTTTAGATTTTTGACGTGTATTTTTTATTAAATTTCGTTTTAATTAAAGTCAGGAATTTTTTAGATTTTTTCTTGAAAAAAAATTTCTTCTCGTTATGAAAAATTGTATTGAAATTAATGTTTTTATTTTAGCTTTAATATATTATTTCTATCAATCAAAACTATTAAAAAAATGCAAAATATTGGACAAATATGATAAATTAATTGCACCGCTTAAATTTATTAATCTAGACCTACTTCTTGGTCCTTTTCATAGTTGAGTCGAAGCGTGGATTCAACACACTTCCGGCGATCTAGGAAGGAGCGCCTGATAACGACCTCGTTCATAAACCTAAAGTAAAGTCCCAGAGCGTTTATGCACACGAAGTATATCGCGTCGGCGACAATCTGTAGTTGAGAAAAAGGAAAAAAGTAGAATTTTGTTCTTAGCTACACGTCAATCTCGCTTACGTCAGGCGGTTGTAGAGGGTTTACCTTGGTAATGTGATCGGACGTGTTGCTGTAAGTGATTAACGACAGGGTCATTAGGTAACACATGGTGGCGGTGAGGCCGAGCACGAAAGCATGTGAATTCTTCGTGATCGGCAGAAATACGTAACAAGCGAGTAGCGCGTGAGTCGCGTATGCCGGTCTAAAAGTTAAATATATATACATGTATAGATGTTACATATGTATTTTGTATATAGCAAATTCATAGATCTGTGCTTATTAATGAAAATTGAAAGAGCTACAATGTTGCTACTGCGCGAAAAGATCTTGAGCTTTGAGCAAGAAACGATTGGCAGAAACTATAGAAAGTGCCCGTATATGTATCAAGGATATTTTGAATCTTTGTACATACATATATATATCTATTCTTTTGTTACTGAAAAACCAGCTGTCTTTTACGTTGAAAAATAATATTTTTACTAATAACAAATTATGTACTTTGCGTTAAATCGCGCTTTTCCAGATACATCTTTAGATCTTTAAAACAAAAAAAAAATATGACACGTCGATTGAGACAATATATTTGACTCTCCATGTATGTAAAATTATCATAAACAAGTTATTCGCGTTATACAATCGTCACTTCTTAATTTTCCAATTCGTTGACGTCTTCTAATTACGTAAAGAATACGTTGCGTAATTAACATCATGACGCGCAACACTTTATTATAAAAAGACATCATTTACATTGATTTAATTGTTATTATTTTGCACTCGATAAAGATATCAACCGTTCTTTTCTGGAAACATTTTACGAAGATAAAAAGACACATCTATTTTTATCAAAAATAAATATTTACACGCTTACGAAGACAGACATAGTTATCACAAAATAATTGTGATAAACTGTTCGTTAAAGAAGTATATAACTGTCACTAGGAAGTTTCCGTGTCGAAGATCAGATGCTACAATAACTAATGATAATAATCACAGACCTTTGCATAATTATTCATTCGATTTGAGTTGAGTTATCAATACCTTATCGGCGGGGTGCCTTCGGCATAGGCAAAGGTATAATACAGAGGAATAGCTAGATCAGCGGCGACCAAGAGCACGACGATCAGCCAAGAAAGCATGATCGGCAAATAGGTGTTTTTGGCGATGATCTTCGATCTGAATGACAGGGCGATCATAGGACAGAGCAGAGAACCTACGATACAATAGACTACGATGTCCGGCAGGCATTCCTTTATGTTGACCTAAATACGAAAACAAGACAAGTACAAACATCTTTCTCAATCACATATTTTTATTAGATTCTCGTTTTTTTTAAACTTGTGCAAATAGAAACCATCAATAACATTAACAATTATTATAATTAAGAATCAAAGATCAAGGATCAAGATTTAAAAATACAAGGATCTTAACAATCTAAATGATAGCTATACATTTTCGTAATATATTAAATAAAAAGGATGATTTATTCGGTCTGAATTTTTTTTGAATACTTTTGTGTTTATTTAGAGACTAATACACATATATAAAAGTGCGATTATATTTGAATGAAATGTTGACCTTACCATTGTGATCAGAGTCAAGCAATATATGAGTCCAAGCAGCAGTTGCAGCAAGATGAATATTGAGAGATAACCATATTGTAATCGCCTCTGATAGACCGTGTATAGCTTTTCTAGGCTCTTGTACTTAAATTGTTTCTGAAAGTGAAAGTTTGCGTGAGATCGTAATCGATTCGCCATCGAATCGGCGAATTATTATAGATAATCGCGATGTTCTAGATATTCGCGCGCGAGACACGGAAAAGTGCTTATTGCGGCAAAATTATACAATCGTTAATCTTGTCGATATTACAATGATTTAATAAAGAGATGAAGAGGCGTATACGATTAGCGAAATTTTATTTTTAACAAACTTTTAAAAAGATCACTTGTTGATTTTAACGAGTGATATATAATCTATGTGTGTCATGTGTAATTCTTTAATTTTTAATTGTGAATTTTTTAACTTCTAGATTAAAAAAGAAGCCCTTGTTTAAAAAAAACAATCACCAAACCTTTACAGTATTAATTCATCATATATGATGTGTGATAATTTATTTTCCAATTTAATGCAAAAATAATTAAAAAAAAGCTAACACATTCATTAATTTGATAAACACTATCTTGGCTCTTCAAAAATTATAAGTTTATCGGAGCATATGCATTATTTCATAACGAGTTATCAGTCAATAAAGATTATAAGAATGGATAACAATATCATTGTGTGAAACACAGCATTACAACTTATGTCAATGAGCATGAGTTTTGGTACAAAAGAAGTGAATGTTAAATATCCGTCCAAGAATTTTTTTTTTTGTATTCCGTCAATGATCGATTTTGATTATACATTATATTTTGTTTCCTGGTCTATGAAGCGATGATCACGTCAATATTCTACTTTAATGAATGACTACATGTATTACAGCAAAGATGTCTTTTTATATCAAAGCAAGCATCTCCTTTCATATCAGAATATCATCGTTTTAATTAGTGTAAGGCTATACTTTTAGATATAGAATCATCAAATACATCGGATTACATCATAGTTTTTATCACATTTCGATGAGTGCCGATAGATTTTCGTATCAAAACATTTGCACACAATATCAAATCAATTATAGTATAGTATGCAAATTATGCGGAATGGAAAATACTCTCTCTTACAGTATAAAAAAATCTCTCGTCTTTATTCTCTTCAGCAGCCAGAACGTCCTCTGTTCAAACGCGTTGAATGAATTTTCCTTTCAGAATATTGCATACAAAAATGAAGATGGATTTAACAGTCGATTAAATCAGCTGATCGATCAACTGACAGATAAGTTGATAAATCAACGATTCGCGCTCATTCACTTTCTTCACTTTTATCTCACGTTTTCACAACGAGCATGATAAATTGACATTTGAAACGCGAAGCTTTTCAACTTGCAACCCTTTACACACATATCGCGAGAAGGCTGCGTCTTTCCCAGCATCTCCGCCTGCACGACGGTCACTGGTGATCTGATAATCGCATGTGCATAGCGCGTGGCGCGCGTAAATTATACAGTCAGTCTCGTAAAAATGATAAACCGCATCCGTCATTAGGCGCAGCCGCGCGGTCCCAGCTTCTCTAGTGCATGTGCATGTCACTATGGAATGCACCGCAAGCTCCCGCTGGAGTTGCGCCTTTCGAGCTATTGGAGTGCCGGGATTAGGGGATTCATTTCTATGCTGCGTATATGCGCACAGCAAGATGCGTTCGTTAAATCCCTCTCCGTATAATACACTTGGCTTTTTATTTATTTTTTTTTCCAACAAGTTTGATTTATTGAAATTTTCGGAGCACACGTAATTTTAATAACTTCGACAAAAGAATTGAGTATATTTTATCTCAATAAAAATTTCTTTTCTTTTGGGAGATTTATTTTATAATAAATTCTTGGGCAAAAATAAAAGTATCTTGTCTCCTGAAATAATAACTATTTTTTGCAACAACAATTAAGAATATTTCAAAATTAAATGAGTTGTCAAATTAAATAATGAAGTATCGAATATCAGAGTATTGAATGTGGAAGATATTGAATGAAATTGCTGATGAGATACGCGATCTCTGGAAAATATTCTGGATTTATCTTGTTTGAAATATTTATAAGAAACAACTAAAGAATGTCGCATCGAAATAACGATGATAAAAGAATAATTAATTATGCTCCAAACAAAATGTGTTACACATTAAATATATATATATATATATATAATATTTTCATCATATCTTTGTTTCGTCAAAACTTATTAAATTGCTTTTTAATCGTAATCAAAGTTTGAACTCTCTTTTTCTCTGATGAATTTGAAAACAAAAATCTTGAAAAGTTTCTTACACATTTCTTGCAATAAATATCTCATAATAAAAATAAACTTCGTTATTTCAACAAAGTATCAGACTCAGAATTTTAAAGAGATATCCGCATGTCTCGTAATAAAATTTCCTCTCGGCGATTTTTACGTAATAATTATTTTACCAAATTTTTTCGCGATCATCCAGAGTACGTAGGATGATGTATCGTTATCCTGGCGATTAATGGCATTCGGAAAATGCGTACACACATATACGTACTATCGGAACGTAGGTTCGCGAAAGAGGAACACGTCTTGCTTTTGCTTGCCAATACTCACGTGTCACTGGGCGAAATTTACACCATGAGTCGAGGCGAAGTATGACCTGTCGCGATACGACCACACCCGCCGAAAATATACATCCGTCTAAAATGCAATTAGGCAAGGTGCGCTTAAAAGCACCTCCACTTGCAGCCGGCAGCAGCAGCAGCAGCAGCAGCTGGGGGAAACGTGCTTCCGTACTTTCGTCTCGCGCGTGCGTTTTGTCCACTCGTTGCCGTTCGCAGCTTGGCGAATCTCGCTTTCTCTCTCTCTCTTGTCTTGCTGAATATTGATCTTCAATCTCGAATTCACACAGCAGGTCTCCTTTCGTGTCTTCTGTCCTTTTCTCATTTCATTTTATTCGTTCTACTCATCTTAGTACTTTCTGTCAGCCTTCTCAGCCTTCGTCTCTTCGAAATATTCCGCTTGTGACAATATAGCATTGATTCTTAAGTGATTGTCATATTCAACAATAATAATATTAGATAAAATACGAGAGTATTTCCTAGAAGATGCATCTGACAATAAGCGAGAGAATTTAAAAAATTTTAGACTTGTGTTTTATTAATTAATACCCTCAAACTCTATCGATCGACTATACATAGATGATCGAACCGAAATGAACTAGATCAAACGATGATAAAATTTTGTGCACAAATTTATACAATTCGGAATGATTTACCATGATTCGAACAATGATTTTCGAAATGATTTTAAAAGATGGTTCGTAATAAATTAAAAATAAAAAGATAAGTATTCTAATATAAGGATAGATATTTGTCAAAGATATTGTTTTAATTTTTTTGCATCGATAGAATGAAGAGAGAAATGTGTAAAAATTTCGGCTGTACTTGATGACAAATTTATGACAAAAAACCTGCATATGTCAACGTTGAATGGATTAAAACGAAAGACAGCACGTCGCTGATTGAATCGCTTTTTCTAAAATAAACTTTATCGGATTGTTGCTGATACGCGCTGCGATAACGCGGTAAATAACTTGAAATCACGCATGATGCAGAGGGGAGTGGGTTGCAGCTGTTTTTTTTTGTAAAAATGAGGAACAAAAGGCGATAGAAGAACTTCTTCCGGTTCTGCATTAATCTCTTCGAGTTTGCGCGAACATCACGTGAAATATCTTTCAGTTATTCAGAAATCGCACAGTTCTTGATAAGCTGCACTTTCGAAGAATTATTTTTTTTATATCTTTCTCTTTCTCTCTCTTGCTCTACTTAACAACATTCTTCTCTGATAATAACTTTGTTCTCTGATAATAATAACAAAATATATTTCCTATAAGTTTATTTTCTTCGCGAACTTGTCAGGCGAATTTAATTTTCTCGATCGAAATTGTTTTGTGAAATAATTGATGTTATTAAATGCGAAATATTAAATTCGATATTTAATGCCACGAAAATATTTTATATATTTTTAGTTAATATGAAAGACAGAATTTTGATAGCTCGGGCTTTCAATATTTCAAAATTGAAATGTATTTGTACATTTCAGAAAGTACAGTCTTGCAATATTTTTTGTAGCCTTGAAAAAAATAATGAAGTATATTGCACATATACTTTTAAAGAATCCAAATATTATATTGACCTAAAAAGTTTTAAAGTGCAAAATGCTTTTCCAAAACTTTGATTTAAAAATTTTTAAGAAGTCAAAGAGTTCTATTTAACTTCTATTTAAGACGTTGATTATTTTTATCTATTTAAAAGCATCATAATATAATATAGTCTAAATCGTAAGGGTATATCCAGACAAATTTGCATAGCGCATATGTAAATACATGCATAAGAAAATAAACAAATTAAATTCCTTATGCATACGCTTATGCACCGATGCAAATTTAGATATACTCTAGGAATAAAGGAATAAACAATTAAAGATCCTATCCTCAGAGTCCTATATAAAGAACTTAGTGTTTTATTTATGGATTCTACTCGAGATCTAAATTCGAATGTGTGTGCTTTTTAAATATTCACCAGATAGGAACAGATCTAATTATAATCGTTCACTTACCCTCAAGCTGGACCAGGTCCACTCGTCGAAGCTGTTTGGGGAGACGATGCGGATGTCGTCGTTCTGCAGAGAGCTCAAGGACGCTCGGGTCACCAGTTCCACGTCCATCTTCGTCCCAGGGGGTTGTTTCGTGCCGATCTCAAATCATCTCTCGAGGACAATAATTAAAACACGATGGCAATGGCGAACTCACAACTGTTGTACTCATCGCGGCGGCAGATCCGCGAGAAGACTGATCGCATGAATCGCAATCGAAAAGTGAATCACTCCGTGTATTACCTGCGTCAGTTCTCCGTGATGGTCGCGCCAAGTCAAACCGAGGCTTTATCGTGATAAGGGAAATGGGCCACTCGAAACACTTCCCCTGACTTGACCGCCTCGTGTCTCTTTCTTTCTCCCTATCTTTCCGTTTCAATCAACTATAATGCACACTCCTGGCTTTTTTACGCCTGCAAACTCTGCTCGGTGCACAGCGTGGCATCGATTGTGAATGATAAAGCGACGAGGCAAACAGAGATGACCGGAGGTTTTTGTTTCTTCGTTGTCGGGAAAGTTGAGATTCTTGTGTGCTGGGTAAATGGAATATATTTTTCTGAAAATTCTTTTTCGAACAATTTACACGGAGATCTGAAAAAAACAATATTAACAATACCTCGATAATAATGTAGTTAGAAATATTCGCTCGCCGACTGAAGTTTGTATTTCTCGTTGGAATCATCGCAGAATTCCTTCTGCGTCGAGAAATATTAATCATAGCTATATACTAATATGCATATTCTAATTCTTTTTTTTCTAAATAAATAAATGAATAGATAAAAATCTGCAACTACTAATTAGAACTTTTAGCTTCTACCTCTTAAGTTTAGGTCTTACGAGATTATGTTAATTGAATAGAATGTGCGCGATATCAAGCAACGATATTCTTGAATATTTTTTTTCCATTTGAATATAGTATTTTCAAGATTATTCTGTCGTGTAATTGAATTTCATTGCATTTAAAATTAAGTTCGTTCTCTCCTTTCGCCCATTGAAAATAGAATTGTTAAATATTATATTTCATACTTCGTATATTGCTCCGAAAATATCGATTGCTCGGAAATAATCGATTTCAGAAAAAATTTAGCAAATATATTACTTTAAAAAAGAATATTATACAATTTGAAGTTTCTGTTATACAAAAAATTCTTGAAGATAATTACATTTACATGTTAACTGTGTTAAACATTAAAATATATTTTTATTCTGTCATGCGAATGTATGCAGATATTTTAGCTTTAATGAATAAAAATGTAATTATATATATACTTTTAAATATTTTGTCGAATAAAGTACAAGCATTTAAAGATGCCTTTTTTTAAAGCAGTATTTTTGCGTGCACATTCTTTTTCCAGACGTCGTGTGAATTGAATTATTATTGAGCAAATCGCGAAGGCGCTCGATAGGAACTCTCTTGCATCTATTTTTATAATTCTCGGATGTGTGGCTTTTTTTGTTCGCCTTTATAAAAGCTTCGAGAGATAGCCGAAATTGATCGGAAAATTAGGTAGAGATTTTTGTCAGCCGATAAACGCTCTTACAGAATTACGAAGCACTTTATCCTGTCGGGGATACTATTAGGGATTAAAATAAATTGCGTGCAATGTTTACACATAATCTCTTCTACCTAGAATATTTCGTAAACTCTTTTGCTTATTACGTTATTAATAGCTTTTTTTATAACAAAATTATCTATTTTATTTCATTATTTATTCAACACAATTTTGAAGTAAGAATTTTTTTAAACTATAGGGATTATTTTAATATAATAGAAATTTTGACAAGGATTTCAAACTGTGAATCATTCGTAATAATTGATCGATATCGTATGTGACGAAAAAGATGGCATATCTAATAAAACCTCAGATTATTTTTAAATGCATCTTTGCCACTTAATCGTGTATAAGATATTAATCACATTACATAATTTCATTACGTAATTTGATTATGATAATGCGATAAGACGCGCTTCTGATGTTGCTTACAGTTAGTAATTTGTTGACGAATGGGAGAAGTGAAATCCTACAAAGGAGTCGAGGAAATATTTTCATTTCTAATTATGTCACACTGCGGTGGAACATATTTCACTGGTCACCACGAAACCTTCTCATTGTTCATGTGATGGCACTTTCTCCGGAGTATTCACGCTCGGTGCATCTTTTACTACCGACATTACAGCGTAAACATGTCTTCAAAGTAATCGCATGATAGCTCATATCGAAAACGATTTGCGACCACCTATGCGTGAACCGTGATTGCCAAGATTGATATATGCCAAGAATAATAATAATAATAACAGAGTCTTAAACATTGATTCAGCTAGCACTTCTCGAAGTTTGATAGCTTCTATAAGAAAATATGACATGTAGAGATGTTTATGGTAATGATGACAAGTCAGAATAAATAATAATAATAATAATAATAATAATAATGATAATAATAATAATAAAGTCTTAAACATTGATTTAGTTAGCATTTCTCGAAGTTTGATAACTTCTACAAAAAAAGATGACATGTAAAAATATTTATAGTGATGATGACAAGTCAGAAAGATATTCTGCTAAGCAGAATAAAGAGATAGACCTTGGCTAGTTTTTGGAATGTGATATGATATTCAATTTGATGTTAATAGCTATGTGTAATACTGCTTGGCTTATGTAATGGTACGTGTATATATGTAATCTTTTTTGGCGATCACGCTTCAGACGTCAGCGGTAACTTTCCAGCTCCGTTAATTGCATCCTGTCGTTTTTACTCCTTCCGGATCAGCCAAAACGAGTGGCATTTCATGAGCTAAACGATTAGAGAACGATTAGTGTCTGTTCGAAAAAGGACACGTTTAATGAGTCGTTTCGTCTGCGGCGAAACAGTAGGAATAAATATTACAATTATCAATCGGTTATCGCGACGAATGATTCAACCGAAAAGAATTCCAAGCTACATATGTCGAAAGTCTACGAGCGTCTTATTTATTGATTTATTTTGATCGAAAGAGTTACTGAATTAATCACTGAGTACACTCATTAGTGTCACGTATACATGATAGATGCTTAAAAGCTTAAAGCACTTGATGGGTGTATATTAAGTTTGTTGAACGAATTACAATTATTTTCTGAGATGCGTCAATAAAATGCATTATTACAGTCAATCAGAAATTGACAGTAAAGCATTGAATTAGAAAGCATTTCAGAAAATAATCGTAGCTTGCTGCTAGTCCACGAAATTAATATACATCTATCAAAAATGATACACACACACATATATGCTGAAAATCGATAAATTGTGATAAATAGTGACTTGTTTTGATGACATTTTAATTAAAGACAAATTGATGTTTAATTTGTCAGAGATTTCATTAATAAAATTGAAATCGCAGATTGTCTTGCATATATTAGTGAAACGGCGACACCGTAATTTCTAAGGTAATTAATTTTCAATTTATCATCGCAAACGCGATCATCAATAAATTGATTTGCGTTCGCTATTGACGAGCTTCGGTTTTTTCAATACCTACCTGGTCGGCTTTTCCTCCAGTTCAGGGTGAAAAGTCAGCCAGTTAACGATTTCCGATTTTCCGATATATACGACGATTCTTTCAACATGTCGCACGTTATTCGGAGGCGCGTACGGAAACTTATATCGTCGACGTGTTTCTCGCAATAAACTACTTTCGTACGACAAGAGAGACCACTTTCCACCGTCGATATAGCCGTAGCAAGCCTCGGCAGGTGCGACGATGAACGGGTCGTACACCTACGGTTCCTTTTCGATTCGAGTCATGGTGGAGGCCCCAAGGTCATCCCGCACCGGCATCGCGTCTCTGCACGCACGCAACAATATTGCACTCTCTATCGAGGCCTCAATGACACTTTTTTACGACTTCCGCCGCGCCGTCTCGTTCGAAGGAAGGTCGAAAGGTCGTTGCGCGCGGAAATCCGTCCGCGATCGCGATCGTTCGGAGAGAGAGAGAGCTATTGTGCAACGATTGCGGGTCTTAAAACCATAGAGCATCTCAATTCATTGCTTTTAAAACTTATTACAATGTTTTCTAATTTATAAAAATCTCACAAGATAATGCTAAAATAAACCGATGTTTTTTTTATCAATCATAAATTAATTTTTAATTAAATTAATCATAACCGCGATGATTGCATTGTTAAATAATTTGTTTTAATCAAATGTCGAGGAAAAAGGGACACATAACGGTGTCTTGCATTGTATTGTATAAATTAAAAATAAAAAATGTGTACCGAACATCGAATAGATCCTTCAAGAAAGTAATTAAAATATCTGTCAAATAATATATGAACGGTTCGAAGAAGTGATATCTTAACTGCTTTAAGCTAGTGTTATAAATGGAAGCTCGATAAATGTTTGCAAGATCTTTATCTTGAAGAAAAAGATATTGGGATATTAATTTTCATTCATGTGTAAAATGCCATACTTGATCGAGCGATAGATTCTGAGACCTGTACAAATTCGTCATATAAGAAGTAATGTTAATAATGATCGTCAAACAAAATCGTTGTCGAGTATTATACGTGAAGTTTTCATGTCTGATGTTAATTGACACAGCTGTGTAATTTTTCGTACAGGGAGAAGCTAGATTGACCTCGATTATTTGCTGTTAATGGTTAACAGTGTTGAAGAGGTCTGACAATATCATCGATTTTGCATACATGCAAACGCAACAATTATAATTATAATAATATATATAATCAGATTACGCCTTTTAATAAGAAAGTTGTATATATATATAAATATATATAATTTAATATTTGTGTGTTAAATTTGTGTGTAAAAATTTAATTTGCGTTTCTTTTGTGGGTTGTAAAATGATTGATCAGTTAGATCGATTAAAAAATAAATTACATCTATAAAAATAAATTGAGTATATAATGTTAAGCATACTAATCATGTCATATATAATCACGTTATATTATGAAAATATTATCGCGTTTAAAAATGATATAGTTAATTAAATTTTTGAAGAAAAATATTCAAAACATCGACTTAAGATATCTGAAATTGTTATAGAAATCTGAGCAATTGCTAGTTTTGTTTAATTTCGAATGTTCGAATGTACACATATGTAAAAGAATTACACATTCATACACACACATATACACACGCACCTTTTTTAGAACATCCTGCATACGATTCTTGACTTAGTGATGAGTTAAATTCATAATCATTTATGTTTACTTGCAGGTACTTAATAAAATCTTATTTAATGAAATATTTATCATTGATACTCGATTTTTTTATCGAATATAAAAAACATGAAAAAAATGCACTTGCTGTCAAATATAACTTTTAGAGGATTTACGAAAGCAAATCGCGACCACTAATGCAATCCGAGTACGTTAGATGCAATGTAGATATAAGAAACAAAAAATCACAGCACATAAACGCACGACATTCGGCTGCCTGTAATTAACAGCTTATCGTAAGTTGCAATAATTTTCGCGACACGTCACAAAAAAGCGCAAACCGTATCGTTCGACTCGAGCGAATGTGTTACTCGAAAAGTTGTGTGGCCAGTATTTAATGAAAAGACCTTTAAGAAGTCTGCGCGCGCGATTAGCTGTAAAGTTATCTACTTGCCTTTTGATAAAACGACGATAAATATCTCAACGACAACGTGCTCGATATTAATTGTACCGTCGAATAAGAATCCTGGTGTCCATTAGGAATTTTATCTCTCACGCATTGCACTCGAATGCACCGATCATACAGAAAGAGAAGATTGTCTGTAAAATATTAAAATATTAAATTTATTTTCATAAAGATATTAACAGTAAAAATAAATAAATTTATTTCTTTTCTTAAATAATAAATAAATATTTTTTTATTTAAATAAAGAAATTTCAATTTATTTATTTAGAAAATACTATTAATTAATAAAGAAGTTGAATTTTAATGAATCATATTTAATCACGGTTTATTTTTAGAATATCACTTATGAGATTTACTATTTTAAAATATATTTTAAAGATATAAGCGTGCGAAAAAATTTAGCATTTATAAATAGCATATAATACAAGGTTTTTATTCACATAGTCACATAGTACACATTTATTTTCAATGTCTACATGTGATATGTTACACTACACATTTTTGGTTACAAACAAAAACAAAGATATGATGCACACGAGACTGATAATTCGTCTATTAGCATCAATACCTACACTTTATTGAAGTGCATATCTCCATTCAATTTTCAATTGAAGAGAATTTTAATCGTATTTTCATTAACGATCTTGCACTTTTATGAATTTATTAACCGATTTTTATTTATATAATTATGGAAAAATAAAAAATAAGTTTAAATGTTCCCAGCAAACACCAATATATAATTGTTACATTGCTATAATAAAACGGAATATAACAGGTAATATAACGTGTACGTTACATGTAATATCCATGTTAGTTGTAATTTCCCACTCATAGATGTAACATTTTAATATAACATATATTACATTGTAGTTATATTGTAATTATATACCAAATAGCACATTCATATATTGATAAGTCAGTGCTATCTTGGGATATAATGACAATATAACTACAATGTAATATATGTAATATTAAAAATGTTACATCTATGAGTGGGAAATTACAATTAACATATACGTTACATGTAACATGCTTAAGTATATAACATTTATATACTGTGTTTGCTGGGTTTATATATATATACATATGTATAAATAATGTACTGTGTAATATATATGTAATATATATATATATATATATTACACAGAAGAAATATATATTTCTTCTATATATAGTTTCAATAATGATCAAAGATTCAATCAATCTAAGGACATCAGAGAAATCATGAGTTTTATGACGTATAAATCCAAATTCAGATTTCTGAAGGATTTCGAACTTCTTTCATGTTTTGATGTATAAAAAAAAAAAATTAAATATATGCTTAAGATAATATGGATTATTCATTACTAAGTCAGAGAGTTACAAAATGAGCTAAAATATTTTATATAAAACTGTAAAAATTTTTTATTTAAACAAAATCGAAACAATGAGTAAACAAAAGAATAAAAAAATATATAATTATTTATCTATAAAATAAAAATAAAAACATATTATATTAAATAATTGTTATTTATTATTATTTAATCAATTTCAATTATTTAGTCTCGATTCATATTTTATTATCATTCCTTCGCGAATCTGAATTGCAAAGAAAAACGCGATAGAAAATCTGAAAAGAATCACACCAAACCCTATACTTGAATTTATCTGTTATCTTATATTTCAATTTCGATATTTTAACTAATACAATCTTAAATTGCAACATTAACCGTTTAAATTAAGAAAATATGCACTGAATTTTCACGACAACTTCTGGAGGCAATTCGGTGAAAACTGCATTCCAATCACTTACAAAATCTCGTTGAGCAGATTTTATAAATTCCATGATGAGATTTCGTGCTTCTGTAAAGAAATATTATATAATTCAGTAAGAAGAAACAACGATTTCCTGATCATATCTCTTTACAAAATTCTTATTAAATTGAAATCAAACTAAAAGATGCTCAATATTTGATAAACAATAATAATAAGCATAAAAATAAGCATTGTTCAAAAATTACATGAAAAAAAGGTGCATTATTTTCATATTACATCTTATTTATTCAGATCACCTATTTAAAGATAAAAGTTGAAAAAGATAAAAACATCTATCCTAAATTTTTAAAAATAATTTTTAAATGTTTAATATTGTTGTATAAACTCACCATCATCCATAGCCTTGTCTTCGTGTAATATGACAATTGCAACTTTCAACAATGTATGGATATGAGACTGTAGAATAGCAAGTCCGGCTTGATACAATATAAGAATACTTTTGAATACAGCTTTATGCTCCTGAAAGTCTGCTTTCAAAGGTAACTGTTGAACAAAAACTGGAAATACTTGCTCGAGCGGTAAAGCTGCATAATTTGTGATAATAAGTCGTGCAATCGCTCCGACAACATTATCACGTGCGGCTGCATCCATTTCTTTTGCAATGGCACACGACAGTGATGTTAGAATTCGAGGATAATGTCTGTATGATTGTTAAAGAATACCAATAGCAAAATTATACTGTTATACAATAGTTTCATAAAAATATGCTATGCAATAATTATAAAGATTTGTTCTGTTTGTACAAGATGAAATTGTGTGTGGAATAACATTTTGTATGTTTCTTTAATGTTTTTGACATTTTTAATTATAAAAAAAAGAAAAAGTAAGTAATACTCTCTCTCTCTCTCTTTTATGATACTTTTTAAATACTATTGAGACTAAAACTTCTAATATAATGAAATATTATTAAATAATTTGCAAATTTAAAAAGGTATAATGTTTTCCATTACTATTAAATATTAGGTGAAAAGGATACATATAAACCGTTTCCTTTCCGTAAAAAATTAGTTCACCAATTCCGAAGAAGCAATTACTTCGAACCTCACCGCAAGGATCTTGGGCTCCAACTTGTAGAAGAGTTGGAAGTAATTGGTCAACATACACAGCCGTCATATGTTTAAGTCCTGGGAAGCATTCCGCGATTGTACCAACAGCGAAAGATCTCTGTGCCTCGGAATTGTCCATTTTCTGAAAACATTTAGTTCAGCTAAAACATCGAAATCGGGAATTTTTGGAAAAAGACCGAGAAATCGGGAATAATACCAGTCTTTTTAAAAGATGAGGCAACGCAGTCTGAAAGTAGAGCGAAAAGTCTTCTGGTGAAATCACTTTTCCTAAATTAGACAATACAGTTCCCGCACATTCTGCCAATAATTCGTCTTGTTCTGCTTCAATATCAGCGTCTTCAACTTCATCTTCGTCTTGACATGCTGTCTTGCCTGCGATAAAAATTGTGATTCAAGATCATACGCGCTGATTTATTGAAATACCGAATATAAATATGAATCTTAAGTACCTGTTAACACTTCAATTGCGCAATTCACAATAGCTTCTTTGTGACCCACATCAAGGACAACATCTGATTTGATTTCTCTTAAAAGTTTCTGATATGCCTCTAAACCGCAAATGGCGACCGTCCTTTCTTCATCCAATCTTATCAATTCCGACAATTTTGGGATAAACATGGACAGAGCCTTCAATAATGTTTTCTTACCATCGGCGGTATTAACTTTCGAGAAATTAATGCAAAATTGTAACAAAGCCTCTATACTCGCTTTACGTATGTCTTCCTGGGGATAATTAATCAACTTATAAATCTCCTCAAAACAACTTTCGAGATACGGCGCAAACGCCTCTCTGTAAAATATAATATTCTCATTATAGTAGTATAATTAATAGTGTAATTAATTATTTAATTACTTAATTAAAGCATCTGAAAACTGGAAGACTTACTCTGTGTATTCGGCGATTTCCTTCAAGGCTATAACGCTTTCTTCTTTTTCTTCCATATAAGCATTTTCAACACTGTAACCTTGGACATCGTCATCATCTTCTTCATTATCGGTATGATCAATGTTTTCCTCTTGTTCCTCATTCTCAGTTTCGCTGAGATCATCATAAATTGTAAGTGCATTGGCCTCATCCTTGAAGTGCATCTATAACGACAATATTAATTACATTATGTAATTTTTGTCGCAATGTTCTTGAATATCTTGATCGCGCGATATTCACCAAAATTCCGTCTGAACTCCTTATACTCATTATCATGTACTCGATAAGTTCGGGTAAGACCACAGCCATATCTTTCTTCACTACTGTGCTAATAGCGGCAAACAGTCCGTAAAGAGATTTTCGTGTGTCTGGTTCCTCCGTTTTTCTTAGCAATTTTATTCCAAGATCGAGGAAGGTAGCCGCTAATGGCATAATATTCTTTTCGCCTAGTGACCTAGCAATTACTCCGAGAGTATCTAAAACAACGGATATATAAATATAATTTTATCGAAATTATGGAGTAATTAATTAAATAATTCATCAACTTCGTCACTCACCAATTGCTTGAACTTTAAGATACGTGTTTTCCGCAGTCGGTTCCGCGACAAGGTATTCATCGATAATTTTGATGATTGTCGCAAAATATGGTTGCATATGCTCTTTGCTGGCGCACGCGGCGGCGCCTATAGCACTTAAAGTGAATTCTTTTACATTTGGCGATGTATCAGAGTTCAAAATATTCAGTAACCTTTCCATAAGCTTGGGTAAATACGGCAGGATGCTCTCGTGCAAATTTTCGCAGAACATCTCAAGAGCGTAAAACATACGTCCAACCGCATGCGGTTCCTTTTTCTCTTGCTTAATATACAAACAGACTTGGTTCAGGTAATCGAATAATACGGGTAACAATTCGGACGAGTATTGCGAAATCTCCGGTTGCAAGTGTTCGGAAAATTGTCCTAAGGCATAAAGCGCGGCATTTCGTACTATCGCTGAAGGATCGGCAATTCCTTGACAGATGCATCGTAGGAAGAATTCAAGATAGTTTGAACGAATATACTCGGCGCAACCTTCCGATATTACAGCTATCGCTACATACGACGCTCTTTTCATGTATATGTCTGTGCTTTGAAATCCAGGTTCGATATGTCGCAACTGTAAAATTAATATTTTATTTTAAATTTAATTTTACACACACAAAACATACGAAAAGAATAGAAAACACAGAATAATCACATCAATCAATAATTTATGAACGAGAAATGTATTTAAAAAATACCCGATCAATATTAATAGAATAGATTTGCATAATATTAAAATATTAAATATATTTAAATATATAAATATTTAAATGTTTAAATATTTTCCAAGTGACGCGTAATTTTATATTTTCAAAGAAATAAAAATGTACGTAATATTTTATCATACATATATAATCGCAAACATTTCTAGTGTATAATAGTTTAATAAACTTACCAAATGTGGAAGTAATTTTTCTGGCGGCAAGTGCAATGAGAGCAAATCTAAGGTTTGAGTACTACTTGTTAAAAGAGTATTATCGCTTTCTGTGTTATTATAATCATCGTCACTATCATTATCCGGTCGAAGCAACATAACTACGAATAACATATCTGCAAATAGAAATAAGTAATTAAATGTCCTTGCTAATGTGTGTTAAATAAAAATTAATCGAATATTAAGATCACTCACCGACGATAGGTTCTACTAATTTATGCTTCACAAGAGCCTTTTTTTTAATTCTCGCTAGCCAGCCAATAAAATTAATTGCCCTAACTTTTACGAGAGAATCTACAGATTTATTAGCGACGATTGCAAGGCACATGTTGACAAGAGATTTGACATGAGGCGTTATCACAGCAATTACATTCTCACACAATTCATCCAGCAACTCAAAGCTTTGAACGGCCATGTCTTCGTGATGTGCTTCAGTTAGAGTCTGAATTGTGACCATTATACGAGGCATCAGATTGACATAAATGTGTATCAGCTAAAATTGAACATATATATCTTCAACAATATGTAATATTGAGATTTAAAATAAAATCTTATCATATAATACTAACAGTTTCATCATGTTTAACTATAGGAATAAGATGTCTCAAAGTGTTCAAAGTGTAAACAGCAACTGGCTGTTCTAAATCATGAAGATGAGTCAATGTCTGAGCAAGGACCAGTATCAAAGATTTAGCGTGTGTATTGTAGGCATCTGGCGCAGTTTCTGTCATAATCGATAAAGTATAAAGACCTAACTAGAAAAAAAATTTAATATTATAAAATGATTGACACAAGCTCCTGAAATACCAAACTAACATAGTATAAACTTTTAACAACATATACTTTCTTTTATATTACATATTTTATATTATTTTAAAATGAGAATTGACATTATTTACCTCTTGATTTTGTATGTTATCATTAGTGACTAATTGCTGTACATAATATATAATTTCTGGCCAACTATTTTTAGGTAATTCATGCTTAACAATAACACCTATTAACTGAGCTATATTAGTTCTAACCAACTTTACTGATTCATTCTTTAAAGCCTGAAAAAATATATATATTATTAAAGAATTAATTAAAATAATTATATAATTAAAGAAACATTAAATTATATGATCTTGAATGTTCTTGTCTTTAATATCTGTTTCCTAAATATAAAAATTATATGAAGAAATTTAATTACTTGTATTTTATTAATTATAATTCATATTGCCTCTTTTTATTGTAAGGAAAACAATATAACTTTATGAAATAATTTGAGAAACATGTATACTTGGAAATTACAGAAACATTTTTAAATAATCTTATCGATAATATAAAAATCTGTGATTTAAAGTTTTTGAGATACAAAAGATAATATTATATAAATTTCTCACCTCTAAAATCATTTTCTTAATTTCGGTATGTGCAGGTTCAGATAATTTTGCCCAGTTCTTTCCTTTACTACATCGTCTTTTGAGTATAACAGCTGCATACTGTCTTATCTAAACATTCATAATTTTATCACATGTCCATCAAAAGTAAAAAATATATAAAAATCAATTTAATTCTATTAAAACAAACCTCTGAATTCGGTGAGGTCGCTAGAAGTTGGCATAAAACTATTATATTATCTGGATTCTGAAGAGCATTCTTAAGTTCTGCAGTTGCCTGAAGTGATGAAATACAGATTATTTGGGGTCGTAAAGTGACAATAGATAATTATTATTACAAGCTACTTTGAGATGTCTATGATTGCATTCACACACAACAAACAAAAATAATTACAATATGCTAAAATATGAAAGATATACAAATGTGTAGAAGTTGTTTCGCAAATAGTTAAATCAGATTGAGAGTTCCTACATTCGCTGGACATAAATACGAATATTGGCTAATCTTTTAATAAATTCAACTTCCATTTGAGCAATTCAAAATTCGGAAAGAAACACGTGTTTTCAATGTTATCACATCCGAGTGATTTGACAAACTTTTAGTGAATAAGGATATACGGACCTCTTGTATCGTAGCATTGTCACCCTTGAGTAGATTCACCAATATTTGCTCCATTTTTCTATTTTGGAAAAATTCACTTGACAGTACACGCGGACGAAGAGTATCTCGTTGTCGTCCACCGCCGCCATCCAAGCCGATATGGACCTTCAGACATTATGGTAAAGACCTATCGGTGACGTCACAGGCCATCCGTACGGAGAAATCTAGGTTGCGTTCGAAAATATGATCAGCTGGGAGTGACGCGCTTGATCGACCAATCAGAATTAGGATCCTCGGCCTCCAATTGGTCGGTACAATTCTGCACTTTGATGTTGAATTTCCGAACACAATCCTAGCAGGGTTGCCATCTGGTGCAATCGGTTGGAATTAATCGCGATTAGAGCCAGTCCGCGAAAGTACGAGTGTGAGTATTCCGTAATTAGCGTTTTTGCGTTGTTAATTAATCTATAAAGTCGATCGCGAGCGTGAGATTGAATTGCAAATCGATCGCGAATCTCGCTCAACGTTTTCCCGCGCTTTAGCGCGTGACGTCACAACTCCCAGCCTGGAGTCGCCGATAGCTCGCGCGTTTACCTAGGCGGATCAACTATTGTCGGTGCGCTTTCAACGTGAATTTACCGAGTTTTTCGGCATTGTCGAGCGTAATCTAAGCGGGCGATTGCGCGTTTCCGGTCGTAGTTTCGCGATATCGTCCGGAAGTGTCGTTTCGCGAACTAGTATATCGTAATTCTCGCAAACTTTGCAGGTTGACTACAATTGTAGTCGCGCTGCCATGTTGCTTTTCTTCTTGTTAACTTCTCGTCTGTCGTCGAGTCGGATATTTGGCGAAGAGCGAGAAGCACATATACATACATTAATCGGATATTATCGAAATACGCGGTGCTCGCGAACGTATTCGGTGTTCGGGAAGTGCTCCTCGTTTCGTGAAGTGTCAGATTCTCGGAGCTCGCTCGAGGAGCCGATTCTTGGAATCGCGTCGCAAGCACCGCTGGATTTTTTGGCGAACAAGTGATGAATATATATATACTTTCGTCGAATATTCTGTGAAATATAAAATACAGTGAAATATGTAGTGGCTAATTCGGCGACTCCTGAGTGCGTCGCGAGGAAGTCGTCATCGTTGTTCGTTAAAGCCTTCCGTCAGATAAATGGCCTAGAAAAAAGCGGCGACGCGAAAATTCAGTCTTATTCGCGCGCGAATAATAAGCTCTCGCGATTCTCGCGTTTTATAGAAGCGTCGAAAATGTGATAGTTAAAACCCGGGCGTCGCCGCTCGTCGCGAAGAAAAAAGTAACGAGTGCAAGTGTTTCGAAGCTTCTACAAGGAGAAGGAGCAGACCTGGGGTGGCATCGGGCAAGGACGGAGCAATTACATGGTGAATAACCTAAGATAATCTATTTTATTTTATTACTATTATTTATAAGAGAATAATTAAATAATATCATTATTTAAACTTTATGGGTACCGATTTTGTGAGAATCATGTATGAGAAATGTATATCGTAAACAATATGAAATTGCAAGTCTTGAAAAACAAGAAGAAGTAATACGATTCAGAATGTCCATACATGATATGAATTTTTTGTTTAACACACTACTCTTGCAGACTATAGTTACATTAGGCTTATTTTAATATGCGATGTCGATCTTATGCGAAAAATTTAAGAAGAGTGTCCAGCACCCACCTTTAAGGTATTTCAAATCGGCTTGCGCAGTCTTTTTTAGAATCGTTTTTAGCATTTGCAATTGAAATTTATATCGATGAAAAAAGCAGATTAAAAAATCTTTAAAATTGACGAAGATCACTTTTGACAATTTCTTTAAACTATTCTAATTTCTAAACCGCGCAACTGCAAACGAAACGAAAATCAATAGAATCAACTAAAAACAATGCTAAAGAAAACTGCGCATTCGAATTTGAGTTATCTTAAAGTCGGGTGCTAGTCATAATTTTGATATTTTATTTTTACATGGACTACACAAACGTAATACTATCATTCTACATATTGAAAAATTAATCTTTTAAAGTCAGGTGCCAGATTCGCATAACAAAATGCGCGAAATATATCTTAGTTCGAAAAAGCCTTTAACGCGAGATAGATCGATGTCGATCTTAAAGCGAAAAAATTAAGAAGTGTCCAGCACTCAACTTTAAGATATTTCAAATCAGCTTGCGCAGTCTTTTTTGAAATCATTTTTAATATCCGCAATTAAAATTTATATTGATGAAAAAAGCAGATTAAAAAATCTTTAAAATTGACGAAAATCACTTTTCATAATTTCTTTAAACTACTGTAATTTCTAAATCGCGCAACTGCAAACGAAACGAAAATCAGTACAATCAATTAAAAACGATGCTATAAAGAAAACTGCGCATTCGAATTTAACTTATCTTAAAGTCTGGTGCTATATAGTCATAATTTTAATATTTTATTTCTACATGGACTACACAAATCTCGATACAAACGTAATACTGTCATTCTACATATTAAAAAATTAATCTTTTAAAGTCAGGTGCCAGATTTGCATAACAGAATGCGCGAAATATCTCTGTTCGAAAAAGTCTTTAACGCGAGATAGATCGATGTCGGTCTTAAAGCGAAAAATTCAAGAAGTGTCCAGCACCCAACTTTAAGATATTTCAAATTAGTTTGCGCAGTTTTTTTTTTAAATCATTTTTATTTTTGGTATTCGCCATTGAAATTTATATCGATGAAACAAGCAGATTAAAAAATCTTTAAAATTGACGAAATATAACTTTTTTCCTACTTAAGACAATTTTAATTTGCAAATTCATGTTTTACACACAGAAATACACAATATTGTAGTTTCAGCAAAATTGGAGAGGATGGGGGAAATTCTCCTTCAGTATTATATATTAAAAAAATACTTTCTCGAATAAATTTTTTTTACATTAAATAATATTTAGTGATTATTTAATGTAATAAGCACTAAAGTATTTCGTGTTAAGTTGATTTATATTTATTTTTATCAACAATCGGCAATGTCAGTGCTTTTTGATTCTCATCTTCTTCTAAATAAAATTTAACCATGAAAATGGTTTTCAAACCAGGTCGATGCATTCTCTGATATAGATAGCAAAATTACATTTTACCTACTGATAATAAAAACTTTTTCTTCCCTTTATAATTTGGCGAACACAGGATTTTTTTTGCTTATATCATAAATAATCTTTATAAAGAAATATCATTTTTTAATTTACCTAAATTTTTGATATTAATGATTGTTTTGCAGATAATTGATGCTAATAAAGTTAATAAAATGTTGCTGTTTTATTAATTGAGTTAATAAAATTGGAGCAGATGACATAATGCGGATATATATATGTATAAAATGTATGTATTAGTTTCAAGTTTTAGTAGTTGTATCTAACAATTTAATAAACTTCTGCACAAATAGAAATTTCAAAGTGTTACACATTTCTATAATATAAATAAATAAATAAATTTGTGTGCAATCAAAATGTATTTTATATAGATTTTGTTGCAGCTAGCTATATTATATATTAATATTATAAAGTATAGTTCTATATTTTAGTTTTTAATATAACTTACTGTTCAAACATAAATCCGTAATTATATTTATTCGGATTTGCAAATCAACACTATGCATCTTCCTTTAAATCAAACTCTGATTTTGGTTTGTTTTTTATATATGATATCGTACTTAGTAATCGTTTTTAAATGATATCTTAGTAATTGTTTGGCTCTGAATGACAATATATTTTTCCTTTTTTTTTTATCTAGATGATATGCGTAGCATAAATCGTCGGTCTGCCGATTTTAATTTGTTTATATATTATTGTAGTAATCGTTTTGTCTCTGAATGATAATATATTTTTCCCTTTCTCATATTGATAACGTCTGCGTAGCATAAATCGCCGGTCTGTTCGTTCTGGTCTAATCTTTCCGCATCGTGGACCAGTTTATTATTTTAGAGCGAACCCCTTCCTACAGCATCCTGTCCTCCGTTCTCTTCCTCGTCCGCTTCTCGTCTTTCTTTCCCTTCTTCTCCCTCTTTCTTTCTCTTTTTCTCTCTCTTTACTGCTTTTGCTCACGCTTGAACCATTCAGAACCAAGATTTTTTGATCAATGCTATTTTAAAAATTTACCTTTTTACGTACTATGACGATGCACGCATGCATAAACGTATAAAATGCATATGTGTGCAAGTATTATATATTACAAAGTAAATAACATACGATAAGACGTATTAGAATTATCTTTTACTTGAGATTGAAACACAGATTTTGTTCATACGTACCTCGTAAATATGTGTGTTTGTGTATATGTGTGCAATACTTAAGGTATCTTTATGTATTCTTCAACAAGAAGCTTGACACGAGTGTTGGCACTTGAATCATAAGAGAGTAAATCTTGAGAGACTTACCTTTTTCTTCTTGATCTTCTTGCACGTCTTATCATTTTTATTATCATTCGTTTAATTCGATATTTGATATGAATATAGAACTTTTCTTTAATATATAAAAGTTCTTTACATTAATGAGGTTACAGAATGTTCTTCTGTCTGACATTTTTCAAAAATAGAGTAAAATTATAAATATAATTGCAAATTTATTATTACTACAATTTATTTACTAAAAATGTACAGATTATTACTAAAGTTATTATGAGGTAATTTTATATATACACGTAATATTTTTTATATTTTTTAATAATTTTATCTAAATTTTTTGAATACTAAATTAAATAAAAAAATGATATATGTACATATATATATATATATATATATTCTTTTTTTCTTAATTTTTAGCGAAATTCAATCTTTATGAGGTATATTAAAAGAAAACCTTTTTTTAAATTATTATTTTTTTCATTTTCCACATATTTAATATTTAATTTGATATTTAATAGACAATCAAAATAAAATAATTCTTGTAATTTTTTAATAAAATAAATTAAAGTAAAATAAAAAACAAACCTCTATGAAGAAGCAAAACAAAATTCTGAACGTTATTATTATTTAATACATATTTTTATTTATAAAGTTTTCGCAAATATATTAATAAAAATTTCTATTTTTGATAAAAATTCCTATTTTTGACCTGAAAAGAATTAAAGTACCTATTTCTTACTTCGCGCGCGCTTATCTTCTACCCTGATGAAACTAACATCATCTCGGTAACATGAACACCAAAACAGCGTGGAGGCTGTCAGCAACATCGTTGAGTGACTCTTCTTGCACCTCGTGTATGCATTCGTCGTTGGCTTAATGCACATTCTTGCGACGTTTGTTGAAGAATAATTCTTCCATGCATTTTATTCACTCTCGATAGTTAAAAAATTTTCGATGAAATTCGGTCACAAGATTACTCTTATTCTTAAAACATTGAAGTATTCTATCGATTTAATATAAAATCACATTTACATAGTTTTTCGCTTTGCAAATATGATAAGTTTTTTTTTTATAAAACAGATATATATTTATTTGAAAAAATTTCGATATTTTTTCAAATTAAAAAAAAGAACACATCAAAAAATATAATTTTTCTTTTTTATAAAGAGAGATACTTAAAATATCGTGATTTGTCTTTTTTTTTATTATTATTTCGTATATTAAATAACATATAAATTATGGAGAACATATTTATGAATTTAAATACTAATATTGTCTCAGATTAAAAATATTGAAAATATATATTTATATTATTACAAACGAAAACAAAATATACTTATGATTACTTTTATTATTGATTATATTTATATATATGATTGTTTTTTCTAGAAGTGAAAGAGTAAAAAAATTAATATAAATTCTAAATAAGTAATGCATAAATTTTACAAGCGACGTATCGACTCTATTATGTAAGTGCAAGGAATTAATTTATTATTTTACATTTATACGAAATTTCTCAATCATAGGAAGTCAAGAGAGTCGTAAAATAGAAATGTTTCAATCTTGGTTATCAGAAAATTTACATCATATATAGGAATCTTATTCCTTTCAACCCGCTTCCTCTCCGCGCGATAACGCTCTAAGATCAGCGGGATGTCAGCACTATTTCGGGAGCTGACAGGATCGATTGTCGAGTCGCGTTTCCGCAAGAAGGGGAAGCGTATCCCTGCGTGCTTTGTATCGTGGACGCGATTTTTCCAAAGAATGACAAAGCCAGTATTTGAACACGTGACGAGACGCGAGAAGACACAGACTTGTCTCGATGGTGTTGCTCAAATAAGGATCGTCAGCTAAAAAAGCCGAAAAAGAAGCCGTCATTTTTATGGCAGGCAAACATGTTTCCAACAACGTGTGGCGTGCAGTGTTTTTAACAGCAGTCTGTCGCTTACGATGCATCCTCTATTCGTTTACAAAAATATATTTCAACATCATATTATTTTTTCAATCCGATATGTGTGAATTTAAAATATAAATTTTTCCAGCTTTTGCATGACCAACTTAATGTTTGTTTTGCATTAACATAAATATTTTTACCACATCTGCAATATTTATTTAATTTCAATTTTGAAATACTAATGGAAACTTTATTTGCTATTCTAAGATAGTTAAAATTTTTTTACATTATGAAAAAATAAAGAGGTTCGTGGAAAATTTTAAGACTACATCATCGAGTTTATCCGTCCATGATGACGATATATCCAATCTGTTTGATAACCGGTATTCTGGGGAATTTGTCAGTTGGGGCAGAATTAATCTGGAAGGAATCACACACACAACATAACTTATCGCTACCGCAAACAGTTGTGACGTATATGGTTCGTGTAAAATTATTGTTTTAAGTAATTGTATCATCCGGCATAGATCACATTGCATGGCATCATAATGACATCAAAATGATATTAATGTCTTGGATGTAATATTTAAGAGAAATTAAACTTTATTTTTTTTTTATTAAAGCTTTATGCTCTATAAAGAGTTACATCATTTAACAACGCAAATATACTGATTTGGATTATTGGGATAGAAAATCGTGCGCGACAAAGAAATCAACAGAGAATTTTTTTAGCAAACGTTATTTAATTCTACAGACTTTGTTTCTCCGCTCTAAATTTAAATTAATTACATCGATTGATGGATTATAAATATAAATAGGATATAGTCGAGATGCATCAACATTTTTTTTAAAGCGGACGTATCTCTCGATGCGCACTGCTACGCTTGAGCCAGTCGTATGATCATTCTTTTACGTAACTATATTTTACATTTTTACTTACATCACTTATATTTACGCCCGCAACTGCAAATTGAGAATTGTTATCCCTTTTTAATACTAATTTAATACTAATTTATGAATTATTAATTTAATTTCAATGAAATACGATGAGATCTTTTTTTTTGAATAATTCACTTTTAGAACTGTCAATATTTTCAAATTTTAAGTAAAGCAAATCAATGTTAAAATTTGTATAATTCTAGTTTATACCGAAATTACATTTTTATCTATCGATATGAAAATTTGGTAAAACATGTTTTTTGAAGAAATGAAGAATAAAAATATTCAAAAGCTTGAAGAGATATGGTTCGAATCAGATTGGCCTCAGATTTTCGTTCATCCGCATTATTTAACAAAATTTTTTTTTTAATTTAGTTTGTAATTCTATATATATATATATATGTTTCCAGATAATATCGGAATGCAAATAACAGATATAATTAAGATTTGCTAACATTTCTGTTTGTTTTAAAAGTATGAAGCACTTTAACATTTACAGTTTAAAATATGGAACTTTTGATGCAAAATAATCTTACGAAGTTATATTTTTTGTGTTTCAGGGAAACGTCTTCACATGCTGTACTTGAGCTGATCGTAGTACATCGTCGCAGGCGGTGGTGTCGACGTGTGATGTATATTCGTCGAAACTGCACCAGGTATGTTAGATATACTTAAACCGCCGATATTGCTTAGATTTGATGAACCCAGTGAGCCCAAGGAGCTCAAAGTTACTGATCCTCCAGGATGCGCGAAGTAAGATGGCTTTCGGTCAATGATGCCACCGCCAGAACTAGTTGAGCTTGAGCTCGAACTGCACTGCATTTTTATGCCTGAAATAAAAAAAATTCATAAATTATTAATTATTTCAAAACTGTATTTTTCACAAGAGTGTCTCGCAAAGTATCTGAGAAATTTCTTTAATTATTTCTTAATGAAAATATCATTAATTATTCTCTTATATATTTTTGCACAATTTTTGATATAACATACTTGCAAAAATAAGCATATACATATCTCATAATTTTAAATTAAAATTACGAAGAATTAAGATTACGTTAATACGCACAAAGATCATTATCTTTGATCAATGATTCGAGAACAGTTTATTAGCTATGACTATATGAAATGTAGTTTTGATATATACTATACTTTTCTACTTTTTTCTATGATTTCACACGAAAGATGTGAAAATATTTGACTCTGATTTTTAATTATCTTATATATGCGGAGATTTCATTCCAATTTATTATTTAAGACCGCACGCGAGGGAATGAAAGCTCTCACGATAGAAATTAGTACTTGGGTTAGGCTCCATAAATCTAAAGCTCCGGCAGTTCTCAAGTAGCTTCTTCTCAAGCAGCCACTTCACTCGTGTCTCGATTTTGTTCTGTTTTTTTTCCTCTCTTATATCTACATATTAATTTTTGCGTCTCATATTCTCGTACGCGAATTACGGATTTATTCATCTGTTTTCAAAACTTTCGGCAAGGCTATCGGTTCAAATATTTGTCGCGTATTGATCAAGCATTGCTCGAATCTTTTCGTGTAATACCTCGCGCTATTTTAACTCGCAAAGTTTTCCGGTCCTACGTAAGGCTTTAAAATTACATTGCGTCGTTTCGATTCGAAGATCAGCCAGTTTTCTCGATTCGGAAGCGCGACGTCGCGAGTGGCACCGCGACGTCTTGAAACGACTTCGTGGGTGGTCCGATGGCGCTCCTGTCAATCAAAATCCCTCTTGTAGGTCCAAATGCTCTCCGTGCTCGATTGTGTGTGTACGTGCGTGTGTGCGTGTGCTTGCGCCATTTCTTCTTTTTTTTCTCTTCGAACGAACGCGAAGATGCTGGCTTTCAAGGAGCACACAAGTCCGCTCCTGACCGGAATACCGGCACAACAGGCCATAGTTCGGAGTAAAGAGATCGCGTTCCAGAAATATACGTAGAGTCGTGGCGTGTAAGAAGAGTAAAAAGACGAGCCTACCGTGGCGTCTGCATGGATCGATCTCGTTTACACTCCACTGACTGACGGAAGACGAACAAGAAGAAGAAATCTGCGATGGAGAAAGCGTGGGTGGCGGCGTTTATCTCCTGTCGATCCACGTTGTATCGAGATATACGAGGAAGAGATTTATCCTCCTTAATCGAGATTAGACTGTTCACAAATCGAGATATTTATGGAAACTTGAAAATACGATGGAATATTTTGAGATTTATTTTTTACGCAAATTTAATACATTGCATGAGATGCTAAATTATAGCATTTCATTAATTTTATTAATTATCGATATAAAATATATTTAGAAATTTTCTAAACTATAAAGTTTTAATTTCAAAATTGTAAAAAATTGAATGATTTATTTAACTCATTTTGAGAGAAATAACATGACTATCTTTTTTCTATTAAAATATAATATACGTTTTATAATTTTGTTTTAACCACAGCTTTATTTAGAGATTTAATTATCAAGTTAAGATTATATCAAAAAGAGTTACGAGCAATGAAAAGTTTAAGTGAACAATTTGTGGATCGATATGCTTTCGCTAAAGTTAACGCCGTAAATATTACGCTTCATTCTCTGTAGGGTTAAGGCCGAATTAAATCACCTCGTTTATGCTTCCGATAAATATTTATGCGATAAACGATTCGAGCACGCACTTGTTAGCACGCGACTACGTCTGAGAGGCGAAAAATGCATTTTACGCGCATCTCGCTCAACCTCGAAAGTAAATCACGATTATTTTTATGTAGAATGAGATCATCTAATTATGAAATTATTACTGAATCACAATTTTAATGTTACACTGAAATAACGCTTGACACACAGATGTTTTAAATTTAAGAAAACATCTATAAGATATATCTGTGCTATGCAGTTTGTAAATAAGATATTGCAGATAGTTTGCAAATAAATTGCATAGATTGCAAACAAGGTATTGCAGATCAAATTTGGTACATTTTTCACTTGCATCGACTGTTTCGTTATCGTTATTATAAGCATAGTGTTAACAAGCATTTTATTATCGCGTTGTCAGATATAGTGCAGGCTAAATTAATCTTATGAGAAAAGGAAACGTCTTGACGCCTCCGTTTTACGGTGAGTTACACGTGTTAAGTTACAAGTTATGAGTTCGAAAAGCGTTGCATGGGCGTGACAGGGATGTCATCTTAGTTAATTCTTTCTGTCAACTGCGACGATTTAAATTGTCATAGTTGCTTTGCACATCTATCCATCCGTATTCTTTTTGGCGATATTAATATTTTTATCGTACCTTTATATCTACAGACAATTTTGAATTAGATAATGAACGAGAATTATATTTTTTTAAATTACTTCTTTTTTTCTGTGCACAAGTACTCTGAGAATCAAGTTTTGACTCGTACCTATAATTGTTTTATTGTTATAAAGAATGGAAGATTCGAAAGAAAGTCGTGCCGTGGTTTCACTTTGCAAGATATGGCGCCTTAAAGATCGTAAACTGTCTCCAATTTTCCAGATGGCCCCTAAATGACGTCGCGAGCCGTAAATGTCGACCTCGCGATGCAAAGAGAGCTCAAAGGTCGTAAGCGCGATATCTCGTTGCATTTGTCGTGTTTTGTGATCTCGTATTTATTGTGTCAAGCTCGCAGTTCAAACATTTTAACAAAAAAGCTATAAATCGCATTGTCGTGCAATATTATATTTAATTATGGCATATACATAAATTTCTTTTTTTATTTGAGACATTTCTTAGATTATATTAAATTCTATTTCTAAATTATATTAGTTATTTATGTAATTTTCACTCTTTTTTTCTTATTGTATTTTATTACATTATTTATATATATCACTAGATAATTTTAAAATGTGTGAGAATTTTATAATATTCAAACGAAAGTATTAAAAAATTAATAATAAAAATATGATATAATCTATTTTGTCGTAAAAAAATATTCTGAACGTTCTCGAGCTTACTGCAATTTGCGACAGATTATCACTTTTAAAATAACATAGCTTTATAGCACATTATTTTATATATTATATTTATAATAATATAATTACAAAACATATAAAATAATAATCCTTTTTCAAGGGGAAAGAAAAAAATATCTTTTTAGGGAGGGAAAGAAAAAATTCGTACTCACCGTGATCCGCAGGAGTCTGACATCCGCTGTGCGGCGAACTAACATTAGCTATAGGACTGCTACTACCACCCGGTTGCTCCTGCATAGATTGCATAGTAATATTAACGCCGGTAGTATTGTTGACCCCCGCGAGGCCATAACCGACATAATAATCCTGTCCGGGTGCTTGAGTGGTGGGTGTCGAGCACTTGGAGTAGTTACTCATCATTGTCTCGTCCTTATAATCGGTCGTGTGGTGCTGCTGATGGTGATCTTTGATCGTCGGGAAAGCGTCAGTCGGCGGCCGATAGGCTGCCGTCAGCTGATCCTGACTCCTGGAGCCGAAACTAGGCTCGCTCTTGAACGTCACCAGCTCGCCGTTCCTGTAAACCGACGGCGCCGATTCGCTGCCGGTTTTGTACGTCACCTCGGTGGTCTTGTAGGTCACTTCGGCTATCGGCGGCCCGGACTTGTACGTCGTCGGCCCGTCCGGATATGCCCAATCGGCGGAAACTGCCGCGGTCGGCGCATACATCGCGTACTCCTGATAATTCTGATATTGATTCTGATAACCGTTCGCGTACTCGATACCGCCGGGACCAGCGGCTAGATTCTCGTACGGCCCAGGCGTCTGCATGCCGACGGGACCGGCGCTCGAGTAGTATTGCGGATACTGCGGCTTCAGGGCTTGACACTTGCGTCGGAAACCGCGCGGTCGTCGTCGAAAACTACCCTCTTCGAACATATATTCGGTAGACGGGTCGATGGTCCAGTAGTGGCCCTTACCGGGTCTGCCCAGACCCTTGGGCAGCTTGATGAAGCACTCGTTTAGGCTGAGATTGTGACGCACCGAGTTCTTCCAACCCTGATAAGTGCCCCGAAAGAACGGGAAACGCTGCTGTAGAAACGAATAGATCTCCGACAGGGTCAGCCTCTTACCCGGACTCGATTGAATGGCCATCACGATCAGCGCGATGTAGGAATACGGTGGTTTCTCTTGGCGGCGAGTGCCGGGTTTTCTGGGTATCTCGTTGCTCGTCGGGTTGCACATCATCGGCTCCAGATTCGTCTCCTGAGGCAGATTACTCGCGCTCATCGACAGCAACGCCGATCGCGCGGTCGCCGTGGAATTCGGGTGCACGACAATCGTTTGTTCCTGCTGACGCAGACCGGGATCCGACTCGTTCTTCATGGTTAATCGCACACTCTCGGCGCCGACGTCCCGCGGCATCGACGGCACGATCACGCTCTGGTCCATCGAGTCTCGGTCCTTCTTAACGACCGGCGATCGTCAAAGTTCAGACTTGACGAACATATCTCAGCGAGCGACGAACATATCTCAGTGACCGGAATATCGAATAAATGCACTATGATTCGCGACTATTCGCACAGCGATATCACGAAGGTAACACGAAACGAGGCAATTATTTGTCGCACTGTTAATCTTACGCGAAAATGAAAATCGAAGCGTAATTAGGACTCGATGATTTTTCTCGCGTGGAGCAACGAACTCGCGCGGGACCTTCACCGCCACCAATAAACGCGATGTCGAGGTTGCGGATATTTACACAATCGGATGTAAATTGTTTGCGCGATTGCGCCGCGGAGGGGTCAATTATTTAGACTCGCTTCTCGACGGCGTACGGCTTAGTCGGACTCGCTCTGAGATGCGCCGCTAAGTGTTTTCGGATGACTGCTCGGTTCGCCCGCTCGACACGAGAGCGGAATCTCGGCCCGCGGATGACGTTGATCGCGGCGTGACAGCGTCGAGATGAGCGTCTCTCTCTCTTTCTCTCTCGTAGGCGTGACGCTGAAGACGAGAACACGAGACTCGGATTGGTCGTGTGCTGATATTTCGGATGAAAGCCGAATGCTGCGACCAATGGCGTCTCGAACCGCTTTCGCATCATCGCGACTCCAAAGTCTTCTTCGTAGTCACGGGATTATGGGGAAGTGGATTGCGTAATGGCGTTATTTGGATTCATTCGTCGGTGGTGTATGCCATCGTATGGCTCATTGCGTTCCATAGGAAGTCGACAATCTTATTGTTGATGTTCGAAGAGGAAGATAGGATAAGACATTTACTGAGACGAGGAGAAGAGATCCTTTCGAGATCTTCTCCGATTTTGCTGAAACTTCACACTATTGTGTATGTTTGTATCTGAAGCACGAATTTGTAAATTAAAGTTGTCGCTCTCTTCTTCTGTTGTGGTGTTTATGTTTAAAATTTAAAGTATTACATATGTATTTTTTCAAAACACGCGTGGATGCAGTGAGTTCACCCTCTTTACGGAAAGGTTTTATTTCCGGAGGATATAATCTAACTCAAATCAAATTTTAATTTTAAATTAGAAATAGAGGTTTGGCTCATCTTCGATTTTTAATTTTAAACAGATTTATGTTTTACGCACAAAAGATAATGCTATATTGTGAAGTTTCAGCAAAATCGGAGAGGACAGAGCTCTTTTTTAGTATTACCCAAATATTAAAGTGAAAAATATATTAAGTGCATAGTAAATATCAAAGCATATAATTTAAAAAAAAGTATTTGTAAGAACCCACGAAAAGTGGGATTTATGAATATATCAAAAGAATTTTGGGCGCGTTCTTGTTCGATAGCTAATGTTCCGCCACTATCGCGGATCGGGAGAGGATATTTTATCCGGAAATATTAATTTAGGGTGCAAAGTATATTGTATTTCACTGGATTTATTCGTGTCACAAAGATCTAATACAAACTTTTTACTCTCCACCGAGAAAAACCGTGAACGCAAGTCAAATTCTATCTGTCTCTTCGAGGCCGCGCATTGTCTCGCTTCTCTCGATCATTCCACGACCTTTTTTTTATTTTTAGGTGATTAGACTATCTTTTATTTTAAGGTACTTTCGCTTTTTATTATGTTCGGAAATCGAAATTTACCTTCGTCATGTTAGTCGCTTATTTGTTTATTTATTGTTTTGTGTCACCGGTCGCGATATCTTTAACACTCGTCGCTTGTAATTTAAATTTTATTTTCTATATATTTTATGTGCTTGTGGCATTTATCGCCACAGAATTTCGATGTGTAAGAGCTTTTTAAAGAATATCTCGGAAATTTAAAATATTTTTAAACATTGTGTGCGCGCGCATCAATAAATACTGATAAATATCAAAAAGCATAAATATCTTGACATTTCGATGAAATCATAATTGGGCAAGAACTTTTTCTAATTAATTTTATACAAGTACAGAAAGAACAGATTTTTTTTAAAGCAGATCTGCCTAAAACACGAAATTGTATGATAAGTGTTATGTTACAAGATTTTATATTAGAATTTTACTATTTCTCTATTTATATTTTTCTTTAAAAAAGTATCTATTTTTTGTACTTAAGAATGATTAAAATGTCAAAATTATTTTTTTTTAAAGAGGTAGATAATTTTCTCAATATATAAAAAATAGCTATATAAAATATAAAATATAACTTTTGCTTAATGCCCAAAAAATGTTGAACATTTAAGATCAGTGCGTTAAAACTTTAAGACACTCTCCTATAAGTAAAATTACTTACTTTCGATTTTATTTTATATATCTATACATGTATATACATCTTATCTCATATACATTTTCTTGGAAATCACTTGCCCAATTGTTATAATTTTTTTATTTTATTCAAAAATAAGTAAAATATGATTTGATTGTTTCTAAAAAATTATAATTTTATCAAAAATTACGTACGTTCACACACAATGTCGACGAAACATTGATTTTATTGAAATCACAATAAAAATTCAGAAAGAGCTTACTCAGCAAAGCATATATCGATTAAAGTGTGACCAAATATATCAAAAAGATAAAAAATTATTTGTTAGTATTACTAAATCAGTGTTGAAAAAAAGGAATAGAAAAATAAGTGGTTTTATCATATGATTTTGACAATTGCATTTTGATAAGAAAAAATCTGAAATCCAAATTGAATCAAAATAGGCGAAAAGTGGATATTATGGATACATTGATTCTAGGATGTTGCATATGCTTCTATCATTATATTAATATTGGTTTTTATCGAATATATAATACACTAATAATTATATATAAATTTGTGGTCATAGTAAATGTTAAATGAACTATATTCGTAAGTGAAAATTTCCATAAAATTCACGGCAATGTAAGCGATGCTAAAGCAACTGATACCTATTCTTTATACAAGCAACTCGTGTTTTGTTGAAAATTACTTGAAAATTACAAGTGAGTATCGCTTCGCAAGATTTTGCTATCTATGCTGAGTAATGTATCCGTCTTCGGAGCCGCGATGCACAGCTGTGGATGCAAATGATGAGGAAGATGGAGAGAAGCAATTGGTCCATCTCTTAACCAACGAGATGCTGTTCGTTTGCTCCGCCCGTTTATAGAACCGCCTTATGTTATTTCTTCAAGGCGAAGTCACGTCGCAAAATGCAATTTTTTTCAGCAAAGCAAAAATTTTTTTGAAGAAGTTGAACGATTTCGCTACTTCTGTCTTTTATACATGATTTTTTAAAATTTTGATTAAAATTACTATCATTAAAAAAATATTCTTTAATTCAATTTAGAAGTTAAATTTTTTAAATAAAAAATATTGATAGAATAATAATTTGTAAATTAATTTTGAAGAGGGTTTCGGGAAAAATTAATTTTTTACAGTACATATGTGCAGCATGCATAGGGAATAAAATCCCGGACCACATCTTTGATCCCGGAATTAGCATTTTAAAAAACTAAAGTATCATCACCAAGTCAACTTCTTAATTTGTTTCCAATATATTCGGCCGCCAAATAAAAATCCTAAAAACATTTATTGCATTTATAGCATGCAGCATGCCTGAAATAAAATTTCTTAATTTGTGATATCTTTAATAATAAATAAATTCGTAAAAATATTATTATTTTTATCTAAAATCAATGAGTAAATTGTAAATTAATTTAGATAATTTATATAAAATTTAATGATTGACATTTATTAATTAAAAAGTTTCTCGCGAGCTTGCAAATTTATCCAACTAAATTAAAAATTGTTTAACTTTTCTTTCCACATTCTTAATTTTAACAGATTTTTATATGGATTTTTATCTTTTTAATTTTTTATAATTATTAGCACATTCAATCTAAAAATTCGATCTATGCAAGTTTTTTTCAGATTATATTTTAATCTTTAAGAAAATATAAAAGGATATTTATTTAAAATTTTAAATCTTAAAATATTGGAAATTTTATTATATACAATATATTGAATTGTTATTTAAACATACATTATATAATAGATATTACATAATTGAATATTTTGAGAGGAAGTGTTTGGCACAACTTATTTTAATAACAATATATTTTCATAAAAGTATTAAATTAATACGTTAAGAAACATTTACCAACATATATATTCCTTAATATTTATATATTTAGTGAACATTCATAGACAGTTATAAATAGACTGCTAACATACTTTTTCTTTTCTTGAAACATTGAATAATGAATTATTGTACTGTCTTTCTAATTTGATTCTGATGTAATTATAATTTGCGACATACTCTGTGATTTTTCAAAATCATTTCCTGTCGTGCTTATTGCTGCACATAAAGACCTTCGTATGTCTTTTATTAACGATACTTGCCAGACAATCATCACTCGATACCAAGTCGATCTGTGATCGAAGCTTCCATCGGGAAGAGATGTTTATTCGGCTTCACACGTGACCGAGTGTCGAATGACCAGCAACGATAGAAAGGAAGAGTTCATGCCTTATCACGGTGTCCCGTTCCACGTGCTTAAGTTTATTGCGATCCTTGAGAGACTGGTCTCGAAAGGATGGCACTCTCTCTCTTTCGAGAGGTCGTAAAAAGAAATTTTGCTCGTAAATTACAAGAGTTCATTCTGGGATCCCATCGAAAAAAATAGTACATCCGTTGAAAAAACGCGCAAATGCTAATTAATTTTAAAATAAATTTTTAGGTAAATTAATTTCTATAGAATTTGTTTACAACTTATATATAATTTAACTATTGCATTACGAACCTTCAAAAATTGCGTACAGATCTACAGAAGGTACAGATAAATCGCATATTTTTAATTCTTAGAATACTTTGATAAAAAAATTTTACACGTAAAATGTTTTTTAAAAATGTTATTTTCCTGCTTTTTTATTTTATCTCAATAATATTGGGTTTAAAAAGAATATGATATAATAAATTTTATATTTTGGAAAAAATTCAAATTTTTGGCTCAGAAAATTTTCTTAAATTTTTTAAATGATTATTTTAGAAATCAGATCTTTGTACATACTTGTATCTGATCACGCAATTATTTGCTTTATGATTTATCCCGTACAAGAAATTAGTTTCTGATGTTAGAAATTTTATCTAATTTATTTATAAATATGAGAAAATCAACGGTTTAATTGCTTCTATCAATAATAGATATTAATTTTCAGAAAAAGTTGCACAGTTTTCCCTTTTTTTTATATTACTAATTGGAATAAGAGATAGGAAATTAATAGATTTTTATCACTAATTTATTCGTTATCGGTTAAATTAGACATTAGAAAAATGGTGACTAAGGATGTTAGGCCACGCGGTGGATGTTCTAGACCACGAATTCTCAGGAGGAGTTTATTTGCCTTGGAGCAAACGAGCCGATGAAAGAGGAGCATCGTGGCCATCTTGTCTCTGTCTTCATACTTCCTCTCTGCGCCGGTTCTTCTCGCGATCTACGTCATCTATCTGTTTATTTGACTCATTTATTCTAATTAGGACACTAAATACTGACGTGGTATGTAAATTTTTCCGAATACAAAAGTTGCAAAAAAGGAAATTTTTTCAATATTAGTTGAATACTCGGTATTTAAATAATCTCTTTCAAAAAGTTAAATAATACTATTATATGGCAAAAATTTAATTTCTTTTTTATGTAAAAAAGTGAGAAAAAATTTATAAAAAGCGCAAAAAATTCGTGCTTATATAATCGTAGAATATTACATTATTATTATTATTTAAATGTCTTTAAGTGAACATTTAAAATCAGTAAAGCTTACGCTGTAATTCGGAATTCGTGTCTTAAGGGTTGAAAGTCAAGTGCTTTGGTCCTTGTAATGATTGCTCCTCTCTTCCTTCTGGCTCCTTCAAACCTAAGGCAACCCTCGTCGTAGATAGTACTGCCTGTTTACCGTTTTACTACTTTCGAGCTCTCCCGTGACATTTTCTGCGACAGCTTCAAGTGCTTCTACTTGAGGGAAAGTAATTAGCTTCTGCCATAAAAACCAGAGAAAAGTGGGAAGATGCGTACCGCAATGAAATATTTGTGTTCAGACTATCGACTCTAAAATATTATAGAAAACATCGTTGTAAGTTATCACGCACTGCGTCCATTTATTTATTAATTAAGTAACATAATAAACAAAATAATAGCAAAACAGTAAGATATTTATATTATCGGTATACCTTATCTCAATCTTGATAAGCGATATAAGCAATTAAATAAACAATCGGGCGATTTTATTGCGAGGGTCGTGGATGTTTGATTTAAAATAGAAGCTTTTCACGAAAGAAAAACCAGGACCACCCCAGAAAAACCTGTGTTGGTTGCACATGTGTTCGTAGGAAAACCGCAGACCGGAACCAGAGATTATGGCCAGGCGTCTTCCGCACGTTTATACGTATATGGCAGAGGGGTGGTCTTTTTAATTACTTCGGCTGCCTTTTTGTGGAAAGCGATATAAAACGTCGTCATTTCCTTGCCTGGCAAATTTTTAACACGGAGAATGTGAAAAGAAATTTACAAAACAAATAACTTTTCTCGCCCGATATATTAAAGGGTTTTATAATATTTTCAATTTTTTTCAAAAAATTATTCGGTTCTAATGTCATATAATTTTATATTATAAAGGTCGAATATTTTTGTATACTTCTACATGTGTATTTTGTTATTTGAAAAGTATATTTGGGTCCGAAAAAACAATAAATAATACTGACACAAACTGATACAAGAGCAAACAGTGCAGCATACATATTAGTTACGGTTTCGAGCAAAATTTTGGGAGGCGTGCGGTAAGACGAAACCGTTAACAGGTGCATTTGTGAATGACTAAAACGTACTCGAAAAGAGCCGACACGCGGGCTACACGCGTATCGGATGCGCGCTAAAAGACTAGGAGAGGGTTCATAAGGCGGCGGCGCAACGGCCACGATCGACGGCGACGGTATAAAATTACGGTATCGTGTAAACAGAGAATCTCGTCGGCACGTCTGATGGCGACTTGGGTGGCCGTCGGTTTCGGAGCTTCACGTGTTCTTCGCAAGCGCGGAGGCTGCTGCCGCTTGCAACGACGAGCGGGAGATTTCTCTCTCCGCGACAATAGCTCCGACAAACGATCGGACAAAACAGTTGTATGTTATTTATAGTGCCCCCGTTGCCTTTCTCGACTTCGCTTCGGAAATCACATACCGCGATTAATAAAATCATTCTTCGCATTTGCGCGAAATCAGCTGATCTATCTTTGCTCGCTCGTTCAGAATTCCTGATTTTATATCGCAGAATAGAATCGTTAGAAATTTAGAAATCTGTGTATTTCCATGTAACGCGTGTTCGTTCATTTGTCATTTATCATGTCCATAAATCTGTATAAATTGTAATTTATACTTCCATATGCATGCATACAAGATTCCGCAAATTTATGAATAAATAATTTCATACAGAATATATCTGTGAATTAGCAAATTGATAAATTTGCACAAAATTAATTGATATTTAGCAATAATTATTTTTCATTATTTTTTCACTATCTATTTATCTTGAAAGTTAAGGTTGATTTAATTATAAGAAACTTATTTATAATTTAACAAAAAAATGAATTATTAATTCGGGGTATTATTATTTAAATACAAATGTACATGTCTATTTATCTTGAAAGTTAAGGTTGATTTAATTATAAGAAACTTATTTATAATTTAACAAAAAAATGAATTATTAATTCGGGGTATTGTTATTTAAATACAAATGTACAAAGTACAAACAAATATTACAATCTTCTAATTTCATTTTTCACAGAAATAAAAAAAAATATGTTTCTGCGTAGAAAAGAAATAAATCGTATTTCTCTAATCAGAATCATCGAATAAAATGGCTGGCTAAGATGTTCCTAGGTATTAGGATACGATTATTTACGGTGTAACATCGCGATTTTCGACAGAAATTCGCGCGTATAGAAGAAGAACCCTGCGCTTTCCGAAATAACCAGCATGGCCGGATAAACGTGTCTTATTTTGAGAGCTAGTCTTCCCTCCTTTCCGATCTCGGTGTTCCACCATCGAGCCGTGATCTTACGCAAAAGAAACATTATCCAGATACGTCGAGGATGGACCGCAGAATTCGAGAGAAATTACTGCGCTCAAGCAAAATAGAACAGACGTGTTGTGAAAATTTCAGAATGCAAAATATAATTTTTTTTTTAGAAATTACTGGAAAGAAAACTTTTTTATTATACAAAAAGTATTGATTCTTAATTAGTATTTGTAGTTAAAAGTTGGGTTAACGTAATTACTATTCTCAATAAAGATCTAGATTTTAACTTTAATAAACGTGATATAATTAATATTAAAGATATTAAACGTATAAACTAATTTCTATTTTATGCAAGATTATCATGCATACAGAAGATAATTTTTCTTTTAATTTATAAAATATCTGCATCAGAGTGATCTTCAATTTATATCATAAAAATAAGATTATGCAATTGCTTGATTTATTGAGATTTAATTATACGTATACATATACATATTAACTTGTAATTATCGCAATTAATTCTCTTAAGAAAAAAAGAGCAAAACTTGAATGCAACCTTAGAAAATAAATTGCTTTCGATATATCTCTCCTCTCTCATATACATTGCATAAGGAAAACGTGGCGATAATACATCTTTGATATTTATTATCTTTACGAAGTGATTTATGGAATTAAACTGTATCTAATGATACCCTAAAAACGCGTCGAGATTTTTCACTATTCGTGGCTGCACCCCCGTAGAGCTCGGCTGTTTACGCAATGTGTGTATACCCCACTTAATCTCGTGTTTTACTGTTTAGATCTTGACTACCGTAGGGGGTTGTTCCGACACGACCTCTCCGACGTTCCATTTCGTCTTCATGCTTTTTCCTGTGGTATCTCTTTTTTCTTTCATCGATTCAAAGCAGGTCCTCTTGCAGATGTATTTATCTTGTAAAAGATTTGTACTTTTGTACTGGATCAAATATTGGATGAAAACGAATATTTTTTCGTATAATAGTTGAATATTTTTGCCATTTTAATCCAATTAAAACTAATTAATATATATATGTATACTTAGAATCTTTTTTTTAAATATATTTTTTTTTATATAATACAATATATATAGCAAAATATATAGACGAAAAATATATTGCAATATATACATTATTTGTAATATGTTAAACTGTGTTATTTCAATAAAATTATATACATATATTCGTGAAAAGTTAACAATATCGAACACTGTGCATGATTATATTTATTATAAGCTATGAAGATACCATGTTATAGCTAATGATAATTGTCAACCGTGTACGATTATCATACAAATGTGTGAAGCAAAAATTATTGCATCTTTTCTCCTGCACATAGTCAAATGGATTTAAAGCGTTACAGCTGCGGCCATCTTGCCTCGAAATTTAACAGCCTCGTTAAACATTAACGACCGTTTGTTAGAAGGCTCGAGCTACCGGAATAGCACGCGGGAATACAACGAGGCTTTTGCTTCGCGAATCATTGACGTTGATTCGCAATCTAGTTTTCCGCAATCCAGCATCCCAACACTCATCCAGTAGAAACGATTAATTCATTTGCGTTTACTAAAAGTGTGAGATTTTATTAGTCAAAAATTTATTATTAAATTCAGATAAAAATTGAATCCGCTTAATGAAATAATCGATCGAACTGTTGATCGATTTTCATGAATTGCACGTTCATCTATGAAATTAATTACGGCTAGTTTCCACATATTAAAACGCATCTTCTAGGAATCTTTCGCAATGAACCGGAAGATATAAATCTTAACTCTTTCGCCCACCTTCAAACGGTCACCGCGAATCGTAAATCTCAAGACTGATTTTCTCGTACGAGATACGTCTTGGTCTCACGTAACATACGGACAATTCTTTTCCGTCAACGCAGTGTTTACAGGACAGAGTATCGTTACGAGCAATCAGACGTGAACCATCTGTCTGAGATCAGTAAAGAGTGAGAGGTCGATATCAAAAAAAGTATCTCTCCTTGTCTTACATTGTACTCATATTTGCTTGGCACTTCTTTGTATAAGTTTTTCATTGTTTCTAGTCTTCTTATACATTAAATATTGATAAGAAGGCGGCTAAAACGTATAGGAGTATCGAAAATACAGAAAGAGACGCCGAAAGATATCAATGTAACACGAAAGGAACGAAAAGAGCAAGAAGAGATACTTTTTTCATATTGTATTATCAACACATTTTGCATATGGATAATTAATTATTAATTACAAATTTTTCTGTTCTATTTAAACACTTTGAACATAAAATAATTTCCCATTTGAGTCTACTTAAGTTAGAATTAAATATTGAAAGAGAAGGAAGTTTTATTATATTTATATTTTAGTAGAGCTTAATTTATATTTAAAATTTTTATTTGAAATTTTTCTATATTTAATGTACAAATCGAAAATTTTAACATGTTTATTTAAAAAATCAAATTTAATTAGTGAAGTAAACGAAAAATCTAATGATAATTACTCTGAAAACTATATATCGTGCACATATAAAAAATCTTAATAATAGATGTTTAGAAATAAAAAAAAATTATATTATTTCTTTAAACTTTAAATCAATCTTGATGTTTTTTTTTTAATTATATTATTACATTTATAAAATATAGATAAAAGATAGAATATCGTGATATTAAAAAATATATTCGAAAAGAAAAAATGCCATGAGCCCAATTTTTGGAGAGAGAAATGCATTAGTAATTTCTATTTTACTGTACATCGATATCGTACAACATAAAATGATGAGATACTGCAGTCGAAAGAGAAGCAGAAGCTGCTTTGAGCTACAGCCAATGAAGCAGCTTCTTTTCCAGTCGATAATCTTGTCTCCTGTAGCTTTTACAGTATATCTCACATATCTCACATTATCGATGTGCAGCAGACTTTAGTAACTTTCCACACATATCGTACGAGGTCTCTAAGGAATGCATTCGTTACCTTATGAGATGTCAAAAATTCAATCAAGAAAACAAAAATATTTGAATTATATAGAATTTTTAGATATATAAAAAATATTGTTCTTTTGCATCTAGATTTGTTATGTTTACTATTCCATAAAAATTTTAATTTTTATGTAAATATTTGTTTAATCTAAATTTTTAAATGGGTGATCAAATCCTTGTTCTTTCCAATTTATAAAGTTCTACAATTATCACAATTTATGCATTTTGGATTAATGCAATTTTTAATCTTTTAAGTTGCATTGTCAATTTTTGTATCCTAAAACGATCTAAGTCTTTAATTCTTATTTTTGGCAGCCATTTTGTATTCTGGAAACTCTTCAGAGAGAAAATTGGAATCTACTGATTCTGTGATGTCTCTAAATAATATGAGATTTGATAATTCTCCTCGATGTTTGACTTTTTAAATTGTAGAGCTTTCAAAAAAATTCTTAAACAATCCATTAGAAATCATCGAAAGTGATATACACCGCACCCCATAGTTTGAATCCTTAAACGCTTTATGCTAGACTAAATAAAAACACTGTGCACCGAGCTCTCCCTGTCCCGACAACGACCTGCTCTCGCCGACAGATTTCGTATATTTTCTGAATCAATATTGAATCTTCCACGTGACCTTGGTATAACAGGTAGCACGCTTAGTTGCAACGTATCCTTCGGGTTCATTTTCTTTTCGCCGCCTCTCGATATCCGGATTTCGCTCCGTTTGCGCTTTTATGACGTATCTTACTTCCGATGATTAACAACGAGAGCAACATTCTTTTTTCCCATTTATTCGCGTTTACGTAATATAAGCCGATGATAATATTCTCTCAGTATCGTATTATCAATAGCTTGATCAAGATTTTGTCTTTCTAAACAATTGTACATTATTTCATAATAATTCCGCTTGTAATTTCGCGAATACTCTTTTCGTACATTCATAACTCTATACTTTCATTCCGAAACTTTATTTTGTAATATAGTATTGGAATTGGGGGTTTCTCCATATGTTAAAAAATTGCAACAATATGATAATCTTATGCTTATCTTGGGCATAAAATTTATTTTATTTTTTTATAAAATTAGCATAAAATAAAGAGAGAGAGAGAGAGAGAGAGAGATAAACGCAGAGAAATTATGTATCTAATTATCTATCTGTCGAATTAATTGGCAGTATAACACATAATTAATATCATATTAGCATCATATTAAATATATTTATTAATATCAAGTCTTTTTAAACTTGTAAAAAATGTCAATTTCATAAAAAAATTCAAGCTTTTCTCTTCTTTTCCACACATAACACAATAAATAAGTTTCTAGAACAATATACATTAATTAATGACTTTTATAAGACAATTATAAGAAAAGATACTATTGTGGAATTAGATTGAAAAGAAAATCTATATTTATATTTGTAAATTAGCAGTTGCAACATAAGTTTCGCAAACATATTATATAATCTGTATCTGTGTGTTTTAAAATCATGTAATGATAAAAGTATCATAAGACTTTTTACATCGCACATTTATTTCGACAAAGCAGATTAGTATCATGAAAAACAATTATCTCAGTTTAAAAAAAGGTGAATCTTCTCCTTCACTTGTCGACTAATTTTATAGCAACTTATGAGCAGGGCGAAAAAAAGAGCTTTTGAATACAATTCATCTTTATTATATTTATATACATCGAGTTATATATTATTTAATATTTTTGTTCGATTGTATAGAAAGTTTACATTTCTAAAGACATAAAATTTTTATCTTATCTTTTTCTGTGTACATTCTATTTAGATACGTTTTCTTTACAAAATAAATTGTTAGCGATAAATTGCAGGAAAAATAGTAACTGTACGAGATTCGGAGACACACGCGCGGAAACTGCTTTCGATCAGAAAGAAAAATAATTCTCGAGACACGTGTAACGATCATTTGTTTGATTGATAACGACACATGTGCAGCTGCAGAATAACCGTAAAATTCACTGTGGCGAAGGTCAAAATCGGATCGAAGTCCGATCAAAATTTCAAGAGAAATGCATATGCAGGCCAGCAGAACTTTAGCAAATATTTTTTTCCGACGTTACACTAAATTTGGCAATTAAAGCCCCACGATGTGTCAATGACTCTTCATTATCTCAACCTTGATGAGCGATCTTGGTCAACGAACCTCGATCGACAAGTAAATACATATGTCAAACTAAATGACACGATGGGAAGTTTTTAGAAACGTCTTTCATATGGAAATATGACATATTTAAATAATTTCCTCGTTCGAGCAATAACTGTAAAATATTGCTACGACAAAAAATGTATTAGACACACCGTGCAGATTTTAATCAAATGTGTGAAAACCTAAGTAAAAATTAAAATATTAATTATCTATATTCACAAAATGAATAATCACTAATTTATTTTCACTAACGACGATCTAGCTTCATTGGCTACGATCAGCTTTTATCAGTTTCTCGTACGTTTTAATTTTAGGTTTTATTGGTCTTGTCGTTAAATCGTCAATACGATCCCTGAAAATATCGTGAATGATTCTGACTCGCTCGTAGAATCTCAAAGGCACTTCTATAACCAGCGACAATTCTCAATCGTCGACTTGAGAACATTTTCGTCAAGTGGTTAAAGTATACTCGCTTGAATAAAGTGATCACGTCAACAAAAATCATTCTAAAAAAACCGCACTACAGAAAAATGAAGCAATCCTATTAACACACAATAAAATTGGGAACGAATTCCATTAGTTTAAATTCGATATCACTCGCCTTTCTGAATTTCAATGCATACGATAGTTGTACAATTTTTTTCCATTATTCAAACAATTTATTTGAAAACAATATATTGTTATGTTTTTTTAAAATTGCAAAGATATATAACAAGTTTAAAATTTAAAAATATGTGTATGTGTGCGTATTTAATTTTTAATGTCTATATAATTACATCTTTCTAATTTTATCTTATTAAAATCTATCATTAAAAAAAAAATAATTTTACGAACTTTAAAATTTTGTGATTGTTGAATTTTGTGTTTGATGTGTTCATATTTTTTGAATTTTTAATGCTGTAGCTAGCGGTTGTATTTTTTCTTAGATTCTAGATTTTTTCAATTCTTTGACGTTTGGATTTTCAGTCTTCAAATCTTCAGTAAACTTAGAAAAGCGAGGTGGCTCACACATACATATACATATTGCATAAACGTGATGTTTAAACGTAGTACGCAAATTTGGTATAAAAACATTCTGCAATAAAAATACAACTCTTTTTTCGAACTTTTAATATCTTTAAATAGATTTCTTGAAGTTTGTTACATAAAAGTTCGAATAATATCGGGTGGATATTTGAAATCAAATCGAAAGCCGTGCGAGAAAGAAAAAAATCAGATCGAGAGTTCGCTTCGTCGCTTCCCACATGCTCGAGGAAGAGGAAGCGCGGCCGTCGTAGGAACTCGCGTTAAGAAGAAGCGAAAAAGCGGCGGAAGGCCGAAGTAACATCAAAGGGAAGCGACAACGGATATGCGTAAACTGTAGGCAACGCGCGAATACCGAAAAACCGACAGAGTGCCGGAGGAGACTAACCGAGGCCCTGCGTTCTCGGGAAAGCTCATCAAAGAACCGCGGACGGATAAATGTAACCGGGCCGTTTAGCGCGAATCCCTCGCTAATTTTAATTACCAGCTGATTTACGTCTCGATATGTTCTTTCCTCGCTCGCGCGCAACGCGTTTTCTTCTTCTTTCCTCTCGTGATGTTCCGGTTTAACACTTCTTCTCCTTCTTCTTCTTCTTTTCTTCGTTTTCTTCGCAGCACGTGGGCGGAAGATGCGTTAGGAATTCGTCTCTTCTTTCTCCCTTCCTCCCTTTCTCGCTCTTTCTCTCGGTGTTAACACGTTTGTGATTATCCACGAGGAGGGAATGATAAATTCACCGAAATTCACGAGCGGATACGGATTAGCGTGATTTGTCGTCGGTGGATAGCGAGGGTTTGTCATCTTGATGTCTTACTACTTATCGTCATTTATATACGGAGAGAATTTTCTCTTAGGATTTACCTTCAAAATCATGCTCAATATGATATTGGAAGAATTTTATGAGTTTCTCTAATTAATATATTTGCCACAATAAAAAATATTAATGTGTACATAGTAAAATAATTAATCGAACATATTTTATTGTGATAGATTTTAATATTTTTATTGTAAATATTAATCAAAGAAACTTATGTAAAATTCTTCCATATTTAGTGTCACGATTATCATGATTTTCAGGGCAAATTCTAAGAGAAAATTCTCTTTGTGTACATGGCGAATCATTTGAAAGAATATACAATTAGACATATGTTTTTTAATTTCTTCATGGAAAAATGTGGATATAGATAGGTGTGTTAAATCGTGAGAGAAAACATAAAAGACACATATATACATAAGACAAAATTACTCGACGGAAAGAGAGGAGGAACGATGGTTGGTGTCTACCGTACCATTATCATCTCATGATGAGATGCGAATCTGCGGAAGATTCTCGCTTCGCGATCGATCGATGCGCGAGCGTGTCTCGCTTCCGTATTCGGGAAGTGGAAGAGATATACGTTTCGTGCTCTTTTTTCCCACAACTGCTCAAGAGAGTATATCCCATCTATCCACCTACCTACCTACCTACCAACCTACCTACCTATCTGTCCATCCACCTACCTACCCAGCAACCTACCTACCTATACGCAGATACGAAGACGTCGCGAAACTTACCTACGTAAGCGTTGGACGCAATATTCAGTTTGGTTTGATGCCACAGTCCGTCACCCCGTGGAGCTGTTTTCACACAAAACAAAGAAACCCATCTCGTCGTCGTCGTCGTCATCCTCCTCGTCGTCGTCGATATTTTCTCCTTTCCCGCTCGCTCGCGCGCAGGCGATCCCACCCTTTTCCTTTCCACCTTCCTTCGATCGCAGCTTCGGCTAAGCTCTGCGAGGAAGTACGGAGGGTGAGTGAGGGAGGGTGCTGGCCGGGAGATGGTGAGAAAGGCCGTTTTCAAGATGGCCACTACCTCGTAATCGGCACTCCCGCAAGTGCATTAATCTAATAAGCTTAAACTCTGACAAAGTTCTACTTTGCTCTTTAATAGAAAATATATATGTGCTATATTTCTGTGGAATTTTCTACACGCGGGCTGGTACGCAATGCGATAATACTATCCGCAGCAGCTTCACAGTTAATTATTTCAGAAAGAGATAAGATAACAGCGCTGATAACATATATAACAACTTTTTCAGCATCAATCTTTTCGTTTAGCAATCGATATAACGTTCGCATAAATCGGGAAGAAGCTATAGGGTTGAGCTATTCCCACCAGCGAATGCGAAATCTAACCGGAGTTCATGCGAAGTTATATCGATTACTGGAAGAAAAAAAGAGATGCTTTTCTGACGCCGACGCAACGCATCGCTGGCAGACAGCGTGGCACCGAAAGTCTCTGTTTCTCCTTGTTTTTTTCTTCTTCGGGCGTGGCAATAAGGAAGTGGACCCACTGCTTAAGAAAACATAAAGCCGCCAATATCGGGTAGGCCCTACCGAGTGCCTGAGAAAACACGAAACATTTTTGGAATCCTGCGAAGGATTCACGATGTTGCGGTCGTTGCCCGAATTATTTGATCGCGAAGGAGAATCGAAGAATCGAAATTATTCTCCGAATATTTAATTATGTAGGAAAATTCGTGATTTTCGTTTAATGGAAACGTGTGTCTTTTATTGCAATAGAATTATTTTCATCTTAATTATAATTATTCATCGATTTTCATATTACACTATAATATTATTTTGTCTACTTTTAAAAAATTCAAATATATAAGAAAAAATTTTAAGCGACTAGCTTTCTGTGTCTAACAAATAAAAGATATGCTTCTTCGTGCCAGACAGCGTGGCACCGGTGGTCAGAAAAATTATACCATGTCGACGATGGGCGGTGACCGACTAATTAACGATTTGACGAAAGCTGGCAACAATTAACACGAGCCTCGCTTCCTCTCGGAAACTTTCAAAAGAGGGGTACGCGCGATAGCTTTCGAGAGGATATCCTGCGTTTACAAACGAAAGAGCACGCGCTTGTGACATTAACATATCAAGGGAGTACTTGCTATATTTCTAATTTTAAAATATATATTTCAGTAATTTCGAATATTAAACGCGTTGTTTAGCAGATTTATATCTGATTTTTTTACGCGATTTTTATTAATTTGTAAAATAAATTCATACACGGACAGAATTTTCTCTAATTTACCCTGAAAAGCATGATAATCGTGGGGTGAGATTGAAAGAATTTTATGTTTCTCTGATGAATATTTGTCACAATAAAAAATATTAATGTAGTAATAGTAAAATAAATCGAACATATATTTTATATATCTTATTCTGGTAGATATTAAAAAATTTTTATTTTAGGAGAAAATTGTCTCCGTGTAAATATAAATTATCATATTGGATAAAAATGGGTTTTATATACGATCGAAGGTCGACTACATATCAAATAAGTTATCGCGCGCTATCGATCTTACGCTCATAATATGCGGTACCCGTTATTCCTCGCACTCGTTAATCAGCGACGACCTGTCTCGAATTAACAACTCGTCGTCGCGCCAATGACGCGCGACGGAAGAGTTTCGTCCGCCGACTCGAATATTGTGTATCTTTCGAAGAAAGGCCATAATGGGCCTTAATGGAGCTGACTGTCAGCGTGGGGTTCCTTTTCGTAGCGGTGGCAGTGGTAACTGGACAATGGCCGCTCCGGTAGCCATGCCGTGTGCGTCTTACCTGTGTCTGTGTGCATTTGTGTGTGTTTAGGTATGTGTGTGTGTGTGTATACGTATGCATGGACGTTACTCGACAGAATTCCATATGTTTTCTCACATATGGCAGTCTGATATCGGAAGACGAATTAAAGAATATTAATCCTTCGTATGTTAAATTAATATATTTATACATGAAATTGATAATAATTATGCATATCTTGAAATCTTGAATCTTGATGATATATAGGCGTAGCTATTGTTTCAAGAAATTATATCAGCTTTTTTTCTTTTTTTATTGAAGTAATAGATATATCACGTTCACACACGAGTGAAATGCAATAACTTTTGTACATCGATTTTACACGATGCAGTTATATGACGATAACCTCGTTAACAGAAAGCTTCGAGTATTTGCGCCTTTCAAGTAACGCCTACACAATTATTATGCTTGAAGCAGTTCGAAGCCATGATCGCGAGAGCATTATGGCTGCCAATCTTTATTTGAAACCTTTATATGGAATAGAACTCTCTCTCCGCGCGGGAAAAATATTTTATTATTTAATTTATTAAAAGAAATACAGAAGTCGAATTAATTTGTGTTATAATGCAAATCCAAAACATTCAATTGTTACTTTTCCATTACAATGAGTACGGCTACTTCAACTCATATCTCAAACAAAATTTTTATCTTGATTGATAATGCATCATTGATTGATGCTTGATTGATTGATTAGACATCCATTAATATTATTTCTCTAAAATAATCTTATAGAAAAACAAAAATAAACTATAATTCAGAATTCAAAGACTTGAAGAATTTTTTTTGAATCTGAGATTCTTCTTTCTCGACTAAATTGTATGAATCAAAATGTGACTATAGTACCATGGTATTTAAATTGCCAAGAAATTTCTGACAGTCTTTAAAAATGATTCACTATTTACTCACGTTCAGAGGAATAGAAAAAGACAACTTTTTTATCTTTCTGAGGAAATTATTTAGGGTTTTCTCTTTGATCCTCTTGATCTTTTCATTTTATTTGAAAAAAAGTTTCTCTTACTAACGATCATTAGAATCATCTATAGTGCGATGATTGTCTGTATCTGGCGCTGACCTGTTTTCTGTAATTTTCAATATTGGGGACGTCTTCATGAATTTCTTTGACATTCGAAATTGCAAACGACCAGTCCCTGGCATAGTTCTCATTCTTTTCTTCTATTCGCGTCCGCCCATCGTGCCGCCTTTTCGAAGTCAAGCCATTATTTGAGTTTGATGTTTTGACACGATAGCACCTTCAAGGGTTAATCCTTTAAACGGTCGTACCACGGGTGGTCGCCATGAGTCACCTTGTTCCGCAAGCTTCCCTTGTAGCATCTCTCTTTAATCCAGATAGGCAACCCAGGGTGCTTAGTGCCATCGGCGCAACCGGAAACTGCCCGGATTAGTATATGCGAAAGATTGGGATTTAGTTGTGCCGACGTCGATTAGCAATAACCCCGATGACGCAGCTCAGTTCTCTCTATAATCTGTGATCTGAAAAAAAAAAGAAATAATCAGAGTTGAAATTAATTATCACATTGTCAGAGTTCTAAACTCGTATGGAAATGCATATCATTTATATCTTTCTTTCTTTCCTTTTTCTAAAATATTATTTTGTACAAATATTTTTTAACGAACCTGAAGAAGAACAATTACTTTTTAATACCATTTTTAAAATGGATATAGTGAAATATTGTAAATGTAGAGTATATGTAACAATGAGATCTATTTTAGAAAAAGGAAGAAAAACAATTTTTTTCTATATAAAATAGAAACATTTGCTACGCAAGCATTTATCTATTTTCAATAGAATATATAATTGAAATTTTTATAATCTTGAAAAATACAGCTGAATTAAAAAAACAATCGGGTGCATTATCCCCTGTGAAATAATGTTCTCTTAAGTTCTCTTAATATCCTTTTTTTGTCTGAATTTAAGGCGCACACAATGCTATCTTTATATAACAAAATGTTCTTGTGAGCATATAACCTGATATCTGAATACAGAACCGTCTGTCAAGTCGAGAATCGTGGAAAGCTGCGGGGTATCGAGTTAGAATCGTAAAAGATGTTTTCTAATCTTGAAATCTTTTGAGAAATGTGTGTGCGTATATAGGACCTGCTTCGTTATCTTATGTATATGTATTATAAATAAATACACATACAGACACACACACACACATATATTGCACATCTCAACTCGTCAGTTTGTGCATACCTATATATTCAAACATTTACATTATTTATCTAATAATAACTTGAATATAGATTATAAAATTTAATATCTCCTATTTGAATAACTTTGAAGAATTGCACAGTAACTTAATTAATAATTAAAAATTTTTTTAAAATTAAAATTACAAAAAATTATAAAGAATTAAATACACTGTTTAAAATATTTATATTTTATTATTATGTTTATTTATATTAATGTGTTCTTCAAATGTATCATTCAATTACATACAATTTGGAAAAATATTTACTAATTGCTTTTATTGCAATAATTTAAAAAATTTTATAAAGTAACTCATTAATGATTTTAAAACATTTTGAAAAATGAATGTATCAGTTGTGAACATGATATACTTACCACTATCTTGTCATCCGAGAAAACTTACCACTTTCTTGTCATCCAAGAAAATGTGATCGCAGTTTGAAAATACCGCGACATTGATATTATTTATTTATTGTGACATTTGTTATATATATAGTTTTTGTTTCGATCATTACTACTTAACAAAGAGAAGTCGGTGAATCTGCTCGAACGAAGAGATGATTTATATCGGTATCTTTAAAGAGAAAGGAAAAGAGAACCCCTGTAGAGAGTCCGAGGATCATAGTGGGCACGACCTTTGTCTTTTCCTCACGGCATCCGTTTCCGGCCCTTATCTTACGTTACACATGTAACCTCCCTCGTTCTCCACCCGACCTATTGTTGGCCACATGTGTCTCGTCTCGAGAAGTTTGCTTATGTTGGCCCATCTAACACAGCAAAGCTATGCGTCCAGATCCGAGTGTAAACTCAAGCGTCGAATCCGCGACATCACCGTAGATGATTCTATCTAATTGTTGACGACGAATGATTTCGAGTGGTCTCTAAGTGCGGTCAATTTCGAAGAGAGAAAGGGCTTTCTGACTTGCATTTGGCAAATTATAAGACTATTTTGTCAGTGTGCGCGAATATTAATTAATTTAATACTTGAAGAAATACTTGAAGAAATTTTAAAAGAGCCTGTCTATTTTTTAATGAAAATATAATACGAAGAATCTTTTTTTTTCAGAAAATAAGAAATATATTGGAATTATAAATATATTGGAAATATATTGGAGGCAAATATTATAAGACTATTTTGTCAGTGTGCGCGAATATTAATTAATTTAATACACTTGAAGAAATTTTAAAAGAGCCTGTCTATTTTTTAATGAAAATATAATACGAAGAATCTTTTTTTTTTCAGAAAATAAGAAATATATTGGAATTAGAAATATATTGAAAATATATTGGAAGCAAATATTATAAGACTATTTTGTCAGTGTGCGCGAATATTAATTAATTTAATACACTTAAAGAAATTTTAAAAGAGCCTGTCTATTTTTTAATGAAAATATAATACGAAGAATCTTTTTTTCAGAAAATAAGAAATATATTGGAATTTTTCAACTTTGCAATTTTAAATTTGTCGTTTTAAGTTTATTATTTCAAATATACAAAAGAGCACATGTGATTAAGTCTGTCAGCAATTTCATAGGTTGACATATCTGCAGTTATCCAGGATTATTTCTTGATTCTCGTTTTGCGCGTGTAAGGGAATTTATACGAGTTTCCGCTTTGCTACGAACGTAAGCAAGGACGAGCACCATCCGCTCCGTTGATTCGGAATCGACGGGATCGCATCGAATCTCGTAGAAATCTCGTTTTCTCATCGACGACAAGACGATCGTATAATGTCTCACAGATATCGCATGCTTTCTCCTAACTCTATATAGATACTCTATACTCGTTTAATTAAAATATTAATTATTAACAGATTAAAATAAAGTCCACAAAAAAGATGCGCCCTTCTAATTTATTTTTTTTTTTTAATTTAAATGAATATTAATTATAATTATTTAATTATATTCAAAAATAATTTGTATGCTAAATTTTATGGTTTTAACATTAGTTTGTAAGTTACGACAAACTATTGAATATACATATGTATCGAGATTTTTTTCTAAAGTATGCACATCTTGATAAGCATGCGATAACAGAATTCTTCATTCCGAAAAGATAGTGAAAAGATGAGGAAAAGAGAAAGAGCGCGACACCACCCCGTGTTGACTTTGGCTCGCAGCCTCCAATTTCGACGGCGACGGCACGGATGGAAATATCGGCCGCTAAAATAAATCGACGACAAAGACCGGCGATCCAACGACACGCTTGCTTGTCGGAATGCTCCGAATCGACGAGTCCTTTTCCCTACCGAAGATAACAATAATCTCGTCCGACGACAGACTGTGTCTCGTATGTGTTAAAAGTGGCTCGTCTGAAATTAATATTTCTGTGTTAATCTCGGATTTTCACACTTAATCGTAAAATTTGATCCTCGTTTTTATTAATTTGAATTTGAAAAATATCTATGTGGAAAATTTTACGTTGCAATAAATTAAAAAAAAAATTTGTGTTATTGTTTTAGAATAAAAAAAATACAATTTCAAAAATTATACGTATATAAAATAATAATCGCAAATATTTGTGTTCTTAAGCTCTCGTTTCGAATAACAACACAATGCTAAAAGAAAAAAGAATGGAGAATTTCCTCTATCATAATTATTATACAACGCGCTAAATTCCTTCCGACTTTCTTTTACAAATGAATATTTTTTTCCTTGACATTCTTCAACGAATAAGAGGAACTTGTCGGTTTTTTGTCAATCTGTCAACGAGGACAATTTTGCGCATAATTAGGAGTCTTTGACCCTTATTGGTCCCAAAATGCGAACTATTTGCTACCTGCTATTCATTATATTTCGGATGTAACACACATGTATCTCATCTGTCATGACCATGACAGTCGTGGCAGTCTCGCAAAGGACGACAAATAGAAAAAAATATCACACAATTTTCCGCTAGAAACGACAAATTCGTCACGCTCTGGTGTACATATTTTCCTTTTTTTTTTTTAAATCAATAAATATTTTTTACACTAATAAATCCGCTCGCGGACGCGCACAATGCTCCTCTCGTAAGCCAGCCGCATTGAATCTGCGACGTAAACGTCACGTACAATATATCCGGATAGTGACTGTGATAGCGACGAGAGAGAAAGATAGAGAGAGAGAGAGAGAGAGAGATAGAGGAGAGAGATGTGTCGTACAGCAGCCGGAGAGACCGCGGAAAAAGGACTTCGAGGGACTCGCGAGAAGACGTGGGAAAGCTGGCCGGACGAGGGACGAGCGAGATGCTCGTGACCATTCACCTGTCAACTGTCTTCCTCCACGCCGCGTCCCGTCACCGACGGCGATGTTGCTCCGTTGCTGCCTCTTTTTCTTTTTCTTCTTTTTTTTCTCCCTCGTGCTTCTCTCTTCTTCCTCCACGGTGGCACATCGACGATGCCATCAGTTGGCTCACGTAGTCGCGCCCAGCCTACCAAAACATCCTCGACGATCCTCCATTTGACTCGCCATTCAGCGCCGGTGAAACAGCTTAATATAATCCTATTTAAGGAGAGATGGCCATTGTAACTCGTGATGGAACCGATGGAACGTGACCAAAATTATTTACTCGTTTATTAGAAATCTGCGGCGATTCGATTCGATTCGGTACGCCGGATTAGAAGAATTCGCATTTCGTTGCACGCGACGACACGAGCTCGGCGATCGCTTAATCTCAGGATTAGGGATGCGATGAGTAGCATATTCTTTCATTTTTCACACATTATTTAAAATATTTCTCTTTAAATTATTTTATAAATTTGATATATTTTCAATGCAAATTTTTTTAGAATATAAAAGTACATAAGAGTATATACATTTGCCCTCTTTCAATCTTATAACAAAAATTTGCTTAAATATACTTTATAAATATCATATTTATATTATATTATTATTATACTTCATTCTGTTACATTTTATGTAAATTTAAAGAATCGGGTTGCTTATATGTAAATTTTGAAAATTACGTTCTGTAACAGCTGAGAGCGAAAATACATGATGACAACTTCGAACAAACAATTCAGCAGCGCGCTCGTAAAATGTCTTTAGTGGAATGCCGCGTACGTGTCCGGTCTTTGAGAGAGAGAGCCTCGAGTACGAGAGGTTGCGAGGGCGAAGGTGAAGAAAATCCTGTCAACGGCGACGGGGTCTTCCGGAAGAAGAACGGCTTTTTTACGTGACACCAGACGCTCGCATTCGCGCCCAATCAGACTTGTCAGCGACTTGACCGATGGATTTCAAGAATCCGACGACGATTCATCGACGTGTCCGGATCATGCTCCTGCATACGCGATCGCGTGATCGATCGAAAATCTTCGTGACGATATACTCCTTCGCGATCGAAGACGACTAAAGTCGTCTCTTGTGCTCTGGCTTAACCCTTTTGTAGTCCGTACTAAAGCGTAGTCACGTCGGTGATACATTGAACGTAAAATTACCATATTCACTCTTCCATTGTGTGCCGAATTTGATTTGTTAAAGAGATAAAATTATGTCGTTGTTCAAGAGTTGGAAAGTTTCAAAATCGTAATTTTTTTTTTAATCTAGGTCTTCTATCGTATACTTTCGTATGCGCGAGTCTAAAATAGAATAAAGCGCGACAACAAAAAGAATGTAGTATAACGGGCCACATCGCGCAACGGTTCGAGAGGATCCTTCGAGTTCTCGCCGTCGATCGTTAACGTCCATCGAAACCCTCCGCGTCTTCTCGTAAGGTCGCATTGTTTACGGGCGACCGGGGCCCGTGTCGCTCCTTGGAATGATATCGCATAAATAGCCGTCCAAGTCATCGTCTCTCTCCGGTTACCGTGCGCCTTCCATTGTTGCGCCCTTCTCGGTGCGCAGGAATCCCGCAGGATGTGTCACTGCCTCTGACGCAGCAACCTGCGCGCAGAGAGAGAGCAGGTCGAAAAGTAGTGACGATGGCGATGGTGGTGGTGGTGGTGGTGGTGGTGGTGGTGGTGGTGATGGTGGTGGTGGACGAGCGCGTTTTTATATTGTGCCTTCGAAAAAATGACCACACGAATTTTTTCTCTCGATTCCATTGAGTCCGCCTGGAGGGCTTCGAGGAAGCTTTCTCGCTCGCATGCCCAGAATCCCGGGGCCCGCACACCGAACATCGAACCGGCTTTGCGCGGTTTCATTCATAATGCCGGCCTCAACGCAGACCCCGGGCCTTCGAGTGGAGGACTCGAGCGCGAAGTGGACCGGATGGTATTTCACTTCTTGACAGCCGTCGCTCCTCCTCGTTCGTTCGTTCGAATTACGAGTATACCGAAGGGGCAGGCATTTTGCTTGCTGTATAAATAGTCACCGCGATATATAGATGATCCGCGTGCGCAAGTAGTGCCGACTGCGAGAGAAGGAGGGCTAGTTCTGATAATGGGGCGAGTCGACGTGTTGGTATTAACGTTCTTCTGTCGATGTCATAGACTATAGTGGATCAGTTAATGAGACCGAAGGTATTTTTCATCTTGTAGAAAAAATTAAAAACTTGAGATATTTTTCTTCCCTTCTCTTCTCTTTTTATACTTATTATTAATAGGATAATAATATATATTTGTATTTTTTAAATTCATTTTCTAATTTAATTATAAAGCACGACAAAATTACGTACGTGGAGTATAATAGGACGGAGTTAATCCTCTTTGTCACAATTACGGGTACAAGTATGTGTTATATAACTCAATGTTGAATCTCATTCAACCTTGCGTTGCGGAGAGATTAATGGTCAAAGTAACAAAATGTCATCAAGTCATGATTTTCGCAAACTTATTCGATAAAATCATTTATCTTCTTTTATTTCGACAAGAATACTGATCGAATGCTACGTTATAATGATGAAAGAATTCATTATTATTCATCGGAATAGCAAAAAGAGACATTGTAATCTTTCTCTTAAGAAAAGACAAATATTTTTCTAGAAAACACTTATTACTCAATCAATTACATAATAGCCATCAGTATTTAATATAGAGACACACACATATTTATTTTATAATATTTATTCCTTCGTAAAAAAAAGTCATTTTTTAAAGATCAAATTGTACGAAAAATGTCATTATTCTTTGGCATTGCTAATATATATTATCGAGATAAATTGCACATTATATGATAAAAAATGATGTTCAATATCATGATATTTATAATTGTAATCGCGTGTCTTGAATTTCGATGACAGACGATCACGTCGGTAGCACGTACATATCTTGAAGAAGTCAGGCTGTCTACCGCGAGAACAGGAATTTCGGAACGTGGAATTTTACCCTACCCCTTTAAATATTTGCTTTTTCGCGAGGCACTCGAGGCGCTTTGACGCCTCACCGCGGGCTTCGAGAATGTCACGATGATTTTTCACTTCGGCCACGTGGGTGACTTTGAGAGCGTCTCGATGGCTTTCATCCGCGGCCACGTGGATGATGCGCATCCGATCTTTTACGGTGGTTCTTGAAATTTATTATTTATACATTTATGTGAGGCGATGCAAGCCGGGTTGACTGATACCGGCTTGTGCATTGAAATACAGTTCGGAGAGTTTCATGGATCGCCCTAGGAGAGCCAATTACAATCGAGGTGCTGAATATATTATATTCGTAAAATAGTTTTGCTTTTGTATCGTAAGAAATAAATATATATTTGTACGAAGTTAATAATTAACGTGTCAAAAAAAATTCGTAAGAAAGATAAACGATGAGGAATGATGGAGGAATTCTTTAACCAAAATATATAATAGGAAGTCCGGAGGAATCCCAAGTTAAAGTCACGAAGCGTAAAAAAGTCGCGTGGATAATTCCGAGAGATTATCGCACATTTGTAACCTAATTTCCGGCACGTGTCGTTAAATTCGTTACTGGCGCAGTCTCGCCTTTATTTTTATTCCCATTTTGCGAGCTAACTAGTAGACGGCTTGGCACCAAGCACGCACGATGCCATCATCGCGCGAACGTGACACACCCGAGTATTATTCTTCCGGCCGGCTCATCGATCGTTGGTCCATTTTATGCGCTGATTTATCGTTGATTTATTGCCTATTTGCTCTCGCATTGCTCGGCAGCGAGCTGCAGAAATGCGACCAACGACCGATTTACGATCGATGATTGCTACGAAGGTCTGTCGTTAAAAAATAAATAAAGAAGAGAAAATATGAATTTAAGAAAAAAATTCAAGATTAATAATTAATATAATTTTCTAAATAATTAATACGTTAATATAATAATTTCCGGAATTAATAATTTTGGTAAATAATAGTTTTTGTGTATGTTGTATTTTATCCTTGTCTTTTTTCATTAAAAAATATTGTCAGAATTATAAATCGAAATTTTTCGTTACAAAATTTAACATTTATATTTACTAAAAAAATTATCTTCCAAAAATATAAAATAATTTACATGCGGCAATAAAGTTTAATTAAAAAATATTACATCCATATTAATAAATCGTACAAAAATATGCTCGCTTTTCGTTGATTTTATACGACATCCTAAAAGTAGTTATTTGCCATCGCGAGGGGTCGAAAGGGTTAATTGCTCTACAAGGTTTGGCTTCGGGCTTAGCGGTGGGTGTTCTTCTCTGCAGCTTTTTGAGTCTAGAGCGGCAGAGTGTCGGGTGGTTTTGCTATCAAACGGCTGAACGCCTCCCAAGACGAATGTCCCGCGTCACCCTTGATTTTTCGTCTCTTCGTCGTCGACGACGACGTGCCTTCTTCTCTCCGCTGCGTGCACACGCTCCTTCTCTCGTAGAAACGCGCAGCTTTCATGCCCCATTACCGTCGCTTTGAAACACGCCACGGTGGACCAATGAGCTTTTTTATTGCTCTATTATTGGCAGCGCGGTTCACCGAGCCTGCCTGCTCGCAAAAGGTACCTCGGTGATTTCACAAAAAGCTGCCGACTGTTCTTTTAGCGTTGCCGCTAACGCGGCCGGCTGCAACCAAGTAGCTTCCTCTCGGAGAAGTTATCTCTCAATTTGAAGACTCAAAGTTTTCTCGAGCCCCTCGTTAATGTCGCGTTTTTGCTTTTGACGAATATTGGATGCGACCTGAATTTACAGATTTAGATAATTAAGAGAGGGATAGAATTATATCGCAAGGTTTATTTTGATAGTAGTATTTTGCTCTTGATAAGATTATATTAATATTTTTTCTTTTTTTATATTAAAGCACGATTGTGCGTGGATTAAACTGTCACATGTCTTATTGATTGAAATGAAATCTAGAATATTCTTGCATTCGCGGAAATCGCGATACCGTAATCCTCTCAGAGAGAAGCTTACGATCGTTGGATTACGAATGTTTGACACTTTATTTATTGACCCGCCAACTAACTTTTCCAAAGAAGTTCCACGATTAGATCGCTCTGCAGCGGTCTAACATAAGTCAATCCTCTTAATCTCAAATCTTGACATAGAAGCGTGAGTTAATTGAAATAAACATAATAATAAAGAATACATATATACACAAAACAATAAATTAAAAGATATAAATTTGTAAAAATGCCTTTTTTATCGCAATGCATTAAATGAATTGTGCATGAAATAATCGTATTAATATTCTACTTCATAACAGTAGATGTCATTATTATAGAATATCGAGGCAGAATTTCATCTAGAATCAAATTGACAACAGATGAGACATTAAATCTATTGTAATGATCTATAATACAAGAACGTGTCCAGAACGTTGCTTTACCGAACATAATTTTCCTCTGCGAACGGTTGACGCATCTGTCATAAATGCGTTCCTAATATACTGCAACGTCCATCACAAGCAACAGGCTAAGTCAACATGGCTTACTGTCATCATTAACAAGACATTATCGTACCTTCTAAATCGGAAAATACTAGTACGGTCTCTTGAATGCTCTTCAAGTACAATAATGGACAACTTAATTACTTCATTTGTTAGAAGCTATACGTTATACGAATTACCATTATTAACTCTTCTCTAATTATACTGCAAAATTTTTCTTGTCGCGTAGATAGGTAAATACTTGCGTACTTTTTTTTTTGAACATTAAATAATACGATAACATAGTTGCAAAAATTATCAGCAAGAAAAATTAAATATTAATTATATATCAGAAATTATACTGGTAGACATTTGATTCCATTATTTATCGCGGCGTGAGATTTTTATTGACTGTTAAAAATAATTCGTTGCTTAATTGTTCAATTAAAATTCTGTTAGAGAAAGAAATAATTAATATTATTATTAAGACAGTAAGATAGTTAAAAAAATATTTTTGGGACACTTAATAATTACTTAACGAAAGTTATTTTATATGAAGGATTTCTATTGTGTTCATTGAACGAGCTTAGTTTGTGTACACGTATGCTAAGGATAAAAGGGATGGATGTTATAAAGGGAACGAAGGTTTTTATATCGCACCGAAGCTTCCTACGCTTCTTTCGGGCTTAAAGTGTACACGTCGGACAAGAGAGAGGAAGTACTTTTTATTTTACCTCCACGTCCTACGCGTATATTTAACTTAGCATTCCTACTTCAACACCTCCTGCGTATTATCTACGTCGAGGATGTCTGGCACCTTGCTGATCTTTCACATTTCATACAAGGTATTACAGTTTTAATATGCAGTAAGGTGTATGTGTGTGCAACATGTATAAATGAAAGTGTAGAACACACGAGATATATTTTAATTGATATTTTAATAGCTCGCTTAATAACATTTTCTTGTGGTTACAAAAAGAAACATTTTAATTATTGCATATTATTATACCTAAAATTACGCAAAATACGCTAATATTAGATATCATATATGCAAGAGAGAAGAGAAGAGAAAGAGAGAGAGAGGGATATGTCCAATATCTCACGCATTGCGTACAGAACCGCCGCGCCGGTTCGCAAAGTGTCAAAGATTCCACACGCAGCAGATATATTCACTGTTACGTACTGAGAATATTCTGTCAATCGTCGGCGGAGCTCGTTAGCAGCATCCGTCACAGTCGCGGACACGTCTCGGCGCCTTGGCTTCTCGAAATAATCGCATAGAGTAGACCTCATTTTTTTTGCCTCTCTCTTTTCCACAGGTAGAGAAGCGAAGCTACATACCTTTAATTATCGCTCTATTGACAATGAGTCTCGTATTTTGGAGATAATTAATTTATTGTCTCTGAAGTTCATATTACTGATCATAATAATGTGAATCCGCATATGAAGGATTTTTCGAATAAAAATTGAAGTTAAACTATTATTTAAAGATCCCTGAGATAGATCGGATCGCAAAAATTTCATTTTAATAACAAATAATATATTTTATAATTAATACAACATGACAATTATATATTATTATTTATAATGGTGTGTATTATTATTTATATCTTGATGCAATTAAATATAATATTACGATATGCACCCATGTGCATATACATATATTTTAATCGAACAATTTCGTATAGTGATTATAGATGTATACGACATTACATAACGCATTATGCAACGAAAGAAAGATCGTCGCTTCAACGTCATTATCGGGCGAACGAAAAAACAATTCTAAAGGGTGTTGCGATTTTACTTCCGCGCACGGGTATCTGCATGCGAAGTATCGAAACGAGTCATTCGGGTAAAATGCGTGAATAAATAAGTAAGATCCGCACGGGACGATCGCGATCGCGCGGTAGCTCGTTCGTCCGTATGGTTTTGCAGGTGGTTTTGCGATGAGGACACGGGCGAACCGGCGGCCGACGTTGTTTTCAGAACAAACCGGCGAGAGCTTATACTCATAACAGGAAAAATATTAAATCACCGTCCGCCGTCGGCCCCCTCGAAGCTCTCGTCACCCTTTCCGCGCAATGATCGAGCGATCCTTAATCTCGCTAACTCCTTTCCGCCGTTTTCGAACGATCGCGCGCGATTACGCGACGATTAATTACGCAGATTATTATGTGAGTTGCTGAAATAACTGACTAGGAATATCATTTTCATCCCTTGGCCCCGCTAATCTTATTTTTCATATCGCGAAAGCCGAAAAGATACGGGGATTCCGTTCCATCTTTTAACGATCGTTAAAGGGACGCGATTAATATAAAATTCGCGATAATATATATAAAAAAAAAATGAAAAAAATAATAAAAATAAAAAGAAGATTTTATCATGAAAGATTTTACGCTGTATACGCGATGTGCGAACGATAGAAATAGAAAATGATTCAGCCAGTTCTTACATGTAATAATTAGACCTTACTATTTCGATTCTCCCTCAGAATTCGTTGGACGTCTGCCACTTTTAAAACGAATAATGATTTATGATGAAATACAAGCCCTCTACGCGAGTAATAATTCACCTTCCTTCCCGCATAATGTAACCTCTCTCGTTGTAAAATATCATCGTACGTTAAAGGATTAATTTATACCTCCAATTTCTACTTTTTTAGCGACGCGTGGAGAAAAAACTCGGTAATAAAAATACCCACAACGCAATTTTAATTTTTTCACCATCTCGTAGCGATACAAGAAGATCCGAAAACACGAGTTCGATACCCGAGAGAAAAACTTACTCGTCCGAGATCTCTATTTCGGGCTCGCAGCAAGTAGTAAACAATTCCGCGGATGCCGCTCGTCCCTTTTGTTCTCTCTCTCTCTCTCTCTCTTGCTCTCTACACGTTTGCTCCATTCACAGGCGAGTGCGTTTGCCGCAACACCCGTACAATATGTGTATCGGGCAGAGGCCCCAAATAGCATTAAGTCATTGCTGCTGCCCGGTCGGGCGCGCTCTATCTCTCCTGCTGTCGCCTGAGATCAACATTGTTGTGCATGTGTAAGGGCGCCCCCGTACAAGGCGCATCTTATATTCTCGTAGGCTCGAGAGGTTCAGTGGACCACGAGAACACAATGGCGAGCATTGTTTTTTAATTCGGTCGGAACGAGAGAGGGTGCTTTCCTCCCTCTTTCGTCGCGCGCCACTTTTAGCCAGCGGAACAAGTTTTGCACCGCAATCGCTCCACTTTCCTTCGGCTCGCAATCGGGACACTTTTATCACAATGAATCTCTCGAACGAGAGAGAGAGAGAGAGAGAGAGAGAGAGATTTATATCCAATGTTTAATAAAATATTCTTCTATTATAGCGTGTTGTAAAGAGATAGAAAAATCAAAATATCAGCAGAGGCACATGCGTATGTATTGCGCCGGAAATATTGAAATTTTGACGATGAAAAATATATATATATATATATATATATATATATATGTATATATATAAATGGTGTAACAGCGTATAAATATTCTTATAAATTCATACAACGGCGCGTTTCCATATCTGTTGACAGCATACACACATTAGAACTGATAGGGGAAAAAAAGAGATCTCGGATCTCCGAAAATGATCAACGGGTCGGCGGGAGGAGGAAGGGGAGGGAATGTATTTGTGTGGATATACGTTCACGGATTTCACGGTAAATCGAGCGCTTTTAAACGACGGGTACGTACTGTTACGCAACGCTATTGTGCGCGAATGCCTCCTGCGGTGTCACGGTAGAATGCCGGCCGTCATGGGGCGTATCTTGCCAAATGGAATTACAACGGGGACCATAATGGCTCAATCGACCCGTCGTTGATGCGGCTTAGCCAAGGAAGAGGACGCCAGCGTACTCGGCGCACACACGGTAGATTGAGAGAGAGAGACAGAGAGAGATCACGGGGACGAAAATATACGTCCTGTATATATTCTCCGTCCATTAAGGCGATACACGGTAAAATAGGTTGCACCTACGTCATCCACGAGAGAGCATTCTGAAAAAGCGCATATAATACGTATCTTTTAAGGATATTTCTTGCGCAAACCTTATCCCGGCTTATATAATCCGTTCCACGATTTCTTGTAAGACGGTTAGTCGTATAGATGTATCTCTTTGATTTGACAGAAGAGATCATTCGGTGTGGAAAGATCATTCTTGCTTCTTCAATTATAAATCGCCCCTTTAGCGAAATCAAATTATTACTAACTTGTCGTCAATTCATTCGAAACGCGATAAAAATTCTTATGAGATCTTCTGAATTTCTCTTTGATTCCATTTTTTTTTAGATTCTGGAACATTAGATTTACTCTGTAGATATTTTCTATCCGGGATATAAAATGTTCCGTCTGTTAGTTTCGAATTTTTAATGCCCCTCGCACTCTCATAACTTTGTAACCTGTTTCTCGAACACGTCGAAGACACGGAGGGACATCCCGGTACCGTTTCGAGGAACTCGCGAGCAATAACGACGCCTCGTTAACACGTTGGAGAACACGTCGAGGAAACGGCGGAGTGTCCCGCGAATAAGTCGATTCCGAGAATAAGCGAGCCTTCGTTCGGAGATTTAACGGCGTCGGAAATTTCGGGTGTCAGGATTCCGTGGGACGCACGCACGCACGCACGCGAGTGTAAACACAGCCACGGGTGTCGGTCGACGCGCAACGCACGGGGGTTGAACACCCTAAAATTAGCCCCGCGGGGCCGACGCGTACCGCGTGGAGAGCGTGAAAAAATGCTTACATTATCATCCGTAATTTCGTAAACACCCGACCGATCTTGGCGGACGACCTGCGACGCGTCTGTTGCTGATGGTCGTTGCGGGTGGCCCTCGAGTAATCGACACTCTCTCCCGTCGCTGCACGACTTTCAGACGTATTATGTGACATAACGACGAAAATATCAATTTATTTGCCTTTCAATACGTATTTCGTGCTGATGCAAATGAATTTATATATTTTACACAAATATTTTCCGCGTTCATTTTTAGACTGTACAGAGAATTTAGCCTGAAAATGGTACCGTGGGATAATACTGGAAGAAT